>NC_140593.1:271598386-272214775 GCF_964204655.1 Triturus cristatus | reverse complement strand
GCAGCAGGCACAACTTCCAGAGGCCCCACAATTGGATCAAGCAATCTAGGAAGGGCAGAACTCACACAGCAGAGTTCAGGGGGAAGCTGGGGAGAAGTCCTTTTGTTCCTGGGACTTCTTAACAGGAGGCCAGCTCTACTAAGGCCCTTGGAGATTCCTTCAAGCCAGGGGACACAGCACACAGCAAAGTCCTTCCCCTCTCCTTGGCAGCAAAGCAACTGCAGGTCAGCCTTACAGCAGGTCAGTCCTTCTTCTTCAGTCTTCCAGCTTTCTCCTTGGCAGAGGTTCCTTCTTGATTCCAGGATGATCTAATTTCTTGGGATCAGGGTCCCAATATTTATTCCCCAAAATCCTTTTTCCTCTGAGGGCAGAGGGGCCTTTGCCCAGCCCAAACCAGTTCTGGAGCACTCTGTTTACATGACTCCTTCTTTCCTTTCACAGTGCAGGGCAGAAACATCAGACGCCCCACAGGAGGTAGAGCCAGCATTGTGGAGAGAAAGCACAGCCCTGGAGCACTTTGTTGACATGATTCCTTCTAACCTTTCACAGTGCAGGGCAGAGACATCAGATGCACCACAGGGGGTGGAGCCAGCACTGTGGGGGGCAGGCACTGTCGTATTCAGGTCCCAGGTGCAACTCCTCCCTCCCATCTAGACGCAGATCTCTCTATTCAGCCCTGTGCTGACTCACCCTGTCTCCGGTTTGGATGGTTAGACAAGAAAATACCTACTTTCTAAAAGTGGTATTTTCAAACACAGAATGTTAACATCAACGTCACTAAAAGATGTATTTTATCATTCTGAGTTCAGGCATACTAAACCAGAATTTCTACCATGTTCCCTGAGTCAGTTTAGGATTATAAGATGTAATAATCAAACTGCCCATTCTGGCCTATGGAGAACAGATAGCCTTGCAATAGTGAAAAACGAAATCCAGCACAGCGTCAAAAATACAGGAGGTAGAGGCAAAAAAGTCAGGGGAAACCACGCCAAAGATGCCAGGTCTAACAGTCACTAATATGGCTTGAAAATGAAGTTGCTAAATCCATGCACACAAGATTTATAAAATTTGAAACATCTGACGTGTGTTGTACAAAAGTATTATGTAAAGTTTTTATGAGTTGGGTGTAAGGATGAAGGGGTGGAATCTTTAAAGAAATGTAAACATTAAAAACAAGCAAGCAGTGGCAAAGCAAATAGGTTTGAACTTTGTATGGCTTGTTGAAGGGGAAACATAACATCTCTTTTATTAAAGCACAGACAAACATCTGAAAATGCATGCCACAAGAAAAAGTGTAGCACTACTTTATCCATTTTGTCAGCGCCCACTGTTTCCAGGCCACTCTCTGACTGATTTTAGATGTATAATGCTCTCTCATGTACTCTAGTGGAGGTAGGAGGACACAAGCAAGTAGCCTATAGAAGAATAGTGAGACTAAGATACTCCTGTGGGCTGATTGAAGGTTGACTGTGTCTTAAGTTGTCATTTCCAAAGCAAAAGAAGCTAATCTCTGATGATGACTGACCAAAGAGAAAGAATTATTGCCATGAATGGAACAAGCGTCAAACATGCCAAATCTAAATATTGAGTTAAGTATCAAAAGGGTGACCTGATAGACCACTGGACTCAGGTTAATGATAGTGCACAAAAAACAGTCACAGTGGAAATTATTCGCAAAATATCAACATCAAATTTATGATCCACATAAAGAAGAGATAGGACAACACCAAAGCTTGTCATACAATCAAAGAAAATAGTTTTAATCGATCGACGTCAATAGATCAATGAATGACAGATACGTCACTATTTCATATTTGCAACAATAACAATGAAGGTGGATTAGAGGTGACAAGTGTTAAAAGTGGGATCAGTGCAATTGGTGGTGCAAGGGAAAGGTCGTGCACATATATATATCAATATACAATGGTAGAATACCTAACCAGCCAACTAATTGGCATAAACAATAAATGAAAAACGTTGACTTTTCCCCTCATTTTGTATCAATACCTGGATGACAGTGACTAATTAACTGCAGCAGTTGTTTATGATTTTTCATTTATTGTGTATGCCAATTAGTTGCACGACCTTTCCCTTGCACCACCACTCGCACTGATCCCACTTTTAACACTTGTCACCTCTAATGCACCTTCATTGTTATTGTTGGAAATATGAAATAGTGACGTATCTGTGATTCATTGATCTATTGACGCTCGATCGATTAAAACTATTTTCCTTGATTGTATGACAAGCTTTGGTGTTGTCCTATCTCTTCTTTATGTGGATCATAAATTTGATGTCAAACCTAAATATTGAGCAAGAGAGTAGTTGGCATTTAGAATTTTGTAAATTAATTGAATGGCTACAATATGGGAGATATGGTAGACTTCAGGTGCGTATTGAATACTCTTTCAGCAAATAGGGGAATTTACATCAAAATAGACGGAGGCAATGTGTGATAACGTTGGTGCAAAGTTCACTGACTAATAAAAATCAAAGAATTGCATTGCAATATGTGTCATATGTTATACATTTTATAGTTCTACACATGATTATAGAACACAATGCAGGATTTCATAAATTAGTTACTCAAGTTTCTCTAATAATTCCAGAAAGTAGGTATTTATGCAGTGCAGATGCACCACATGCATGGATGAGGTGCCAATGGAAATGTTTTTAATTACTGCAAAATGAAACTTGTGCATTGCATAAATTATGTATTTTTGTTTTACTCTGGCAATTAGGGTTGGTTAGGGGTACCACCAGTGTTTCTAGCAGTGGACCTGGTTCCATTCCTTTTGTTGTTAGGTGTTTATCATGGCAAAAATTGCATTTCTGGTCTGAAGAGTTTCAGAAGTTGCCCTTTTATTCAGCTTTGGTTTTCATCCTTTAGCCTTTTTATTTGGAGGAGAGTTGGTACCACGTGGTGGTTATTACAACAGTCCTGTGACTACCTTTGGGATGATTGAAGAAATTGAAAGAACTGCCAAATGTGAGCCACGTGGTCTGATTTGTGTATAAGCTAGATATTGTCTTAAGTGATGCCTTTTATTGGTATCATCTCTTTGTCAGTCACATAGATGGATTGAATTGTTGTTGCCCCCATGGCAAGAGGTGGGGTACAAGGATGATCTCATGAAAACTGCTGCACATGTTTATAATTGTAACAAAACATTTGTGTTACCTGAATTCATCTGCCAAGAAGGCCACCACCAACAAGACCACCACTGAGAAGGCCACCAGTGATGCCCTAGTATTGAAGACAAAAAGTATTATTATTCGAGAGAAGTTAGTTTCGGGAAAATTAAATCTTAGAAGACAACATTATCAGCTTAGGGGGAAATCATTCTGGTTGTCACCGACATTATTCCACAATGAGAAGGCTGAGACCCAGGGGCCTGCTTGAACTGAACACTGTGCTGTACTGTTTTTCACTAGCTCCTCTTATGAGATAGAATTTCAACATAATCATGATCTAGCAGTGTTTAATAAAAGCACACACAAAAACATAATTGTACATTGTTTTCATGACTTTGAATATTAGGTTTTATAAGTACTCAGCTGAACAGTAATGCAATTGGAAGAATTAACAGATAATGTGGTGCTGTAAGGGCTTGTAATTTGTGATTAGGTTTCCTGCAGAGGCACCTCCCCCACTGACCTCTCTTGCTGAGTTTTACTGGGACTGGCTAAGTTAGTGTGAGTCTCTGATGAATGATGTTCATAGCAGGTACCCTACTGAACAGTTGGTAAAACTGATGTTGGAGAACCCTACATATTTTCTCAAATAAAACACTACTTCATTGCCTTGAAACAACACTTACAATCTGTGTGGAGAAAAGTTACAGAACCACTGGTCCTAAATGAGTTGGTTAGTATATTACACAGTGAGGACGCATAACCACACCATATAATATACTTCATTTCCTAACAGAGTTACAGACCTGTAATCAGAGACATTGGTCATTAATTCTATATTATTGTTGTACATAAACACAGCATTTTAGCAAGTGTTCTGCTGTTTGAGACAAGGGCATGTCATCTCAAATGTGATTATAACCTGAGAGCCACCAAAATATTCACTTTCCAGGACGATCTATTTAGGTTATCACACTTTAGAAGAAGAGAAAATACCTGCTATATTATAGTTTTTGCAAGCTTTAAACTGTTGAGGGATTTTCTTTATCTAGGAATGATGTCCAGCTCAGGAAATTATTTCAACAGTTCTTAATGTACTGGGTACTAGTGCTGATGAGGAATAACCCAATCATAAAATTTTAAGCCAGACGATATGAGTCAACATAACATCATCATTGTTATTATAAGTATTGTGACTATTCAAGAAATATCCACAATTATTATAGAGTTTATTTGATAACCAATTTGTATTTCTCTCTAACATGTAAATGTGTTAGAAAAAGAAAAAGAATGATACTGTCGTCACCAACATTGTCGTTGTTCTCTCCAAATATTATAGATTTTAGTTTAAATTCAAATAGTTGACCTGCAATTGATATTTATATCACAACAGACAAACGCATGTAATATAATTTTACATTTGAGACTAGTCACGCCAATAATAGGAAATTCGGTCACTTAAATATCCACTTCTACTTTGTAAAGATACTTGAAAATTAATTTAAAGGATGGATAAAATATGCATTAGGGTTTGGAGTTGAAAAACTGAGTCTGTGAAGAGAAGCACACTGTTAGACAGCAAGGAAGAGTAATAAACAGTAAGGGGAGGGGAGAGTATGGAGATTATGGATGAGAGAGTGGAAAATCTGATTGAGAGAAGATGAGACTGGAAAATGGAAGAGGACATTGGGAGAGGGAACGCCTTGTATGTCAGCTCAATCATTCCAGACTGTCGTAATTTTGGAAATTACCGTAGTAAATTAGGATGCTAATCTGATTAAAAGAAGTCTGCGGTTTATTTTCAGGTGACCAGACAACATGAGGAAAAGTTAAATGACTTACCCCGAGGTTGAAACCTCCTGTCAGATCACCCTAAAAACGCAAAGACATTGTGACTGCATTGAAAATAAGACATTGGACACATAGCATCTTTCTACATGATCACAATTTATTGTTGTTTTGATGCAAACTGTATTTACAGATGCTTGTTTTACAGAATAATACGAGGTATTGATTTGGTGAAAAAGACATACTTTGATATTCTGAGTTGTACATTATTTTCAGCAGCTAAAATTGTAAATTATATATCTGTGCAGCATGCATGTTAAGCAATATCTGTCAATGAAATTATCAATGTACCAAAAGGGGAAATCTTAGGCTTACCAGAAGCTCTCCAACCTTTAGCAAAAGGTCGCCCTGATGAGAAAATAACATAGTTGCATGATAGTCAGAAATGCAAAATGTCATGATGAGAACATACACCCAGCAGGCATAATGAATATGTGCAAAATTAATAATTGGAAAAAACTTCCCTATACATTACGGATCAATTCATCACTGAAATAAGGAAATCTATAACATACGTACAGAATATTCCCTGACTACATGTAATGCAATGTACAAAACATGGGGTTTTAGCTTCTTGGGTAGAGTTGGTGACAAAATAAGTTATGAAAAGAAACTTCTAACATAATTGTGGCAGTGAAGATGCTGGAGTCTTTTAACTTAAATGGAAAGTTTTTGATTAAAACTGTTTTGTTATGATTGTTACATTGTGGATGAACTTACAGCAGTGTTCTGCCGAATATCTTCAAGAAGCTTGGACTATGTCAGATTTACGTCCATTTCACACTAGTCTTATAGCAAGATTTGCTGTAGAGCAGCATCTCGGAGAAGCTCCTGTTTAAATCTGGTTGCTCTATTATCTCTTTAGCTTCCAAGATGTCCATATTTTTTGGAGGCAGTGCGTTGGAATGGCAAAGAGTAATAATATAAAACAAAACATTGTAAGATGACAGCAAATGTGTGCCTAGCATCAGCTCTAGAAGGCACACATCTTGGAATAGTTTTTATTATATTATCTTGTATGGAAAGAAAACAGTCACAGATTTCTGACTTTGTGTGCACACTCATTCACATACGCAGGAAACCAGCTTGGAGTGCTTTTTAGCATAATGTATACCAAAGCCATTCAAAGAAGGCCTCTGTGCATCCGCGTGGAGTACAGATAGGCAGGCATGTTCAAACATGTACCTTTAAGCACACGTGGAAAAAACCCATGGTATCCACCCCATCAGCTACATGCGATGCCATGCACTGCCAGAGGCAGAGAGGGTCCGTTAAAAATGTCTGAGGAGCTGCCAGCCCTCATAGAAGTAAATAAAAACAAATGTTTCAAGGGGAAAACGGTTTTGAAAAGGAAAGCACACATGTTGCTATCACTCATATAAAGAGAAGCTAAACATTCCAATGGCGTGACCCATTGCCCCATGCTCTAAACAGAGTATGAATGTAAATTTATAAGACGAGCAATTGAAAAACACTAACTAAAAAATCGCATGTGTAAGTATATAATTTTTTTATTTAAATACAGTAGTCTGTTGATACAACTAATGATGGTTCGAAGGCCAGACCCAGCAAGAAACAAGATGGTGCAATTGGGTCCATAAAGCATTTCATTATAGCATTCCAGTGTGACCCCAGCATATGCAATAGAGGCCTGGGTTTGAAGCATATTGGGTAGAGACTTTCCAATCATGGTGGAAAAGCCAACTGCAGGAGCTAAGATCTGGTTGAGACTTTCACACATTTTTTAAAAGGTGTGAAAAGCCACTTGTATTTGGCATGTGGTATGATCTGGAAGTGCCAAGATAACCAAGAGTTTGCAGTAGCTAATGAAAGTCTGACTTTGACTAAAATAACATCTCACCATTGAGTACATTTACAACTAAATAGTTTATTGGATCCAGGTATGACAGAGAGTGTCAGTGCAGGTGTATGTCTGATTGGCAGTACAGGAGTGGAGGCCATCACCTGGAACCAGGCAAAAACGTTGCCAAAGAAACAATATGTTAAAAGTCCAGAGCACATGTGTGATCATCCATTCTTAACACAGCTCTTCCAAGTAGGTGCCTAAGTCTTTGTTACCTAGAAATTATAGGGTGGTAAATCAGCTTCATCACTCACACAGGAAGATGTTTGCTTGTGGGAGAAGCACCATTAAAAACTAAACTGCAATGTAATGCCTCTTTTTGTGACAGATTTGTAAGAACTGAGGGCCTTATTACGGATTTAGGACCGGCTTCCTATGAGGCGGGCTCCCCACAATCCTAATCACGATGCGACGGCCCCCATGGCAGTCCCATCACCTATATTTTGCATTGTGGCAAGGAATGCGGTCAGCAGCCCTCACCACAATGCAAAATAGAGGGTGCCGACACATCCCTGCACTATGTGGTAGGCAACGCAGGGCACTATGGGGCAGGGATATGCAGGGGGCATCCTAGTGCCCCCCAGGGTACATGTCCCTGCACCTGGGAGTGAGGGGGGCCCCCTACGTGCCCCCAAATCCGTTTCCGCCATTCATTTTCCGGCGGGTTGAGCACTGCAAAACTAACGGAGGAAAGGGATATCATAATCCCTATGGCGGTGCCTGCAAGGCACCGCTGCAATTTTCGCCGATGTTTTTGTTCCAACAGGCAGAAAAAGGCCACCTGTCGGAACCGTGGCGGGCGGTCTTTACGACTGCCACGCTTAACCAACAATTCCCCTGCCATCATAATATGACGGGGGAAAACAGCAGTACGATGGCAGAGGGCCCGCCACCGACTGGCTGGCGGTGGCAGGCCCTCCGCCATCGTAATGTGCCCCTTAATGTCCATATCACAACTAAAGTCCGGTGTTGGCTTCTGTAACGTTGCTCCTACATTTCTATCAAATTTACAATTTTATTTAAATTCACAAAGTATTTCAGGAGTACCTCTGGGAAACTGTCAATATAACATCTTCCAAAGAGAACTCACACACATAAACAATTGCATTTGAAATAAATACCATTATGTAACACATTAGTGTATTTGCACCAGGTAATGTTTTGCTTCTCAAGGGGAAAATATTTTCCACAGCTACAGAAAACCATTTTCCTGCATCTTGTCAATCTTGTGGTTGTTCTATCCCATCCCTCATCCTGAAAACATTATACTCATGCCCTTGAGCATGTGTGCCTGTTTTCAGTGAAATTACTTGTAAACTACCTGCAAATTCAACTTTGGGAATCACAGACGTGAATTTACACTTGTAAATTCTTGCTATCTGCATGTAGATGCCCTGGAATGTTGGCTGTCAGTAAACAAAACCCTCTCTTCATCTTACTCACTTTTGCTTTTAAGACAATTCAAAACTGACCTGCAAACCTCAAAGTGTGCATGTTAGTCCTTGAGCTGAGGTAGTTATCTCATTCACTTTGTCCTGTACCCCATCAACACCAATGGCATTTAAATGTACCACCTTGGTGGTCTCTGTACTCTCTTATCGCATGAGGAATATTTCTTCATATTATATGTCAATTTGCAAACTCCTGTAACCATTGTGCACTAACATTTTGTGCCCGATATTGTATGTACAGCATGCTCCCCAAATACTATATTCTGGCATGCAATCAAAATATTTTCACATTCATTGTTCCAAGTAACGCCCTTTTAGGAACATATCAAAGATAATTTGCAGTCGTGAGAACCATGCATTTGTCTGATGCATCAGATCTCCCTCCTAGACACTACACATTGCTTTTTTTATTAGCAATAAGGTGTGAGCCTTATACACATGATATTTTAATCTAATTATTTCCTGCAGGGGCTGAAATTTACTGTAACATTCAAATTACACATAAGGTGGAACTACTCTGCATTGATCTTCGTTAGGAGGCATATAAAGCCCAGTGTAAAAAGGGTACACATCACAAGCCGCTTTGTTTTTCTTTTGTCCTTATCAGTGAAATGAGACTTGATGCTGTGATAAAAACATGAATTTCTTACTAACATATAACCATAGTTAAATACTGTCTTCGTAACTGTTGGGGTAAAATAGGGCACAGTCAATTAAATTCTCCACTTGAAGTAAAAAGCATGACAAACGAGTAGGTGAGCAATTTAGTGTAATGTATTTTAAGGAGGCTTCTCAGCAGAGACGGGGACTGTAGCATTGTGATCTCTTAGAGTAGTAGGTTTTCAACCAGTAGGATAATAATGAACATACCCGAGGAGTACAGGCCACTCATCACAAATAAAATAAGTAATGCCCTAGGTGAGTTATTTGAGGCATGAGACAGGCTAAAAGTCTTTCCTTTTTATGTGAACCACAAGACAAACTTGAGAGGAGCGACTTACCAGCAGTTTACACAGCAGATCAAAAGCAGGTTCCTCAAGTTTAAGTTGTATCTAGAAAGTTGCAAAGGTGATGACAGTGAGATTTGTTAGACAGGATAGCACAATGCATTGCTTTCCAATTAGAAAAAATAATTACCTTTTATAATCATGGAATAATTGTGACATCATATTTACTTTTGCTAATGGAGAGGTCATTTTTAACAAAATATATTTGGAAAAACAGGATAGCTTTTCATTTTCAAGCAACATTTTAAAATAATGCATCTCTCTCTGAGGCATTAGTGCAACACAGTTTAATTCCAAGTGTCCAGGATTATTTCATACAGAAAATGACAAGATAAACATGTATCTTAAAACAATGTCAGCATCCTATTTCAGGCAGGGCAATGCATAAAGCTAAAAGAAACTGTAAGCTATAAATTGCAGTGGGGTGCATCATTATGTGCCACTGTGGGCATAGCCACAATGCCCTTCTATATGTCACCAGAGCGCTGCAGGTGTTGGTGGGAGGGGACAGATGGATGTGGGTAGAAAATATGGTCCCTAACAATGTAATGAGCAGAATACAATCCGAAGTTTCATGCCAGTTGGGAATCTGCCATCGTTTTTTCTAAGTATGTGTGTATAGTAGAAGTGTGTCTGCCTGAAATGGACAGGTTTGAGTCACATCCAATATAAGTGATTGTGACCAAACCAAAGCTCAAAGCTCAAGATGGACCTTATTAAGAATCCTACATAAAGTTAGATGCTGAATCGGAGTGGGGGAGGAGGTCATTGAGCAAACCCAGAAGGACAGGGCATTTACTCAGAACAGGAATGTAGTTATATAGAAGGAGGTGCACAAAAATCTGCTCTGGTTTACGATGGGTATCAACAACAAAGGCAAATTGAAAAATGTGAAAATTCTGTCAGTTGGGCGAGTTTAAAAATACTCAGTAGTTACACAATAGTCAAGGGAAATTGGTTGATGCTTTTTTTCATGGTGTTTCTTATAGATCTGGTCATGGTTGGTCCCTATGGTTTGCTTTGCCTGCGCAGCTGTTGCCAGACAATTATATGAGCATCACTGGAGAGGGACTTTGGCTTCACCCACATTTTGGGAGACAGGAGTACATGTCTTGATTAGATAGAACTTATATGCTTCCACAAAAAAGTGTTTTTACTCCACACAGCTGTGATCATTTTGTTTATTTATTCAGCTGCCTGAGATTGAACTTTCAGGGTCACACACATGCCCTTATAATGCTATTAAAGATTCTTAGATGGCTACCTTATCTGGGATTGGACTATGATGAGGGCTGTACTTGGTCTACCTGTATTAAAAATAGGATAATGCACTTTACTCAAGCTGTTGTTACTACTTCCTCGCTTGCCATGTTCATTGACAAAAAACCCATTGCACCAATATTAGAGATCTATAAATGGAAATGCTTGCCAATTTTGACATATGGAATGGGTATTTGGGGATATAAGCATGCCCATGGAATGCAGACGGAAGAGAATATATTCTGTCCCAGGTGACTAGGTTTTCCTCTCTCTACCCGCATTTTTAATTGCATTTGAAGTTAGGCTTGGAATATGTTCAAGACACTATTAATGCGGCACCCTTGGCTATTTGGTATTCTTTTTGGTATAAGTAAGAAGCCAAACTTAATCAGGCAGTCTGTTGTGATCTCTGTAGAAAGACACCTGGAGCCAGGAGGTATTCTTAAGCCATCTTTATTCAGTCTCCAGTTCAGGTTACATCTGTCTCTACTCCAGCCAGCCTAGTGTGGTACCAGCCCCACCAGGAGCAGCCTCCCTAGCTGCTCAGCCCATCTTCAACTGCCAACACTCATCCACTCAGACACCCAGGCATTCCATGCATCACAGGCACACCAACATTCTATGACCATCTCACGCTCTGGCTGAGCAGCTAGTGGCAGCAGGGCTGGACTACAATGTTATACAATTAAGTAGGATATAACATTATCCTTTTTTCTTCAACGAAAACGAAACTTGCAAATGATAAAACATGAAGGAAGAACTATCAACAAGAAAAATACATAATAGTACAAGTCCCACGGATGCAAACATAAATCAAACATCGCAGGAGCATCAAGAAGAAAAAATGAATAATAGTTCAAGTCCCACGGATACAAACTTAAATCAAACATCGCAGGAGCAAGAACCATTAAAGCAAGAAAGAACGGATAAGATACATACATTTGAACAGCAATATCTCCCATCCCTCCCTAAAAAGAATTAAAAAGATTATGAAGCAAGCATAACATTCCCTGAAATACATTTGAAGCATTTTGCATCAACCACTGTGACGTGATGCACTACAACGAAAAAGGGTAAAAGACCCCACAACCAATGCCCCAAAAGTATAACTAAAAGTAGCTCTAAAGATAGCATACCCTACAACTACAATCCCAAGAGAAAGGGAAACAAACAAGTATATGGATCGTCACCCATAACAACTCCCGTGAAGGGATGTACATTAGTACTGTGCACAACTATTAATGGACTAAACCATAACCCAACCCAATGTGAGGGTTAACCTAGGTACAAACTATTTATGAACTAAACCATAACCCAACCCAGTGTGAGGGTTAACCTAGGTACTCCAAACCCCTTGTAGAGGTTACATACCCCCATGTAGGAGTAACCAAACAGAAATGCGAAAAGAGCTCCAAACCCCCTTGTGGAAGTTACTTACCCCCCTGTAGGAGTAACAAACATAACTGAGCAAAAGGGCTATTAGCCACAACCTTCCCTCGTGTATGGGAACAATGTGATGACCACCCACAGGAAGAAAATCACTGTAAAATAGAAGACCCATCCTCAAACTATAAACCTGTGTCATCACGACCTTTTTTTTCCTGTAACAATACTAACAATTAAAACCATTCCGTTAACTGTAGAGCAGTAGTGCACTGTGCCCCACGCCGGTGAGCGATATCTCACCCGAGTTGTAGTTGGATAAACACCTGTGAGCTAAATCTCACACAAAATTTCTGCAGCAAACAAGCAAACAATGGGCATAAAACAAAGAACGTTGACCAAATCGGTACACACACAATCACCCACAATTCATTATAATAAAACAGACAATCTCGTAAGATGGAGCAGAGAGCCTGAAATCAATGCCAAACACAGTGACCAGATAGAAATAAATAACACACGTCGACTGTGTAAACAGATGGACACATGGTCCACAGGCTCCGGAAAATGAATGAAAAAGGAAACAGTACCGATACCACATAACTATTAATGTGACATGACAGTCAACATTCCAAATGTAGACTGTCTCCGACATAGTTGAAACGGAGGAACCCATTAGAAGAGTGTCACAAGGAGTCCAGATACAAAACAGCCGCGTTGTCCTCATACTCTACGAAGCCTCACAGAAGTGTAAAAAAACCATAACAGAGAAATGTACCTTTACTTTTGTGCCAATGAAGTACTTAGCTTGAGACCTGCCATGCTGTTTCGGACCATGCTTAACGCTGATTGACATCACCCAACTCTGTGCAATATGCACACCTCCATGTGTGAAACAACGTTGGTCAGAAGAGGAAGAAAAAAACTTTATTAGTAGAAGTTCAACAGCGCGGTTGGCAAAATGCGGAGAATACCGCCAACCACAAGATGGCGGCCCGCACTGTAGACGCTCGCCGGGAGGCTCAAGGCACGTAGCTGCAATAAAGCGTCCAGTTGCAGCAATACCTCGCCAGCAGCCTGGAACATCGGAGGCAATTCCTGATGGCATCGCAGAACGAACGCTTCAGGTAAGGCCGCGCGCGCTGTATGTGACACGCGCCTCAGTCTTTTGAAGGGTCCGCGCGGTAGGCACGGCTCGTGCCAAGTTCAAAGAGGAAAGCAGCAGTTGAATAACGTTAGTAACATAAAGTCTCAGCTGGGCCCATAAAGAGAAGACACATTTTGGCTCACCACAAAGTTCTGCAATCTCAGCATCATCCAGCCGCACAACATGTAGAAAAGGCACGTCCCAAGTACTCCCAAGCATCATATATCTATTGTGCTGCTGGTAGAGCAAACTCCAATGAAAACACCAACAACAGAGCTTCTCATGTGACGGAAAAACACTATTCTCGACAAAGTCACACTGCTCCTGTGTAGCGCCAGTGCGCACCCAGGTAACTACTGGTACAAACATGACCAAGTGGGACATCAACAGTTGTCCACGAGCAGATGCCTCTAGTGTAATCATCCTGAGATCGACAAACTTGAAGCAGGTCCCTTGTTTCTTTAAACAATCTGTTGCTGCAATCTCCTTCTTTGCGGCAACTGCACGCTGTTTGTTTTAACATATCTTTAATGAAGAATCCCAAAATTGTGTCTTTTTCCTTAAAAACATTATAGGCTCTGTAGCGCGATGTGGCTGAACACCAACACCTGGTTGTAGAGAAGCTACCCATCCAACTCACCAAATCCTTTCAGTAGAAAGCCTTGTGGCTGGAACACCAAATGCGGCTGTAGTTTAACTACTCCTCCAACTCACTGTGATCCTTTAGATGTTTCTAGTATTCCCAGGCTGCAGTGTCCTTTTGTGATGACACCTCTCTGTGGGCTGTCCAATGTTAAGGACACTGGTGGGGCTGGCGCTGGCTTTCCTGGGAATTCTTACTTTGAAGATGTAGTTACTAGTAGGATCTCTTGGTTTCTCCTTTATTTCCTTTGTAGTTCCTTTGTTTCAGTGGTTCACCAAGAGTCTCTAGGGTTCAAGTCCGCTTGTCGCCAAAATAAATGTTGTGATCTCTGTAGAAAGACACCTGGAGCCAGGAGGTATTCTTAAGCCATCTTTATTCAGTCTCCAGTTCAGGTTACATCTGTCTCTACTCCAGCCAGCCTAGTGTGGTACCAGCCCCACCAGGAGCAGCCTCCCTAGCTGCTCAGCCCATCTTCAACTGCCAACACTCATCCACTCAGACACCCAGGCATTCCATGCATCACAGGCACACCAACATTCTATGACCATCTCACGCTCTGGCTGAGCAGCTAGTGGCAGCAGGGCTGGACTACAATGTTATACAATTAAGTAGGATATAACACAGTCATTAGAGATTGTTTATCTTGTGAGCATGGTTCTGCCATCCGGTGGTTAAAGTATACCAAAGAGAGTTTCTCTGTGCCGGGATGTGCCCACTTGTTTGAGCACCCTTAGACAATTGTGAAGAAAGACAGAAACTGGGTCTAGGACTGTTTTTTAAAGCATAAACAAGCTACTAGGAGACAAACTGCAGTGGCTAAACCAGCAGTCTTAGATTGTTGTATCATTCAAATGGTGCCAACTATTGCCCCATACTTATTATACATGATTAATGTGTATGAGAGAACACTGTTTGCAGGTTCAGGTTAGGCTCCTTCTGTTGGTTAGTTTGTTTTCACCCTGGCCAGTATTCTTCGGATTCCATTTGTCCATTGTGCAAGAACAGAATGCTGTCTTTCACAGAGCGCTAAGGTAATGGCAGAAGTGAGCTGACTCTGTAGTCCATGCTGTATGCTGTGCTGGGGGAACAAAAACGTGAATGGCACACTGACAGACCATTGGATACTGACCAGCATAAAAATATTATTAGGCACAGTATTGCCCATTGGACCTTCTTCGTTGGAGTTCCTTACAAGTGCTGTTTTAGCAATTTCTGGCATGACATAGCAGATTGCCCACTGCTGCTTGTATAATGAGTGTGTGGTGTTCTGCCCGCTGGGAATATATTGTTGCCTCAGTGGGACCTTTTATAAAGAGCAAAATAACAGTAGACCATGGCTCTGCCATTCTTATCACCTATGAAAGCAAATGAACCCCACCCCTAGCATGTCTGTTAACAATGACTTTGCCTCTCTGTTCCTCCATCCGTGGAACAAAAAAAGTGCAGCAAACATCTGTAAAGTTTGTGTACGAGGCCGTGATGTAGAAAGATAAAACTTGATGATGAGAATACCACTGTGCAAAACATTTGAGGAACATCTGTAATCTTCCAATATATTAGAGGAGCATATGGAGCATATTATTATATTATTATATATTATATCTGGGCCACTGAAGAGCCATTGCTAGTATTGACAAATACAGCAAAGATAATGTAGTGGCTGAAGCCCCCTTGATCTTTGGTCCTCTACCCTAAGTCCCAAGTGTAGCCACTGTGAGAATTTGCAGTGTAGGTTGAGTGGGGTGTTAGTCTTGCTCAAGTAACAGGCTTAATCCCTGCCAGGATGAATCACTAAATTAACCAGTGCTTAACCCTCTGGTAGCTTGGTCCAAAGCATTCAGGCTTATCTTAGATCCAATGTGTAATTAGTATGCATCACACAACCAGCAATAAAGTGAAAGCACAACACAAAAAAATGTCCACATTAATTAAGAAAAATAGAGTACATTTTAATAATTTGACACCAAAATAACAACAATCCAGAGGTATGAATTTTCAAAGGTTATGGTAAAAACGAGTGCCTAAAAGATCAAAGCACCAACTGCCGACATGTAGTTGTGCGAGACCACGTCAAATTAAAGAAATATGGGTGACCAGAATGGAGCTTGAGTTGGATACAAAGAGTGGATTGGGCCCGGTTGGCACTTACATTTGGTCTTAGGAGAAATTTCGGCGAAAATTCTCTGAGATTGTGGAAGTTCAGAGGGGCAAGGCTGCAGGCAGTGTCTGAGGAGGAGGCATTGTTGTCGAGAGCCACTGGATGTAGTCGTAGTTAAGATTTCTATGTTCAGACTTAGTCTCTTTTTTAGAAGTTGACAATATCCAGTGGTTAAGGCTTTAGGCTATAGTTGAGTAGGGCTCCACAGGACTGGATACCCCCGCTGGGAAGGACTGCTGAATTGGATTTGCTGCTGCGGAGAACAATGTAGCGGGATTGATGAGCAGGTTGGTTCTGGTCTACTCTCAGTTCTCAGAGCATTTTTTAGGCAACGTTTTTCAAAGTCCCAAGTTTTGGATTTTGGCTAAATGATCAAATTTAACATCACCACCAAGGGTCCAGGACCAGAGGGACATGACTTGGAGGGTTAGGACCAACTCAAGCTGGGTCCAGGTCCGGGTTCAATATAGTTGTAGCCTTTACTGTTCCTGAGGCTCTGATCAGGAGGCCAGTCAATTAGCCCTGGATTCAAGCAGTGGAACAGGGCTCAAGCAGTAGGGCATGCCTCTGAGGATGCAAGGTGGGCTTCAGACAGCACAACAGTCTTTTCAGGTGCAGCAAGCAGTCTTCTGAAGTACACAGCACATCACAGCAGCAGGTGATCCTCTGAGAGTGCTTCCAAAGGTCCATAAAGGGAACTGAAGAGTGGAACTGAGTGTCCTATCTTTATACCTGGCGAATGTCCTGAAGTAGGAAAAGGTTCTAGTGAATTCCCTTTGAAGGACCTGGATATCCTGCCTCACCTGCCCTGGCTTCAAACTGGCTGCATAAACAATGCAGTGGTGACAAGTCCTTTGTGTAAGGCAGGGCACAGCCTATTGATTTTCAAGCTCCCCTTCCATCCTACCAATGATGGGCCATCCAGGCACACCTAATCTTTCTTTTATGTGGCTGCCTGGGAGGAATAAACAAAGTACAACTGCCAGTTACACCCAGCCATGTGGCCTAGGGACAGGCTGCATGTACAAAGTAGCAAGAGCAAGAAAATGCCAACTTTCTAAAAGAGGCATTTTCAAAGATGTTACTTAAAATCCGACTTTACTATTAAAGAAGATGTTTAATTAAAATTGCTCAGAGTACAAATATGAAATCCTTACCTGCTCCAAATCAAAGGTTAGCACTTATTAAATGTAATAATGCAACCCAATGTTATCCTATGGGTGAGGTAGGCCTCACAGTAGTGAAAAACTAATTTGTGAGTTTTTCACTACTGGGACATGTAAAACATACAAGTACACGTCCAACCTTTTAATTACAATTAGGCCTGGGCGGTGAACTTCGCTTCATTCGCGGAGTTTGCGGAATACTCTGCACTCCGGACTCCTCGGAGCTCGCGGAGTGCAGAAAACTCCTCTTCGCGATGAGCAGCAGAGTTTTTTTCCCGCTCACTATCGCAAACGGTAAGTTCGCAATAGCCGCTCGGTTAGAATTTCTACCCGAGCGGGAGGAATACCAGCACAAACTGCAGTTCGCACTGCACTCTGCCATTCGCGGAACTTTGCTGAGTTTTTTTGTTACTTCACGGAGTTCCGCGTAGCCAAACTCCGCGAACTACGCCCAGACCTAATTACTATGCACCCTGGACCTGTAGGCAAACCAGGACCTACCTGAGGAGTGACTTATATATAGTAAAAGGGAAGTTTATGGCTTGGCAAGGGAGTTATTTTGCCAAGTCAAATTGGCAGTTTCAAATGTAAAATGGCAGACATGTAAGGGGCTACTAAATTGGGTGGCACAATAAGTGCTGCAGGCCTACTAGTGTCATTTAATTTACAGGCCCTGGGTATACACTTTACCACTTTACTAGGGGCTTATATGTAAATTCAATATTCCAAAGAGCTGTAAGCCAATTTTACCATGTTTTAGTGAGTGAGCATAAGCATGCTAGCACTGGTAAGCAATGTTAATGTGCACGGAGTCCAAAGGCCAAGAAAAGTGAATTCAGAAGAAAATCGGAGTGTGAAGGCAAACATTTTGGGGGTGACCCTGCATAGAGGGGCAAGTTCAACACCTACCACATTGTGTAAACCGAAGTGAGGTGGTCATTATTGGGCACTCAGAAAAGCTCTTCAGTCTGGCCATCTGTCAAGGGGCAAAGAGAAGTTATGGTCTTATGGTCCCTCATGCTATTACCTAACTTCTATCAAATTTCATCAATGATTACAAAGAGGCCCTTGCTTAAGTCTTCAGGTTGAGTGCTTCACCAAGGTATTAGGTGAATCACAACAAATAATTAGATGTGAGAGCTGGGGGGTTGGCAATGATTGACAATGCTTTGGCAGCCACCTCCACTCAAACCACTTCAGATAGATGTAATTTTACATTCAGTTCATGGTTCTCTATGTTATTTCATGATTACATTGGCTCCAGTGTTGTCTAACTTTAAGGAATTGATGACGTTGCTGTGAACAAAAGGATTGCCACTTTTTTTTCCTAGTTTGTGTAGCCCAGTTTCAAACATAAAATATGATCACTTTTTAATTTGATTATGGTCTGAACCTTAAATGGGAGAAAGAAAAAGGTGATGGGTGGAATGTTGAATTAACAGCAACCACTGGTAATTATGTAGGGCTTCACTCAGTGCATAATTTTATAGTTTACTGTGCCCCTCCAGACATAGTGGACCCTTTGAAGATCAGCATTGGTTTGTATCATGGTCCTTAACAGCAAATGCCAGTCAACAGGTGAGGAATAACCTGCATAGCTAAACCTTTTTTGTTGAGGTTGATCTAAGTTGCAAGGATCTGCCCTTGCTGGAAAATAGCGTAGGCTTACTGAAATCTCTTCATCTGAGGCAAGCAATTATTTGTTGGCTCATAAGAGTACTTTTTCCCTAGCTGTGTAACTAATTCAAAACAATAATGTTGTTATTTTTGGGGATGTGTGACATATCACTGGAGCCTCAAGACAAACTCATGCATGCCCATATGTATCGGTGAGCGTTATGGAGAATTTTGTAGATAGCTGTCCCAAAGAGAATAATTTGAAGACAGCCTTTAAAAGGAGAACGCTTTAAAGAATGAGCGATGTTAAATAGTTTGATGGATGAATGTAGGAGACTTAAGTGGGATGGAATTTTCTGATGGTGAGAGGCAAGGAGGAGTTATTCTGTGGAAATGGATCTGGACAAGGACATGGTTCCTTAACAGGGAGCTAGTGATGGAATTTGGTTATTGATCTCAGTCATAACGGATGTCAGTGTAGAAAGTGCATTTGACAGCCAGCCTTTGGAGAGCTTGTATTTATTTCAACAAATGACCACTTGTATTTTGTTCAAGCAATTTGCTAATGTCTTGGATTAAGAAGTGCGTAGTGAAGCTAACGTCAAAACAGTAAACAGTTCTAGAAGATGCAATAGTGAGAAATTCTGTGAGTACAGCATTGAAAGTTTGCACCTTGCTCTGGTTAGAATATATAGTGTTGGTCAGTAATGAGAGATGGTTGGAGACAGAGCCAAAATCTTCAAAATCCTTATATGTTTCTTCTCTAGAGGATACCGTCGCAGTTTAAAGGCTGCCTTTTGAAGTGTACACACTTATAGTTTGAGGATCTGTCTATGATTGTCGTGGGGTTTAATGGAAACATACCCTAATTTCCAAGTTTAATTGCAAAGTAGTAGCTTAAATGGTGTAGGGCGTCCTGATTGCAGCCAGCAATTTTCATTTTGGAGAAACCTGGGACAACATATTAATATATTTATTTTAAACTTTGAACCAACACTTCCTGCATTTACAGTGCATGCTCAGGAACGATTCTTCCCTCCTCTCTTGTTTGCTTAAATTTATCCTTATATATCAAAGCTTCAGGAAATGATATATTTATGTTAGTCAAAAGATAAATTGGGCAACAATTATAACACAAATAAGTTATTATTACCAAAAGATTTCTGATTGGGTCACGAATTTGTTGCAGGGCCTTTCCAACTTCAGCTGCAATTGTCTCCTTGAAGACAACAGAGAACGTGAAAATAATATGAGCTTAGATTGTCCTCCAATCCAAAAATGTTAACAAGACATAAAATTAATACATGAAACACAATGAGCTGAACCACAAAACATTTTGCCCTTGGCTATTACATGTTCTTGGTGATAATTAAGGAAGTGCTTGCTGCAAACACATTTTACCACTATATAATGAAAACAAATGTCTGGAGGTGGTAATGTGTGAGAAGAATGCTTTATACTTGTTGTGATGCATGATTTATGGTGGTGATATGTTATTTTGTAGCTTGTCTGTTGTGTTTTGTTTTGCTATGATTAAATTGCGTTGTTGATGTGTTTTATTGTGGTTGTTGTGTTGCATTCTCATTTGACTGCTGTGTTGTTCTGCTACCTTTATGTGTCAGTTGTGTTGTTATGTGGCTTTGTGTTATGAAATTATTCTATGATGTTGTTTACTTTAAATACATCACCATCGTATGCCTCATTTCCAGCCATTTGGAGAACATTCCTTTAAATGTCCAGTGGCAAATAGCAATTTAAGCTGGTCTAAGGTAGAACACAAATGTTGCATTTTAACTTCCCAAGACCTCAGTCAGCTCAAAAGTGTGACACAGACCTATCTTAAGTTAGCACTGTCTGTGCTCACTTTATGTGAGTGGGGCCCTTTAACCTACATAAACATATGCTTTTATTTCTGTTTAGTATTGAGTAACTGCTTCAGACTGCATGAGAATCGAACATTACTACAGATATGTTTAATTTCCCCACATTCAAATTTAATCTGGAGTAGTAAAGTCCAGTTATTTCAAGATGTATGATTTCTGACAATACAGTTTCCTCCATTAATACATTTCCACTTCCAAATCTGATTTAGACTTTTGCTGTACATCATTTGAGACTGCTGCGATGTCTGCTCACATTTTACCACCTCCAATCAACCATGTGCTGTCTACACATGCTGCGCAGTTTCAGCAGCACAGGCTTGTATTGTGTGAGGAGAATGTATTTCCAGTCTCCCTAAAGCACTCTGAATGTCATATTTATGGGCATGGAATTCACCTACAATAAATCCTTTTTAAATTCAAACAAAGGGATATGTTCATTGCAATCCATACAAGCCAAAGCATGACAATTCTCACAGGTCTGCACCACACAGCTTTTAAAGGTAGTAATGGGTGCTATGGTGCAGACTGGTAACAAGAAGACATACCTGAGGATACTACTGAGGCATGGAAAAACATACCTGACAAAATGTGAGTTTTTAGTATGATGGGGAAAAGGTACCAGCCTGACCCAAAAAATGAAATTGTTCCTAAGCACTAACAACAGCACCAGAGCTACTGATCTTTCCGATTTATGTTGAAGATCCAAAAAGATTCCATAAAGTATAATGGAGTGTATTATTGAAGGAGTATGAATATTTTCACTGGAAACAATCATGGAAGTGTGGCTAAAACTTCTAGGAACTCCAAACACGTGTTCTATTAATGCCACTTTATCCAGTTCTTTGGTGAAAAGACCATATTATTAAATCATTCAATGTTTGGACAATGTGATGGATTATTGTGTTATTTCCATTCAGGATGTGAGAAATAATCATAGAAATATATAACATCCACTCCAAAGTGAGATGACTTTACATTTGGGCTAGTCCCAGGAGTAAGAGTGAAACAAAGTCATAGGTGAGCCATATTGTGGTTAGACATCTTGGGGTGGAGGGCAATATATCATCACCTGAGAGTAGAGCTATCATGTACATTGAGCTTGTGCAGCCTTATCAGAACTATCAAAGTGCTACACTGGAGGGGTTATAAAGCCTTTTAAAAGAACTAGCCCCACCTTGAAAATGCCCATCCAAGTACTGTACTGAGGTACTTGTGGGGAAATCTCCAGAAACAGACATCAAGTGCTGTACTAAGTTTCTCAGCAGAGACATCACCAGGGACAAACAATAGAGAACTGCACCTCCAAAGACAGATAATGTATGTCAAGAAGAGAATAGGAAATAAGACACAACATATAATTCTGGAATGGGACAACAAACAAGCCAGCAAAAAATAACTTACTACTGTTGGATTTCCGCCTAACAAAATTTGATCCAAAGCACATCCAGTGTGTTCCTGAAAATAATAAAATAATGCAAAAAATGGTATTATGACCATAAGCTTTCAAAATGAGATAGCACATAAACATTATATATGCGAATAAAATCTTTAGACTAAAACAATAAATACAAACCTATGATTCCACACTAGTCTTTAAAAGATCATATATTGCAATAGTTTCACTGACATTGGATTATAAAACGAAAATATGCTGCAATGATAGTTCTTATTTTTGCCACTGAAATAATCATCCTGAAAAACTCCTAAAATAAAGAGAGTTAATAAGAAAATAATTTAGCAATACTCTACCAGGGTCGCTTTGACTTCATGTAAAAGGTTGGTCCATTCTTCCAGGCTGCACTCATGGGTCTGAAGGAAAGACCAGAAACTAATCACAAATGACATACAGAGTTCATATCTGAGGGAGAAGGGAAGGATCCATGATTTCAACAGGTAGTATATTTTATTCATAGAGTTTCACAGTACAGGCTGCCTGCGTGGATCTCAATAGATAAAGTAAAAGCTTTCCAATATTTCCAAGAGGAGCATCCTTCCCTTCCTCCAGCTGTGCCACTCTCATTTGTTACTATTATTTGTATTACACATTAAGTTTCCCTGAAAACTTTATAGACCAATGATATTTGCTGTGTCAAAATTGTTGCTTCATTTAATTACTCATCTGAGGTCCTGTGCTTCCTTTGAGGCTTTTGACAATAATGTCTGTGCATTAATTATTTTAAAAGATCACATTTGTGAATATTCTTGCAGTATTTCATTTCAGGTGAGAGTATCAACACATTTTTCTGTTATGAATTAATATGAAAAATTTGCTAACAGCCCTGAAAAATTATTGAACAGTTTGTTTATCAATTCATCAGAAGTGTTGGTACCCATTAGAAGGCTTGGATGTGCACGGCACTCTATGTAGTTCACACTGAGGAGAGATTTGCACAGACTAGTGACTACATATATATATATATATATATACAGTAAAGAGTGTAGTAGATATTGCGGTGTAGAGTACATGGAGTGGTGGATGTTTATGATAAGTTGCAGGAAGCACAGACTGGCAGAAAGGATGCAGAGACAAAGGGATGGCCAATGATGGCCATTGACTAGTAGTGCAGATAGAATCAAAGGTGCTGGGGTTTAGATTATGTAGAGTAGTGACGTCTGGTGCTTTTAAAATGTTATGGGGCAGTAAGTTAAATATAAAGTTCAAGCGAGCTTGAATCAAACATGAGGGCGGGTAGGGATTACAAAGCTCTTTTCTCCCTCCCAAGAACATTTGAGAACATAAAGCTGGTAATAAGTTATTTTTAATTAAAAATGAAAATTTGCTCACAAAGACACAGCACTCTCCCTGCAGTCATGCAGAAATATTACTCATACTGCACTCACACTAACACACCGCCCTGCTTAACTTGCACTCACATACACACACTGCTTTATTCACTTTACACTTACACAAGCACACCACTCGCCCTACCCTGACAAGGGCACACCACTCATCCAGGGCATTCAAACCATTCTCTCCACATTCAGGAGGAAAGCCGTTCATCCAGTGTATTAATACAATCACACATTTCAGTCTATGCTCTCATAGGCCTACCCTTCACTCATACAGTCTTACCACTCACTCAGTTGACTGTCATTACTCACCCTGCACTCATACATGGGCATAGCTGACCCAGCACTCAGATAGTCACACAACTCACTCTGCAGTCACACAGGCTCATCACTTACACTACGCCCACACAGCCACAACACTCATCATCCACCGTGCATGTACACACATACCCCAGGCTGCATCAGCTTTTAATCCTCTCTGCTCCCCACCTGCTCAAAGAGAACCCTTCAGTGTGTTGTGGAGATGGTGTTGTTGTGGATGCCAACAAGAGGACTAAAATGGCTGCAGGATTGTGTAAGACCAGACCTGATGGCGACCACCTGGAAAGTGCCAATTGGGGGCTGAGCAGACATGTTCTGTCTTCTTTCTTTACAGCCTGTTCTGGGCCCAAGAGACTGGGCATCAGAACAGCAACAGCTGCTATGTACCAGAGACCTGAAGGACCAGGGCAGTTTGAAAAAAACCTTGGAACTTCAGGTCTCAGCTGCACAGCATCAGTCATGGTTTTGACTCCTGGTCTCTTAAAAGTCCGTGGGTGTAGAAGAGGCAATACAGTCTCCCTGTGGTGTTTAGTGAGATGAGGGTTTATGTATCTTGATGTGTTCAGAAAGCTATCAGAGGTCCTGTCCTGAGTGAAATAAATTCCTGTCAAAGAAGCAAAATTGGAGGGAGCGTATACACAAAAAAGAATGTTTTGCCACGCTAATGCCTCCCAGTTGCTACATAAATATCCCTGGGCTGCAGAATTCTCAGTACGCTAATTGGTTCACATTGTTTGTGTCCTTCCTTGGAAATGAAAAGAGAGAATAAAAAAGTTGCAGAGCCAGAAAAAGCGTAAACGATCAGGTCTCGGCTTTCACCTTGAGAAGCTTAACAAGTGACAAAGCTGTTTATCTACCAGAGCTCATAATGTTCCTGTTTCCTTCCAATACCTGTGGTGATGTGGCAGTGCTATTTTTCTTACTTCTTACGATCAGTATATCTTCATATGTGGCTACCCATCACTATGTCTTGAGCCTAGAATGGGCTGAAAACACAGAGGACAGACCTTTGGCACATTTACAAGTCTGTAGAGGTTGGAGTACATCCTGCAGCTAGTGTATAGCACAGGGACAGAGAGTCTTGTGAGAAACTAGAGTATGCATATTATGAAATTAGAAAACAGCTACTCATCAGGGCCTAGAAGCACACACTCTGGGCTGGTGAAGACACAGAACAAAATCTGCTCTCTTTAAACTCATGTGGGGAAATGAATCACGTACCAATCACTGTAAGTCTTAAAAATAAAGCCATACAGTGATTGGCCATGTTCTGTAGTAATCCCTAGTGCCGGGATGCCTCCTTGGAGTTAGATGTGCGCTCCATAAATGGGATTGCATTGTATTGTATTGTATCCCACCCTGCACTGCCTTCTAAGCACTCGTCACTGGAGACAGACCAGCCCAAACTGCTTAAAAAAAACAAATCTGTGTGTTAGTATGCTGCTTTTATTAGTAAGCAGACTGACAGCAAAGCAAGGATTGTAGTGAGAAGGAGAACCCAGTGCTCCAAAGAAGATTGTGGCTGCTGTGCTGTGTTTTCCTCTGGCTCCTTAGCAGCATGGGTTCAATAAGCCGAAAGTAAGCATGTCTGGTTTGCCACAGTACCAGAGTTGTCCAACCCAACATGCGCACTAAGCTTTAGTTACTGACTGCCTATCAGCAGGAATTAACCCAGATCAGTTAACTGGGGGTGAGTGCTTGCAATGTTCAACACTCCGTCCATCATTTCCTTTGGTTTTGCTTTGTTCGCCATAAGTTGGCAGGGTATGCTCAGACGTGAGTCCCTTGCTCACTTTGCCACTGGAGTCAAGCAAGCCTGGCTGAAGACGGCTGAAATGCCAGAAACCGGTCCTAGGAAGCTTGTTTCCGGTCCAGGGAAGACATGGTTTGGCAGTTCAGGCTGGACTGTTCCCATGAGGCACAGGGTCAGACTGATTTGCATATGGCCATGTCTGAACTGGGGTGGCGGAGTGGGCTAAAGAACGGTGATGGATTAAACCCAGATCAGTTGACTGGGGGTGAGTGCTTGCAATGTTCAACACTCCGTCCATCATTTCCTTTGGTTTTGCTTTATCAGCAGGAATGGCCATGCCATGCCCTACCCAAATACATGAACACACAGTGCTGCAGTAAATATATCGCTTTCGTGTAATGGTAATGCATGTGGAGGTTTGCAACAGGAGTGGGAGGTCAATAGCCCCAAACCTAATGAAGAAATGGCACCTGATATACAGTGGGAGTCATACTGCTGAGTGTAAATGGGGTGTAGAGCACATAGAATACACAGTATTGAGGTGCAGTACATAAAATGCAGTTAACAATAAGGTATGGAGTAGACAGAGATAAGCAGTGAGGTGCAGGACACACAAAAAGTACAGTGGTAGACGATGAGTGAAATGAACTCAGCATGGCAAACAGTGAGGTGTATGGGATACAGCCTGGTACATATTTTGTAAGAGGTCACACCAAGTGACAGACATTATTGTGTGGGTCAGGGTTGTGGGCTACAAGCACTAAAAACAAAAGCCATGATTGGGGAACATGTGTAGCTTTAAAAGATGACTTCACATGAGAGATTTATATAAGGACAGAGCCACACCATTGAGTAGAATTGAAGAGATTTGTGTGAATTCTAGATGGAATGTTGGTCATGTGGAAAGCGATAAGGCATAGATACCACCCTAATTCATCTGGAAGCAGTGATGTGATTTTTAGATTCTGGCTAGAGAAATGTCTGAAAATAATACTAATCAGCGTTCTTCAATAGTGCTAGTACAACCAATTTAACATTTCATAGCTCTGGAAATAGCAACTATTACTAGAACCCAGGTGTAATGGTACTCCATTTCTCCATCTTGGAGAAATGAAAGTTTGCATGGAAATATATTTCAAACCTTTGATCTAAAATGTATGCACAGATTTTGTGAAAAGGCAACTAACCCAGTGAGCTAAGTTAAAAGATCAAATTCTGATCCCTCTGTGAGAGGAGTGCCTTCAGGGAGACAGTAAGGTAATTATGGCTATTGAAATATCTGGGGAGACACTGAAACCTCAGATGGAGATGGCGAGTCCCAAAGGAGTCGTTGATGGGAAATTGTCAACATGAACTGTAAATCTATATATAGAGAAGAGAATATCTTTACCTTGCAGTTTTCATAGGAGCAGAAAAGTTTTTGTAAGGCAGTCAGAAGATTTTTCACATCTTTTTTCTAAAAGAGATTTAAAGTACATTTATGAGAAATAGTTACCTTATCCCAGCTGGATTTCTGTACAGACCACCATATAGGGCAACATTGTGTCACACTATATACTCCAGTGTTTGGTGTTGAATCCAAAGATCATCACTTATGCATCATTCTGATGCCCAAATGATGCTTGACTTAATTACATTCCAGAGGATGGAGTTAATGCACCCATGTATGTTAATACTGGCATGTCCTGACTACATTGCTTAAATAAAACCTGTTTATTACTATTTTAGTATACGATTAACACAATGCAGAATCAAACAGTGACATTTCCTAAACAAAGCCAGTACATCTGACACCACATCAGTTTAAGTACACCCTTCCTACAACTTTGAATAGGTTTACACTTTATACCATCATGCACAGCAAAAACTCACTCTTGGAGGGATACATTAGGACATATGCCATCTCAGTTTCAGTGAAGGTAACTTATTGGGATTACTCTTCGAGCAAGTGTCATAGCCCTATGCAGGATTCATGGAACACTCTCCTCTTTGGATGGCGGTACTTATACACTGAAGCATCTTAACGGACAGGTCAGATCTTAAATGCTTACAACAATGGATCCTAATTATAGCTACATCTTAGTTAGCACACAGTACACTCATTTACTATGTACAATTCTCTCACTTAATGCTATAAGCAATGCCAATTTAAAAGTGTTAAACTTACCAGAACTATGTCAAGACAGTTTGTGTTGGGGACCTTTCCGCCACTGGGTTGGTGATCATAACTGTCACCTTTATGTGGACGCACAATACCTGTAATAATAATAATTAAAACGTGTAAGGCCTCATTCGGAAATATGTCACCATGTTGTCTAAAACCAGTTACATTTGTTGTATGCACTTCATATATTTTCATTTCACGCACAAGCTTTCACTTACTAAATCTTCAAAGCCCCAGACCTCTAATAGCTTTTTACAGCGAATAACCATACATTGTTTAGCAGGCAACGGGCCTGACTTTGAATTGGATGGTATTTTCTGAGCCGTGTTTACATTCCTGTTTGTGCACTGTCGGAATTACGAATTGGGAGGTATGTATTGTGTCCGAAAATGATCCGATACATTAAATATGTTAGCTGTCATTAAATTTTGACTGGTCAAACCTGCCTAAATTTAACAGGGAAATGTGTACAGTATTTACCATACCATTCAGATTTTGGTGCCTTAAACACCAAAATCCACATGTTATTTTCTAAAAACTCTTAATTGGCGATACGTATCACACCGGATAAATAATGTACCCTAGGGTATCGTTATGTATGAGGTGTGATAAATAGCACCTTGCTTCCGGACCCGCGCGTAATGAGACTTTAAGTAGCTATTTACCATATTACCCCAAAGATTGCCACCATCATATAGAAGGAGCCCAGATTATATAATAGGTGCATCTCAGTTAGCCAGAAAAGTATGTAACCTTTGCCAAACTCCAGTGAAAAAAATAGCTTCTGACACTACTCATACATCTTTACATTTCCAAACTTTATACAAGTAATACATATATAAATGACTGGGTCCAGATTAAAACTGGATAATTTTCATAAAATCATGAAATGTCCAGATATAAGTTCAGTTGCTTGGTTTAAGAGTTAATTTACAACAGATGTACTATTTTGAAGTCTTCACATTATACTAAATGCACAGAGCATGCATGATAAGATCGCGATGGTGTTTCTGTAGTACCCACATTGACAACATTAACTGTAAGAGATTATTTGAGTGATTTGCCTTTGATTTTGAATAATGTATTTATTTGGAGGAACCTTGCAATGAACCATCATTACAAGACAGTTTGTGCTATGGACTGTACCGTCACTGGTTGATTGAACATAATAATCACCACCATGTGAGTGAACAAAACCTAGAACAAAAACACATGACTTCAGTCTGCAATATGTTGCTTTTGATTTTGTACAAACATCTGACACTAAATAGATTTGTGGAATTAACTGTGTATATGTTTTATTTCACTCAAACGCCAAGTCACTCAGTCATTCATTTACTTTCTTACTTACACATTAACCCAATCACACACCCGTACACTTTTAGACTTAGACATAAACTACAGGATCCAGGACATAAAAGGCATACACTTTCTAAAAACCATGAAATGCCGAGATATAACATAATTTGGAAGATTCATTAATTATTTTGAAACACAAGCATCTAGCAGTTAAAAGTTATTCTTAATGTAGAAAGCATGAATGACTGAATAGCAGTGACATTTTTGTTCTACCTGTAGTAATAACATAGCCTGTAAGAGATCATCTGCTGGATCTGCTTCTGAACTACAACTCCCATATTTATTTGGAGGAACCTTGCAGTTAAGCATTATTGCAAGACAGATATTGGTAGACTATCCTTTATATTTCACTTAAATGTACCAACATATATATTATGAAAATAATGAATCAAAACCCTAATATATATATGTACAGTATCACTTAAAAATTGCTTCAAGAGCATGGCTATTATCCAGCAGCATTCATGTTTGAAAATAGGTGGCAAGCCTATGTTTTGGAAACAGTTCACTGTAAGAATAGAAATATACATTTTTGAAAATGGTTTGAACTTGATCGTCTATAACAATTTGCAGTGATACATTTTGTGAAGTACTAAGTTTTGTCATTGAGATAGGACAGCAGTGGAGTTTTGATAGATAATAGATTGATAGCAAAGGGAAAACCACTATCCCTAAAGGAAAAGGTAGAATTGGGGCTGGGTCATCCCCACTGTTTTGTGGATTTATACCATAGACAGGAGAAGATGGAAAAGTAGCAAAGATGTGTGCTCCAGATGTGCTAATTAGGATTATTGGTGAGCTACACAATAATGTCTGGTCTGCTTCAGTTACACAAAAGTAGGGTAGAGGGACCTCTCACAAGTCGAAATGTCATTGAAAAGAGTATGTCATTGCACGACTTTTGTTAAATATAGATGTGGGAATTTGACCATGGCCAGAGCTAAATCATTGTTAACAAGAACCTCAGTTGGAAGACCCGCCATCAGCTAAATCCTAATAAAACCAGCCACAATGATTACTGCACTAGCAGGGTTTAATAACATGTTTGAGAAGCATAAATTAAACCCAATGATAAAAGGAGGGCAAAATGGATATACTACCCATTATCATTTATGGAGCCACCAAGAATGTGCCACCAAGAATGTGGATTCTTCATCATGTAATACCAGTCAAGGCTATTTGCTTAGAATTAGGTACATGTGCCTTGCTGGACTTCATGGTTATTGAGGTCGATGAGAGTTATTTATGCTGTAATGCATCAATTATGTATCTGCCATTAGCCTTTTCAATGCCACACACCAGTGCTATATAATTCCTTAATTTCCATGTGCAACTCTTTCATGGATATTGACTCAACAAAATACCAGCGGTAAAGGAAGTGAAGTCATATTCCTTTTGACACCTGGAATCACAGTTTTGATCCCCACCCTACCTTTTGAACTTTAATAGTCTCTTATTTGCTGCTGATGGAGTAAGGGCAAGAAGCTAGGCTTAAAATCTCTTTAAGGGTTAGATATTTACACTTATGTCTGACTGCCATCCTCTGCCAGTCTTCACTATAAAATATTGTTTGAAGTTCAGTGCTAAGGATAGTGGGAATCATCTTAGCATATTGAACATGGAATGCCATTAGTTCAATTTTCATTATTCCACTGCCTTGGATTTCTAAATACTCAACTCTGAAAGTAGTTGTATGAGTAAGAGGTGAATGAAGTTGTCAGTTAACAAATGGATAGACAATAAAATACAGGTCATCCTTACATAAGCAGTGCACACAAGTCTGTAAATTAAACGTTAGTTACCATAGCAAGTGCTAACGCCCACCAGCAGGAATACCACAGCGATCTTCATGACTGAGAAATGAGACGGTATTGAGTATTTGGCTGAAATACTCTTTTCAAGCTCTTGGAGAATTTATCAATGTAGGACACATATTTATACTGAAAGCATTGCTTCAAGCTCCTCCCAGAGTATCACACCACAGATCAAATGACCTCTTTATCAGATAGAATCTTGCCAATGCATTCAAGCACGGATAACCTAAAAGGTGCCTTTTCACACACTTGATTTTCTTTTATAATTAGTAAACATCGAGGTGTGACTGTCATGTCTCTGTTTGTTGTTCCCTATGGAAAGAGCACTTAGGCATAAGGAAGAACAGGAGTTTTGTCAAAGGGGGTGTTTAGTCTAGATTTTAGCTTTATTTTTCTTATCTTTATCATCCTATTTTCTGATGTAATTGATTTTGATAGCAAAGTGCTGTGGGATGGTGTATGCATATTTACATTTCCAGGGTTCGTTATTTGTTAGGGATTAAGTATGCATTTTCTGCGATCAGAACTTTGGAAAGTGTTTGATTACTGGCACAACCCCACTACACTTAAGCAGCCTTAACATCCTAACCTCTCTTGCATCTGAAATTTCTCTCTGGATAGTCTTTTTAAATAATTGTATTTTCCCTTTATGTTGCAGTATGCTGTAGCACACTTGTTGTAGTAGCTTCCTTTATAGCTTCCCTTTCCATAGGGCTAGTCTGGTAGCCTCAATTGCTTAGAGGAGAAACTCATTGAAGATTTAAATACGTCATAGTATATAACACGACTTGATAGCAGTATTTTCCTGCAACAGCAAACCATATACTCCTCAAAGACAAACTGTGTTGATTAAGAAAAAACATTAAGGATGTCTTCTGACCATTTACTTAATCTCATCCTTAGAAATCATTGATCCCCATTTGCTGTTTTATGGCAAGAACCGAAGAAGGTATTATTGTATTTCCCCACAACAGTGCCAGACGAAGCAGCATAGCAGAAGAAACAAGCATTTACAATGCAAAAGGTCTCACATTTGGGAGAGTTAGGGAGATTGGCATTGAAAATGATAATGTCTTTAACCCATGTGATTTTGTTTGCAGTATTGTGGATGTATCTGATGTGGAGTGGAATTATGTCAGTTGGATTGGAATTGACAGTTGTGGAAATATGTGTGATGTGTATTGTATTTGTGTAGTGGAATTATGTGGCATGCTGAATAGATAGGGGTGAGAGGTGCAGAGAATAGATAGACAGGAAGACAGAGAGGGATGGGTAGTTTGTGCACAGAAAGAGAGAAAGAAGAGGATAGCGTGGGTTTGAAAAGACGTGGAGAAGATATTGTGCTCGAATACCTTAAGTGGACCACATGAGAGAGGCGGGAAGAGTGCATGAGAGAGCGAGAGAGGGGGGTGAGAGATGGCATGAGAGAGAGAGAGGTAGAGGACAAGTGGGAAGGGCACCTGGGGACGTGGGGATGCAAGAGGATTTACAGAAGGCAGTATGTGTGAGCAGGCAGCATAGAGAGGAGATAGGGAGAGGGATGAGAGGGTGCAGTGGGATTGTGGAATGAAAGGGGGCAGTGGGAGTATGACGGAGAAGGAGTGATGATAAGGGCAGTAGGTGTGCTGTGGAGAGATGACAGGGATGGTGGAAGTGGGAGGGAGGGATGGGTAGTATTGGAATTGTTTGTAGTGGGATTGTGTGCCATGGAATTGTGTGGTGTGGAGTTTTGTAGTGGAAACATGTGGCATGGTGTGCTGTAGAATTATGTTGATAGTAGTTAAATACTATTAAGTCTAATAGAATTATGTATAGTGAGATTGTCAGTTATTGAAGTAATTATGTGGGATGGTATTGTGTGTTGTATATTGGCATGTTGTGGAGTTAAATGATCTATTGTGCAGTTAAACTTTGTGGCATGATGTGGAAACCTGTGTTGTAGTTTGGAGGTATGTGGTGTGTATATTGCCTGAAATACCTTTCTGTAACATGAGCTTCAACCTAAGTCATGCATCTTACATATCTGAAGTCTGTGCTGTTATCTACACATAGGAATGTGTGCTAGAGGATGTACAGCAAGTACAAATCCTAAGCTAGGAACTAGTGGCTCACTTTTGTACCATTGTGGTGAGGCTGAACACCATGCAGAACGTCAATAATCATTGATAGGACACGTATTGATCACTCCACTTCCAAAAATGTATACTAGATTCATGAACTGCATTTCCAAAGAGTGGGATAGATGTTTACCTCTCTACAAATGTAGGCATGTGCGGTGCTCACCCCTGCCCCTTTGGCACACAATGTGTGCAGAGTCAGGGTAGTGCAAAATCAGACAAGCACCCGGTGTAATGCAGACAAGGGCCAAGGGATGCATGCTAACCCATACTTGTTAGTATATCAGCAGTGCACACCCACCAACTGTATACAACTCTTATGGCTGTATGTATACTCCCAAACAGTGCAGTGTTGGGATGGTGCACACTCAGACACCCTCCTAAAACAAACAGAACTTAGTCAGTACACACTGACTGATGCACACCTGCTGTTTGCAACTTTTTTGACTGTCTAAGCACACCTACTGTAAACATATTTTCTGTCTCTGTTCACACTTTAACACATATTCAGAGTGCACGATTGGCCAGTACATGCTTACAGACACACAACTAGTGTGAGCATGTCTCATAGACACACAATGTGTACAGGGCTAGAGAGGTATTAACTCATAAACACAAATCTAGTTTGTGCCATTGTCAGGACTGTATGCATTTTCATGTTTGCAATCCCAGTGCATGCAGGTATCCTGAATGGGTCCAAATCAAGCATCCATTGTGGGAGAGCGATATGAAGTACCAAAAGTAATTTGGAGTTCTGGGGGTCCCTCCCGCTGTCAGTGGCAGGTAAGGTAGCACTATTAAAGATGGTTACACTGCCAAGGCGGCTCTATTATTTTGGATCGCTGCCAATCTGGATCCCGCACAGACTTTTTACCCAGCTCAACACCATGATCACGGGGTTTTTATGGGGCACCGGAAAGCGGAGAGTAGCGCTTGCCACCATGATGTGGTCCAGGGCAGAGGGGGCATTTGCAGTGCCAGATTTTGAAGCCTATTATCACGCATCTCAATTGCAATGGTTCACAAAATGGATGGTGGGATGCCTCCGGAATACGGAGCACCCTGGAGATTCAGACCCGAGTTTGCAGCTCCTCTATCGTGTGTTGTTGCTCCTCCCCTTGAGGGATGGGGCGGCTCCTTCAGATTTAAGGACAGTGCGGCAGAGTTGGAATCGGTTTTGTGGTCAGGCACAGATAACATCCCCCTATGCGCCAGAGATTCCGTTGTTGGTCTGCGAGGTCCTACCTCACGGTGGGGACTGGCATAGAATACAGACATGGGGGGAGGCGGGGATCACCTTGCTCCCTTTTAATGATCTATTAGAACGGTATGACCTCCCAAGAGGGGACTTCCTTCTACATGCTGCCCTGACGGCAGCTATCCGTAAACATTGGCGGGAGGGACTAGGGGACCCTCAGACCTCCCTAGCTTGTCAGTATATAGTGATAGCTGCTTAAACGATTAAGCGGTCACCTGGCTCTACCGCCGCCTCACTCAGGAGACACGACAACCCCTGACAGCCCTTCCTCTCAAATGGGAAGCGGACTTAGGTGAGACCATAGGTGAGAAACCATGGGGAGAACTAGTGGAAAGGGCCTGGAAAAGTTCTAGGAATGCGCGATTCCAGCTGATTCACTTATTTGTCCTTCACAGAGCGTAGCTTACCCCACGTAAGATTACTGAATATTTTGGGGCCCAGTCCACTTGACCGAGGTGTAACCTGGAGGACGCAGGGTTTCTACACATGGTTTGGGACTGCCCGCTTCTGGGAGAGTTCTGGAGAGAGGTGACGACTAGGTTGGCGGACACGACGGAGCGTGACATAACGCTGACACCAGGGTGCTGTCTTCTACACTGGTTCTCCCACACTGCCAGGAACAAAGTCACTAGCAAGTTTATAGACCTGGGGCTGGTGTTGGCCAAAAGGGAACTCACAAGCCATTAGATAGCAAAACATGCCCCTAATGTACTGAGATGGACGAGGGAACTTATAAGATGGGCAGACTGTGAAGAGATCTTTAGACTACAAATGCCCCAAAGAACTGGGAGCGTAAAGGCATTGGAGGCGGCGAGGCATTGGTGGCATTTGTGGAAATACTGAAACAGCCGAGCGACGACAAGATGTACCCCCTGACGATGAGGGCCCTGATGTGGGTGACTGAGAACATGTTTTACTGGGCGACCTGGACTGATGCTCGAGTGAGCAGACTTCCAAGTTGAGCTCCTGGGCAGTGTGACCCCACTGTGGAACTACAGCACCGAGAATAATATGCCCTGCTATTGACCTAACCAGCATTATCATGCATAAAATCCGGTGAATATACATCATGCCTGGGGGAGGGGAGGGTGGATTTTTTTGGGGGGTGTTCCTTCTTGGTTTGTTAGAGGTTAATTGAGGAGCAGAATACTGTGATGATGACTACCAAATAAGTGAGGTACCGAGCACTACAGACCTGGAGACTTTAGGCCACACTAGGAGGTGCGCGATGATTTCCTTAAACTGGAACAGGAATAATACCTCCTTGTGAAATGACAAACTGAGAATAGTATGTATAACTATGGTAAGTTGTAATTGGGCGTAGATTGTAACTGCAGTATTATCCCTGCGATGCTATTGATTGTTATATCACAAATTAATCAAAATCTGTTTGCAAAAAAAATAAAATCAAGCACCCATTGTGCCCCGCAATGGCAGGTACACAAATCGTATGCGCATGCCACATGCAGTGCACACAGTTATACACACAGTATGTATAAAGGGCTGGAGAGGTGTTAACTCAAAAGCACATACTGATTTCTGCCAGTTCCGTGACTGTATGCACCGTCATGTTTGCACACCCAATGCATGCAGGTATCCTGACTGTCCGCAAATGAAACACCCACTGTGCTCCGGCAATGGCAGATACACCCACAGTACCTGCATGTTTCCTATGAGTGTAAACACTCAGGGCAGGGGCAAAGCATTACCAGCCACACAGAAATTGTGCAAACAAACCACTCTGCGAAATCTGCCTTTCCTAATACATTGTAAATCAGGTTACTTGAATAATGATTTGCATATAGCTCGTGTTTATAATGATACTGGACAGGCTAATTATTGTAGCCGATAGAGTGGGCAGGAGGGGGGGCTTCTATTTAGAGTGCTTCTGAGACAAGACTGTCCAGCTGAGAGAAAGGGGCACAGGGGTTAGGAAAACATTGTGTTTTATTTAGCAGGCAAATGGGGTGCGACTAAACCTTCAATGTCATCGTACTCTTCAACAAACACACCAGCATACAACACTGTGTATATTTAACAATGCAAACAATCTTCATCAAAACAATATTTCACTGCATTATGTGTGCACACTCACAAATTAACAGACACTAACGCAGACCACGAAAAAACGAAATCTCAACAGCACCAAATAACTGGCCCACATATGTTTGCAGTAACAGTTTTGAACGGTCTCACTGTGTATTGAATATTTACTTCCCCAGTACCAAGCCCAGTGGTTTTATAGAGTGAGCAAGGCCCCAACACAGTGAGATAACTGAATGCATAACCAGTGCGTGAATAGAGTGTTCTAAAGGAATTATCACACACTGCTTGCACTAAAAAACCACAAGCGGCATCACACATTACATGAACTTGTAAAGCAGCATTCTCCACTGGTATGTTGGCACTTGGTGTCTTGTTTAGTGATGCCCAATTTATCGACTTTGGAAGGATAACATACTGAGTGGAACCATCTGAATCTGTGACCATATTGTCCAACACAGATAACTAAAAAGGATGCATTCATCCACTGAGCAACGAGACAGATCCTTAGCTACTCATCTCACAGTGTGCGACCAGAAGCTGCCTGCAACACAACAAATGCACACATGTGCTAACCGGTGCACGTAAATATATTGTGAATGTACATGTTTAATCTGTACATGTAGCCATTTCTCCATAGTTTGAACTACTCGTGATGGGCTGGAAAAAATGTTTTTGTGGAGCATTTACTATTAAAAAGTGGAGGCACCAGTTAACCTTGTGGTTCCTTAACACCTGCTCTACGGTGCACTTTGAGCTTCAAGACCCTACTGGAAAACAACCTTACTCTATTAGTCAACTTATGTAAACTTCCCAGTGGGTCTCTGAAGTCATGCTTTTTATGACTCAAACAGCTATTATTCCTCCCCTCCATTTAGAGCAAGGTTTCAACATTTTATGCTTGGAACTTTGTAAAGTGACATCTCCCTATCCCTTTGGCTATGCCAGTGTTGTTTTCAAGTTGTTGCACCTTCTTACTGGTTAAGGGTCCGGGCAAAGGTTATAACCTCCCCACAAAGAGATGTTATTTCAATGTTAATAAACACTTTCGAGGAGGCCCCCTGCTTTCACCTTCATAGAGATGCCGTTGGTTTACGGTTGTGATAGTAAATTGACTTTTTTGGCAGATGGGTTTGTGCAGTAACAACAAACGCTTCCACCTCTTAAAAAAGACACCCTGAGTCCTCTTGCTTGGGTAATAGTTTCCCTAATAATACAAGACTTGTATCTGTTTGGAGAATCATATGGTGTTTATTTCCCTTGCTCTGGCTGGAGGTGGTTCTCGGAAGAACTGCTTGCTTGTGGCCGAGCTCGGGGCCTCCGCAGAGCCGGTATGGTTAATTCATGGCTATACCACACTGCCAATCATGACATTCCAGTTCCAATACTGCCTTAGATTCATCCAACCAGGCAGGTATGAAGTGTTGGGTGAAGGGTACATACAGGAAACCCGGGAGTTACAGTATAGATTTAGATGCAGAAATAAGGACACTGAAGTTTTCTTAAGTGGTACAGACTGTGAGAGGGCTTTAAGTGGGTCTCTAGTGTGCAAAGAGGTCTAGCTTCATGGAGTGTGTAATACTTCAATAGTGAACTTATCGTTCTACTTAAAAGGCTTCCCAGCTGCCGTGATTCATCCGGTTTTTGAGTTAATTTCAAATGGGAGTTATTTAATGCCGAATGATCGAGGCTGTTGCGGGATGGCACCAGGCATCGCATATCTAGTCACAGTAAACTTCAGGGTTGTTTGCTGTAAGCAAGTATTGTTTACCCCGGCTCGCACGGTTAGGGAGGCACCACAGTGGCCTTCCTTGAATGTTTCCACTATAAGGTTTGATTCACTGAGCAGATTGAAAGCCATGTTGTTTCTACAAAATGTGGCCTTAACTTCAGCCCGAGAAACTTTTGATCTCCAGGTTACAAGGTCTTCGGCAGAGATACAGGTCCTGGTCCATACGAACTTCCCGATCCATTTTGTAGAAATGGTTTATCATATCTTTAACATGTCTGATATGAGTGGGATCGTATACCTATTTAAGTGTCTTGGATCAGGTTTCTTAACCATCTTTCATGCCATTTTCGGAGTAATTCCAGCTTTCATACACTCCGTACTTGGAAGTGTTTTTGGAGGACTTCCTTTGGTCCTGCTATCAGTAGCGGGCATCCTGATTTTAATCCTATTGCTTTGCAATTGATGTCTCAATCCCTCAAGACATGGAGAAAACACTGCTGGAACGACGTTGTAGTGAGTGTATGGTTCTACCTGGGTATGCCTCGGTTTCGAGAGCTGAGTGAGCATTGGTTCCTGTCTTTTAGACCGGTCTGGCTAGATTGTGTCCTACCTGGGTTTCGTTGCCTCTTCTGCGGATTTGGCTGCGGGTTGGACCTGTGTCTGAAACTTCCATCTGTTGCACCTCCGGACAGAAGTGCTCCTGCAGCCCTTACAGGCCCACGTGTACAGTTGTCCACAGCATAGTCCCATGTTGATGAGAGCATTTCTAGAGCCTCTAAGGGATACTTCCCCTCCTTTTGTAAGGGACATCGGCTCTGATCCAGAGGTACAGGCATCGGTTCCAGGCATCGGTTCCAGGCATCGATTCCAGGCATCGATTCCAGGCATGCAGGCATCTAATTCTTCCCCGGCTGCTCTGGTGGGAACCGGAGATGACCATCTTTGCTCACTCAACATGATACTGGAAGTTCTGGAGGGATTGCCACCTGTGGATACCATGTTCAGCGATGTTGAGTTTTCAGCGCAGGATTCATACACAATCTGGCCTCTCCTGTGCTGGGAACTATGTGGAGACTTTTTAAACATTTACCAAATTGAAGGTCGAAAACTGACTTTGCTTTATTTTTCCTACTCTGTTCTAACTGAGCATAGTGGCTTTCAAGGTGCTCAGTGTAATCATAACCACATATACAAGTTTAGAGGACCTTTTTAAATGCTTTTAGGGATAATAGCTTTTCTTTTATGAACATTTCTTAGCAGGTTTTTAAGGAAATACTTTTTTGTATCTTAGTTTCAAAGAAGTTTTATGCTTTTTATTGCTTTAGCTTTATTATTATTTAGTTGACCCTGTTGACCTTTTGATGAGGAGTGTGTGTCATGTCTTTTAGGCTTGTCCTGTCATGCATACCCCTTTTTACATACATTGTCGCATTCACATGACTATAACGGTTCTGAAACAGGTCACCTTTTACCTAGTAGCTTGCTCCTGTCTCTAAGAAACCAGCTCTTAGTATTCTCTCATAATCTCTGTACCTGATGTACATAAACATGCCCTCAGGCACTGCATAAATCTGTATAAGGGTTACCACTTTTTTCATCCTTGCCAAATGATCGCATTTGTTTAGAAAAACATTTATGATTGTTTTAAAAACAGTTATGACTGTTTTCAAAACATATCGATTCTAGAAGAAATCCTGGAGTGACCACTCTAGTATATAAGACCCTTATTCCCACCTGAAAATTAGAGGAGATTTCCTTCCAAGCTGACAGAGAGTCCTGCATGCTAAATCTTCGACACGCAATGGTCTGACATCCCTTGCAAGGTGTCATCCTCGACACAGAGACGGGGTCCTTCATTCTCAACCATCAGATGAGAGGGTTGGTTCTTCCTTAGCGTATTCTTGGCTATATACACATATATCTACACACATAGACATGGTACACCTGCGTATCCAGGCTAGGTACATTTAGTCAAAGTACTTAGAGTGTGCATTATAGGAGTATGCAAATGCTACTTTCTTTTCTGAACTGCATGTTCATCTTCGTAGCACTATGGTAGAAATGTATCTACTGTTTACCATATGAGTACTTGTGATTTCTTTTGTATGCTTCTGTCTCCTGATTATTGCAGCAAATATGTTTTACAGAAGACTGATGCTGAACCAATAAATAATTATTGAAACATCCTAATCGCCATCCTGTGTATTTTCTGAGAATAGGCAAGCACGAGTGACTGAGCAAAAAGCGCTGTACTGTAATAATAATAATAATAATAAAAATAATTTAGGCCCTCCTGAATCAATATTACGTGTCATAATACAACTGTACACTGGAACTTGGATCCGTCTAAAATTGCAAATGGTACGAGACTTTCAAGGGAAATACAGGCAGAGATAGGCCTAACACAAGGCTCTGTATTAGTGCCTCATTTATTTAATCTCTTTATGGCTCGTTTCTCACCAAGATTAAATTAGGTACCTTCTCACCCACCCTGGGCCCATTATCTATAACGCATCTTTCATATGCTGATGATATAGTCCTGCTCAGTCTAACAAGAGTCGGCTTACAAAGATCGTTAAAACATTTGCCAAGGACAATGCCTTGGAGATCAATATCAAAAAACCAAAAACTATGACTATTCAGAACCAGCTTGGTCATCAACACCCTATTAAGCTGGGAGAAACAGCTTTAGGGGTAGTCAATAACTATAAATATCTAGGGCTGTTAATGGATGACCGACTAATTTTTCAATTTCACAAACAATATCTTGAAACAAAAGGAAATAGCCTAATCTATGCATTCTTTGCCCTCACAAAAAAGTTATGGGGCCCATCCTTCAAGCCGCTGCTTGCTGTAATGGGTGCCAAATTAATGCCAACAGTGGCCTATGCAAGCATTGTTCTAAATGATACAGATGCAAAACTGTTAGACAAACTACAAACAAAAGCGTACAAAAAAGTCTTCAATTTTCAATATTGGAATTTGGTCATGTACAACAAGAAATTGTGAGAATATATGCTACTATTAAAAGCTGGTTTAAAATCTGGTCAAGTCGAGCAAATGACCTACATGATGCCTTGTGGCGGACCCAGGAAGGAATAGCGCTCGTTACAACGCATGCGTTTACAACACTTGCCATTACAACGCTAGTCGTTAGACCAACGCGTTGTTACATCGCAGCCATTACAACGCAAGTCTTTACAATAACTTGCTATAGGGGGGTGCTGGAGTTTGGAATAGTATAATTTACTAATCCAACTCCAGTGTGTGCAGCAGTAGGGAAGGTGTTGGATTGAAAATCCAACAAATCCAACACCTTGTGCCCCCTACAGCAAGTCGTTGTAATGACTTGTGTTGTAATGGCATGCGATGTACAACGGCTCGTTGTAACGACTTGCGTTGTAATGGCAGGCGTTGTAAATGATGCGTTGTAAACGTTGTTTACCCCAGGAAGAAGATCTGCATTCAAGTTATTGCAAATTCCTGAAAATAGCCCTGGAGGAAACACAGACAACAAATCTTTTGGCGCAGAATCCCAATTTTTCTGTCTTCATTAGGGTGAGTATCAAAATGGCTAAATCTTATTTATTACTAGAGGACAAAAGTAAATTAGCCAAGCGGTCTCATGCCTGGATGGTCCTGCAGTCCCATACAACATCACGTCTGGCAGAATATCTACAAACAACATATTCATTTTATTTGAACCGGAAACTCATGGCCACTAGGTTTGAGGTCTGAAGGAAATGGCCCTTAGGGGCCACCCGGGTTATATACAATCACCTGCTATGCCTTCCCAAGTAATGAAGAGTCGGGCAGACAGTAAGAATACAAACAGGCTTTTATTAGCAATACTTTGCAGAGGACTCCAATCTGACCTGCACCCTAAGATATCTGCAGAGGGACTGACCCCCCAACAGTCTGCAACGTATCATCATTCTTCCCAAGAGCCTCCAACCACGCCCACAGTGTAAAGTTACTGGCCTGAACATAAACAAAGGAGGCACAGATGGATGGGCTACCACTTGCCAGATGGGTACATGCTATCTGCAACTCAAGGTTACCGTGCTGAGTCTCAGCGTCTCCTAACATGGGATTACAACTACACACGCGGATAGGTATGCGAGGGCAGAATGGCCTTTTCATTAGTAAGTCGGGAAGCAACCTTGAACAGGAAAGACAATAATAACTGAATACGGTGTTTCTGCTGAGAAAAGCAATACAAGTAATGAGGCCTAGTTCAGGCACGGCCTAAGCAGCCTAAAAAGGATTACGAAATACAAAATGGAGTCGCACTCGCTAACTAAAGCTTGCATGTTACAGGAATAACTCGGTGAGTTGCATAACGTGAATACAAATGGTATCTATTTAGCCACACATTGCTAACCTAATATAACATGAAACAAGTGTATAGGAAGAATGGGGTTTTCAAACCTAACAGGTCTTACCAAGTTTAGCTGATCAGCCAGCATGAAGTACAATGGTCCCATGATATGTAATCTATGTTGTGCAGCAAATCAAGATTTTATTAATCTGATCTGTTTATGTCCCTCTTTAAAAGCAATTTGGGTGTGGTTATGGAAAAAAGCTTTAAATGATAGAGGGATCCGGTCTTGTAGATCGGCAATAATGAAAGGCCTGGACCCAATAGATCCCTATTTGAATTGTAAGATGATGAACTTTCTGACATTTTATGAAACTTCATTACAGAACAAGGAAAAACACATTCAGTTTCACTGATGAAATAGCAATTATGGACATTTGAATGCTAAGACCCTTTTCCCTGGACGGCTAAGTAGATGCACCATTAGCTAGAAAAGCTATTAACAGACGGGTTTTTAACCTCACTGATGTACTTTATATTGGGATTGAAAATGATAGCAATAGAAGTCTGTTCTATTAATATATTAATAGGAATTGGATGATTATGTCCATATTTTAAATCTCCAGGTATGAAAAAATTATCCACAGATTGGTTTTAAACAGATGTAATGCATTTTATACTGAGATAAGAAATTATAGGAACGTTGTAGACTTTGACATGAAATTCAATTTGAATAATTTTATGATGTGGAAATAAATGTCCTTTGTAAGATTGTTATGGTTTTTATTAACTGAAACAATAAAGTTTGACTGGTCCTTGTAGCAGGGCAGAGGTCAGCAGGCAGCAGAGCAGCTCAATCAGGCAGGGCAGCAATCCCTTGGGCAATCCCTTGGACCTTACTCCAGTATAGGTTCTTCCAGGCCCAGTAGTCAGAACCCCTGTACTTATACTCAAAATGTCTATGATCTACGGGCACTTCTGAAAAGAAACCTTACGAGTGCAAAACACTCCCTTTCAAAACTCTGCCCCTGGTTCCAGACGTACAGTAGGGGGTAAATAAGCCCTATGTGTGAGGACCGGGCACAGCCTATACAAATGTAAATGCACCCGCCTCCCTTTCTCGCTGCCCAGGAAGACTATCAGCATACAGATGCATGTAGATGCCTCTCTTGTCACACCCAGCCTTTCCTGTGTTGTGGCTATCAGGAAAGTGTGCACAAAGTGTAGCTGCCAACCAGGCCCAGACGTGGATTGTAGTCAGGCTGCAAAACATAGAGTTATAAGCACAGCAAAATGCTCACTTTCTAAAAGTGAACACAAGGAGATGATGGATGGACACTGAAACTTTTCACACGCTCACCCCCAGTCACAGATCTGAGTTGAATCCATCATCATTCTTTAGCTCACTTCGCCACCTCAGTTCAGACCCAGCTATATGCAAATCAGTCTTGACCCAGTGCCTAATGGGGACACTCGAGCCCGAACTGCTTAGCCAGGTCTTTGCTGAAACGGAAACAAGCATCCAGGTTTCTGGGTAACACCCTTCATCAGCCAGGCTAGCTTGAATCCAGTGGCAAAGCGAGCAAGTGACCCACGTCTGGGCATACCCTGCCAACTTAGGGCGAACAAAGCAAACACAAGGAAATGATGGACGGAGTGCAGAAACTTTTCAGAAACTCACCCCTAATCACAGATCTGGGTTGAATCCATCATCATTCTTTAGCTCACTTCGCCACCTCAGTTCCGACCCAGCTATATACAAATCAGTCTTGACCCTGTGCCTCATGGGAACAGTTCAGCCCGAACTCCCAAGCCAAGTCTTCCCTGAACCGGAAACAAGGATCCTGGAACCAGTTTCTGGGTAACACCCTTCATCAGCAAGGCTAGCTTGAATCCAGTGGCAAAGTGAGCAAGGGACCCACATCTGGGCATACCCTGCCAACCTAGGGCGAACAAAGCAAACACAAGGAGATGATGGACGGAGCGCTTTAACTTTTCATACACTCACACCCAGTCACAGATCTGGGTTGAATCCATCGTCATTCTTTAGCTCACTTTGCCACCTTAGTTCAGACCCAGCTATATGCAAATCAGTCTTGACCCTGTGCCTCATGGGAACAGTCCAGCCCGAACTGCCAAGCCAGGTCTTCCCTAACTGGAAACAAGCATCCTGGGACCGGTTTCTGGTTAACACCCTTCATCAGCCAGGCTAGCTTGAATCCAGTGGCAAAGTGAGCAAAGGACCCACGTCTGGGCATACCCTGCCAACTTAGGGCGAACAAAACAAACACAAGGAGATGATGGACGCAGCGCTGAAACTTTTCAAACACTCACCCCCAGTAACAGATCTGGGCTGAATCCATCATCATACTTTAGCTCACTTCGCCACCTCAGTTCAGAGCCAACTATATGCAAATTAGTCTTGACCCTGTCCCTCATGGGAACAGTCCAGCCCGAACTCTAAGCTAGGTCTTCCCTGAACCTGGAATCAAGCATCCTGGGACTGGTTTCTGGGTAACACCCTTCATAAGCCAGGCGAGTTTGAATCCAGTTGCAAAGTGAGCAAGGGACCCACGTCTAGGCATACCCTGCCAACTTAGGGTGAACAAAACAAACACAAGGAGATGATGGACGGAGCGCTGAAACTTTTCAGACACTCACCCCCGTCACAGATCTGGGTTGAATCCATCATCATTCTTTAGCTCACTTCGCCACCTCAGTTCAGACCCAGCTATATGCAAATCAGTCTTGACCCTTGGGGCGTGTGCCTCATGTGAACAGTCGAGCCCGAACTGCCAAGCCACTCGAGTCAAGTTATCCTGGCTGAGGAGGGGTGACATCCCGAACCAGGTCCTAGGATGCTTGTTTCCAGTCAAGGGAGGACCTGGCCTGGCAGTTCGGTCTGGACTGTTCCCATTGGGCGCAGGGTCAAGAGTGATTTGCATATATGGCTGGGTTCAAACTGGAATGGCATGGTGGGCAAAAAAACTATGGATTTAGGTCCAGATCTCTGTACTGGGGTGAATGTATGACTTTGTTCTGTATTCTGTCGATCAATTTTTTCTTTTTGCATTTGTCACCCTGAGGGGGATGTGTATGCCCTGACAGGGGTCCCGTGCTCTCCATGCCACCAGAGTAAAGCTATCCTGGCTGATGAGGGATGAAACCCCGAAACTGCTCCTAGGATGCTTGTTTCCAGTCCAGTGAGGATCTGGCCTGGCAGTTTGGGCTGGACTGTTCCCATTGGGTGCAGGGTCAAGACTGATTTGCATATGGCTGGGTTCAAACTGGAATGACATAGTGAGCAAAAAACTATGGATTTAGGCCTAGATCTCTGTAATGGGGTGACTGTATGACATTGTTCTGCATTCTGTCCATTAATTGTTCTTTTTGCATTTGTCACCCTGAGTGTAACGGTATGTCCAGACGTGTGTCCCATGCTCTCCAAGCCAGTGGAGTCGAGCTATCCTGGCTGATGAGGGCTGAAACACTGAAACTGGTCCTAGGATGCTTGTTTCCAGTCCAGGGAGGACCTGGCCTGGCAGTTCGGGCTGGACTGTTCCCATTGGGCGCAGGGTCAAGACTGATATGCCTATGGCTGGGTTCAAACTGGAATGCTATGGTGAGCAATAAAAAGATGGATTTAGGCCCAGATCTCTGTACTAGGGTGAATGTATGACATTGTTCTGCATTACGTCCATCAATTGTTCTTTTTGCATTTTTCACCCTGAGTGGGACGGGTATGCCCAGACGAGGGTTTCGTGCTCTCCATGCCACTGGAGTCAAGCTATCCTGGCTGATGAGGGGTGAAACCCTGAAACCGGTCCTAGGATGCTTGTTTCCAGTCCAGCGAGGACCTGGCCTTGCATTCCGGGCTGTACTGTTCCCATTGGGCGCAGGGTCAAGACTGATTTGCATATGGCTGGGTTCAAACTGGAATGGCATGTTGAGCAAAAAAACAATGGATTTATCCCCAGATCTCTGTACTGGGGTGAATGCTTGACATTGTTCTGCATTCTGTCCATCAATTGCACTTTCTAAGAGTGGCATTTCTAAAAACAGTAATAACATATCCAACTATACCAGTAAGCATGATTTTTTACTACCATTCTAAACATACCAAACATGACAGGGCTTCTCCTTTCAGATAAGGAATTACTACTTAAACATATATAAGTGAATTCCCCATGCTTGCCTATGAAAGGAGTAGGCCTCACAGTAGTGAGAAACAAAATAGGGTATTTGTTACTATCAGGACATGCCACACAATAAAGGCAAAGATCCTTGGGCGGGTGATTCTGGCCCAATTAGAGATGTGGGCAGAAGATAACAAGATTTTAATGCCCATATAGTATGGGTTCAGGCCTGGCATAGGTACTGTAGAACAAACACTAAATTTACACCTCACCACTAGTAAATATATGAAGGCAAAAGGAAGTGCCACTCATGTGGCTTTCATTGATCTTTCAAGCACTTTTGATATAGTCAACATGAAATAATGCAGAAAATAATCTAATAAAATGCTTGCATCACGACCTCAAATTCTCGGTCCAGTATGGTTCACAAGGAGAATTATCGACTCAAATAGAATCCCTGGGAGGTATAAAACAGGGTTGCATTTTAGCCCCTTTTTAGGTCTCGCTGAGCTCAGCGCATGCGCTGACTCGGACAGACATTTTGGAGGTGAGTTTTCAAAGTGCTTCTGGCTGGCCTAGCGCTTGCGTTCACGCGCGAACCGCTAGCCTTCAGCAGTACTTTGAAAACTCGTGCTTTAGCGCGTCATCGCGATCGCGATCTCTTTCACTTTCAGAGCGATCGCGATGACTTTCGCTTTTACGGCCGCGCGGCGTTACTTTTACTGCCGCGCGGCCAATGCTTGTTTTGCATGTGACCATGATGAACATTTAAATCTCTTAATTGTATTCTCCTAAACTGCCTTTTAATTACAATATATGTCGTAGTTGTGCAGTGGCTTTTGTGCAAACCTTGAAAATCGAGTGTACCCTGCAACTTACCATAGCACTGCTGTGTAACCTGCATTTTAATTGGTGATCCTGCATTAGGTTACAGTAGGGCCAGTATTGCTACAACCTTTTTGGAACAGTGGCATTTTTGAATGGAAAGTGAGGTTTCTTGAACTCGTTTGGTGCATCTTTTATATTTCAAAATCACAGTCTGACCAAAGTTTAAACTTCGTGATTAGTGCCTGGTCGGGGAGGGGGGGGTGCTTAAGGCTCTGCGTCACTGTTTGTGAGAGCAAGATGTAGAGTGTTGTGTTCATAAATTTATGCAAATGCTCTGTTGAATGCTTGCAACCCTCTGCATTATGTCCCTCTCCCCTCCACTTACCTCTCCTCTCCCCGTCATCAGCTGAGCGTTCTGGAATGCTGACAGACACCAGCTGATGACCTTCATGATTGCGCGCATCCCCCATCTCCCCTCCGGATCTCAGCTGTGTTGGTGATTACTTGATAATAAAGCTTCTAAACTTCACCGGATTTCGCGTCTTCTTAACAAATTGGCGACGAGGGCCAACACAGCGGGAACCTACTTGCAGACTTCACTCAGGTTCGCACAAAAAAACGGAAGAAAAGGAATCCACACTACCTGAGAATAATAGCTGCAATTTTACGTGGGAAAAAAACCCAAAAATGATTTGAGGTCAGTCAATAGTGGGAAGAAGTTAACAAATGCATGCAGGATTGATGAAGTGCATCGCAGACTGAATGATTTCTTTATTTAAAATTGTGACGGCGATTAAATGCTTGGCAAAACTTCACACAGCGGCAACGTGAAATTGACAGAGGCATTCAGTGTGTGGTTTGTGTAATCTGAAACCTGCCCTTCCCCTGACTGAAAAGATCACCGGCCATTTACCAATTGTCAGCTGTTAACTGCCATCTGCACATACCAACGGAGTTAACTGACAGGTGGGGGTGTGACGTAGCACGTCAGCTACGCTGAGCGGCCATTTTGAGAGAACCCCTTCTCTGAGAAAACACTGTTGAAGCCCATAGGAGGAAGTGATTAAGGAACACTCTAACATGAGTATTCCCAAACTGTCAGGGAAAATAAACACAGGATTTGGCACAGAGCTAATGAGCTCCTGTAGTTTAAAGGCACAGTGCACTAAAAATGAGCCTTAAAGAAATAAATGGGGAAGTTTAATGACCATTAGCCTGTACTACACTACACCTGTAAAAAAAATTTACTCAACAACAGTGATTCTATGCAGCATTGATACACATTAAGGAGTTTGAATAGAAGGTAAACACCACACTGGTGCTTCAAGTAATTATTCATACAAACCGTTCAATAAAATAAAATGGCAACAAGATATCTGCTAACTTTAACACCGCCATCCTCATTTTTAGCTGGGGGAGAACCCCCCATCAAATGGGAGGAATGGAGAGAACATTTTATCAACTTGATAGAAACAATAGAGGATGAGGAAGATATGAAAGCAGAAATGAAGTATAAAGTCTTGATGCACTGTCTTGGTGCAGGAGGAATAAAAGATTTCAAACGGATAAACAAAAAAGTGAGAGCTGCAGATGAAGGAGATGTATATGTTAATGTCATAGACAATCTCAATAGTTATTACAAGCCCACAGTATGTGTAGGTGTGGATAGATATAAGTGTTTTCACAGAAAGCAAGGTCAAAATGAATCTATTGACAATTATCTGGCAGCATTGAAGAACTTGGCCATTACTTGTAGATTTGGTGACCTACATAACGAATTCATACGAGATAAAATTGTCATGCAAGGATCCAATGCGGATATACAGGACAATCTGTGGGCAAAAGGTGAGAATCCATTACAAAATGTAATTGATATTGTAAAAAGAGCAGAGTTAACAGGCAGATGTGCAAAAGCTGTGATTGCAGAAAGTAAAGATAAGAAAGAGGAAAACATTATTGCCAAAGTGAGTGACAGGAAGCCAAAGAACCTTTACTCAAATGTCAGTGAAAAAAACATAAAAGGCAAGAAATACGGAAATCCAAGCAATGCGATTAGAAAATGCTACAGATGTGGAAGTACTAATCACTTAGCAAATGATCGCTACTGTCCAGCAAGGAAAAGCAGATGTTCCAATTGCAGAGTCGTAGGTGATTTTCAGAAAGTTTGCCACAAAAAGACATCTAAAACTGTAAAATATGTGGATAATGAGAATGACTCTGACTCTAATTGTTCAAATGAGGATGACATGAATATGTTTGTACTCAATATTGATGATGAGTATATTTCTGCTGTAGATGAAGGTAAGAAGGGAACGGGTAAGAAAAAACCCATTTGTGAAATGTGCATCGGGGGTGTGAACATATCAATTGTAGCTGACTCAGGTTCGCCATACACAATTGTTAATACAAAAGTGTGGAAAGAGAAGTTTGTGCCCAAATTAGGGGAACAGCTAGAACCCCCAGATATTACCATAAAGACATTTACAGGTGAACCAATTGACTTAGAGGGATTTAGGAGACTTAAGTTCACATTCAAAGGAAGAGACGCTTTATGCATGCTATATGTATCCAAGTCAGGTCCCTCAGTATTAGGATGGTTAGATCAAGGGAAGCTGGAGATTGTACTCAACCCCAATAGTGAGGAACCCGTTCTCATTATAGAAAGTGAGGATGAAATCAGCAAAGAGGTCAAACAAAGATTCCCTAAGGTATTTGCAGACTCCATTGGAGAATATAAGGGATTTGAACACAAAATATGTGTGAAAAAAGACGCCATTCCTGTAATACACAAAGTTAGGAATGTTCCGTTCTCCATCAGAGAAGGGGTAAAAGAACAGTTGGAAAAATTGCTTCATGAGGACATTATTGAGAGAGTTGATTCGTCAGAGTGGGTCGCCCCCATGGTGGTGGTCAAACGCCCCAATGGGCGGTTGAGATTGTATATTGACCTCCGCGATCTCAATGAAAATATCTTAGTAGATCAATTCCCACTACCACGAATTAATGAAATGCTATCATGTACTAAAGGAGTAAAATATTTTTCAACAATTGATCTTAAGGCAGCAAACCACCAGATTCCATTGCACACAGAGGGCAGGAGTCTAACCACTTTCATCACGCCTTTCGGATGCTTCAGTTTTAAAAGAGTTCCTTTTGGATTGGCATCCACTGCTGCCATGTTTCAGAGGATAATGCAGGAGATATTTAAGGGGGTGGAAGGTATTCTGTTATTTCAAGATGACATATTAGTCATGGGGAAAACCAAAGAAGAACACAATGACAAACTTATGCAAATACTAGGAATCCTGGAGGAAAAAGGTCTAGTAAATGCAAGTTTTTACGCACAGAAGTTAGCTACCTTGGTCACTCTATATCAGCTGAAGGAATCAAACCCAAGAGAGAATTACTTGATGCAATTTCTAATACCCCAGAACCAAAAAACAAAGATGAACTTCGCTCTTTCCTAGGTCTCATTGAATTCTATTCCAAATTCTTAGAGAATTTTTCTACTAAAACATTTGTACTGAGACAACTATTAAAAAACAAGAACAAATTTGTATGGTCAGAAGATTGTGATAAAACGTTTTGCATGTTAAAAAAAGACATGTACCGCCCCACCATTGCAGGGATTTGATCCATTGTTGAAATGCATAGTAACTACCGATGCAAGTGGCAGAGGACTAGGTGCAGTCCTGACCCAAATTGAAACAAAAGGTACAGAATGCACCATAGCATTTGCCCCTCGTTCGCTGACCCCGACAGAAGAAAAATATTATGTCATCGAACGCAAGGCATTGGTTATATTGAGAAGTGACCACAAACCCCAAACAAAAGTTTTAACAACTAAGGGAATGTATACAGCTTCACCAAGACTGGCTAGATTGTCTGTTAGACTATTTGATTATGATTATGAAGTACAATATGTACCTGGTGTAAGGAATGTAGTTGCTGATTTTCTGAGTAGACTGCCGGTATTGGTTCAAGAATCCAAATGTGAATCCGACGAGAAATTTTGGGTGGCAAGTGTCCATGAGGAGAAGCATGGGATTTCAATGGAAGATTGGTTTAGTGTACAAAGTAGAGACCAAATATTATGCACAGTACGTGCCATGATAATAAATGGATGGCCGATAAAGAAAAATGTGGAAAGAGATTTGTTACCTTTCTGGGAAGTGAAGGATGAGTTATCAATTAAAGAGGGATTGATTTTAAGAAGTGGCAAAGTAAATCCACCAGACAAAACATTCTAGAATTATGCCATGAAGGGCATCTGGGTATTGGCAAAACCAAGAGCAGGATTAGAAACTCATATTGGTGGCCAGGGGTGGATCTGGTCACTGAGAGAATTGTGAGGGATTGCATACAATGCACCGACTCAGACAAGACCAAGGTCACATTCCGACCACCACTCCACCCAATTCCATGTCCAAACATGTCATGGGAAAAATAGGAGTAGATATCATGGGTCCTGTAACAGAACAAGGGGAACAAGTATACGCTGTTGTACTGATAGATCACTTCTCCAAATGTCCGGAGGTGGGCTTTGTGAACAAAACCGACACTCAAAGTGTTTTACAATTTCTTGACAATGTGTTCATAAGGGAAGGGCTACCCAAATGCATTGTCAGTGACAATGGTCCACAGTTCACCTCAGAGTTATTTATTAATTACTTAGAAAGAAACAAGATCTTACACAAAACCACGTCAGTTTACCACCACGCCGGCAACGGCGCTGTAGAAAGGTTTAACAGGGTCATTAAAGGTATCATACAGCTGGCCACCAACAGTGACCTAGTGTGGAGAAATGAAATCAACAAAACACTGTGGGCATACCGCATAACACCATGCAACAGTACAGGTCACAGCCCATTTGAGCTTATGAGAGGGAGGACACCCATGTCCTAGGACAATGTAGGTTGGCAAACTGCAGCAAAAAGAGCTGAGTGGTCACCGAACATTGTCAGGCGCGGATTACAAAAAGCACAATCAGAGAGTAAAACCCGCCATAACATGAAACATGGCTGTGAACCAGTTAAGATATCTGTGGGAGAAATGGTGCATGTTAAGACTAGTTGGTACATAACCAAAGGCAAAAACAAATTCACACAACCCCTCAGGGTGGAAAAAGTGTTTTGTAACTCAGCTCTATTAAGCGACGGAAGAGTGTGGCATTTCTCAAGGTTAGCCCCAGGCAAACACAGTGGATTTGAATAAGAAGAAAAGAGAGTGTATAGATCCACCCGCTGTGGTAGGGGTGAGTTCTGGGAAGAGGAGGATCAAAGGGAAGCTCCACAGAGCACCCAGAGTCCCGCCTCAATGGAAAAAAAGATTGTATACCTATCAGTGAGGAAAAAGAAACCATAAAGACAAGATGCGGGCACAGGGTGGTACCACCAAGCAAATTGGATGACTTTGTATGTGACTAATTATATACCTGCCAATTTCTACTTCCTCAAGGAGGAAGATGTATTGTGTTCATACATTTATGCAAATGCTCTGTTTAATGCTTGCAACCCTCTGCATTATGTCCCTCTCTCCTCCCCTTACCTCTGCTCTCCCCGTCATCAGCTGAGCGTTCTGGAATGTTGACAGCTGATGACCTTCATGATTGCACGCACCCCCCCGTCTCCCCTCCTGACCTCAGCTGTGTTTGGTGATTACTTGATAATAAAGCTTCTAAGCTTCACCGGATTTCGCGTCTTCTTAAGATAGAGAGAGAGGGAAAACGACGAACACTTGGCCACACATGCCTCAAGCAGCAGCATTTCTAGGAAATGGCGTCCCAAGAAAAGGGCAGGGCCTGACGTTCTTCCATAAAAATGTCTCTTGTATATTTTTCCCGAACTTGACTTGTATTTTTTTCATAACGTCTCGTTCACGTACAGGAAAGGAAATGAAATCCTACAGAAATAAAGTTAAGGAAAAAGTACTCTAAATAAGTATGATTATATTAAAAATACTTTGGAACACAGCACAAGCTGAATGAAGTGTACAAGGCTGCAGTCTGCCCTTTTTTAGTTGGAATGGGCGAGACTCATATCTTCACAGCTAAGATATTGTACACACTGGAAGACCCATGTATTTTAGGTTCAGTGTTTTAGGACAATAGCAAATATCTTACTTTCTGAATCCAGGAGGACTATCAAACGTTCACCTTTCAGGTGAATGTGTAATAAGCAGCATTTTCGAGGCAATGCTCTTTCTGTGAAATTTCACAATATACTGGGAGACGTATGAAAGACCTAGAAACAAGGATTATATTTAACAGTGGTTGTAGGCACAATTAGGTGTTGGTGATTGTGACTTTTTAGCCTGATTTTAGTTTTGCAATCGCTGTGGATGTCCAAGAGTTGAGAGTAGAACGCTTGGCCTCAGGTAGCCAGAAACCTGATGTAGAAGGCCATTGTCAGTACCAAAGCCCATAGACAGTTGATCCAATGGACAAAATCCACGCTAAAGATGGTGGCAGTAGCCGATTCATGAATCTCAGTGTGGATCAATGAAAATTGTGCATCAGTATGAAGAAACAGCTTTAATGTATTGCAGGGAGTTCGCTGCACTGCACCATCTTAGTCTCATACAGCGTCTGTGTGTCAGGACTCCTCCAGCACATGCAGCCCCTGTGGTTCTGCCAAGGGACTCTTAGATGTGGATGAGGCAGTCTATCTGCCCGCATTTCTAGTCAGTTCTGTCTATTTGCCAAACCTTTTCACAAACAGAATGAGCTATTGATAGTCTCTAGTGGTCAGTTTCTTACGGATGACCCATAAAAGTAAAATACACCATGGGTATACGTTTGAATAGGAAAAGAAGTAAAAAAATACCTTCAATGGGTGAAAATATTTAAAAATGTAGGAGGACTGGCTGACCACCTCAAATGCACCGTATCAGGCACTGACATGCACTTCTTTTAAGGCATCTGTGCACTTGTGAAGAGACAGAATGCAGTTGCAATGCAAATTATTCAATGAATGAAGTGTCGTATGCCCATTGTCCTATGATGCATAATGTGATGGCTGGAAGCAAAATGTGAATGATGCTTCAATAGATCAATGGACTGTGGAAATATGGATTTTTCTGGTCAGTTATGTCCCCTATCTTGGACCCCAACGGTTCTATGTGCATGTTACAAGTACATGTATGTTCCCTCCAGTTCCAGTTATGAAGACGCAAATACATGTGCGTCCACCGTTAACATGTCCTCTTTCAGATCCGCCATGAATGAGCCGGATATTCCATTCCTAAGTACAAAAGGCCACCGCCTTTATATGGTTCACTTATGCCATTTTACAGTTCAGACGAGTAGGCCCTGATTCTGTCATCAAGTTTTTCTTGCTTTCTGCCTCTGAAGCTCCAGTCTGAGCCTGCATCTGTGACCATGAACTTTGTCTCATTCCCTGCGCGGCTCACGAAGCCTGACATCAGCTTGCTGCCTGCCAAGAACTGTATTTCACCTTCGAAATTATCTGCTCCGTTCCCTGCCCAATGCATTCCTGTCTAGTAGTTTCAGTAAACATTCTTCCAGCTACCGAGCAAAGGCCCGGTTTCTCTGTCTTTATGCAAGTAATTCATAGCCCTGTTACTATGGAAGATTCCTGCCCTCGCATCTAGTGTAGACACTTAGACGCTTGTACACGCACTAACAGTCAGTATAGTCAGTATAGAATAAGATTCTACTCTAAGAGACCTCTCTTCTGGATAACATAGTTCTTTAAACACAGGATGTTAGATATGATTTGGGATTAGGTTGACTTGACCCTCCAGACTTCTGTCGCCACATGTAGAGCTAAATGTCAAGTCCCCTTCACCCCCTAGTTGCACGTCAATCACACGTCATACTGCTGCGCACGCATCTCTGCCAAGTATTTCTGCTGACATTGCGAAATTATTTCATAGGTCCACCCATATGTGACATCATAACCAATGACGTTTTCCTTGTTACACCCAATTACGCCTCTTTATGCTACGCATGTGAAATGTTATCTTTGCTATCAATTGTTACGCCTCTTGCATTGGCCTCACTGTAATGCCTATTGTATAAAAGTGAATAATTATCAATAATGTATGTACTTCACTTCCTGAACCTTCGTGGTGATGGAACTTGGAGCAACCGATTATAATCGACCATTGGAATAAAGCCCATTCCGAACCTCTAATACCACGGATTCTGCCTCTTATTTACTGAGCTATTTTATTATGTTTCTGTATCAAATTAAGTCCCGGTAATTAAATTATTTACCACATGAATGGCGCCCGAACAGGGACACTTTCTCATCTCACGCGCCGGTGGTGCGTTGCAGGCCCGGTCTCCTGCCACAGCTGGACGGACAACAACGCGTACCAGCAGGATTTCCTGTATCTCCCTCCGGTCAAGCGGGGGCGACTGAGGCTGCGATCAACACCCAGACGAGGCGGTGAGAAGTGCGAAGTATCCCGACCAGAGCCTAGCTGAGAGAGCAAGATCCGAGGTATACAGAGGCCCACCAGTTTCCGAAGTCCCGAGTCGAGTCCAGTTTCCGAAGTGTTCGAGTCGAGTCCAGTCCGGTTCAAGTTCAGTTCAGTTTCCGAGGCCTTCCGTTCCGAGCTACCCGGTGAGTACCATTACTGGGGAGGCGTTCTGGCGTGCACATAAGTTGTGCCGGTCCAGACGGGTTTGGGTACACAAATCCGGTCTGCACTGTTTCAGCAGTGTATCTGTACTGTTTAGCAGTACATCTAGTATATCTAGTATATAAATTCAGAATAAGTCAGTTAATGCCGAGTATTATGTTCAGTAATTAAGTTTCCTTAGATCGTATCATCATTGTTGCTCAGTTAAATGTTAAATGTTAAATGTTTTTAGTACGTTCTGCATATTGTGGTATGAATGACTGTTCATTATTGTGATTACTGTATTAAGTTTGTTCAAGACCAAGTATCAGATCAGTTCTCAATATGCCGCTCTTTTCGAAATTAAGACAGATCACAACTAGAAAAGGGGTACTCGAAGAAGCTGTTCCTATTCCTCCTAGGGACACTCCAGGGTACTTCATGTATCATAAACACGGCCTAGACGCTATATTATTTCTTGATTTATGGGTAGACTACACTAAGGAATTACCAGAAAGTCAGAGGTGGCCCGCAGCTGGGACCTGGGATGCAGAGTGCATCGTGAAAGTAGAGGAAGAATTATGGAAAAAGAAAGCTAGACAATCACAGAAAGACGCCATTGAATTATGGCGTAAAGAATCATACAGACGTACAGAAAAAGCACGTAGACAGGAAGAGAAGAGTAAAGAGAATTCAAATGAAGTCCGAGAAAATCTATTAATTGAAGAAGGTACACGAGTGAAATCAGAACAAGTAGACAGACAAAGACATGCCCTTATGAAAGGTATGTATCCCCTTCTGGCCGAAGGATTACCTAAGGCTACTGCGGGGATACCAAAAGATTTGCCACCCCCATTGTTTCCAATAAAAGTACATCCTAAAGGGCATCCTAGAACCGCAGAAGATGTTTTTCTTTCCTCATATTTAGACGACGCAGCTCCCGAGTATGCTAACCCCGCCCCACACAGACCGTCGGCCGGGGAGGTTCAACACCAAGATCCTGTATCTGTATCTCTACAGCACCGAATCCTGACACAAGTTCCGGCAAGCACATCTGTTTCCACATCTGTTCCTACAGCTACTTCTATAGCTGTGTCCACACCTATAGTTGCTGTATCGCGTTCAACGAATCCTTTCACGCCCGATACCCCAGACGGGGCTACGGGAGGTGCTACCAATATTTTTTCTACGCCACCCAGAATAAATAAACTTACCTTTCAAGAGTCAGCACATCCACGCACCCCCAAACTCATAAATGCCCGCACGCTTAAGGAACTCCTTATAGATTGTAGATATGACCCTGTGCCCGGCAAAGAGGACGAAATGATCCTGGCATCACTACGTATCAGACGAGCCGCGGTGTATTTAGGGAAGTTACCAGGAATGACTATGCATCTAGATAATATATATCATTTTGTCCAAACAGGGCGAGATTCTGAATGTATTAACAGAGCTATGGAATACCAGAAAGTGGAGATACAAGGGGAACTGTTACGTTTCCTCATAAATTGTGTGATCAGAAATCAAGACCGACCGGGGGTAGACCCGGAAGCAATGCAAATTCTTACCAGATGGAGCCAGAATATATCAGAAGGGAGACATGATAAGCAAAACTGTATAATAGCCATGTGCCGAAAGATCCGTAAAGAAATAGAACGCCTACACGAAGAGAGATTAGCGGTAGACCAGTTCGAACAAAGCGAGGAGGAAGGATCAGGACTGCCCACGGGACAGTCAGAAACCATAGCCTATGTAGGTAGAGGAAGATCTTGTAATAGTACTAGATGTCTTACTGACCCGATACGCCCGATATGTCTAGAAAGTAACAGGAATTTCCAAACACCTATAATAAATATAAGGTCCCCCGAGCATTCGTTCCAAGCCGCTGACAAATTACTGCGAGAACGAAGGGGTTATCATTTTCTCGATTCTATGGATGAACAAGAATTAGCCAGGTCAGCCGTTCATTGGGTTGACAGTCCTGGAAAGTATGATGATGATACAGTAGCACACACATTTTTGAATCTCACCCCAGATGAACAGCGTTTAGCTGGGATTTATATGATTCAACAACTTCTTATACTATATAAAAGCCAACATTCAGATCCTGGTCCCTTACCTGATATATTGACTGAATTACTCACGAATAGATGGAGAGGTTCAGGTACTAAGCTAATTAAAGAAATACTAGAATCAAGAAAGCAGTACATTCTTTTTGTATGTCCAGACCATGTCTCACTGCCCATCAAGGAAAGACCGATGTATTACATGGACAGACAGAATCCTTTACGAGAAGTACACCCAATAAAGGGCGAGGACAATCAGTTTAAACGTGTATATGTATATACGCCCATATCAAAAATAGAATTGTTGGAAATGAAGAAAGTGGTACCCAGTCATGACAAAGACCCAGCGGGTTTCCACCGAGAAATTAAAGACATGTTACTCATGGGAGAGTATACCTATCCCGACATTATGACAATATTAAAGGTATTAATGCCTGCTGGCATTTATGAAAAACTCAAGGAAAAAGAGTGGGAGGTGGGAGACCAAAAGATAGACTGGACAGCATTAGAAAATGAAGAAAAGGCCCGAGGTCCAGGTTCGGGGCTTGGGGACAAAACTAAAGCACTACCAGGTTTACTAGTTCAGGTACTGCCACGTTTATTAACCACGAAAAAGGAAGACTGGGGTGCAATCTCAGCCTGTAAACAAAAGCAAGATGAAGACACTAGTGATTTCTATGCCCGATTCGAAAAATGTTTTGGTATAAATAGTGGCATAAAAGCAAGTAGCGAATCATACCCACATCTGTTTGTGACAAAATTAGTTGAAAATTCCTTGCCCCAAGTGAAGAATAGAGTATTAAAATTCGAGAGTACCTGGCAAGGTAACACCCCATCACAAATGTTACAAATGTTACAGTATCATCACAATAGAATTAGAGAGGAACAAGATCATGAACAAAGACGCATGAAAGACACGAAAATGAAAATGCTAGTCTCCCAGACAGTTCCAGCTGAAGGACATAAAAAGGGTACGACACATTCCGGTGATTCAGCAGGACCTGTAAAAGGGACATGCAACTATTGTAAACAACCAGGTCATTATGTACACGATTGTCCAGTCCTGAAGCGTAATATCGCCACAGGTATTACAAAAGAAAGACCACGGCCACTTAGACAGGATCAGAATGAACAAGGAGCCTTGCAGCATGCACAGTCCATGCCAGCTCCGCAACAGTCTATACAGTTTGTGCCAGCTGCACCTGCGCTGCCTGTTGCTGCCACACAAACCACGACACGACAGCTGTACCAGACCGCACAGTATGACTATCCTGATTATCAACGATATGCATGAAACAGCCTAGAGAGGGAAGTTGACTTACCCCTTATCGAGATCCCTGTAGACCAAGAAGGACCTTATGTACATAGTGAATTATTAGGTCAAGACAGAAAATTTTTACTCGATACAGGGGCAAGTCGAACAACCATAAAACGTAGTGAAGTTCCAGGGGCACCCCTCTCAGGCTCACAGAATATTTCCCTTGATTTTTCAGGAAAACCTATTGTTAATGAAGTATCACAGCCTCTTCCACTTACGATAGGACCTTTGACCCGAACTACAGATTTATTGCTCACTAAATCCTGTCCAGAAAACTTGTTAGGTATAAAAACACTGAAAGCTCTAGGAGCTATAATATGTTGTTCTCCGGAAGGAGTAAGATTGTTTTTACGTGATTTTAAAGGTCACTATGTGTCTAGAGACATGGATCCCCGACTACAGACTTTACCTACACATCTATGGCCACAAGGCCCTACTGATGTTGGGTGCATGAATATTACACCATATCGAGTTACACTAAAGGCAGGAGTGGTACTACCACGAATGCGACAATACAAGTTACCACCAGATGCTGTAGTGGCTTTACTACAAATCATTGACGAGCTCATTGCCCAAGGAGTGGTTGTAGAAACAGACTCCAATGTATGTAATTCACCGATAATTCCGATTCTTAAACGAACAGATCCGAAGGCCCCGCCAGTATATCGATTGGTTATTGATTTGCGCGAATTGAACAAATGCATTGTGCCACAATTCCCTGTGGTCCCAGATATCTCGTCATTACTGACAGCTATTGATTCTGAAGCAACATTCTTTACTGTAATTGATCTCAAAAATGCCTTTTTCAGCGTCCCAATAGATCCGGAAAGCCAATATTTGTTCGGATTTAGTTTAAATGGACGTAGCTTCAAATTCTCACGCGCACCTCAAGGATTTACAGAAAGCCCCAGCATCTATAGCCAAGCACTGAAACGAGAACTCGACAGTATCCACATGCCAGTCAACACTGCTCTGCTTCAATATGTCGATGATCTGCTGATCACCGCCAGAAGCGAGCCTGAATGTGAGAAAGCATCACTGACAGTTTTACAATTTCTAGCCGAAAAGGGGCACAAGGTGTCCCCTTCTAAGCTACAATTCTGTGTTCAGCGAGTTGTTTATCTTGGACACTCGCTGTCCAAGGAGGGAAGGCAGCTTACACCCGACCGCATTCAGTTAATAGCTAACATGCCAATACCCAAGACACAAAAGGAGGTGCGGGCTTTTATAGGCCTCACTTCATATTGTAGGCAGTGGATCCCTCAGTATGCATTTCTAGCAAAACCACTCATTCAATTGACAACACAGGAGGCAGCCACATCGACTGTTCTCCCTTGGACTCAGGAACATACACAAGCTTTTGAAAGCTTAAAGAAAGCTTTATGTCAAGCACCTGTCCTAGCAACACCATGTTACAATAAACAGTTTACACTTTTTGTTACAGAACGCGAAGGTACTGCCTTGTCAGTACTCACACAGGAACAAGCAGGATCACACAAACCGTGTGCTTATTTTTCTAGTACATTAGATCCCGTAGCTCAGGCTTTGCCTGCGTGCCTAAAATCAGTGGCAGCGACAGCTTTAGCAATCAGACAAAGCGATGCCATAGTGTTAGGAGATCCATTGACAGTACAAGTACCACATGCAGTGGAGGTTCTTGTGAATCGAACGCAAACACAACATTTGACTATAGCAAGACTTACAGGGTACGAACTAACACTGTTTCAGCCACATATAGAAATCAGACGTTGTAACACATTGAATCCTGCCACACTTTTACCTGTAAATGGAACAGACCCACTAGCTCATGACTGTATTGATGTTATTACAATCACGACGAAACCCAGACAAGACTTGACAGATGTCCCATTGTCAGACCCAGACCTGACGTTGTATGTAGATGGTTCATGTATGAGAAAAGGTACAGGAGAACTAGTGGCCGCTTACGCAGTCACAACAGACACTGAAATCATTGAAACAAATTGCATAAATACCTTGTCCGCTCAAGCAGCAGAGCTTGTCGCTCTGACACAAGCCTGTATTCAAGCCACAAATAAAAAAGTCAACATATACACTGATTCACGTTATGCATTCGGAGTTGTACATGACTTCGGCGTGCTGTGGCGAGAGAGAGGTTATTTAACTTCTCACGGTGCCCACATTCAGCACGGACCCCTCATTCATGCTTTATTAGATGCAATACATCTACCCACTGCAATATCAATTATGAAATGTAAAGCTCATACGAAAGTTACTGATATCATTTCTCAAGGCAATGATCTAGCTGACAGAACAGCTAAACAGACTGCTCAAACTCAAACATCCGACATGACAAAGACAATAGTCCCGACGCCAACACATTGTATGACGGTTAAAGATCCTACTCTTGACGTAATTGACATACAGACGCATGCTACACCAGACGAAATAAAGAAATGGACTGAATTAGGAGGGATCCAAACGGATCAAGGATGGTTGATGAAGGAAAAATCTGTGTGGTTCCTTCCTGATTCAATGGTCCAGGTTATAATTAACACTGTACATAGTCCAGCACATCTAGGAGAAAAAGCTATGCTAGACAGCATTCAACACATTTGGTTCAATAAACATTTACGAGCTGCAGCCAAACAAAAAGTTCGTACCTGTATGATCTGTTGTCAGTTCAACCCAGGAAAAAGCGTTCCCGTAGAACAGGGTGGATTTCAGCCTCCTGATCACCCTTTTGAAGTCCTCCAGATGGATTATATCCAGATGGAACGATGTCGAGGATTCAAATATGTTCTCGTAGTTGTCTGTGCTCTGTCCCGTTGGACAGAAGCATACCCGGTTTCAGATTACACGGCCCCGACTACTGCCAAACAGTTAGTTCGAGAATTCTTCCCACGATACGGTTTACCACGTGTTGTTCACTCAGATAACGGCCAGCCGTTCTCATCCGAATTAATGAAACACGTTTCACTTTTGTTAGGCTATCAGTGGAAATTCCACTGTGTCCGACACCCCGAAGCAGCAGGTCTCGTAGAAAGACATAATCAGACCCTGAAAATTAGATTGTCCAAAATATGCAGACAGAAAGGTGTCGACTGGGTAGTAGCGTTACCAGTTGCACTCTTTTACACAAGAATGGTAGCACACTCTCGAACAGGGCTATCCCCGTATGAGGTGATCTTTGGCAGACCACCAAATATGTGGGGGACACCTATACCACGCAAAATAACTGATATTGACTGTAATATGCTGACAGATTATTTGGCTTCCTTGATGTCTGCACTACAATCTTGTCGTTCACAGGTAGCTGCAGCTTTTCCTGACAACACTGAGGTGAAACCCCATGACGTAATTCCGGGGGATTTCGTTTTAGTGAGGAACTTTGATCGAAAGACTCAGCTGGATCCTAGGTGGAAGTCACCGAAATTGGTCTTGCTCACCACAAGGACAGCCGTGAAGATCGAGGGCAGAAAAGGCTGGATACATTCAAGTCATATCAAGAAATTTCATGGACTACCAGCGGATGTGAATACCACACCTCGTGTGTCTTCACCCATTGACTCAAAACTTCCTTTTGTTGAAAAGAGTAATTCCGAACTTTATAAACTAAAACTCAGGTCCAATCAGTCAAGCAATTTGATTGTTTAAGTCCTCTCCGAGGTGAAGCGGTTGAATTGTCTCTGACATGTATCCCTTGGACCTGAATAGAGAATGCACCCGAAAAATGTTGAAACGACAGGCGTACTGTAAATCACTGCGTAGTCATTGTACAGTGACGTTATTAATTTTGTTTTTCCTAAGTTTCTTAATAATTACTGCAAGTATATTGTTGCACATATATTACCCTATTTCTAGACATGTTTATAACGTTACTACTGAACATTCTTTTAGTGACCTATCCCCGCATGAATTATCGTATAGATTTGCGCTGCGCAATAACACTTTTATTAGTATGTTACATCATTCCCATCAGGTTAGCAATGCTACAAATTGTTGGATATGTGGCCGACTCCCTCCCTATCAGAATTATAAAGGAATTCTACCTCTTTTTCCATACTCATTCACACACAACGGCTCCTGTGGAGCATGGTTTAGTTTAATTAATTCCCTAGATTCAAATTCTGCAGTTTATCAAGACAACTGGGTATGGGGAAATTTGAACTTAGTTTTACTTAAAGTCTGCTACCCTAACAAGGAGGGACTTCCCAAGAGAACAGGAACTGATCTAGAAAATGAAGTATATGGATTAGGTAATTTTACGCTTAATCTTATGATCCTAAATATCGAATCCGAAGCTACTCCAATTTTGCCCGCTATGTCAATATTTCCAGTAAAAGGTGAATTATGTGTAAGAAAGAATGGTTCCATACATATGGGCCATAGTAGATGCACCACTGTAGTAGAATTTAGTGATCAAGGCAAGTCTACATTTAGAGCTTTCCGCCATTCCTATTTCATATGTGGTCAGACGGCCTATGTACGTTTGCCTCTAGATTGGGATGGTACCTGCTACATTGGATTCCTTTTGCCACCTGTTTTTCTAGCTCCTCCTGATTATCACAGAAATACTCATTTAGTACACAATAGAGAAAGGAGAGATCTCCCAATTGTCGATTACACTGAAACAGCATGGGAAAAATACACAGATTTCAATAAAGGTCTCTTTCCCTATATAGGTACCGTTACCAATAGTAAACTGATACGTAGATTAACTAGAACCCTTGAAGCAGTAGTGAACAAAACTATTTCCGCCTTAGGCAATTTAACAGAAGAGCAGTCTGCTATGCGGATTGTTGTGCTTCAAAATCGTCTTGTCCTTGACGTCATCCTGGCCGATAGGGGCGGAGCTTGTAGGGTCATCGGATCAAGCTGTTGCGTATTCATACCAGAAAATTCGCCATCTGTATATAAAGCTATAACTCACCTTCATAAGATTGTAAGCCAGATACACCAGAATCCAGGCACCTGGACTTGGTCCGGTTGGTTTTGGAGCGTGTTATCAGCCTGGGGATGGAGAGTTCTATCCTTCCTAGGTATTGGCCTTCTCATACTATTCAGTTGCTGTCTATGCCTGCAATGTGGACCAGCGATTTGTGGTCTGTGTGCCACATCGTGTATTCCACATCAAGATTTTCGTTCAAAATCCCGGAAGAAGAAAGAAGAACAAATGATGCTATATTAACAGATCAATGGATTAATGAAGATTGATATCTCTTGACGGGCAAGTAGGGGACAAGGAGGGAATGTGGAAATATGGATTTTTCTGGTCAGTTATGTCCCCTATCTTGGACCCCAACGGTTCTATGTGCATGTTACAAGTACATGTATGTTCCCTCCAGTTCCAGTTATGAAGACGCAAATACATGTGCGTCCACCGTTAACATGTCCTCTTTCAGATCCGCCATGAATGAGCCGGATATTCCATTCCTAAGTACAAAAGGCCACAGCCTTTATATGGTTCACTTATGCCATTTTACAGTTCAGACGAGTAGGCCCTGATTCTGTCATCAAGTTTTTCTTGCTTTCTGCCTCTGAAGCTCCAGTCTGAGCCTGCATCTGTGACCATGAACTTTGTCTCATTCCCTGCGCGGCTCACGAAGCCTGACATCAGCTTGCTGCCTGCCAAGAACTGTATTTCACCTTCGAAATTATCTGCTCCGTTCCCTGCCCAATGCATTCCTGTCTAGTAGTTTCAGTAAACATTCTTCCAGCTACCGAGCAAAGGCCCGGTTTCTCTGTCTTTATGCAAGTAATTCATAGCCCTGTTACTATGGAAGATTCCTGCCCTCGCATCTAGTGTAGACACTTAGACGCTTGTACACGCACTAACAGTCAGTATAGTCAGTATAGAATAAGATTCTACTCTAAGAGACCTCTCTTCTGGATAACATAGTTCTTTAAACACAGGATGTTAGATATGATTTGGGATTAGGTTGACTTGACCCTCCAGACTTCTGTCGCCACATGTAGAGCTAAATGTCAAGTCCCCTTCACCCCCTAGTTGCACGTCAATCACACGTCATACTGCTGCGCACGCATCTCTGCCAAGTATTTCTGCTGACATTGCGAAATTATTTCATAGGTCCACCCATATGTGACATCATAACCAATGACGTTTTCCTTGTTACACCCAATTACGCCTCTTTATGCTACGCATGTGAAATGTTATCTTTGCTATCAATTGTTACGCCTCTTGCATTGGCCTCACTGTAATGCCTATTGTATAAAAGTGAATAATTATCAATAATGTATGTACTTCACTTCCTGAACCTTCGTGGTGATGGAACTTGGAGCAACCGATTATAATCGACCATTGGAATAAAGCCCATTCCGAACCTCTAATACCACGGATTCTGCCTCTTATTTACTGAGCTATTTTATTATGTTTCTGTATCAAATTAAGTCCCGGTAATTAAATTATTTACCACATGAAGACGAGAACTTTCTGAAAGCGCTTTTGTGCATTTTGATATATTTTTAAAAATATACCAGTAACGCTTCTTCTAGGCAAAAAATTAACTGGATTTCCTTTTCAACTATTAATCCGCAAAAAACCCTACATTTATTTTTCCATATTTTTCAGTCGTTTTGATGATTCAAATGTAGGAACATAAAGCTAAAATCCATTGCCAAAGCCAAAGGGTCTGGCCATCGCACGCTGTTGAAGATTTTTTTTTGTTATTGTACGGTAGGTCACAAAAAGAAAGCCACAACCACAAAAATGTGTCAGCCACATTCTTGCAATAGAACCTTAAAATAAAAGAATGAAAAATTGTCATTTTGACAGAACAGTACCTGTACCTTCTGCCGCTGCAGGTATGCTTAGAAAATAGACGCATTAGGAGTCTCCACGTCGGCTGTTAATGGCCCCGTTGTGTAGCGCGACACTGAATGCGCTTTGGTTCTCGATTTTACTTAGCGTGAACCTCCATTTGTGATCCTTCTACCTTGCGACATAAAGCGTGGAAATTAAATATTATTGAATTCAGGACTTTGTACCAAGTTTCACCTTTTAACCTGGGCAAATACCCTGCAGAATCTTTTGAATTGTTTATGCCCTGAAGAAACCCACAAGGGTGAAATGCGTTGGATGTGTAGAATAAATCACAAATAAAGAATTCATTAAATCATTGAATGGAATTTATGCAAACAGTTTTAGGGAAGACCTATTAAATAAAGTGGGGTCACCTTGCTAGCAAGGCAGCCAACTTTACCATTCTGGGCGATCTCAACCTCCATTTTGAGAACATTGAAAAAGTGGAGATTGTTAGTTTTTTGGCAGACCTAGAAGCCTTTCAATTAAGGCAGTACGTGCTTGAGGCCACTCATGTAGCTGGTCATTTATTAGATCCAGTTATTTCTAATCTTCCTCAGATTATAATGCGCACTCCCATCCCACAGGCTTGGACTGACCATTTTTTGGTCTCCTTTTCCCTGCAATTTCAGACTAAGGCTGATTCTAGCTGCCCCTCGAAAACTCTGAAACGCGCTTGGCATAGGTTCAACCCAGAGGTTCTCTCTGTTTGGTTATCTAGCCACCAACCGCAGCTACCCTTGTGCGCTGATGCAGCGAATCAGTGCTATCATGATTGGCTGACGGCGGGCCTGGATAATCACATTCCTGCTAAATGGGGAAGGAAAGGTCGCGGGCCATCTAATCCGTGGTTTAACGACTCCCTTTCCCTAGCCAAAAAGGGTTGTAACCAGTTGGAGCGCGTCTGGAGTCGCACTTATGCTGTGTCTGCAAGATTGGAATATCAAACAGCCCTTAAGTTATACCATAAAGTTATTTGTAGAGCGCGGGCGGATTTTGTGGCCAGCAAAATTCTGGGCAGCTCCAACCCAGCCAAGACTATGTTTTCTTTACTGGGCCACATGAAGAATCCTGGCGGCAATGGGGTTTCTCCGATTGCCTCCAATCACCAATGCGATGAGCTAGCCCTACACTTTATCAATAAGGTGGAACTGATCTATCAGGGACTTCCGCAAGTAGTTCCCCTGTCTGCAGAGGTGGACTTATTAGGGGGTGAGATTGTGGATGGTCGTAGTCTGGTGGTATTTCCATCCATCACGCCTTTGGAGTTTGTGGCTCTTTGCTCAAAAATCAAATCTGGCTCTCCAGCAGACCCAGTGACTCCCACTCGCTTCCGTCAGTTTTATTCTTCCATCTCAGAGGTTTGCCTGGTTGTGGTTAATCTGTCATTGTCTACGGCATCAGTCCCACGAGCTTGGAAACATGCTAAAGTCGTCCCCTTGTAGAAAAAACCCTCCTTAGACACTGCCGAACCAGGAAACTATCGTCCCAATTCGCAGTTACCCTTTCTGGCTAAAGTGACGGAGGCGCACGTAAATTCCATCTTGGCTGGCTTTGTTGAGCAACATGCCATATTTGACTCCACTCAACACGCCTTTCGACCCCGGCACAGCACTGAATCTGCGCTTCTGGTTGTGTCGGAAACAATTAAGAGCCATTTAGATGTAGGTGATTCAGCGGCCCTGGTCCTGTTTGACTTAAGTGCCGCTTTTGATACGGTATCTCATAAAATACTCCTGAATCGTCTGCAGGATATTGGGGTCAGGGACTTGGCCTTGGTCTGTATTAAGTCATTTTTATCGGAAAGATCTTTTCAGGTCTCGGCACCTCCCTTTGCCTCACAAGAGTGTGCTCTGCATCAGGGGGTACCACAGGGCTCCATACTGAGCCCATTATTATTCAACCTTTACGTCAGCCCATTGGCGGAGCTGGCTAAGGGAAGGGGGCTGTCATTGGTATCATATGCTGATGACACCCAATTGATGATAGCCTTCTCCAAGAAATGTACCACCAATTTAAATAACTTTAGGGAAGATCTGCTGGCTATTTCTGACTGGATGGCAGTAAATTGCCTACAGCTGAACTCCGGGAAAGATAGGGAGTTATGGACTGATTTCCATTGGCCGGACCGTTTAAAACCTGCCCCAGTCCCTAGGGACACTGTAAAAAATCTTGGGATATGGTTTGACAGAGGAATGACCTTTGAGAAACAAACAAAGGCCATTGCTGGGGTTTGTTTTGGACTCCTGCGGGGTCTTAAGCCATTGCTCGTTTTTTTCCCCCTCCGGTGCGGCAGACTATCATCCAAGCGTCAGTTCTCTCTAGATTAGACTACGGTAACTGCCTTTATCTGGGAGCTACTAGGGCTAGCGTAAACTGCCTCCAGAGGGTCCAGAATGCAGCAGCACGGATCCTGGTTTCACTACCCAAGCATTGCTCAGTCGCCCAGGTGCTTCCTAAACTTCATTGGCTGCCAGTGGGTAAGCGGATACAGTTTAAAGCATTGTGTATCTCACACAAGATTTTAGCAAAGCAGGCTCCGCCGGGCCTTTTACATTTGTTGGAGGCTTATGTACCTGAGCGCTCACTGCGATCTGCTGAAGTAACTTTGGTCTGTGCTCCTCGAGTGCGGAGGGCTAGGGCAGGGGGCCGCTCGTTTCGATACCTGGCAGCCAAATTGTGGAATTCACTTCCGACATCTATTAGAATTATTTCTAACCATCTGGCTATCCGTAAGGCTTTGAAGACTTGGCTTTTCCCCCTTTCTACCACTTAACTACTGTGACCTGCTCTCGCTCTCGTTTCTGGTTCCTGCTGCTGCGCTGGGACGCCTCGTTGCTGTGGCAGCCATGCGCACTACAAATCTCCTAATAATAATAATAATAATAATAATTACGAAAGCTGTCCCGGTCATCGTGATTCTTTTTTTATGTCAGGAATTTAGTCCAAGGATTGATCTTCAATTGTCCTTGCATATGTGCCTCTCTTACCATTGTGTTTGGGTGCTTAGAAAAGGTTAGAACCTTTTTAGTTTAGTGCACATAGCATAACAATTATCCATACAGGCGTCAGAAAACATACTATTTGCTTTGATTTACAAAAATGCGACGTCCTGTTTGAAACCATTATGATGACAAAAATGAAACTGATAAAACATAGAAAGAAAATAGCTTAGGCTTAGTATTAGCCCACCAGGTCTGGCACTGAAGTGCATTTCTCTTTAAACCGATGTGCGTATGACATAAAATAAAGTGCTTGTTCCTCAAAGTGCAGGAGAGCCAATGACTGAAGTGCGGCCCCCTGTTGCCCTATGACTTATGCTGTGGCGGTTGAAAGCATAACGTGAATGCATTTGAACACAGTTAATGAAGAGGACTGACCCAAAATCTCTGTATGTACGCATTTGTGTATCTGTTTCTGTATTTACTATCCTTTTTAATTCCATAATTTAATTCTGTGAATTTTCCCAATTAAACATACAAGTTAAAAACATACAATAGATTTAAGACCAATGATAGAATTTTTCTATGAATTAGAAAACAGAAATCAATAAATTAACATGCAGGACATTTAGATCATAACTACTCTTTCTACTTTTATACATCCTTTTTCTCGGGCCATACACAGTTCAGATATCTATCAATCCAAAGATAATAAAATCAGTGATGTCTGAATTTAGCATCCTTAAAGCGGGTAGATATTGTCTTAATCCTGCGTTCAAGTAGATCGGGCAGAACCATTTCCTCCTCAGTGCAAAAGAATAACACATTTTCCTCAATTTTAGCCTCATTCTCCCAAAAAGGACAACTATCACTACTTGTTCTCTCAGAAGGCCATTTGACTGTAAAGCTATTAATGGGTATAGTACCTAATCAGAATTTCATATAAAGGTTTTTGACATAAGGGGAGTTAATGGTGTCAATGAATGGTTCAAATTTCATCATAGGCTTAATGCTAAAAAATTGATCAGGTCTCCCTACGTTACCCCAACACTCCATTTCTAAGTTATGTAAGACCGTTATCTAATTTTTAGGTCTCGCCTGAGCCAGCGCTTTCAGTTTTGAGTGCCGTCTGATCAAAGTTGTGTTTTCTAAATTATAGTGGATTTACCTCAGAGGCGTGCATTACTGAAGCCCCAGATCGACTGAAATGTATTGTATTCAAAGTAAAATACAACATCATGCATATACATTGATACATTAAACCTATTTAAAGTGTTGAAATCTAGCTAAAATGCGTTAGTTTGGGTTCTTTATTTACTTGAGGAACAGTTATGGCCCAATGTGATCTATGATGCAGTTTCACGCTATGGTTTAGATTGGCGACGTATTTGGTGAGTAGACTAGCTGTAATCCTAATTATCACACATGAAACGCGACGTTGTTTGATTTTGCTGCAGTAGTAAGAGTTACATAGGACTGTTAAGTAGATATTCTAGAAGTCAAGAGACTGTTCCCCAGTGTTCCTGTTTGTCGCCTAAATTATTCACCTCATTTAAAGAACCCCTAAACAAGAACCCCCTAATAATCAAGCTCAGTCACACGATATATTTTTAGATCTGTCTGTAGCCCAGAACGCTTCATTTTAGTGAAATTATTACACAGCAGCGCTTGCAACTGTTTCCATTGGAAGAGTGCTTTTTTCTTCACTAATAACTGTGGCGCCATTTGATACATCTGCTCGAAACTAACCCCAAAAAAGTTCATCCACCACTGCTCCATCATGGAAAGTTTTTTGTGCCGACCCCTCAACCGTGGCCAGGAAAACAAGCATTGGCATAGCCAATAGGTCTTGCCTTTGGGACCTTATAAGTGCTTAGTTATACAGCACAATATCCTTGGTGCAACAAAATCAACTGTTGCATGGCTAAACACTTATAAGGTCCCAAAGGCGAACCCTATTGGCTATACCAATGCTTGTTTGTTCCTGGTATATATTAATGGCATTACAGAATACTTATTACGGGCAGGCGTGGAAGTCCCAACGGTAGGGGCTCAATCTGTGCCCATACTCTTATATGCAGATGATGCGTTTTTGATTGCTCTCACCCCGAACGCACTGCAGGAGCTGTTAGATTATTTTACAGAGTATATGGTGGGTCTGGATTTGAAAGTAAATTATTCTATTATTCTACTATGGCATTTGGGTTACTATGCACGATACGTAAGCACTTTAGAATGAGGTTAAACAGTTACAAAGAACAAATGATTTTATCTAATTAGGAATTGTTTATAGCTCATCTCTAAAATGGGAATCTCACCTCCATGTGAAGGTCTCATCAAATGGGAACGAATGTGGAGGCCATTTTCCGCTTTGCAAGGACTCTTAAACACAAACCTTTGGCAACAAATAGAGAACAGTTTAAAATGGAGGATGCTGGCAGTCCTAAAAAATACTGCAAATTGTATATGCCACGAGGAGTTGGACCTACCTTATATAGGTGACCAGATACGTATAGCACCACTCCTTTTATGAATCACGTGCTGGCAAATTCCAGAGGCAGATTTGGTGAAAACATGCATGTCAGACCATTTATCCCTAGATCATGAGAGTACAATACCTTGACTGATGCACGTAAAATCATGTTTGCACAAACTGGGCCTGATAGAAATTTCATATTTTATACAAAGCTAAGTCTATCGTGAAATCTCGCCACTTGGATTACTGTTTGAAGGAGTGGTAACGGGGCGCCTTGAATATGAATACTGTTGAGCATGATTTGCAAATTTCAGCAGTTCAATCCATTGAACCATACTTGGGATGGACTGGGAACGTAAATTATCAGTTTAATTACCATCTTTTAGATTCATTTTAATCCATTTTAAAGTTTCTTTACTGACACAGTGTGCATGGCAGCACGACCTCTCCCCCTGTCACTGCAATAATGCCATAAAACAGAGCACATGTCATTTTATTCTATTTTGTCCACTATATCCAAGCCCAAGAAGTACTTTTTTTTTTGTTTTGTTTGTTTTTATTGAAGTTTTTTTGGTAGCCACACATAACAGTGATCATAACTAGTACATTCTCTATAGGCACAATATAATACAGCTTTCTTTAAATTACATTTCCCAGTGACCCACAGTTGCACATTTATACATTGCCATATCGCCACTGTACCAGATCAAGAATTAAGGCAACCGGTAAGCTGGAGCAAGTCAGGGTGACCTCGCAGATACGTAGTTAGTGGTTCCCAGATATCCGATGGTTTGGAGGCAGTTGGTAGTTCTTCCGCATATATTATAAAATTGTCTTTACAGTAAACAGCATCCTGTATCCAGTTCGCTAGAGTAGGAGTTCGTCTACTATCCCAATGTATCGCAACTCTGCGTTTAGCCAGGAGAAGCAATATGGCAGTCAGCTTCTTCTTTGCAGACTTCACAGGTATATGAAGGCCCAACAAGCATAATTGTGGTACACATAACAATTTACACCCGATTAGTGTGCTCAAGTGATGTATTACTGTTTCCCAGTATTGCCGAATTCTCGCACAATTCCATGCCAAGTGTGCAAAATCTGCCTGATCAGCACCACATCTCTTACATCGTGCAGTATCACGTAAACCATATTTATGCAATTTAACCGGGGTGTGATATGCTTGATGTATATACTTATAGTGGATGATGCGAAGATTACCATTGGGGGTGAGTAATGTAGTAAGCGCACAGCATGATTTCCAGTCTACATCCGTGAGGGGGCTACCTAAAAGTGTGCTCCATTTATCCCGGGCTTTGTGTGTTTGCGTGTCTATTTCCCCTTGTATTAGCTTGTACAGCCGCGATACCATTTTTGCGGAAATAGAGGTTGTGATTAATGTTTGCAGTGATTGTAATGCAGGAGGTTCGGCCGGGAATGTTGGATACAATTCTCTGACGGCTGCTCTTAGTCTGTGGTAAATAAATTTAAATAACAGTGATTGATTACTGATGTAGGACAGGTCGTCCTGCGTGAGGAAGGCACCATTCGGGAATATATCACCCATCTGTGTTATGCCCACTAGTTCTAGTGTCATCATCTTATTCTTTTCTTGCGTAACTGATAGCGCAGGGTGATGAGCCAGCGGCAGATCCGGGGCATATATAGGGGATTTGTTCGTTTTATGACTGATACAATGCCAGGCCTGCGATGTCGTTCGAATTGTGTTTATTTCTCACGCCGTCAGATGAGGATGGGTATGTGTGAGGATGCTTGATAGTGGTATTGGAGCAGCAACCCCGTCTTACACAGCAAGGTGTGGCAGATAGCGCTCCGGATGAAACCAATAGTACGCATATTGTGCTTGCGCGCATAAATAATATAAATAGATATCCGGGACCGTGAAACCCCCCGCTTCATATGGTAGGGACATGGTTTGGAGACTTATTCGGGTTTGCTTCCCAGCCCATATCAGTCTGCTGAGACTAGAGCGTATCCTGTTAAAAATTGGGGTAGTCGGCTTTATTGGTATATTGATAAAGAGGTATAGCAGTTTGGGTAACAACACCATCTTTATCAGGGATATTCTGTCTGCAAGAGATAGAGGCAGAGTGATCCAGCGAGCTATCTGTGTTTCTATGCGATCTACTGTGGCGCCATAGTTATACCGAATTACCATTTCAGAATCCCGGTGGATCCAAATTCCTAGGTATTTGATTGGATCTTCTTGCCAGGCCAGTGTAAAGTCCAATGGAGGCATTTTCGTTTGTTCTGTTAGCGGCATCACTGCTGACTTACTCCAGTTGATGCACAATCCTGAATATTGTCCGTATTTGATATATTCTCTTAGTATTGGGGAGAGGTTCTCTGTCGGGTCACGAAGATACAATACCATATTGTCTGTGTATAACGATATGATAATGGGTCTCAGGGTGAACCGCAGTGTAGCATGCGCATATTTCTGACGCACCTTATAAGTCAGTGGTTCTAGTGCGATGGAAAAGAGCAAGGGTGATAGCGGGCAGCCTTGCCTGGTGCCGTGTTGTATTGATATCGTGTCTGATATGTGTCTATTGACCTTAACCCGGGCAGATGGCCTGTTATACAAGAAGGCAATCCAGTTGATAAACATGGGTGGCAAGCCAATAACCTTTAAAATCGCAAAGAGATAGGGCCACTCGATAGAATCAAAGGTCTTAGCCGCATCCAGCAACACCGCCACGGCCTGCAGCTCCGGATTTAATTGGTGCATAAGAGCAAAGATGGTGCGTAAATAATGCGCAGTGGAACGAGCAGGAATAAAGCCTGACTGGTCAGGTAGGACTATGGTGGACATCAGAGGCTGTAGTCATGTAGCAAGGATAGTAGCTAGTATCTTAACATCAGTATTTATCAACGATAAGGGTCTATAGGACTCAGCTTTTTCAGGTCTTTTGTCTGGTTTTAAAAGTGCCCGCAGGTCAGAGTATGCTTTATAAAATTCTGCAGTATACCCGTCAGGGCCTGGCGATTTCCCATTAGGTAATGATTTAATCGCAGCCTGCACCTCTTCCTCAGTTATTGGTTGAGCTAGATATTCACGATGTGTGTCTGAAAGCCATACCAATGCTATATCCTCGATGTACTTCAGCACATCAGCCTCGGGTGCAGTGTGATGTGACCTATAGAATGCAGCGTATGTCTCCGCAAATGTGTTCAATATGCCTGGGGTATCGTAGTGTGTCTGTCCCTTATCATCCTCCATCTGGGTAACCGTGTATTGTTTATGTTCAGTGCGCACTTTTTGGGCTAGAATTCTACCCGTTCTCCCACCCTCCCCCAATCTGCATGCTTCCTGTCGTCGAGTAATATATTTAATTTCATCCTCTGCTAGTTTGTTATACTGGTTCATCTCTTCCCGTAATTTGCTAAGGGTAAGCGTACCGTGAGCCTTGTCATATTCTGCTTCCAAGCCCCGTATGCGACCCTCGCATAACTCCAATTGTGTTCTAATATCCTTCAAAATGCCTGCATTAGTGCTTATACAAATGCCTCTTAAGGTGGCTTTAAAAGCCTCCCATAGTGTGCCCGCACTATTGACTGATTTTATGTTATCTGCAAAGTAATCTTTTATTGCTTTCTGAATTGTGTCTTTGTAGAACTGAGTCAGTGACGTAGACGCTCCAGGATTGGTGCGTTAGTGTGAGTCGCGCTGCAATTGGACGGGAGATCGTACAGCTGTAGAAAGGACAAGTAGCTTGGGAGAAATAAGAAAATGTACTACCATGCTGAGTAAAAGAAAAATAAATCTTTGCTTAGTAAAGTAAAGAACTGGTTCGACAAGGATAAAGATATAGTGACCAGGGAAGGACAGTTATTGCCCCCGATAAGAACCCCGGCATCCTTAATGGTTGCGAAGTATGGGTATCATACCTGTATTTGGTTGGATAACTGGGTGAAGTATACAAGGAAAGATGGGGTTTTAGCTTTCCCGGAACATGGCTCATTTAATCTGGCCATACTGAGGAATTTACGGGAACGGATGATGAATCTAGAGCCTCGGCCTAGGCCGACGCAGTTTGAGGCATTGACTGAATGGGAAGATGAAATGCATGAACGAGAAAAGCAGACGGGTGGAGGTAGCTACAGGTACATGTTTGGGCGAAAGTATGATCGTGAAACCCATCATGACCGGATGAGACGATGGCGTGACGCCAGTATGACCGAGGGATTATATCCTGTAAGAGTAGCAGGGGAGTCAGAAGGGAGAAAGTGTACAGAGAAAGAACATAATATAGAGCCCAGGAGATATGGGGCAAATGAGTCTGATGATGATGTCTTAGAGGACATGCTCTATAAAAGACCACCGCCGTATAGACGAGAACCAGAGGTAGAAACAGCAGTGACCCCGATGAGAGACACCCTGCGGATTATTAAGACAGAGGGTACCACCCCTGGGTTGAAAGGCAGTTGTTCTCTGGCGGAAAGAAAAAGAGAGAAAGATAGAGAGAGAGAGAGAGAGAGAGAGAGAGAGAGAGAGAGAGAAAGAAAGAGAGAGAGAAAGAGAAAAAGAGAGAGAGAGAGAAAGAGAGAGAGAGAGAGAGATAGAAAGAGAGAATGAACTTGAGGATGAAAAGACCAGAGAACGAGCAAAAACTACCTTTGAACTGACAGAGAAAATCAGAGAACTGACTAAAAATCTTGAGGCAGTTACAGTGCCTGTGACAATAGGCCCGGTTATGCCAATTTTTGACAAGCAGAGGACGGGCGAAAGTGGTTTGACAGTACCATATGTGGGCAATAGATTGATTGTTCCTCCGGAGCAGGCAGAAATGAGAGCAGGAGAAACACAGTGGAGAACAGGAGAAAATCAGTGGAGCCATACCATATGTGGAGGAGAATTGAGTGTGCAGACTAATTCAAGTTTGAATTCTGGATGTGTGGAAGGGAACAGAGGATCCATTTTAGAACCACAAAGAGTGACAGAACCAGGGGGTGCAGAAAAATCAGTGATAACTGCTGAAGATTTGAATGATTGGCTGAAAACCTTGCAGAGAAAAGAAAAAGAATCCCAGGGAATTGATGTAGCTAGGCTATGTATGGAAATGGAAGAGATGATAGTAGGAACAATCCCTACAGAAACACTGAAAAATTATCAGGAAGGGGAGATCCTCTTCCTGTGCAAAAGTATTACATGGAGAGCAAAGAACATACATGACAGATTGAAATTTTGGCGACGATATCCTCGTTGTCCTCGACGTTCCTCAACGCGACCTGGTGATCCACTTTGTTGTTTCGCCCTCTGTTGCTTTAGTGCTGCGGGTGGCCTTCGTTTGAAAGAGGTGACCGGAACGTGATATAGTAAGAAGTTTACGCGATTCAAGGTACTGTTTTCCTCTATTTGGGACGTTTTCGCTGTTTCCGGTGTGAGTTGGATTGCGGAGCCCGCTCGAGACTCAGCGCACGCTCAACGGCAAAGTCAGTTCCTACGTCACACTGAGTGAAACGCACAGCGTACGGAGAGCGCGCGTCTGGATGCGTGCGTGAGTAACGCTGTGCGCAACGTAGGACGGAAGCTACGTGCCGCCATCTTGGCACTTTCAGTTTATTAATTTTATCGCGTCACCTCAATAGGTCACCCTAGAGTACTGCAACTCTTATTTCTCAGCGGTGACCGTTGGTATTGCTTGGTGAGTTCAGAAACTCTACGGTCTTTGTTTTTATTGCTTGGGCGAAAGTGAAACTTGACTTTACTTGACAAGAGGGAGAATACAATGTATTGAGACTATTTTTGAGAACTGTGGAATATCCCTTTATTTGTGTGGGAATTCATTTTTCTGAACCTTCGTTTTTGGTGTATTATTTATTTACACATGGCTGAATCACACTCAAATGTCATTATGCCTCCTTCCTTTTTACCATCCCCAGGTTCACCCAGTATTATATGGGAAGATTGGGTGGGAATGTTAGAGAATTACATCATAGCTCTGGATGGTGTTAATTTCTCTCCACAAAGAAAGAAAGCTTTACTACTTAGTGCCTTAGGGAGTGAGGGTCAACGGGTCTTCAAATATCTGCCGGTTGCTATGGGCGCTAATGGCCAACCCATGGACGACGAATACAAGGAGGATATCAAACGGCTTGAGACTAGATTTGCCAAGTCCATTAATCTAGTCATGACGAGGTATAAATTTTATACGCAACCTCAAGTAGAGGGTGAAAGCATTGACGACTTTGTGGCCAGGTTACGTGAGCTTTCAGTAAAATGTCGTTTTGGCACTATGGCAGAAGAAATGATTCGTGACCAGCTCATTGTACAGTGTCGAGAGAGGAAAATTCAAGAGAGACTGTGGGCTGCTAAAGATCCATCACTGAACGAAGCAATTGATTTGGCTAAGGTGATTGAAGAGTCACAAAAATGTATAAAAGAGTTAAGCAAGAGAGACAGACCTAACAATGATATTGCTAATGTTGATAATACTAAAGATGTTGAAGTGGATGTTGGGGCGGTCTCGAAAAGTAGTGTGAAAAATATTCATGCCTCCACTCCTACATCTAGAATGAAGAATAGACAATGCTTAAGGTGCGGTAGTCAGTACCATTTAGCTGACTATAAGAAATGTTATGCACTGGATCAGGTGTGTAAAAAGTGTGGCCGCAAAGGACATTATGCACGCATGTGTAAGTCGTCAGATATGTTAGACAAACCAAGTATAAGGTGAATGTAGTTCAACCAGGTGCAGGGGTGAAACAATCTATTAATCGTGTATTAGTTTTGGAAGAGGAGACCAACAGTGTGCGTGAGGAATTATGTCAAGACTTACGCAGAGTAACTAGACCCACTGAAGTGTTTAATGTATGTGGAGTGAATGTTACTCTTATGGTGGACTCTGGTTCCATGTTCACGATTATTCCTGAATCTCTTTTCCTCATGTTGTGGAAGGGTGTCACTTTATTGGATAAAGACATCAGTCCAGTAAGTTATCAAGGGGAATTGATCGACATTTTGGGTTATATGTCTGGTGAAATCAAATTTGGTACAAGGAGTACTCAAGGTAAAGTGTACATAGCTAAAGATGGTCCACCAATTATTGGTTGGATGCATCAGTACGATTTGCACATTATAATCAATCCGAAGGCTCCAAATCAGATAATGGTGGTTGATGATGACGTGCAAATTGATCACATCTTGCAAGGCGCACACAAGGTTTTTGAAGACAGATTGGGCTGTGTAGAAGGGTATCTCCGTAAGATCATCCTTAAACCAAATGCTAGTCCAGTGCAACACAAATTGAGAAAGGTGCCCTTATCTGTGAGACAGGGGTTGAAAGATCTTTTGGAAGATCTACTAAAATCTGGAGTTATTGAACCTGTAGAAGCATCCTCATGGATTTCACCTGTAGTTTTGACGCTTAAATCTGATGGCCGTCTCAGATTCTGCATTGACTTGAGGTCTCTCAATAGAGACATAGTAATGGATACGTTTCCTCTACCCAACATCAATGAATTGTTACAATCGGTGGGTGGGGGAAAGAATTTTTCTAAAATTGATTTGAGAAGCGCGTATCATCAGATTAAGTTACACCCTGATTCTATGCCACTCACAGCGTTTATTACCACGGAGGGAACGTTTCAATTCACCCGCATGCCGTTTGGTTTAGCCTCGGCTGCGAGTGTCTTTCAAAGGATGATGTCCAATATGTTGAAGGGGTTGGTGGGAGTAGTATATTTCCAGGATGACATATTGGTTTCAGGAAAGACGGTGAGAGAACATAATGCTCTTTTGAGACAGGTGCTGTGGAAATTGGAAAATGCTGGGCTTACAGTCAAGAGGGACAAATGTAAGTTTTTGACGGAGCAGGTTGAATATTTGGGGTATACCATTTCAGACAAGGGATTAGCCCCTAAACGTGACCTGTTGGAGGCTATAAAGGACAGGGACCAGCTTAGATCATTTTTGGGCTTAGTCGAGTACTATTCCAAGTTTGTCCAAGGTTTTGCGGATATGTCTGAGCCATTAAGATGTCTTCTCCGTAAGGGTGCCAAGTTTATTTGGGGTGATGAACAGCAAGAAGCTTTAGTTAACATCAAGCATGGAATTTGTAATGCTGGAATTCTAGCTCCCTTCATGCCCAAGAGCAAATCTTTTATCACGGTGGATGCAAGCCTCACAGGGATTGGTGTGGTATTTTCGCAAAACCAACGCGGGGTGGAGAGAACCATAGCATTCGCATCTAGAACTTTAACTCCTGCTGAAAGGAATTATTCAGTAATTGAGCGTGAGGCACTGGCAGCGGCATGGGGAGTTGAGCAATTCAGGGTGTATTTGTGGGGTGCAAGATTAGTCCTCAGGACGGATCATAAGCCGCTCTTGAAAATTCTGTCGGCGGGAGGAGCTAGTAAAGGATCTGCTCGCTTAGCGAGATTGGCTGCAAGGTTGCAAGAGTACTTGTATGAGGTTGAATTTACACAGGCATGGAGGAATTTGCAAGCGGATTGTTTATCTCGGTTGTCCTTAGATTGGGAGTTGGTAGACAAGGATTTGGTGAAGAATCTGGGTCTGAAGAAGCAGTAGCTTTTGTATGTGAAGTTGGTGAATGTAGTTTAGGAACGTTTTCCAAAGCTCAGTGGATGCAGGAAATGGAGACTGATAAAACGTTGTTAGAAGTTATAGCTTTAATCAAGAAAGGTGCTCCTCGGGAGAACATGGTTTCAGTGGGGGTTAGACCTTTTTGGAAACTTTTAGATGAACTCTCTGTGAGCAGCTCCAATGTAGTGATGAGAGGGGATAGATTTGTGCCTCCGGATGGATTGCGTTTGCACATTTTTAAACTAGTTCATGAGGGTCATCTTGGTCAGGGGATGACTATTAGGAGAGTAAAACAAGAATATTGGTGGCCAGGAATGGACGATCAAATTCGTAGATGGGTAGAGAGTTGCTCACTCTGCAAGGAGAGTGAGAAGAGACTGAAAGTGGGGAATCAGAAAGTCATGGGACACATTACTGACCCAGGGAAGGCGTGGCATACAATTTGCTTGGACTTTATTGGTCCCATGTCTGAACTATCATCAGACATGCGTTTTGCGGTGGTGATTGTTGATGTTCATTCAAGATGGTTGGTGGTGAAGTTTTTGAAGGATATTACTACTCAGTCGACAATTGGTGTGTTGGGAAAATTGTTTGTGGATGAAGGTGTACCTCACGTGATGTTGACGGATAATGGTACGCAATTAACTTCTGGTGAAATGCGTTGTTTCTTGGAGAAGAGTGGTGTTAAACATGCGTGCACTTCTCTATACAATCCCATGGGGAATGGAATGGTTGAGCGGGCAAACAGGTTAGTGAAAGGGACCATTCAACTTGCTTTGGCAAATGGACAGTCTCCTAGACGTTTGGTGGATGAGATGCTTTGGGCATATCGGGTCACCACACATAGTGTGACCCAGGTTTCTCCGTTCCAAAGCATGAGAGGACGTGTTCCAGGCTCTCGGTTAGTTCCTGGCTGGCTCAGGGAATGGATAGTTTCGGGTGGTGAACATCCTGAGGAGTTTGTTGGCTCGAAGTTTAATGTGGGAGATTGGGTCAAATTGAAGCTTGGTAGAGTCAAGGCGGGGTTGAACACATTTTCTAGTCCTTGCAAGGTGATTGCTGTAGGGAAACATTGTTGTGTGGTGGTTGAAGGAGGACATAAGTGGAACTTGCGCAGGGTAGCTCTATATCAGAGAGGTGGTTCTGTTGTGGAACGACTTCGTGGTGATGACGGGTGTTCAGGTATGATGTTTATCCTTGATAAGGCGTCTGATCTGGAACAAGAGGAAAGGGAGAGGGGTTCTCTTCCAGAGTTGCTTACAGATGCTCAAGGGGTTGGAGATGGTGTAGTTGAGTCCCAAGTGAGGTGCAGTGTTAGAACACGCAGGCCACCTTCGTATTTGCAAGATTTTGTCACCTGTTAACTTGCATGTTCTGTGTGTTCTTTTCATGAAGATATATTTGGGGTTTCCTTTGTTATTCTATTAAGGAGGAGGATGTGTTGTAATGTAACTTACATGTGTATTCTGGTTTCTGGAGTTCTCCTACCTGTTCTGGAGCATTCAGTCATGTAGGTTCTTAGAGTGTAAGGCTGACGGCACTCGATAGATGACAGTTGCTGCTGGATCGTCGAGGTGGTCGGATGCCAGGTTGCGTTCTTCAATAAATCTTCTACTTCTACATCTGTTCATGGGATTTATTGCAAGCAAGCATCTCAACAAATAGCCAGTGAATTGGGAATTGACATGGATAAGGTAAAAGCTTTACAAAAGCCTTACCGAGTGGATTTTACAGATAAGGACATTAAGAATTTGAACAATGCAGGCCGAACAGGGCAGATCAAGGAGATGATTGCTTTGCTGAGAAAATGGGGAGACGTAGAAAGATGGAAAGACAGATGGTACCGAAAGCGAGAGGATGGGGCAGATAGAACTTACTCGACATTTCCTCTGAAAGAAAAGGAGAAAGCAGTAACAGCCTACCCTATGAGGGAGATTCCAGGAGGTGGGTATGTCCATGTCCCATGGACCAGACAGGATTTTTTATCATTTACAAATGATTTCCCTCGACTAAGGGAAAAGCCCGTCGAGTGGTATAGACAGGTCGACAGATTTGTGAAGTTGTCAAAAGTGCTGTGGATTGACCTGAATAGTCTGTTTGATATAATTGTACCAGCAGACCTGTGGGCAGAATGTAAAATAGCCATAGACTGGCCCACTAAGGAATACCCGAGAGATCCAAAGACAGGAGCTCCAGACCCGGAGGTAATGAAGAAGTATGAGCAGGTTATGGCCTTCTTGAAAAATAAGGTACCCCCCAAGGAAACTGATTGGGTTAAAATAGATCGAACACATCAAGAATTGAAAGAATCAGTCCATGCATATTATGAAAGATTAATATTAGCTTTCAAACAGTTCAGTGGAGATGAACATCTGGGTGACAAGGACCTGAGCCATTTTGTATATAAATTTGTGTACGGTTTGCGGCCGGAAATCAGTGAGATGATAAGGCAGCATACCGTAGACTGGCAGAGCAAGAAGATTGATGAGATTCTGAGACATGCAAAATACTTCAGTGATGAGATTGAGGCAAAGCAGAGGAAGCTAAAAGAAAAGGCAATGTGGGCACAGGTGTAAGTTGCAGAAAGACAGGAAGCTCAGTTGGTTGAACAGGCAAATAACCCAGGAAATAAACCCAGGTTTGGTCCAGGAAAAGGGAAGGGAAACATTGAAGAAGCAAAGAAGAAGTTCCCATGCCACAACTGTGGAAAATTGGGGCACTAGAAATCCGAGTGTAAGAATCCACCGTCTACTAATGATGATAATCCATCATTGAATTCACAGGTGCAGAGTGAGGGGTGTGGTCAGCATCGGCAACAGCAGAAGGCTGATAAGCAGTAGAATCAGGTGCCAAAACCACCCTTGCCACAGAGAAGAGGATCCCAGAAGTACAGCCAAGAGTTGGGGTTCTACGATGAAGAGCAGGTAATCAAACCAAAACGCGCAAGCGCTGTTTCTCAGTACTGGCTGAAAAATGAGTGAAGCGACTCCGAGGGAGACTTCTGATGATGCCGAAGAGAGGAGGAGGAGTGCGTACTTGGCGCACGTCTAGAAATAGACCAGGCAGGGCCTTTTGTAGATGGGAAAATTAATGGTGAAAGTGTCACTTTCCTAGTTGACACAGGGGCCACGAGATCAACTGTTAGGTCAGCTGATATAAAGAATCTTCCTCTCTCGGACGAAGCAATCCAAGTGGTTGGTGTATCCAACACACAGATTAAAACTCTACTTACTGAACCAGTAAGGGTTAAAATAGGGACATTTTCAGACACGCACCGATTTGTGGTGTGTGACACAAGTCCTGTGAACTTGTTAGGCAGGGACCTGCTGTGCAAGATGAATTGCACTATTTTCTGTACTCCAGATGGAATAACCTTTGAGACACCAGATGAGGATGTTCTATACAGAATGACCATGGATAACAGGGAATGTGAGGCTCTGGGAACATATGCAATATTTAATCCAGATGCATTACCCCCAGAATTGAAACAGACAGTGAAAGCAGCAGTTTGGGATTTTACTGGAGAAGATGTGGGTCTGATGAGAAATGTAGAGCCAGTAAAGATTACTGTTAAAAGAGGGAGTGGCTTACCCAAACATACCGCAATACAGACTGACACCTGAAATAATTGAAGGAATAACACCCATAATTGAGAAGATGATCCAGCAGGGGGTGTTAAGAGAAATATTGAGCAGCCCATGTAATTCACCCATAATGGGACTGAAGAAACCTAATGGAAAGTTCAGAATAGTACAGGATTTGAGAAAAATTAACAAGATTGTTGTGTCATGTTGTCCCATTGTGACAAATCCATCAGTGATTTTGTATCAGATTCCCCATGATGCAGAATGGTATACTGTAATTGATTTGTGTCATGCTTTCTTTTCAATTCCATTGCATCATGACAGCCAGCCAATATTTTCTTTTAGATTTGGAGAACGGATTTTGGCATGGTGCCGAATTCCACAGGGGTATACAGAGAGCCCCTCAATATTTAATCAATTGCTGAAGAAATCTCTGGAAAGTCTAACAATGCCTGAAAATTCAGTCTTGGTCCAGTATATCGATGACCTGCTTGTGGCATCAAAAACCTGTGAAGCCTGTGAAGTAGATACCATAGCTTTACTGAATCACTTGGCAGATGGAGGATTAAAAGTATCTCCAGCCAAATTGCAATTCTGCAAGAATGAAGTCCAGTACTTGGGACATAACATTGAGAAAGGCCTGAGAAAAGTGACCATAGACAGGATTAAAATCATTAGAGGGATGAGAGCCCCAATGACACAGAGAGAAGTGAGAATGTTCCTGGGAATGGTGGGTTACTGTCGTCAGTGGATAAGTAACTTTTCCCTGATTGCAAAACCATTGATTAAATTGACCAAAAGTGAGGTGAAAGACCCATTGGAACTAAACCCAGAAGAAATGGCTGCATTCAGAGAGTTAAAAGACAGACTATGTGAAGCTCCTGCCCTAGGAATACCCGATTATGAAAAAGAATTCGAGTTGTATTGTAGTGAGAGAAATGGATGTGCACTTTCAATGTTAATCCAGAAACATGGACGCCTGAGAAGGCCAATTGCCTATTTCTCAGCAACACTTGACCCAGTAGCTGTGGGTTTACCAGGTTGCCTGAAAGCAGTAGCTGCTACCTGTAAAAGTCTGGAACAAAGTGAGGGAATCATAATGGGATATCCTGTAAGGGTATTTGTACCTCATGATGTGGCAATCCTTTTAACAAGGAGCCGGACACAGTTCATGTCTCATAGTCGACTGACTAAATATGAGAAAGTCATTCTTGGTGCAACAAATGTGACTCTGGAGAGATGTGTGAATGTGAATCCAGCGGCACTGTTGCCTGATGCTGAATGTGTGGGAGTAAGGAATGAAGTTGATCATGACTGCCTGGATGTACTTGATTGCTGTACAAAGCCAAGGCCAGACATCTGCCACTGCCTGAGAGTGATCATGTGTTGTTTGTGGATGGATCTTGTTTGAGAACGGATGAAGGAACACTGAGTGCTGCATATGCTGTGTGTACAGTTTCAGGAGTTGTTGAAGCATCACCTTTGAAAGGAGTTAAATCCGCTCAGGTGGCAGAATTGGTGGCCTTAACAAAAGCCTGCAAAATTGGTAGAAGTGTGAGAGTGACTGTGACGACTGACAGCCAGTATGGCTTCGGAGTTGTCCATGATTTTGGCCAGCTATGGCTACAAAGAGGTTTCCTGACCTCAAGTGGAACTCCCATAAAGAATGCTGAAGTGGTTGGAAAATTGCTAGAGGCGATACAGCTGCCTAAAGAACTAGCAGTTGTAAAATGTGCTGCTCATGGTCATGGTGATCATTTTGTTACTGTGGGAAATAAATTCGCCAATGACATAGCACAATACTGTGCAAGAAACAATCATTCTATTAATCGGAGTAAAGAAAGAGAAATATTTTCTTGTTCCTTGATGTTTACTAATGAAGTGGGAACATGGGAGGAGGTGAAACAATTGCAGGATGAGGCAGGAGACGAGGAAATGAAAGATTGGGTGAAAGCAGGTTGTGCACCTAGAGAAAAGGATCATGTGTGGGTCCATAGAGATGGAAGACCAGTCATGTCAAATAGCATGCTATCAACAATGGCAAGGATGTATCATGGCCAAGGACACCTGGGGAGGGATGCTATGATAAGAGCCTTTTAGCAAACCTGGTACAGTCCAAAGTTCAGGCTGATAGCAGGAAGTCTCTGTCAGAGATGTCTGATATGTCAGCAAATCAATCCTGGAAAGAAAACAGTGGTGAGCCTAGGAACAATAGGCAAAGAGGGAGGACCCTTCACAAGAATGCAGATTGACTTCATTGAAATGCCCCCAGTCAACAGATTGAGGTATGTCCTGGTGGTGGTCTGTTTGTTCTCCAGGTGGGTGGAGGCATGTCCAACAAGAAGAAATGATGGGATAACAGTGGCCAAATTACTGTTGAGAGAGTTTATCCCAAGGTATGGGTTCCCAGTAACCATTGAATCAGACAGAGCAGGACATTTTTATAATGAAATCATGGGTCTAATCTGTGAAGCATTGAGTGTACAGCAGAAGCTACATTGTGCTTACCGACCAGAGGCTTCTGGTGTGGTTGAACAAATGAATGGTACCATCAAAAACAGAATTGGCAAAATGTGCTTAGCCACAGGAATGAAATGGCCCGATGTCTTGCCTCTAGTCCTGATGACCATTAGGTCTACTCCAGACAGAACAACAGGTTTGAGTCCACATGAAATTATCATGGGACGTGCTATGAGACATGCCTTAGTACCAGTCAACAAGCTGATGACTATAACTGATGACATGATTTTGGATTACTGTAAAGGCCTGGCTGCTGCAGTTCATTCTGTGTTTCACCAGTTTGGAGAAGACGCCACCACACTTGAGAAGAAACCAGCCCATGATCTAAGCCCAGGGGACTGGGTAAGGATAAAAGTCCACAGAAGAAGGAATTGCCTGGTTCCAAGGTGGGGAAGGCCAAGACAAGTCATTCTGACCACAACGACTGCTGTGAAGTGTGTTGGAGTGAAAAATTGGATACATGCAAGCCACACACTGAGAGTTCCAAATCCAAGAGATGGTACTGGAAAAGAATACTTTGAAGAATCAGATTCTAGTGATGATGCAGACAGTGAGACAGTAAGAAGGAAAAAGAATCCTGAAAGTGGGGAAAGTGAGGCAAGGGAAATTTTCATCCCACCAGAAGAGATTCTGAAAAGAACAGTGCAAACCACAGAGACGAGTTCAGATTCTGAAGAAGTACCTGAGGTTCCACTTAACAGTGACCAACACAAAAAGAAAGAAAGGAAAGAAAAGAACATTCCAACAGAAGTGATACCTGACTCAAATGAGGTAATTGGACAAGTTCCGCCTGAGATAAACATAGAAAAAGAAGGGACAGACAAAGACAGAGAGGGACAGATTACGGAAAAACCCCGAGGAGGTGTAGGGAACATCAACAACAAGCTAGGTGAAGGGACAAGTAGACAGCAAGAAGATTGCGTGTCGGAGACCCTAGGAGGGACAGAAGTAGGGAAATCTCAATTGGTGGAAAAAGAGACTGTTGGAGAAAAGGAAGTTGTTGGGGAAAAGAAAACTGTTAATGAACAAGAGGCAACTGAAACAGAGTCTGATGAAAGTGACAATGAGATACATAGAGGTCGAGTTCTGAGAAAGAGAACTTGGCTTGGAGAAAGAAACAATAAAGAAGGAAAACAAAAGAGAAATGCTAAAGGAGATCTTTGGCCGAATAAGATAAAGAGACTGAGGTATAGACTGACACGAGTTAACTCTTCGAAAGCTGAACAAGTGAACGAAGTATCAAGTCAAAATCCAACCAAAGAAGAAGAAACAAAGATACCTGAGAGAACTAAAAGAATAAGAAAACCAAACCAGAGGTACAAGTCACCGGAATGGACGTATGTGGCACTGCCTGAACAAGGAGAAGAGGCAGACAGTCAAGGAAGTCCAGAGGAGGCTTTACTGAAAGAGGTTGCTGAAGAAGAAGCTGTGGGAATCCTGAGAGTTATCTTGTCCGACATTGGAGAAGAGACGGATGTTCAGGACCTGATACAGTTTGATGATGATGAAGAGACAGTGAAAAGTGATGAAAATCCAAATTGAGTAAATCCAAGGAAAATCACTTGGAGGGGAAAAAGAAAAGAAGCAATATTAAAACTAGTAGATTGTAAAAATCTGTTGGGTACTTGCTGCCCTTAAAGTTCGGTAGAGGAGTAGAAGAGGCTAAGTCAAAAGACACGGTCAAATTAACAAAATGGCTAACACTGAGAATAATAAAAGTAGATGTACCTTTCTGAAAAGATGGTGCAAGATGTGCTGCTGCTGTACAGGTTTATTAATGCTGCTTTGGAGCGTACTTGCTCTATTGATTTCATTTAGAGTCACTATAGACACTTTAGAAGGTCATACTGAGAACAGAACTAATATAGGGAAAAGTTCACAGAAAATAGTACCAACTAGAACTAGCAATGTACATATACATAAGGATAGGTCAATTAATGATTTTTCTAGCAATGTTTTTTCTAAATTGTTGTATGAGTACGTAAAGACAATGGAAGTAAGGGATTGCTAAGTTTGCATGCAATTACCTGCCTCTGTTTCGGAAGGAGTGATTTATCATCATCTTCCGGCTACGTATGGAATTTCTTGTAGTGTGCTAATTAGTATATTTTATCAATTAGGGAAATTAGATTATAATATGTCTAATGTAGATAATATTCTTGGGCAACTGCCTATGAATAAAGCACTGAATCCAGCAAAAGAAGCTAACACTTTAGGGGCCATATGTACGTAGCCGAATACCGGTCGGTAACGGCCGATTTTCGGTAATTATACCGTTACCGACCGGTATTTAGGCTTTTGACATGTAGGGGGCTCATTTCTGTATTCGGTAATTTACCGAATCGGTAAAATTACCGAATCGGTAATTTTACCGATTCGGTAAATACCGAATACAGAAATGAGATGTAGGGGGAGTGTGTGGTGGGTGTGGGGAGTCGTTATTTACCACCAACTGTAAGTTGGTGGTAAATGACAAATGACTCAGTAAATGCATTTTTTAGCCCTTAGATGTGTGCAATGTGGCAGACACACATGCCCTCAGGGTATGTATGTGTGCCACATGTGCACACATGCAGAAATCAGGGGTGCAACAGGGTGTCAATGTGACACACTGCCACCCTTGATTAAGCTCCCCCCATTACCTATTCGGTATTTACCGATTCGGTAATGGTAACTGGCTTCCCATTGATTCCTATGGGCCTCCTGGCCCATAGGAATCAATGAGATACAGGTTGCCATTACCGAATCGGTAAATACCGACTCTAAAATACCGACACTTACCGATTCGGTATTTTTTTTCCTACATTACATTTACCGATTCATAAATACCGAATCGGTAACATTCGGTATTTATGAAGTGGTAAATGTAATTTACCTACATAAGGCCCTAGGTGAGATTTTTTTAGAAACCAAAGAATTAACCTTAGAATATGTTTTTAGAAACAATTTAACTTGCAGTTTGAAGGGAGAAGAGAAGAATTTTCTAGACATGGTTGAGAGAAGAAGGTTGAACATGCACAAGAAAGCAGAAGGGCATAAAATGAGTGACACAATGTGGGATATTGAGAAAGAAAAGGAGTTGAAAAATGGAGCCAGTCCAACTATGGCTATAGATGCCCCACAGAAAGGCAAACTGTGCATTACCAGGAAGAGATCCCAGTATGATTATTACTTCATAGGGACTAGTGAGTGCCATGATACATACTTTATTGCAACCGGATGGGGATTTAGAGGAGGAGAAGATCCAGTTTTTCCCGGAGTGTATTATATTTGTGGGAACAAGGCTTATTACCTTTTGCCTGACCATTGGTTTGGTACATGTTATGTTGGCCTGGTCTTTCCAAAGATTTTTCACATGGATAGAGTAGATGATGCTGAACATTCGAACACATTAACACGCTATAGAAGAGAAACATGGACAGAAATTGTAGGAGATATTTTTGGAGCTTTAATTCCAGCAGTGGGAATTTCTTTGAATGCATTTGGCATTCGGAAGCTGTCAACAGTGGTGGATCGCTTGTCAACAAGCACCGCTGGAGGCTTTTGGTTAATACAGAAATGGTTGCGTTGCGTGCTATGGCGATGCAAAATCGACTTGCCCATGACATTCTTTTGGCAAAAGAGGGTGGAGTCTGTGGAATGCTGAAAGTTCAACATTGTTGCACTTACATTCCTGACGAAAGTAAAGATCTAAAAGTTTGTATCAAAAATATTACTGATTTGCATGAAAAATTAGTACCACTGGAAGCTGAAAGTATCTGGACTAGAATGGCTAATAAGATGATTGCTATTAAGAATTTTATAGCTAAAATAGGTAGTACCATTTTTGGTAAAATATTATTTCCATTAACCTGGGTAATTGTTGCATTATTGATCCTTAGATTAGGGTGTATGTGTTGTAGGTATAGAAGAAATAAAAAGAAAATCACAAAAGAAAATGTTAAAAGGAGACAATAGAAACCAGAAAGAGATCCGCAAGAAATAGAATTAGAAGAGCTAAGAGAAAGCATGTATATAGAAACCAAGAGAGAAGATGAGTTGGAAACAAGGGTTTGAAAAATGAACAAGAAAATATTTTGAATTTCTTCCAAAAGGGGGAAATTAAATTGATTTTTGGGGTTTTTGATTTTGTGGTGATAAGATATCACCAAAGGGGGGATTGATGGAGCAGGGTTTTTACTTTAAACCCGAATACCTATTTCATTTTCGCATGTTATAATTAAAAGTACTACTGATTAATTATTAATTATTAAAAGTTTGTCAAGTCTTGTCTAACCAACCTTATTAACAAGAGAATTACACGTGGGAATGCTATTGCATGGCTAAAATAATAAGTGAACTAAGTTGGTGAGCAAACTGACAGAAATAGATGTTGCTTATGTAATGTTATTGTGTTTTGCGCTTATAATTAATATGCATTAATGGCTTCTGATGTCGCAAATGGCTAGATAAATACACACACATAAGGGTAGTAGCAGGGGAATAACACTGTATAATCATTTCCGTGCAGTAATTCTGTTTTATGTCTATTTTCACTTAAGTTGACTAATGTGGCCTACCAGAAAATGGCTACCACCCGCAGCTTGCATTCGAGTAGATGGAAATTTTGCAAAGAGGCTTCGCGCTGCCTGTGACCTTGCACTTCTGATGAACTGAAAAGCCATGATCATGACGACAAGTCCAGGAAGTCTGCCAAATGCCCCTGGAAATGGAGATTGTTACAATCTCGAAATATTGAATTTATGAACTTGTAATGATCCCACAATTGGATACAAATGTATCCAGTAGAGACATCCGTAAAAGTAACGAATTAGCTATGGACTAATAATTTCTATTCAGAATTTGAAGTTTACAATACATGAGAACATTTCTTAATGTAACAAGACGACATCTTTTCCTGCTAAACGGATGAGGATTGTAACATTTCGTGATGTAATTTTGGTATAAATATTGGTAGACTAGATAGGTCTAGCGCCACTTCTTCCCGAACAGATGATCCAAGGTCCCTATGCTGACGGAGAGGACGGTGACTCTACATGACGGCAGGAAACTCTGTTTCTTCTACTGAGGACCGGTTCTGACTTAGGATCTGACATTTAGACAGAATTTATGAGAGAAATGAATTTGCATTTAATTGGCTTTTCTTACAATTTTAGATAAACAAATAATTCTGTTTGAATCTCTGTGTCGGGTGGTTATTTCTGGTCATGTTTATTGAATTTATTTGTGTATTCTTTGAAATGTTTTCGCTAGATTTAAAAGCAACTAAGTAGATGCCATGAGGGCGCTAGAGGGCGCACAAGCAGCATGGCCGCACACGCGTGAGGCTCCTGCAGCCTGGACGCATAATCCTGCAGTTATCCTGGTTACCTGACCGCCTTCCGAGCCACGACCAGATGGGGATGTAGCTGCTGTCCCCCTGCGGCTCCGCCTCAAGTTTGGAAGCTGTTCGACCTCCGGAGACGGAGACAGCCGCGCCGCAACTTGGACCGTGCCCCTGCCGTCTGTGTGGTGGAGGGTACTGCCGGGCTCTGTAACTGCGCGACTCCGGTGCTTGGCACGATGCAGGTGGGCCCTGAAGCGTCCGCTGATGTAACGCAGCCCCCGTGGGCGCGAATCGTGGTGTCTGCTCGTCGGCGGGTGTCGGAGGGGGGCGCAGTGGCACGAGATTGTTTACTGGCCTGTGGTGCCCCCCCCCGCAAGCACTTGACGTGGGACGGCCTGAGGAGTGGGGGCGCCAGAGATACTGGAGCGGACTGGGCTGGAGAACGGTGGGGGCTCTTGGGGACACAGGCGGTGTGGGCCGCTGCCGCCCCCCCCTCTGGTATGCTTGAGCTCATTGAGGTGCTGATGGGGGCCCCCCCCGCCGCTGTCCACGTGGATACTTACTGCTGCCAGGTGTCGCGCTGAGACTGCTCTGGTTCGTCTACTCTCGGCGATTTGGAGCCACGTCTGAGAGGAGGCCCTCCTGTTGTGTGCGCTTCCGTGGTGCACGGAGACCTGTTGTTGGTGGCAAGGCCCCGTCATTGTCTTTTAACTGTTTGACCCTATGAGGCTGGCGGCTGGAGTCGCGGTGCGTCAGCGGCGGCTGCATTGAGCGCGGCCTGACCGTTCCTGCGGACCCCCACCGGCCGGCTCCTGCTCCCCCCCCCACCCTTGTCCAAAGAGTGGGATCGCTGGCCCGTGGGCCTCTGGGACTGGGGTGATTTCGACGCGTGGCTACACCCTTCCAATGTGAGAGTGGCGATTGTTAGATGAGGTGTGCTGGCTGGAGTAGTCCTGGTGGCGGCGAGGATTGATGCCGAGCTCCCTGCCTATATTCCTCCCGCGTGGACTGACTGGGCCTTCATCTGTGTGACCGCCGGCGCGGGCTGGTCAGCTCCCAGGGTCCTCTGGCTCTGTCCTGCCGGTGGCGTGAGCGACCTCTGCTCCCTAGGGGTGGGCGGTGTCCCCCTTCGTCGTGCCCACGATGGGCAAACATGACAATAAACAATCTAAACTGTCATTTGCAGCCCCGGTTGTTAAGACGGGGCTGCGGAGTGCGTCGGATGATGGAGGTGGGAAGGGCCCTCCGGCGACTGGCGTGGACATGACCTCTCCAACGCCGGACCTCCAACAGATGATGCGGGAGATGAGGCAGGGCTTTGCCACCGTAGTGGACAAGGTTGACCGCCTTTCCTCACGCGTGGATGCGTTTGCCCAGAAAATTGATGCCCACGAGGAACGTATCACTGAGGTCGAACGACGGATATCTGATAGTGATGATACAACTGCAGCCCATTCTACGCAGCTTACCAAAATGGACAATGTTCTACGGGTCATTGCTGCTAAGAATGAGGAGTTGGAGGCCCGCAGCCGGCGCAATAATATACGCGTGGTGGGTGTGCCGGAGTCCACCAATACGGGTCGCATGGAGGACTATGTGGAAAAGATACTACTGGCCGCTATCGGCGCGGAGACCTTCTCTAAGCAGTTCATCGTGGAGAGGGCCCACCACTCCCTAGGGCCGAGGCCCCATCCTGGCACCCCGCCTAGGCCTATCATCGCGCGGCTCCTCAACTACCGTGATCGCAATGCTGCACTGCGGGCCGCGCGTATGAACCAAAACCTATCTTGCGAAGGCGTCAGCTTTACCATCTATCCGGACTTCACACCTGTGGTTCAAGAACAGCGGCGCAAATTTGTTGAAGTCAAGAAAAAGCTCCGGGCACTCCAGATTGATTACGCGTTGCTGTACCCGGGCGAAGCAACGAGTCACCCATCAAGCGAAGCAACATTTCTTCTTGAACCTGATGGGCGGCGTCAATAACTGATCAAGACTGTCCTGGTCGTGTGCTGGTCGGTGGTCGGTAATGTATTCCAGGCACCACCCTTTCCCCCTCTTCATGTGTTTCTGATGGGGAACGGGCCGTAGAGGGTGTATATGTGTGCCCCCTGGATGACCCCCGTAGGGTGTACCCCATTGACTGAACTGACTTGGTTGCTCCTGTTGAGCTCTTTGACTGCACTGACGGGTGGGGGGTGGGTAGTTTTTTCTGGCGAGTTGGGGCTGCTTCAGTGGGTGGGGGGTGGGTGGGAGGGTTTTGAGGCCATTCCGGTTTCCTCCTTTTCCTTCCTAGGGACTGATGGGTTGGTACTCGTGGGGGGTGTGAGGTTTTCCCTGGGAACTCTGATGTGTGTACCTAAGGCTGGGCTACGTCGAAGAAGGTGTGAGCCCACTCGGCTTGCAGCTGGGGCCTTTAGCACTGTGCATGACTTTACTGCCTTAATCAGCTTCGTTGCACTTCTGCTGGGGGATCGCACTGCGGCCCCCAGGTTGGTCACAGAGCCTCAAGGTCCTAAAACCTATTCCGCTGGTCGCGACAGTGGGGCTCATAGCGCTGGATGTGTTGGGGTACTGATCTCATTTGGTCGAGGGCTGCGGGGCGGGGGCGCAGAGTGGGCTCCTTTCCCTAGGATTCAGGCTCTGTTCACCGGACTGGGGAGGCTGCTCTGCAGGGCTGGTTCCTGGGTGGCAGGGGGCAGACCCAGTTCGGGGCCCTGTGTGTTGGGGTGTCGCACTCCTTCTGTTCTGTTCGCAATTGAGCTCTACATGGGCTGCCTGTTGGTACAGATATTGGGGAGGGGTGGGAGATCGGGAGTTTATCTAAAGGTTGTTCCATTGTTGGGCGCAGCTGTGTTCAGGGTGTTACTGTCCACAAAGGTGACAAGGGTTCCTGCTGTATGGTTAAGACGAGGTCCCCCGGCGGGGCGAGGAGGGTACACAATTGTCGGAGATGTCTACCACTATGGTTTGACGACGGGTGAGGGCTATGGCAGTAAGGTGCCTCTTCGCGAGGTGATTCGAGTGGATGGCGTGCATGGTTGGTTGGTGATGTGTGGGCGAGAGCCCTATAGTAATGCCTTATATACCTGTCTATGGGGGACACTGACTTGAACATACTTACGTGGAACGTCAGAGGCCTGGGTGACCCCAGAAAGCGGAGACAAATCCTGTCCTATTTAGTTCGGCATGCAATACACATCGCGTTCCTCCAAGAGACCCACTTTAAGGCGCAGTCTGCTCCGACCTTTGCTAGTAGGTGGGCGAAGTACACTGCCTTTTCTTCCTACTCATCATACTCTCGTGGTGTTGCAATATTGGTCAAAAGGGGAACCCCTTTTATTCTGTCGGGCACAAAAGGTGATGCCCAAGGCCGATACAGCTTGATGTGGGGTAGACTAGGACACAGGGCGGTTACCCTGGCATGCTGCTATGGTCCCAATGTGGACGACCCTACCTTCTTTGCGGACCTTGGCGCAGATGTGGTGGGTGTGGGCACGCAGCACCTCATATGGGGGGGTGATTTCAATGTCGCGCTCAATCCGACGATGGACAGATCCCACCCGGCCCCGCATCATTATACCAGATCCCGGGGGGCGCTATTTGAGATCGTAGAAGAGCATAAACTAATCAACACATGGAGACACCTCCACGTGAAGGTCCGCGAGGGTACTCATTTAACGGCGCAGGCGCGCACCTGGTCTCGGCACGACTATGTCTTCCTGGCCCCGCAGTTTCACGCGGCGCTGGTTGCTGCGCGACATCTCCCGCGAACCTTCTCGGATCACGCGCCAGTACGTGTTACCTTGCGGGCTGCGGACCTTGGCCCCCCACTGGCGGCCTGGCGGCTGCAGCCCATGATGCTCCTTGATCCCCCTTTCCAGGAGGAACTTCGGGAGGACTGCTTGGACTTCTTTAGGCGCAACAAAGATTCCGTGAGGGACGTGGAAACTATTTGGGATGCGTTCAAAGTGACCCTGTGGGGTCTGTGCATTGCAAAAGGGTCGGGTGTTCTGAAGAGTATAGTGACACGCCTACGCACCTTGGAGACTGATCTTCGGGCGCTGGAGACGTCGCTGGCTGTAAATCCTGATGATGCCATGCTGGCCAGTATTCGGGACAAAGTCACAGAGTATACAGCTGAGGCTGCTAGGGAAACAAAATTCAGAGGCAAATACTGGGTCGCCCGGAGTTATGGGGAAGGCGAACGGCCGGGGAAAGCCCTGGCAGCTACATTGAGGCTAGTGCGACCGGCTAATACCGTCATGGAGATTGTGGGGGCGGACGGCATATTGTACAGGGATACTGCGCACATTCTCAACGCCTTCGTGGCACACTATCGTGTGCTGTACGCGTCGACTAGGGCTGAGGAGCTACAGTTGCACGACTACCTTGCAGATGTTTCCCTGGGGTGGCTCAGCGATGCGCAAAGAGAGTTTCTGAGCTCCCCCTTTGAACTAGATGAGGTGCGGGAGGTCATCATGCACATGAGGTCAGGCAGGACCGCCGGACTGGATGGGATACCAAGCGAATTCTACAAAACCTACATCGATTTTATGGCACCAGTCTTGAGAGAGGTGTATGAAGATGCACTGGAGGTGGGCCACCTGCCCCCTTCGATGCGCATGGTCCTCATCACGTCGCTTCTTAAACCGGGGAAGGAGGCGAGTAACTGCGACTCCTACCGGCCTCTCTCCCTGCTGAATTGCGATGTGAAAATCCTAGCCAAGATCATAGCCACTCGCATTAACCTGCTCCTCCCTAGCCTGATACTGCCTGATCAGTCCGGGTTTGTGCCAGGTAGGGCTACATCCCATAATCTGCGCACTTTCTTCTCAATCCTCTCTTCTGTGCATGATGACCTCCCCATGGCCGCCGTGTTCCTTGATGCCACGAAGGCTTTTGACTCCCTTGAGTGGGACTACCTGTTCCAAGTGTTGGGGCGCATGGGATTCCCGAACATATTTATCTCGTGGATCAAGTTATTATACATTGATCCTACTGCCAAGGTGCTGATGAACGGCCAGCTTTCTCCTGCGTTCCCTATTACTAGAGGCACCAGACAGGGTTGCCCCCTCTCGCCCCTGCTATTTGCCTTGGCCATGGAGCCTTTGGTGGCCAAGTTGCGGCAACACTATCGTGACAGGGCGCTGAGATGTTTCCAGCGGCAAATATTGATCTCCATGTACGCTGAAGATATCACCCTTTACGTCCGCGACCCTAAGGATAATCTCAACCCGATCCTTCGGGAATTTATTCGATTTGGCATGATTTCGGGTATCCAGATCAACTGGAGCAAGTCTTGCCTGTTCCCCCTGACAGCCTCCACAGAGCGATTCTGGCTGGACTTCCCCCTTGCCTGGTGTGAAGGGGATTTTAAGTACCTGGGCATCCGTATTGAGAAAAGCAGGGACGAGCTTATGAGGGCTAACTATGGTACAGCGATGTCCCGCATTACGGATTGCGTCACTCGTTGGATCGCTTTGCCCCTCTCCATGGCTGGCAGGTCCTCTTTGATCAAAATGGTAATATTGCCGCAGCTGTTGTACCTCTTTTTGAATATTCCCTTTTCTCCCGGTGTTTTCTTCTTTCGGCAACTCCGCTCGGAACTCACCAGACTGGTGTGGGGCGGTAAGACACCCCGGCTCAAGTGGGAGATACTTATTAAGCCCTACGACCAAGGCGGGTTTGGCATTCCCAACTTTGAGCTCTACTACCTAGCGGCCCAGGCGCACTACGCCTACTTCTGGTTACGGCAGCCTAGATATATGCCGCAGGTCGCGGCTGAACACTGGCTGGCGCACCCCATTCCTATAGAGGGCGCGCTGTACATTCCAGTGCAGGGAAGAGACAAGACGCCCACGACATTGATTAGCACTGTGACTGCGTGGAACCGGTTGGCTGCCACTCTCTGACTTGACCTGGTGTATGCACCACTGTTGCCCCTTGCTTACCACCCGAATATGCCCCTGTTGCAGGAGGCGGGCTTCCGGAAACTACTTCACGCTATACACGTGGAGACGTGGGGGGACTTGTACCACAATGGCGAGTTGCGATCTATGGAGCACTTGTATGGCGACATGCAGCCTTCTCCCCTCGATGTCTTTCTATACCTCCGCCTCCGCCAGGGGCTGAAGGCACTCACGGCCAGCTTCCCGCGGGAACCCCCACATATGGCTCTTCTGCAACGCATACTGAATGATGACACTCCAGCCAAGCTCGTTTCCAAAATATACAGATCGGTGCATTCCTCAACACAGGCGCCGCAGTTGGCAGCCAGGGAGAAGTGGGACCGAGAGTTACCGGCCCCGGTGACGGATAAGCAGTGGCAATTCTGCTTAATGCAGACAGATCGCGTTTCCTCCAGTAGCCGCCTTAGAATTATCCATTACAAATACATTCACAGACTTTATTACACCCCGGCCCGACTTCATAGCTATCAGCTCCGCGATGATGATAGATGCGAGCGCTGCCGGGCTCCCAGTGCGGACTTTCTCCACCTGGCATGGTCGTGTGCAGCGGTGCACCGCTATTGGTGTCAGGTGTTTGATGCGCTCTCAAAGATGATCTCCACAGGGTTGGTGCCCTCCCCTCTCCTTGCCCTGCTGGGCTATGTAGAGCCCATACAGGCAGCGCACCGCAAATTCATGGCACTTGCTTTTCTGCTTGCTAAGAGAAGGGTGGCGTGTCGGTGGGGCAGAGGCAGGGCTCCGAAATTCAAGGACTGGATGCGGGATCTTGTATACTGTCAAGAACAGATATGTACTTACTCTGAGCTTATGCCGCCAACGTCTAAGCCCGCGGACATTTGGGCTCCGCTGCGATGCTATCTCCTAGCCGGGGAGGCCACCACGGACGACGTGCTGACGGCTGGATGATGTTTGGCCGGTGGCCGCAGTTGCTGGCGGGAGTGACTGCCCGGGGCTGCTGGAGTGGTGCGTTAGCACGGTGGGCGCTGGAGATGTGGGTCGCACATACAGCTGACATGGTGGGATTCTAGTGTGGGGTGTGTTGTATTGGGGAGCCCCCCCTGGGATGTTGGGGCCATGCGTCGACTTCTGCGGGAGGATACATGGATGTTGTTTTGCACTGATTTCATAATGCTGGTCTCGCCACTGTTGCCTGAAATGTATTATTTGTTCCTCCTCCACGCCTTCTATGTATTAATAAGGAAGACTGTATCTGCTCAATGTCACTCTTTGGAATACAGCTGTATGTTTTGCTCTAAAGTTTCAAAAATAAAATTCATTGACCTCAAAGTACATGCAGATTGGAAAGGTATCTGAAAGTGTTTCCCCTTATACATGGCACGGATAAGAGTGGTAGGATGAATGTTGGTGAAATGGGCCCCACCAGCATGTGATGTGTGTATGCGTGTGTGACTGTGAGATCACTCCGTCCGTAGAAGTAGATGGGATTCGGAAGCTCCGATCTGCACCAAATCCTCCGTCTCTGATATTCGGCGTTCCGCCACGTCTATGCGTTCTGTATGTTTGTCCAATCGCTCTGACATTCGGTCAACACGGTCAGTCAGGGAGTCTATTTTCCCATCAATATTAGACAAGGTGGACTGTATGCTTGCAAACATCGACTGGAAATTGCACTACCCTCGGTGAAACGTAAATTATTTGTGGGAGCACACTTGTTACATGTGACTGAAACTAACACACATGAGTTTTACTATAGGACTGAATTATGCGTATTGCTGCAATTGTACACTGGAATCTGGCTTATATGTTCCATAACCTTACTCCAACAGCCTTGAAAAAGTTACATCGGTAACGAAACACGTGTCGGCTGTTTTTGGATCATCATTCTACCATACTTTGAACACGTCTTTACTTGACTATGTTGCACGAGAAACTGGTGCATCATATAGAAATTATTCAGATATTGTTGTATTTAGAATTTGGAAGTTTGAATTGGCTGTTTTTGGATCATCATTCTACCAGACTTTGAACACGTCTTTACTTGTCTATGCGGCACGAGAAACTGGTGCATCATACAGAAATTATTCAGATATTGTTGTATTTAGGATTTTGCAAGTTTGAATCACGTGTTCATGTATTACTTACTTATGTTGTGAATATTAGAATCCAGATTCATATGCAAATTAAACCAATCATGTGTTATGACTGAACCTTGCTGGTACAGTACTGTTTATTTGGGAACATTGGGGGAAAGCTAAAACTGTGAATACTAATACTGTTGTGTTTAAGTTCTCACCTTCACTATACTGTGTGACACGCTAATTTGTTACATAAGAGTGCCGGGATAGTACCCAGTTAGAAGTTATCGACTGGAAATCCACTGGCGTATCAGAGGTAGGCGCAGCTGTGCTTCCACGGCCCAGTTCTGGAGCCGCAGCCCCTGTGTCCGCCATTTTACGCTGCTGTTCGAAATGCAGTTTGGTTTGGTTTTTGTCCGATTTCCCCATTGCTCTGTGCCACTCTAGGGAGCCAATGCACTGAGCGCGTTGACCACAGTCCCGCAAGCCGTGACAGCCCGCAAACCGCGCAACAACCAGGGATATAGGACCGTTTAGGGATCGTGATATTGGTCAGTCCCAAGGGCACGCCACTCTTCTATGCATGCACATCGCCACACAATCAAGCTCTGCTGGAGAGAAGGTGGAACGCCTCCACAGAGCGCCAGACCAAGCCCGCATCAGTTACATCATGCCCCACAGAGTTCCTGCATAATCGGTAATATTGTGTGGAGGGCAGCCCACAGGTGTAGCCCCGCAGAGGCACAGCAATCCCGAAGATCGTCCGTTAGTGACAGAGTGCTGATCCTTCCTTCCCCAGGATTAAGGCTCCCTATCTGGACGCAGGACGCACTTTACGCCGCGGGGGATCGTGCCAGCTACATCTTACAATCCGCCCGCAGCCAAATCCTGCCTCTCCACCATGTGCCAGCAGTACCACCGCTATGCCTCTGCAGGTGCCACAACACCACCTCCGCCGATGTTCAGGTATGCTCTGTTTTGCATCCGCACTGTCTTCTAGTGAACGCTTGGGGGGGAAAGTCACGGTGGAGACAGGGGTGCACACCCCCCGGCATGCCGCCAGAAAGCACTCCCCTGCACTCACATCCAACAACAGCGTTAGCTTCGCGCATTCAGGCCGCTGTATCGACAGGTGGTAGGTCAGGCTCGGGTGCTCCTTACCGAGTATTCCGTCGTAGGTGTCCTCCCCGAAACTGCGTCTCCCGGACCGCACGCCAAATCCGCATCAGCTCATCGATGGGGACTAATTACTTCACAGCGCGTATGTCAGCCCCGGCAAACACGCAGATCCTCCGCGGTCGCTTCCAGTCGTCCTCAGAGTGCCTCTGCCGCCGGCCACAGCAGACCTCCAGTGTCAGATCCGACGCTGGGCCCGTCACGTTCGGACACACCCCGGACTTGCGTAGAGATTACGCCGCAATGGATGCGGTCTCAGGTTTCCGGCCGCATCCCGGCGATGACTAGGGCTGCATTTCATAGTGTTTTACATGGCCGCTAAGCAAATTAAAGCAGCCATTAGCTTCCTCTGCATTCTCCGCTGCCTGGACTGTCTGGTATATCTCAAATCGTCGGTTTCTCACCCAGGATAGTGTCAGGATCGTGGCTTGGTCGTGAGAGCTCGCCTACGGTGCAGCCATTTCCCAGCGTGGCAATCTCCGCCCCCCAAGCCCAAGAAGTACTTTATTGAGTTCCTTTTTACATCAAGCAGGGATTAGGAAATATTGGTTAGCAATGGCATTTTTATGAAAATTACCTTCGGCAGATATGTGCAACACAGTTTTACATTTTATTAGAAATGCGATTGTGATTAGTAACCTTTTAATGGGTGTTTCGCCTTTATTGATCAACCTTTTATGCTGGAAATTTTTAGAACGTCATTTAATGGAAGATTTTTATTGTTTTTAATGGTCAAAATTGTCTTATCATGCTCAAGTGTATTTATGCTTATAAATATGATCTTGTACATGCTTTTTATGGCACACTGCCAAAATAAAGATGTCTTAACTGACTGACTAGCGCAGGCTTCTCCAAGAATTAGCTGGTGTGCTACTGGTAGCTCTCCAGCAATCTGTAGATAGCTCTCCTCTATGCATACCTGCCTACCTAATTAGAAGCCATTGCTTGGTTGAATTAATGTATTTATCCCAAAATTGAAATACATGTGTATTTTCAGAACTCATAGCATGGGCTGATATTTGGAAGGAAATAGTTGTTTTTTCAAAACATATTTAAAGTTGATATTTGAGTGATAAATCAAAAGACGTTGGGGACACTTATTACCATGATTATTAACTTGTTGTCCGAGGCATTGCAGTTATAGCTGTTATGTATATATAAGGTTGAGGAATTCCAAATTGATAAAGCCTTTTTAACAAAAACGCTTGCAACCCTGTCTGTTGAACTGAATTGATCATTGATGGTAATCTTGCATGGAGAGGTCATCTTTGTTGATGTTGTCACTATCACTACACTGACTTTTTTAGTCATTGAACATAAGTAGCTCTTATTACAGAAAAGGTTGGAGACCCCTAAACAGAGTCTCTAGGTGCAAACAATGCACTGTACATCCCAGTTTATAGGTAATGTTATAATAATGTAATTAATAAACTATACAGGTTTTGGAAGGCTTGCTTAGCCTCTTGGTGTCCTTTTTAAAATAGCCAGGTTTTAAGAAGCTTTCTGAACCTCAGAAAAGTATTCAGCTCCCATAAACAGTGGAAAAGACAGTGCTATACTTTATCACTGGCAACAGAAGATGCTACTATTCCTTTTTTCAAGTGTGTATTTGGGGAAGGGGCACTCAAGTCTATTAGTGGATCTCACCATTGTGTGGGCTGTATGTCTCAAAGTTCTGGGCCAGAAAGGAAGGCTTATTTCCATAATAAATCTTAATTAGTAAAAAGTCCCTTTGAATTTGATTCTCAATAAAAGACACCGTTCAAAGCTATTACATTTATAGATGTAGGTATATTTACCAAGGAAGTAGAAGAAAGGAAGGATTATTTTGTGACATATGGACAGACAGTGTATTGATAGATCTATATATGGTTGCATAGATAGGTACCTAGGTATAGACGGTTGCATAAATATGGAGGGTTGCATGGACAGATAGATATATTTGCAAAAGGATAGCGAGATAGATAGATAGATAGATAGATAGATAGATAGATAGATAGATAGATAGATAGATAGATAGATAGATAGATAGATAGATAGATAGATAGATAGATAGATAGATAGACCGATAGGTATATAGACAGGTAGATAGAAGGTATATTGACGGCAGATAGACACACAGACAAGTAGATAGATAGATAGATAGATAGATAGACAGATAGACAGACAGACAGACAGATAGATAGATAGATAGATAGATAGATAGATAGATAGATAGATAGATAGATAGATAGATAGATAGATAGATAGATAGATAGATAGATAGATAGATAGATAGATAGATAGATAGATAGATAGATAGATAGATAGATAGATAGATAGATAGATAGATAGATAGATAGATAGATAGATAGATAGATAGATAGACAGACTGGTAGATAGAGAGACAGGCAGATAGATAGGATTGCAAAGATAGACAGACAGACAGACAGACAGATAGATAGATAGATAGATAGATAGATAGATAGATAGATAGATAGATAGATAGATAGATAGATTGATTGATTGATTGATTGATTGATTGATAGATAGACAGACAGATAGTTAGGCTGGAATTTGGAATAACTGCACAGCTTCAATGATTAATATAATAGTTAAAAGTCTACGTAAGCATTGTTAGAACTGTCAGCCATAGGGTGGTCTTCTCCAAAACGTTTTGCCTACTTAAGTCCAATGTTTGCTGAAATTTGTTTTTTTCAGCCTTAGTGCTCTGTGCACTTTATCGCTGCTAGCCAGTGCTAAAGTGCTTGTGCTCACGCCCCTAAACATGGTTTGATCGGTAAATACCGATTTCCATATTTAATTTATTTACAAGTCTCTTGTAGAGTGGAAAGCCATATACCAAGGGTCTAAAAATAAAATGCTTCCAGTAGGCATGCAGCACCTTTGTGCCACCTACTTCAGTACACACTAAAACATGTTCCAGGCATGCCATTGCACCCTAAATGCAGTGTTGCACTGCCATGTCAACTTGGTATTCAAACCCAATTGTCTAGCCTTAAACTCTCCGTTTATTACATAAAAGTCATCTCTTGGGTAGGCCCTAAGTAGCCCATAAGGCTGGGTGCTGTATAATTAAAAGGTTGCACATGTTCTTTTAAGTTTTTTGTGTTCTGGTAGTGTCGTACTGTGAGGCCTAACCATCCAATAGGATAACATTGGGGATTCCTTATTACATTTAAGAAGCTTTACTTCCTAATTGGGGGCAGGTAGTTATCTCAGTGTTTGATACCTATGCAATCGTAATGAAAAACCCTCTTTAATGGTAAAGTGGGATTTTTTATTACAATTTAGAAAATGCCTCTTTTGGAAAGTTGGATTTTTCCCGACAGCAGACCTTTGTGCTTGCAAACTGTGTTGGATCACATGGCTGGGTGTAGCTGACAGTTGGACTTTGTGAACTCCTCCCAGACAGCGACACAATAGAGTGATTAGGTGTGCCTCAAAGGGGCCACCTGCTGGCAGGATGGGGGGTGGAGCTGAGCACAGCCTGAATAGCCTGTGCCCTGTCTTCACAAAAAGGGCCTAACAACCCTGCATTGTCATGGCACCCAACTTGGAGCCAGGGCAGGGAAGTCAGGATATTCTATGCACTTCAAAGAACCTTTCCAGAAGCGTATTACACCTTCCAGAAGAAGGGCACCAGGGTATAAAAATAGGACTCTTCAGTTCACTACTGGACTTACAGAAGGACTCTCAGAGTACTTCTGCTGCTGCTCCCGAAATTAGGATTTCTGTTTTGTCTGTGTTAAGTTTGAGGCATCTACTTTGCATCCAGCTTGCGACGTTGGTCATGCACCCATGGAAGTTAGATTTAGTGTTAGTTGTGTCTGAGGAGAGTGAGAGGATGAGCTGAGTGTCGTCCGCATAGAGAATATGTTCATGCTATGGGATCGACCAGGGTGGCCAGTGGTGCTATGTAAGAATTGAAGAGGGTTGGGCTTAAAGAGGAGCCTTGTGGGATGCTGCAGATGATGTTTTTTGGTACCTAGGTAAAAGGTAGGAGGCGGACGCTTTGGATTCGTCTGGAGAGAAAGGAAGAGACCCATTTGAGGGCCTTCCCTTGCATCCCCATTTAGTGGAGACTATCCAAGAGGGTGTGGTGTCAAACACTGCAGAGAGATTGAGGAGGATCAGGGCAGCAATCTTGCACCCTGAATTTCGTGCTGCAAAAAAGATTAAGGTACTTTGCTCAGCAGTCCCTGCGTGGGTCCTGCAGCTGGCCTACACTCCATTGTGGGCGGCCTGAACGTTTGACTTTGTTTCTGTCCAGTGCAACCATTTTAACCTTTAGCGCTATTTCCTTCTAAGCTGTATTTTGGTGCTTATTTTAAAAAATTCATATCTTGTATTCTACTTAATGGATTTCTGTCATTTTGGTATCATTTTGTTCAGGGTATAATAATCTATTTGTTCAAACTGGTGTGGAGTCTTTTTATGGCGTTCTCACTGAGTCACTGTATGTTTTGTGCACAAATACTTTACTCATTCCCTCTTAGTTAAGCCTGACTTCTCTGTGCCAAGCTATAAGAGGGTTACCACAGGCTAATTTAGAGTGTGTTACTGACTTTCCCTGACTAGGATTTTGGTCTCCACTTGGACAAGCTGCATACCTCTGTCAACTAGAGTCTGCCTTAACTTTCGACTTTGAACCGGTCTCACGTGACTAGAAGTTTAGGATTGGAGCTTTCATCTTTTAAGCGCTAGATTTTACTTCATGAATTAAAAGTTCATATCTCCGGTTCTGTTGATTGGATTATAGTTGTTTTTTGTGTCAAAAAAGTTATTAAAATGTACTCTATTTTCCTAAGTTGGCTAGGAATTTTTCTAGTGTGGTGTTTTTACTTTATTACTGTTTGTGTGCTGCATAAATACTTTACACTTTGCCTCTATGTTAAGTTTCACAGCTTTGTGCCATGCTACCCAGGGTTAAACACTGATTTGTTTAGTAAATTTGTGTAGTTCATCCTGCAAGGGAATGTGGCTGTTGCTTGGCCAGGGCTCACACCAGTCAACCAACAACCACATTTATCACAAGCATGACACAAGAGCATTGAAGAAAACTAAAAAGCCATACAAGTAAGGGATACAGTTAAATTGGTTTACAAGTATATAAACATGAAAAACAATGGTGGCTATGCCATCCAACTCCACACATAGACAGTAGCACAGAAATATCACGGCAATGTCATCAGTGAAAGCAAAAGAAGGATTTCTTTTTGTGGTGCTTTTTCGGTAATGGTCTCCGCCACCTGAGGTGTCGTAGCCGAAACACAGGAATCATGGTTGGCAATAGTCCATAAGCAGCCTTGAAGAAGTCTTCAGATGAAACACGTGTTGGACGCTATCTGTAATGAAGATTGTACTTCTACTGAACCACCATATGTCTGCCCAAAGAATAAAGCATCTTTAACGACACACTACAAATCTGAAACCAGAAGATTATTATATCTAATTTATACTTCAACCATGGACTGCATGTGTGTGCTTTGATTTTCTTATTGGTTCGCAAGTATAACTGTAGTCCTCAATTAAAATACATACCAGTAGAACATACATGAGTGCAGTAATAATTGAATTTTTTGTCTAAAGCTTTTACCACTACAAACGTGAAATTGTTTCTCACTTTATATGCTTTTGTAATAGAACATAACTTTTACCCGCTCTCCTCGTTTTGTAGATTACATCTCCACACATGTGGGGACAAATTATGTTTTTGCTAATTTACAAGGATTGCCCTATACTAAATGGATCTGTAAAGTTCACAGCATTTATCATGGTGACATTCAGCTATGGGACAAGCAATTTGCATTGCTTGCGTAAATATCGCTAGGATTTGACAAGTCACTTAGTTGTGCATATTTTATCAAAAATGATGTTCTAAAAATACATGTTTTAAATTTGATTTGGTTTTAATTTACTAACCATAAAGAGTTTGTGATCATTTCCAAAGAATGCAAGCCATGTGGCAGCTCACACAGCAGCAGAGCAAGGTTGCTAGAAGATAAAAAACTGGAACTAGTGCATGAATATCGATCCTTTGGATTATTATTTGAGCACAGCCTTAGTTGGGCCTCAAAGGTAACTGAGATGGAAAAAGCTCCCTTAAACAACAAATTGGGCTACCCTTGTTTAATACATTTTGTAATAGCTTCATCTGAAGCCCTGAATTCGGCATTTGGGGCAAGGATAATTTCATGACTGAGTTATTGTCCTCGGTCTGGTGGGTGGAGGGGCATCACAATCTAGGGTATGGAGCAGGCCCAATGTTGTTATTAAGTAGCCATTAGACCTAGGTGAAGCAATTACAATACCAGCAGTAAGGATGGAGTTATCCTTAAAACCTCCAATTTTCTTCTGGCGTGATGTCCAACAGCACCAGCTAAATTGACGATTACCCTTTAAAAGACACAAGGGTCCAAAAAGGACAGGTGCTGAAAGATACATTTCTTGTTTGGAACTGCAAGACAATCAAAACTGACAAATTTCCCCCAAGAATCAAATTTCCTTTAAGAAAATCCTTTTGGTGCGGAAGGCAAGTTGAAGCTGGGATAAAGGCATAGCACACAATAAAACACTGAAAGCAGTATCCTATATGTACCCCAGACAAAACAGGGCCTAAATTATGAAAAAGTTTTTGATGCCAAATGTAATAAACATTTGTTTATAATGTCCTAGCTGGGACAGCTTCTTTTTATGGAAACTTGGGAGCTTTACTTGGTTTGCCTAAAAGTATGCAGAGCAGTAGATTACGTGGATTGGAGAATGAATGTATTTAACATCTTAAATTTATGTATGGTGTTTTATATTTTATAAAATAACACACTGCAACACATTTTCTGTATGTGTTGTTTTCTTTTGACGGTTTTAAACATTCACCTTAATTCCTATAACTTCATTCTTCAGGTATCTTGCAGTAGGTTTTACACAACACAAATATTTATCTATTAATTGTTTTACTGCCAAGCGCATGTCTTTTTATCTGGCTCCAAAGCCTGAGAGATGAGCAGTCAGAAAAGAGAGAAACTGATGGACATCCCTTGAATTGGTTCAGAAGTGGGCGAAGCATACAAGATGGCAGACATCACTTACCATGCACAACTGGAAGCCCCGGAATCATGGCACATGTAACACTTTAATTGCAGCTATGGTTGCTGGGGTAGGCGGGCCGCTGATCTCTCTGGCTAACTCCATTTCACGGGATTTCTTTCCGAGCCCGCGCGGGGCACCGGTGAATACACGGGCCCCGCCCGCACACATGATCCTCATGCAGGGGTTTCTCTTCGGCCGCGTGGGGCACCGTTGAAGCCACTGGCCCCGCCCACGCTCTGGAATCCGGCACCGGAAGGACGTCAGGGGAGCCACGGGCCCTGCCCACTAACTGGCATCTGGCATGTATGTTGGTGTGGGCATTCCTTGATTTGCGCCGTGGAACAGCAATTCCGTGGGTCAAGTTTGGAGGCAGCACAATGGGCAGCTGGTTTTGTGCACCATTGGATTGGAGTGCAAGGGCTAACATTGCAGGAGCTGTTTGGTAGGCTTCAGCAAGCGATAGAATCCGAATCAGTGCCTTGCCCAGTCATGTTAGTTATTCACGCCGGAGGCAATGACATGCCGCAGCTAGGCAGGAGAGGTGTGAAAGAGGCATTGTTTGAGGTCATGTCTAGAATTCGGAAATACCTACCGACCACATCTATTTTATGGTCTGAGTTGTTACCATGGTCGGTATGGGTGGGAGGGGCTTCTGTGAAGGGCATGAACGAATCTGTACGGAAGCTGAATGGTTCAATTCATAGGATATTGCAGGATTCCACAATGGGTACAATTCGGCACAAGTTGCTACATTTAGGGAGGCCAGAGTTGTTCCATCATGATGGGGTACAGCTGTCGGCAGAAGGGATAGGGATTTTTCTGCACGCTATACTAGGGGCCATTCAGGATCACAGTCAGCGTCAGGTGGGGAGGGCGAGTGCGCTGGTGAGCTTCTCACCCTGTGGCGGAGCGCTGACAGTTAACAGCAAAGGAACTGGCACAACAATGGAGCTTCAGTGACTAGATGGACCCCAGGAGGGGGTAGGATTGCGGTGCAATAGGTTTGGCGGGGTGGACGGACTGAGCAGCCGGTGGCCCTCGGCTCTACTGCCATAACCTGCCACCTATGGACTGAGGTGATTCTTGGGGAGGTTGCCTGTGTTCAGGTACCCCGGAGGGCCGGTGCGCTATGCGGTGCCCTGGATTTCAAGTTGATTTTCAAGTTATGTATCTGTTTGCTGTGGCACGTTGGGGCCTGCCGGGGCAATGTGACGACCAGCTGGACGTTTATCTGTTGCTGTAGTGCGTTGGGGCCTGCCGGCGCAACGTGTGCAGCTGAGTGTTATCTGTTGGCTGTAGCGCATTGGGGCCTGCCGGCGCAATGTGCGCAGCTGGGCGTTCAAGTGTATGGTCTACTTGACGCAATGCTGGACGGTAATGCCAATGTTAATTTCTTACTGCCTTAACATGTGAGTGCTGATAAGATGATGTGATGTCATGTATAATCTGATGTGTATATATATATATATATCTCCAAGTAGGATATATGTACTCTTGTAGTGTATTATGGTGAGTTACCTGATTTGGAGTGAATAAATTCTACGCCTTGGACAATATAACCTGACCAAATGCTCACACCCCGTCATAACTTAGTGGTCTTGAGTTCAAAGCTCGGAAGGAGGGTCTCAGCGTTGATTTATTTTTCTTTACATTTTACAATACAAATATATAATGTTGAGACTGCAAATAGAAATTGCAAGAGCAGGGAGACACCACCTGCCATTTACACTTTCATCTCCATTGCTCTGTGAATGGCACGTGGGGTCATCTGATGTATTAACTGGTGGTAGTAGCTAAACACACTGAATTACGTGTTTGAAGACACAATTCCACATGATGGTAAGAAAAAAGCACCAAGAAGCAGTTCCTGTCTGCAGATTGAACTTTAAGGAGGCAGCCACTGAAAAGAGATGCACTGGTATTAAGCAGGTTGCCTCAGGGCTATGAACATTGCCCCTCAAGCATTTTGTTTTGTTGCAGTGTGTGAGTTTCGCTTCCGGGCACAGGGCAACTGTACTTACTTTGGTGAGGTGTGAAATGAAAGTGAAAAACTATAATACAAGATAAGCTCAGAGTGCATAACTCTCAACACAGGCTTCAGCAAGAAGAAGACGAGAAGCAGCCGATGGGAGGTGGGGCAGTGGCTGGGAGGTGAAATGAAGCACAGAAGAGGAAAAGGCAATGTGTGGGAGTGCAGTCAATGGAAACAGTGGAGAGAGCAAGAAAACACATGCAATCTCATGCAGCACTAAAAGAAAAAAAACAAGCACTGCAAAGCCAATAGGTTTTGCCTATACAAGACCCATTGGCTTTGTCGTTGTCTTCATCATGTTGCACAACAGTGCAGCCTCTGTGCAACATGGAGAAAAAAACATTGACAAAGCCAATAGATCTCGTATAGGCGAGATTTATTGGCTTTGCCAATGCTTCTTTTTATTGTTGTGGCTATGAGCAATGCAGCCTGTGAGCTGCTGTCACCCCCTCCCTATGCCCTTACCCCTCCGCTCCTCGGTGGATTGGAAATGGGAGAGGGAGATGGAGGAAACAAGGGTGTTAAATTTGCTGCCTAATCTGTACTCATTGCTGGGAACACATCACCCATTACCAGGGCTGTTCACAATGTTCAAGGCATGGAGATCCATCAAGATCGAATGGGAGAGGATGTGGCGTGATCCCCAGAAATGCTGACTTGGGAACCCAAGCAACCCGTTTCGAGTCTCGGTGTCGGCTCAACATCTGGGCAAATCACTTAATGTGACAGGGCATAAAAAACATGAATGCGACCTTCTGCAATATAACCGGGATTCATGTAAAGGGCTTCAGTACCTGCCAGGCGAGTTTTCACTATACAATACTGCAACAAAGCGCAGTGCTAAAATGAAAAATCAGCACTTGCATGACCGCTTGACTGGTGCTCATGTAAAGAGCTAGAATTCCTGCAGGCGAGTTCGGGCTATACAAGTCTGCAAAAAAACGAAAAATATCAAGCAACACTGGGGGAGTCAGAAGCAGTGTACAGGCACAGATTAAACTAAATCAATCTCTGCTAGGTCCCTCCTACACAGAAATGATTGGGCATGACAATTCAGCTGTATCAGTCAATTACAGAGGCAAGAAGAACAATGTGAAGCCAACGAATGTATTTATTTATAAAGTTGTATATAGCGCAAACATGATCCTGAGAGATATCAGAGCGCTTTACAATAGGAAGGAAGGAAGGTAATAAGTTGCAGTACCGGCATCACATAAGAATAATACATCAAACATTTACAACATAAAAGGGTCAATAAAAAGTAAAACAATAAGTGGTACAAGGCGTGTTGAACGAGGAGCAAATGATAGGTTAAAAGCAGGGTAACACACAGTGCAGGTCGTAAGTTTGTAAAACCAGAGCCTTGAAACAGATGATCCAGAGCTAATAAAGGTAAGAACTTGTTCATAAAGAATCTTTTAGCTTCTAATTTGAAAGCAACCGTGGAGGGGATTCTACGTACTTCCGGTGGAAGAGAGTTCCAGATCTTTGGGGCAGCGCCGGAGAATGCTCGGTGGCATGTTCTCTTTTTGCGAAAGATCTGTGGTTTCAGGAGGGAAGAGTTAGCACTTCTTGAGGGTCTACCCCCTCTGGATAGTTCTAGCTTTTGTGCTAGATAACTGTGGGTTTTGACATGGAGGGCTTTGTGAGACAGGCAGGCAATCTTTAGCTGAATTCTTGCTTCATAGGGCAACCTCTTAAGGGATTTTAGGACTGGGGATATGTGCGCATTTCTTTTGGTACCCGTAACCAGTCTGGCAGTAGCGTTCAATGAAGCCCTTAGTGGGGCCAAGGTATTTTTTGGGAGGCCACAGAGCGTAGCACTGCCATAATCTAGTCTCGGCAAAACAAGGGCTTGGACTACCTGCTTGAAATCAGCGTGAGGGAGGAAAGGTTTGATGTTCCTGAGTGTCCTCAACAGGTGATTATCTCGAGAGAGATTTGGCTGAGTCAGTGATGAGGGGGGAGCAGTTGAAGGCAGTGAGGTGGTTCATCCAAAGGTCTAACTTGGGGATGTGATTCGGAGGCGAAATGAGAAGGAATTCTGTTTTGGAGGTGTTGAGCAGGAGATGGTTCTCGGTTAACCAGTTTTGAGTAGACGTTAGAGTAGTGTTGAGTGATATGAAGTTATCCAGGGAGGATATTTTCAAGTAGAGTTGTGTATCATCTGCATACATGTGGAAAAGAATGTTCATGGAATTTAGTGTATTGGCGAGAGGATCTAAGAACAAGTTGAAGAGTATAGGAGATAGGGCTGACCCCCATGGAAACTGGAGATGACTGGGAGAGAGAGCCTTGATTCTTTGTGATCTATGGTAGAGGAAAGACGAGAACCATTGCAACACCCGACCAGAGAGGCCCAACCTGTTCTTCAAGATACATAGCAGGTTGTCAAACGCAGAGGAAAGGTCAAGGAGGATTAGTAGCCAAGATTCATTTTGGTCAAGTATTTTTAAAATGTCATCGATAACGTGAGTCAGAGCCAATTCAGTGCTGTGCCCACTCCGGAAGCCAGTGGGCGGGCTCCAAGCCCTTTTTGTATACAACAGTCTCTCACAAGCAAGACACATGTGCTGGTGCATGCACTAGCAGGCTCAACCTTGAAAGTTTGTTGCCTGGATACGAGGAACAATTAGAACGCTCTGAGACCAAAATGTTCTTAAGTGGGACTAACAAAAGAATAGAGAGGAGAGCGAGTCATGAGCAGAGACCTGAGGTAAATAACAAAGACAATTAAGAGTATATTGGAGATACTTGTTCTGGCCAATAAGCAAAGGCCTGAGGTAAATAACAAAGGCAATTAAGAGTATATTGGAGACACTTGTTCTGGCCAATAAGCAGGGACCTGAGGTAAATAATAAAGGCAATTATGAGTATATTGGAAACACTTGTTCTGGCCAATAGACAGCAACAGATGTTTGTATAAATCCTAAACATGATTTTTTATGCAGAGGCAAATAAAAAGGTTGACTTAGGAGATCAGAAGTGATCAATTTGAATATGAATATTGTTAGGGCGTTTTTTATTTTTTTATAGATGTTCATAGCTTTTCTTTGGAAGGCAAGGTAAGTGGAATTTCCTTAGTCAGGGCAGATTGGATAAATGCATTTGAGTCTATGATTTTTTGTGTGAAGGATAAAAACAGAAAGCTGTGGCATAGGGGCCATAGTGGGTAAAGGCAGTGGGTACAAAAAAGCTGACTCCTGACAGACACCCGAATGAAGAGGTATAGATGAATGAGAAATAGAGCCTAATTGGACGGTTTGGGATCTGACTGTGATAAAAGAGTTTAACACTGAAGAACAGTTTTTTAAGGCAAACCTTTTAAACAATGGCATAGAAGGCTGTGGTTGATAGCATCAAAGGTGACGGATATGTCCAAATGGATCACAACTCCTGATCCCCTCTGTTGGCTATCATCTGTAAGTCATAAGCTTGGTCATCATCTAGTAGACTTTGAAGCTGGGTGAGAAACTATTTTTCTAAATGTTTTGCTAGATTGAGGAGCAGAGAAATGGAACAATAGTTTACTGGATCTTTTTTGCTCATAGATGGTTTTTGTTGTAGAGTCCACATAAGATACTACATGATGGTATTACGAAAATCAGTATTAGCCTTTATTCAATACAAGAGGCTCTATTCATCACCCCATCATGAATTCAGTTCAACATATCTGTCCCCACAGCGAATCTCCAACCATATCACAGAAAGACATTCCATAATAGAACCGAAGGTGAGGGAGAACATAAAGACTTACCACTACCCTCGGAATACAGCCGATCTTTTAATTTGGTTGAATTGCTACTGCTTTAAAATCACTAGGATCACACCTGACATAAATGGGGTATTGCCAATTGGAGTAATCAAAGAAGGCAAGGTTTGTCCAAAGGCGTTTAACTTTGCCACCAGACAGGCATCTAATGAGGAACCTGAAGGTTTGCTAGAAATTAGGAGTTTTTCCAGTCCCTAATGGACAAGTTGAGAAAAGTGAAAACAAAGCTGCATTTGTTGCTGCTATTCTAGAATTAAGGTGGGTTGTAACTGCATTGCTTACCAGAGTATCATTCATGAAGTCCTTTCTGATTTAACTTTTTGCTAACTGTGTCATGAAATACATTTTTATAAAGTCTCCACAAGTTCTTGGGAGGGAGTAATTTTACTGCTAGTGATGAGTGTTTGCTTAAGAAGAGCTCTTGTGGGATGTTTTTTGCTAACATACACATTCATTTTTGGGGAGATTAAGTGATTTACCCAGAATCACAGGAGGTTGAGTGTCCCTGCCGAGACTCAAACCCAGTTCCCCAGCTTCGAGGTCGACCACCCTAGCTGTTAGGCCACATTCTCTCCCCATTGAATTTGGATACTTTGGCTTCAATATCAGGAGAAGCATCTTTTATGGCAATGTGGGAAGCAGTATTAATGATTACGAGGCATTGAATTTATTGGCCAAATATTTCACTGACATGCTTGCGTTAACTAAATTGCAATTACGAGAGCTTGTGATAACCTTTGACAACTGTAATAGCTGACATTAATGTTAGCAAGAAAACTGTATATATTTTAAATACTGCTTTGAAGTTTATGAAAAACTAATACTTTTCAGCAATACATGCAAATCATCATATACTGTGTGTCTGATTGTTTGATTGTTTTGAAAAAAGCGAATGAGCAATAAATGAAAAAATAACATTTCTCATTGATAAGGTAAAGGAAACAACAAGATGAAACTTATTAAGCTAAATGAAAAGCAAGCTGCATGTCAGTTATTTAATTTTTATCTAAAGTATGTGATTTTACACAATTAATATTATCTTCGACTTCTACTTGAGTGGAGTTGTACCTGGCCCTTTTCTAGGATTACTCCAGATTTTAGCCTTCGTCTGCCTTTCTTCGCCGAGCCCATTTTTGATGTCTTTTACAACTCTGTGCATTTTTCCCCTGCTTACCGGTGGGAAAGTGCTTGTGCTCTCTCCTAAAACATGGTAACATTGGACTACACATAATTGGCACATTTAATTTACTTGCAGTCCCTGGTATATGGTACTGCATGTACCAAGGGCACGCACATTAAAATGTTACTAGTGGGATATAGCACTCATTTTGACACCCATTACAGTATCCTTCTAGAATATGCCTCGGGCCTGCCACAACAGTAAATAGTGATGTTTTAAAGTGCCATTTCGACCTGGAAATATAAACATTTTGCCAGGCTTAAACCATGTCTTTTAATACATATAAGTCTCCACTAAGTAGGAGCTGCCCCCGCCCCCCTAGCGCCTTGTGACCCTCCCGGGTGAGTAGCACGCTCTATAAGCCCCCTGATTGATTGATTGATTCATTGACTAATGTAGGCCCTAAAGCTGAAAGGATAGGATGCATGGTATTTAAAAAGCAGGGCATGTGTGTTTAAGTTTTACATGTCCTGTCTGTGAAAAACTCCTAAAGCAGTTTTTCACTGTTGCAATGCTTTTCTCTCCCATAAGCAAACACAGGGCTAGCTTATTACATTTAATAAGTGGTCCCGCTTCGCACCTGAGGCCAGAATCGCGTTGTGCTGCCCGTCACCCCCGGAGGGGTAGAAACCAGGGACTGCTGCCGCTGCCATTGCTGTTGTGCTCGGGAAAGAGCATCGCACGGGACTCCATTGTCCAGGAGTCCGTGCGTGAGCACACCTGCGCGGAGGTCCGCCTTCCTGTCCACACCCTTCAAAACAGCTCGCGGAACCCGCTGACGCGGATCCCGCTTCGCACCTGAGGCCAGAATCGCGTTGTGCTGCCCGTCACCCCCGGAGGGGTAGAAACCAGGGACTGCTGCCGCTGCCATTGCTGTTGTGCTCGGGAAAGAGCATCGCACGGGACTCCATTGTCCAGGAGTCCGTGCGTGAGCACACCTGCGCGGAGGTCCGCCTTCCTGCCCACAACCCATGACTATTGGTTCCCGCTCATATAAAAACATCCACCCTTCGCAGAGCGGGACGCGCCGCGGGACGCCCAGGACGAAGCCCGGACTAAGGGCGGACAGTCTGTGACAGTCCGGGACAGGAGGGGGCTGGAGGGGGCCGTATACAGGTCTGTCCGTTCGCAGTTATTCAGCCTAACCCGTTGTGTGATTTGTCGTAACGTTATAGTCATAAGGGTAGGGCAGTGAACCTTACTGTGGTATTACGGGAAGTTTTCATTTATGTTAGACTGTCTTTTCTAGTACAGGTTTGCAGGGTGCCGCTTTGTGGTGCTAATCTACTTTAGAGTTTGGGTACCGGTTTAGTCCGGCTCATTATGCCCAAAGCCAAATCAGCGGTTGTAAAGTCCACTATGGATAACTATTTAGTCAAGATGGTGGATAAAATCAACAAAGAACGGAGGAAGTCCCTTGGACGACCGGGGTCTCAAAGCCCGAGCCCCACCTCTCCTGACGGATCGGTTACCCAGTCAACGATCAATCAGGATGTTAGTGTTTTTATAGATCCAATGGATAGTTCTATTTTGGTTGACACAAATGATACCACAATTGAGGCTATGGTTATCTCTGGGACCCCTAACGATGTGGAACCTGGTCCAGAAACTACTATTGATCCGACAGTTCCAAAAGTGCAGGCTCCAAGGCCACAAAGATTAATACGATCATGTAGGAACAATAGCAAGATTAATCAGCCTAAACGAGGGGGGAACCGCCCCGTTAATAGAACTGATCCCTCATTGTCTAATGCCCAATGTGAGCAAAAAAAGATACAGGATGGTACCACGATCAGTTTAGACAAGGAGCAATTAGATCTTTTAATCAATGCTATTGATGCCAAGTTTGACATACTTGTTAAACCCCTATTGATTAAACTGGCTACAATATCAGACGAAGTAGTCAGATTGGGAGGTTTAGTGGATACATTTATTAAGGCCGCCAAGGGAGCAAAAACTAATGATAATGAACTTAGTCCTGTGGAGGTACCATGTAACTCCCGTAATTTGGTTGTAACGTCGGCCGTGAGCAGCACTTTTGGTCCTGGGAATGTTTGTGTAGCTCCTTCAACTGTTCCCAATTCTCCCCCGCAGTTGTCGGCCCAAGCTAAACCATCCTTTAGCTCAGTTCTAAGGAAGTCGGTGGGTTCCAACGCAAATTCTAATAGATCTAGTAGCCATCAGCCAGATTTACCTCCGACATGTGCACCTTTTGTGGCAGTTTTAACCAATATTCCTCCTTTAAGAATGACTGGAAGCAACCACGGTCCTGATGAATCCCATTCATCATTAAAGAATAAAACCGTGGATTGGCTCCACCGGCAGTGTGGTTTCCCCGTAGCTTTGTCAGGGGATATCTTAAGCACCAGAAGAACTAACTGGGTGGGGAAATCCCGCAAGACATGTGGAGGGGATTGTATTGTTATTAATTTTCAAAATCCTCAACTTACCTCCACGGTCCTGATCAAAGCCGCATCTCTTCCTATACGAGATCAAGGAATTTCTCTACGCCCCCTTGTGTTCTTTTATAGAGATCATGATATTCAATTGGATGCTAAGCATCTCCGAGGGAGGACCAGAGATATGAACATGTGTGTTGACCCCACTATCCCCACGTATAATAGATTCCAGCCCCTGAGTGGGCTTGACTGTAACGACTGACTGGTATCTCCTATGGTGGACCCAGGCATTGTGGATATGACCCTGGGCGAGGGGAGTTGTAGTGTGGTCCCTGTGGCTTCAGAATCAGTGGAGGTCATTGTTACAAGTGGTTCCAGTGTTTATAATACTGATGTAACAGTCGATTGTGGAAATGTAAGATCGATCCTTGGGGCTTCAGAATCAGTGGAGGCCATTGGTATTAGTGGATCCAGTGTTAACTCTACTGATGCACCAGTCGCTTGTGGAATTGTAAGTCCGACCACTGGCGATGGGGATGGGGTAGTATCATTTAAACCCACTGTATCAGATAATTGGGACCGGTGTTCTATAGCCTGCTGGAATGTTGCTGGCCTCTCACAAAAGGATGCTTGTTTAGGATGGTTAGATTTTATTAATAAGTTTAAAATCATTTGTTTTCAGGAAACCTGGAGTCTGGACCCCATTAATTATTCGGGTTTTGTCTCTTACCAACTGCCGGCGGTGGCTTCCACCTCGGGCAGAGCTAAGGGTGGGCTTTTGATTCTGATTTCTGTGGATGCACCACTTATTGTTAAGAAATATGTACCCATTGGGGCCCATTCCCAGATCCTATGGCTATACCAGGAGCTGGGTAGAAATATCCTTTTAATTAATTTTTATAATAATGTTTTTGACAATACTAGGCAGCAGGTAGTGTTTGCTTTAGAGTCTGCTTTGGCTGACATAGTAACGGGTAACAATATTGTGTTTGATTTCATATGGCTAGGGGATTTTAATATTGCTGTGTGCCCATTACCCGCCCACAGGGTTTGTGGTTTTGTAAATTGTTGGGGGGAAGGTGTCTCTCATTTTCCCCATAACCCATACGGAGATTCATTAAACAAAATCTTGATGACTTATGACATGGAATTGTTGGAGAATCTGAAAGGTGCCTCTGGGGAAACTATCCCTACTTTTACGGGCCGAAATGCAAATACGGTGATTGATTTTATTTGCATTTCAACTAGCCTTAACCCGTGGTGCACAGCCCCTTTGGTAGTTGATAATCTCATTAGCGATCACAAATGCCTAACTATGGAGGCCATTCTTTGGAAGGCGAAACAAAGCCCCTACCCAAACACTATAGCTAATATCGAACCCCACCACCCAAATGGAATTAGAATTAGGTGGAAGGGAGATAAAGCTGATATTCTCTCCAACTCCATTATTATTAATTGCGTAAACGAAATTGCCGTTATTTTAGAGAGCCAAGTATTAACGGATGTAATTGTACCCAATTTTATAAACAGTAATCTTATTATTGATGCCAAATTTACTAAGCTTTTTAAGGGTAAGTCGTGCAGGCAAAGGGGGTGGTTCGACCACGCTAGCACCATTGCCCTTAAAGGTTTAAAAGAGGCACTCGTAGCTAAACCAAGGGATATAACTTTGGTTAGGGAGCTCAGAGCCACCTACCAGGCCGCAGTTAAAAAAAGGAAGGCCGAACTGAGGCAAGAGGCATGGGACAAGTTAGACCAGGCGGCTGAAACTTCTGATTCCTCCCTTTTCTGGGCAACAGTTAATAGTCCCTTTCTTAAGAACGAGGAGATGCCTGAACTGACGGCAAATGTCAGTGCAGAAAGCTGGGTCTCCCACTTCTCCGTGATTTTTGACTCGGATAAATCTCTGGAGGTCGGTGGTGGGGACTGGCCTGTCATTCCCTTAGACATTTCAATTTCTGAGGTTCAGGATTGCATCTCTGTTAGTAAGGGAGGAAAGGCCCAGGGGCCCGACGGGGTGCCCATAGATGTTTACAAAAAAGAACCAGAGATATGGGGCCCGTTATTAACTAACGTATTTAATGCAGCGGTCCGTTATGGTGTCCCACACACCTGGGAGGAATCTATCATTATTCCCATATATAAGAAGGGGGAGAGGAGGGACGCTAAGAACTACCGTCCAATCTCCCTTCTCGATTCCTCCGTGAAAATCATGAGCAGGGTGCTTCTGGTTAGACTGGAAGAATGGGCCGATTCAAATAACATATTAGCCAATTCCCAATACGGTTTTAGGAAGGGTCGAGGGACAGTAGAACAGTGCCTCAACCTTGATCTTCTCATAGGGAAGTACACGACGGCCAAGAATGGTTCTCTTTTCCTCTGCTTTGCAGATTTGAGCAGTGCCTTCGATATGGTGAACCATAAGATCTTATGGGAGAAATTATTGGAAATGGGGGCACCCGAGGGCATTGTTTATTTCTTGGCCCGGTTATACGCTAACCTTAGAACTAGTGTTCGTTTTGGACCGGAAGGGGAGCGTACCCCTAAGTTCCCTATTAGACGTGGAATTAGACAAGGTTGTGTGCTTGCCCCTCTACTTTTTACACTTTTTATTAACGAGATTGACTCTGTTTTAAAGGCTGTTGTGGCTGACGCCCCCAAAACCCTTGATTTCCACGTCCCAGTTTTACTTTATGCGGACGATGCCGTTATTTTATCTAGGACCCCCATTGGCCTTCAACGCCTAATGGACAGGTTTTCTCTGTTCATTAAGGAAAGGAAGTTGAAGATTAATAAAACTAAAACATTTGTTATGGAATGTGGTAAGAGCTGTAAAAAACCGCATTCGTTTTTTATTGATGGGGTTTATGTCCAAACGGTGGACTCTTTTAACTACCTAGGTATAACATTTTCTAAGTCAGGTAGTTGGTCCAGTGAGATCAATCATGTTAGAGTGAGAATGGCGAAATGCGCACATGGGGTGTTTCAGTTCGCATCTAAAATTGGGGATAAACGGTTAAAAGACATGTTGAAAATATATCAAATGAGGTGTCTTTCTATAGCTCTTTATGGTGCTGGTATTTGGGGGCATTCTCCTAGTGGTAGTCTACAAGTGGAGGAAAATCTCTTCCTAAAAAGACTCCTGTGTCTACCCACTTCGGTCTCTACCGATTTGGTGCACAGGGAGTTTGGTATCCAACATCTTATAGATTCTGTAGCCCTTAGACCACTTTTGTTGTGGCGTGCTATTTGGGCAAAGGAAGAGACCTCCTTAAATAGAGCTATCATCAAAGACTGTTTCTCTATTGATAATCATCTAAAGATTCCATGGGTCAAATTTGTTTCGGGTAGATTCCTGGAGATCTATGGTCTTAATGTAATAGAGGATCATTATGCAGTCTCTAGTCTGACCAAAAACGAAATGAAATCTGTTTTTATGAGCCATAAGATAGAGGGGCGTGGGAGGGTCAGCGGTAATTTATCTACCTGTTTGTTCTACGGTAGTTTCTGTGAGACGATGGGTTTTCAACCTTATCTGAGTTTTGTCACCAGACCCTCCCATCGGTTCGTACTGACAAGATTGCGTTTTGGGATTGTCCACCATTTGGTGGCATTTCCAAGTATTAAAAAATGCCCGAATGGTCCCTGCCCTTGTGATAATACTACTGCTCAAAGCACCTTGCATTTTCTATTATTTTGTCCGATTTATGGCAATTTTCGCTCAGCTTTTTTAAAACCTGTTTTTAAGAAATATGGAGTTAGGACTGTAAAAGATACTATGAAATTGTTATTTAACCCGACACCTGATGTCTGCTTCTTTACTGCCACTTTTCTACTTCGAGCCATTAAAGCAAGGCCTAGTATGATATTTTAAACTGTTTTTTAATGTTTTGTAAATGTATTTTAACAGTCTGATTTTTTGTTAATATGATGTTGTTTTTATTGTTATGTATGTGCTTTTATGGACTTTGTGTTTAAGCTCCTAATAAAGCCTTATGAAATGAATGAAGTGGTAACTTCAGATTAGGAGCAGATAGATAAATGATGTTTGCACTTTAATTAATTTTAATTCAAAATCCTCTTTAATGGTGACGTTGGATGTTATGTTCCTGAATTCTAAAAATTCCACATTTAGTACGTTGGCAGTGCCTTTCTGCCAGTGTCCTGGGTCGCATGACTGTGAATGGCTCTGCTGTTGAGGTATGTGTACTTCTTCCGGATAGTGAGACAAAAGGTGTTTAAGTGTGCAACAGGATAAGCCTTCCTATCTTGGGAGGGGCTGTACTGAGTCTCACTTACACTGCAAAGGTATTTGCCTAGAGTGCACACAAAGGACACCTAACCTGATCCCCAAAGGTGCCCCCCAGGTCTGGACCTTGGCTGGCATCAATGAGCACTCCTCCCTGAGGGTTCCATCAGATCCAGCACAAAGCAATGCAGGTTTTCTCAAAGCAGTGCAGCTCTGAACTGAAGGCTTCACAGAACTGATGCTGAGCAAAGCACAGCCTTGCAAGACCCCACCAGGCAGATCCCACCTGAAAGCTCCACTGATTTAAATGCAGAGCCACACAAAGCTTCATCACAACTTCATCACAACTGACACAAAGCAAATCAAAGCCCTGTAAAGCCAGATGGCACAGCTGAAATCTTCATCGGAACTGACGCAGATGCACCAAGCACATAAAGTACAACACCCAGCTGGCCAAACTGTGCCTAGCCGGGGGTCCTTCACGGTCGGCCTGAACTTGTGACTTGTCCAGGTCCAGCGTTAACAGATACCCACACTTGTCATTTTCAGTCATTTTCAGTTTTTGTTGGCGATATTTTCACTAAACACTTCAAAATTCAATATCTCTGGGCCTGCTTATTGGAATTTTGTCATTCTGCTATAATTGTATTTTTAAACTGCACTCTTTCTTTTGTCTTGTTGTTTGTTTTCATTTTATTACTGTCTGAGTGCTTCAAAAAATACTCCATACAATATCTTTAAGTTAAGCTTGACTGATTTTCTGCCAAGCTGTCAGAGGGTTAAGCACAGATTCATTTGGTGACTTTTTTTAATTCACCCTGACCACCCCACTCAACCAAAAGCCAATTTTTTACAATTGGGATTTCAGATGCTTTTTTGCAGGAGTACATACAGAGTGGATTTTGAAACCAGGACACCTAAAACCTTAAACGTAGGACGTAGATAAGATCCAAATTGTCAGGTTTGTTAGTTCTTGTTATAAGGACATTTCCTGTAGAGCTCACAAAGACATCATAGAAAACTGACGTACATAAAGAAAACACATTGGCAAAATGCCACTCATCAAGTAGTCAAATAAAAGATGTTGATTTAAAAATTAATTCAGCCGGATATATATTAGCAGCTTTTCTGCCAATGTCTACACACTCACCATTGTAAAGATGTACGCATGACATGGTTGATAACTCCAATACTCCTGAATTGTACTTCCTCCACTCCTCCTTTCAATCAAGCACTAGGAGGGGCCTGTGCAATGTCTCCAAAGTAAATAGTCTTATGCTGTCAACATGTACTCATCTGATAATGCTTAAATGTCTCACTGCTCCCCTCGCATGTCACCTGCCATGTCTGCATTAATATTAATCTCAATCATATCATCCAGAAACTCTTTAGGTCAAAACTTCAGTAAATTTAAAAAACTGTTTGACTCCCTTCATTCCTCATTCACCTCTCTCCTGCTAGTCCTGTTGAACAATGTGATACATTATGATAAAGAGTTGTTGCAGTGCACTGTAGATTTTAGAATTAAAAATACTGCTTGAACAAACCTATCCTTAATTTGCCTGCACTTGAAATATAGGGTGCCTGAACACAAGATTTGAGTGAGAGGAGAAGAGAGTAGAAGGCTGGCCATTAACATTGGTTCTGAATGACACCGACATTTTAAATATATACTGGGTTCATAAGCCTACTTAAGATTTTCAGTTTATGAGTGCTTCGGAGGTGTATGTGGGTATAGATGCTGATAGTGTTGTTCTTTAGATTGTACTTTCCTAACTATATGAGACATTGACATAGATGGCAAACATTGTGAATAAAGTGTCAGAGTGCTGTTTGCATGTTCTATTTGTGAATGTTATGCTGAGTAGGACGTGTCTCTTGGAGCTCTGTCCCAACGCGGTAAAATCTGTCAGATTCCTGTGGTGCTTTTAAGGCATCCACCTCACCCTACACAGTGGCCCGACCAGGAGCATCCCTTGATCTGGGAATCACTCCCCAGGGTGCAGTAAATCAGGTGTAAGCAGTGCCGAAAGCGGAGCGTCTCAGGGACGATGCCGCCATCTTGACTGGTGCGGCGGTTCCTGCAACGAACGTTGGAGGCCCAGAGCAGACAAACTCCTCGGCCCTGAGTCTGACAGGCTAGGGAGCAGAGCCGCAACTGGGATGACAGCCTTGGAGGCTCCTGAGCTGGCGTACCTGTGGACCGAGGCGTGGAGCAAAGTTACTGTCATGCGGAGGTGATGCTGCATTACAGCCACTACCGGGACTCGCTTGTGCCTGCAGGAGCACAATGCCATGGGGCGAGCTCCCTGGTGGGAGGCATTGTTTGAAGGAGTACGGGAAGCCAAGTCCTGGCCGGCACAGCACCTGGAGTCCCTGATTCTGGTAACCGGAGGGCACCCTTGGGGCAAGAAATGACAGAGGAAGGCCCCGACGGGCAGGAGAACGCACTGAAAGGAAACTGCCCTCTTGACTCACGCCCGTTAGGCCACAGAAGCGGGGGATGGCAGTAGGAATAGTGGCTGACCTCCGGACTGCGAGTGACTTTCAGCTGGAGTTAGGAGATGACTGGGTTACTCCCTACTGCAATGCCTGACCCTGAATGAAGGTTGACACTGGCTGCCAGAGGAGCTGTTTGTAGCAGTACAAGAATCCCCGTCTCGGATGGTACGAGAGCCTGGGGTCCCTGATCTTGGTGACTGAGGAGCGCAACGAGGGGCCAAACTTGGAGTGGTAAACTTCTGTGAGCAGAAGAGGTCACTGGGGGGGCTGCTTTCGTGGACCAGGCCTGCTGGACTGCAGAAGCTGGAGACAACGGGAGGGAAAATATTAGGCCTCTGGGGTACAGGTGGCTTCTGCCTGGAGGTAGGAGACGGCTAGTAGACCCTCCGCTTCAACGCCTGGCCCTGTAAAGCGATCAACGCTTAGCTGTTGGAAGGAAACGTAGATTGGCCTTTTGTTATCCACGGGCCGAGGGTGAGGCCTGGATGTGCCCGGCACCCGGAGTGAGCCCTGAGTGGAATAATTGGTCGTAAGTCAGCTGGGGTCCCGGACATGAGGTGTGTTGTGTCTTAGTATGTAGCCAGGCAACATGTCAACATTCCTTCCATAGCAACCAGGATGCTTTGTTCTGAGTTGGCTGGGAGAGAAGAGCTGGCAGTTGCAGAGAGAGGACCTGTCTGTCTAGGGGTTGTACATGTGAACTTGCAATAAAGTTCTTCTTACAGATATCTGTCTGCGCTTCTTAAAAAGGTGCGCTTGAGTGCTGGAAACGGAAGACATCGTGGGTAGCAGTCCGCGACGGTACTCGTGCGGGTCGGCACTGAGGTAGTGGGTCGCTATTGTTCATCATGGTTAAGGATAAAGGCACCAGATTGTAATCCAACAAAATATTAAACTATGTGCAACCGCTCTCCATGGCCCTAATCAAAGGGATGCGTGAGGTGAAGATGATGCAGAGGTGACGCCGGGGGACGAACCGCAGGATCCCTCTCTGAATGATATCCCGATGGCTGTTCAGACTGCGAGAGATGAGATGGTGACCAGGATCAACGCTGTGGCGATTGATGCCAACCTCCTCCGATGTGACCTACGTAAGGTCTTGGATAGGATCACTACAACAGAACAAAATGTGGATGTACTTCAGACAGAGGTCAAATCCCTTCGAGACACGGTCATGGAGCTTCAGAGGAAGACGATTAAATTGGATGAGCACGCTGAGGAGCAGTAAGGACGCTCGCGGAGGAACAACTTAAGATTTGTGGGATTTCCGGAACAAGCAGAGACCCTCCGTGAAGCTGTTTTAGGAGGACTGGATAACAAAAGTCCTGGCATCAGGCAAACCATCCAAGTTCTTCAATATTGAGAGGGCACACAGGGTGCTGGTCCGTCCCCCACACCCGGGGGCTCTGCCGAGGGCCATCACAGCCCGAATCTTTAACTATCGAAACCGGGACATGTTCCTGCAATCCACACCCGCCAAGACCGACCTACATTATGAGGGGCATAACATTGCAATCTTCCCAGACTACACGCAAAGAGTGCAGGACCAATGACGCACTTTCTAGAGAGTGAAGAGACGCATGAGGGAGGTATGAAATACAGCCTCCTTTATCCAGCCAGGCTCTGAATTGAACACAAAGGCAGGGCTTTGTTCTGTGGGTCGGCGGAGGAAACTTTGGATTGGATGAATATTACGGGGGATCGGGGAGCCCGTCGGAGGCTGCAGTCAAATCCGGGACCACTCATGGACTCCATGGACCTCTCGGGGAGACAGCGCAGATTGTCCTAAGGAAAATGACTAAAAGACACAGGAGACTCTGGGAGAGTTAGAGTGTATGAGAATGGTACCTTACAGGTGGTTGAGGGATCACCGGACTCTGACCTGGCCTCATCGGAGTTTATTCCTGATACTAATGTCGCCTGAGATTTCAGGAAGAGATGGAAGAGCTGGTTCAGGGTTCTGAACACTCAGATAAGTGACTTCAAGAAGACTCAATAATAATGTCTGTTTTTTCTCTTTGATACTTGGTGATACACTGTATATAAGTGATGCATGTGGGAGGGAACACGCTCCTCAATAGCGGCTGGGATATGTCCGGGGAGCTGGAGGCTTAGGCCTCGTGCCCAGTTATAAAGCTTATAAGGGTGCACTCCTACTTACGGCGGTATGAAATTCTTATAGCGGGCTTGCAGGAGACACATTTGTGGGGTGACACATTACCATATATTCGGCGCAGGTGTCGAGCACAGCTATATGCCTCTTCATTTTCCGGATTTGCACAGGGGTGCTTGTCTGGGTGGCCCCGGGGACTCCCTTCCACCATATACACCACGTGCTTGACCCTAAGGGACTCTACGTGATCTTACATGGTAGGCTTGATGGACATTAGATATGTCTCATAAATGTGTATTCCCCTAATTCGGACACCCACAACATTTTCTATGAAGTACTGATGGCAGCGACCCCCTACCTGGGTGGTGACAGTGTCCTTTTTGGGGATGTCAATTGTGTGACGGACGGGATGATGGACCGTGAACCCCCCTGGGTGAATACTATGCCTGGTATGACCGGGGCCTTAGTGGACATAATGAGGGAGCTGGGACTAGTGGATGCATGGAGGGTCAGACAACCGGACACCAGGATGTTATCCTGTCACACCCTTGCGACCAATACATTTAGTAGTTTGGACCAATTCCTTATGCCACCGACTTTGATGTCTAGAGTCGAGGAGATAGTGTATCTCCTGAGACATATCTCGGATCATTCCCCTATGCTCTTAGTCTTAAGTACTGTTAAGCCCAGGGTGGCAATCCGCACCTGGTGGCTTCCAACCGATGCACTCACTGACCCAGCCTTTACTGGGAAGCTGGAGGAAGAGATCTCTAAATATTTTGCGATGAAATGGGGCTCGGCGTCCTCGAGTGGTGTGGAGTGGGAGGCATTGAAAGTTTTGGTCCTGGAGTTCTGCCTTACGGGGTCCGTCATCAGCTCGAGAGGCACATTAACGTTCTAGAGAGGAGTTTAGCCGAGTTGGAAGCGGTGTTACCCATGAATCCTGGTTGCTTAAAAGAGTGGTGGGAGGCACAGGAAGAATTGTTGGCGGCGCTATTGAGACTTGAAAAGTTCCACTACACCGCATTCCAACAGCGACTGCATGCGGAGGGCGATCGTTTTGGGGCGCTACTTGCCAAATTGATTCATAATGAGAAACCAGTGTCTCCCATCGTGCAGATGAGGACTGCTGACGGCTGCGCGGTGTACAGCCTGCAAAAAATCTTAGACATCCTAGCTGATCAATTGGCTGGGGTATACGCGGGGCGCCCTACGCTGATCCTGGGCAGAGTGGTGCGGCTCCTCACTGCACTGAATTTACGTTGTTTAGAAAGAGAGACCAGCCAATTGCTGGACAACCCAAGGAAGTAACTAAAATCTGCGAAGAGCCCAGGGAGTTATGGCCTACTGGCCGCCTTCTATAAGAAATTAGCATCTTTTCTGGCAAACCACCTCCTGGAGGTATACAACGAGTCATTTTAAAACCTAACACTCCCATCATCCTTGAATGAAGCCTTGGTGGTTATGAATCCCAAGGCGGATAGTGATACCCAGCTCCCCGGGTCATACAGACCCATTTCCTTGTTGAACATAGACATAAAAGTTCTTAGCGGAATCATGGCGGCCCGACTGCAACCGCATATGCAGCACTTAATTCACCCCGACCAAGCGGGATTCATTCCCAAACAGAGCACGGCCCACAATTTAAGACAGCTAGCCCACGTATTGCACTCACCCTTATAAAAATAGGAGGAGTGTGCCCTGGTGTTGTCAGCTATTGAACAAGCGTTTGACTCAATTGGGTCGGTGTATCTCTGGGAGATCCTGCATGCAATGGGTGTGGGGACACAATTCCTGAAATGCATGCGGCTATTATACACAGAACCCCGTGCCAGGATCAGAGTAGGGAGGTTAGTATCGCGGGCCTTTAGGTTGCAACGTGGCACTAGACAAGGATGCCCGTTATCGCCGCTTCTTTTTGCCATGGCAATGGAACCCCTAGCAGCAGGCCTGTGGAAAGAGATGGAGGCCTTTGGGATCCCACTAGGAGAGACCAACCATGTGGTGTCTATATATGCGGATGACACCTTGGTGTATCTCCGATACCCTGCCCAGGTGATACCGATACTACTGGGGGCCCTTGAAAGGTTTTGACACGTGTCAGGGCTATGGATTAACTCAGGGAAGTCTAAATTAATCCCAATGGGGAGACTGGCTTTGCTCCTAGACAAGGGACTGCCAGGGGTTGGGCTCCCATGGGTGAGGACTGCACCTCAATTCCTAGGGGAATAGACTGGTGGAGACGGCCAAACAGTATTTGGTGCTTAACATTGGAAAAGTAATTGAGGGATTGCGGGGTTCGGTGTGCCTTTGGCAGGAACTGCCCCTGTCCCTTATAGGGAGGATTGCCCTGACCAAAATGGTTGTCCTACCCTAATGTCTTTATGTGATGCAGCATTTTTTCTTTAAGATCCCCAACATTTCTTTATAACGCTGAACAGGCTTCTGACAGATTTATTCTAGGGGCCCAAGCTCAGACGGTTCAGCCTGGCCACTCTTCAGAGAACCTGGCAGAACGGGGGACTGGACGTTCCATGACTGGAATTTTATTATGCTGCTCCTCCGCTGCAGGATGCTGTGCACCCGGTTGGACGGTGATGAGAACTGGGAGAAGGCCCTGTTGGCAGGGACCTTCAGGGATAGAACATTGCCTGAACTGCTATTTGTGGGAGCACAGGTGCCCTTGACGAGCCCATATATTGTTCGACATGTGGCAGAGATAGGGGAACTGGTAGTCCGGAGAGTGCTAAGAAGGGCTCCCTACGCCCCAGACATGCCCTTGTGGGTTTTTCGACCCTTTCATCAGATTACCGCATCTATGTCTGTGCGCAGATGGTGCGAGGGAGGGTGCCTGACCATGGGGGACCTATATGACAACAAGCAGTATATCACGGGCAAGCAGGCGATGGAAGCCTTTGCCCTAGGCCCAGGGCAGTTCCTATAGTATAGGAAAATAGCCCAGGTGCCTAGGGAGCTGTGGCCCATGCTCCCTGACGAACATACTGTCTCTAATGTGTTACAGACTCTGATAATGATGACCAAGAGGCACAGATTGATCTCACACTTATACCGGGCAATCTGGGACGACAGGGCGGTCCGCACACTATCGGTCCAGGCAAAATGGGAGACACTGAAGGAGAACCCCATAACAGAGAGGGACTGGACTAAAATCCACGAAGGAGTTAAGCAGGTGAGCGCGAATACACGGTTCAATTCAATTATGTACCCCAGACATATCTTACTCCCAAGATGTTACACAGGATTTATCCGGAACGATCAGGGCAATGTCCTAGGTGTGGGGAAAGGGAAGCTATATTTATCCACATGGTCTGGTCCTGCCCAGACCTTCAATTATACTGGAATGACGTCCTGACCGTGTTGCCGGGAGCAACGGGGTGGGAGATATAAAGGGACATCCGTGTGGTGTTGCTTGATTTACTGCCCGACCTAAGAACAAGAGTCGTAGTAGGAAGTTTGCCCTTTTGGGACTAGTGTTGGAGAAACGCCCGATAGCTATCTCATCGTTGAGCCGCAGGCCGCCCAAAATGCTGCGATGTGTGCGAGACATTAAGGAATGGGCGATGGCCGAGGTGATTCGAATGCAACAGACCAGAAGCGATGAAAAGCTAGAGGATGACCTGCAGGCATGGAGAGTGATATTGGGAGAGCTGACAAGTGAGGGGGCAGACACTGAACCATGAGAAGAGGCCACTCGGAGTGCACAGACAGGTAGTAGGCCAGAGGGCAATTATGGGGAAAGGGGAGAACGCTCATCTGGGACATATTAGACAGCGTACTGATGTGGATAAAAAGATCATGGGTTCACATTACGGGATGCACACCAGACATGGCGGGGGGTATGATATAGTTGTGAGTGAGGGGGATGGATGTTGGGTTTATTTGACACAGGTTTCCTTTGGAACGCTTCAGAGACATGGACCAAGGTATAGAGCCTCACAGGGACGGAGGCCAGTAAGTAAGAATTCATGATGATGGGACTAAGTTCTTACTGATTGGATTAATGCACATGCATAGAATGTATCTAGCCCATTCAACCTTGTGTTCACGAATATTTGATGACCCTTATTGTATGACTCTGAGACTATCCATGCCGTTTTTGTCATGTTTGTTTCAAAATACCAATAAAGATATATTTAAAAAAATATATATATTAACCTGCTTCACGTCTATGGTGGTGGCTACTATTTTGGCAGCTCTCGTTGTGCACTACTCATACTCTCACATATTACATCACTTATGACATGCTTAGCTGGGGTAAGCCTCGCAAGGATATCTGTATATCACAGTTTCCCTTATTTTGCTAGCAAGAATATTTGACCCTGGCCCAACAGAAAAAGACCACCGGAGGTTCTGTGTTGGGCACTTTAGACCAGTTTATTATACGTGCATCATCGGCACTGGAGAGAGAAATAGTTCTGACTGAAAAGAGACTCTCTATGGATCCAACATTTGATAGAAGGTCCTCTCTGGGCAATTTGGCGCAGGCAAAGTCCCCCCATGACACTCTTGCTGTTCCCCTGAATACAGTGCCCGAAGTTACCCGAGGACAAACCAGCGCAACATCCGCGACTAGCTTATCTAATCTGGAGGGGAGCGCTAGCAGGGGCTCTATAATAAATTCTGTGGACAGCAGCATCCTGACTGAGCCTACACGAAGATGCATACACACTCGAAGCGCAAACTCTGCTTCTATAAATAGGTTAACAACGGAATTAAAGAGGAAACGGGTAGATGTGCACCAAAAGGGAAGGAAAACAAAGGCAAAGAAGCTTAATCCGGAGATAGACGATAATGGTCCTCCAGCCAAGACAACCCTCGAAGTTACCCCCCCAGAGGCGGGACTTGCCGCCCCAATAACAGGTCTTAGGGAGGAGACATCATCCAATTGGGGAGAGGACATGTGGGTCAAAATGGAACATCTGTTCATTAAATCTTGTGCTCCCATATATGCAAGGTTGGACAAAATAGATACTAGGTTGAGCATCCTCGAGGCCGAAGTAGCGAGGGTCCAGGATAGAGGGGCCTCAATCCTAGGAGCAAAGGGATTAAAGAAGCAGAGTAGGCCAACAACAGAACCTGTAGCTGGGATATCCCCAGCTACCCGTGGTGAAGTAGGAATGTCTGGACATGGCCTTTCACAGATAACTCATTTAGATCACCAAGGGCAGGATAGAGGTTCAATGCCAACTGGGAGTGACCTAGCACCTCAACAATGTATAAGGGGGAGGGACCTTGTAACACCACCTTGATTACGAACCTTCCTGAGACAAACATCACACCCTCTAGAGACCGACCGTGGAAAATCACACCATGTATTAACCTCCCCCCGGCCTGTGCACCATATGTGGCAATACTAGTGGGGGTACCAGCACTAAGATCGGGTCAATGGGAGGACTATCCCGCCTTGAAAAGAAAGTGCATACAGTGGTTGAATGCAAATCGCCCGCTCCCCCCTACGGCATCGGCCGAGATTTTATTTGCCCGAAGGGTAGAGTGGGTAGGGGGTGGAAAAAAACTAGACAGGGGTGATTGCATAATAATTAATTTCAAGGATACTAGAGCTGTTGTGCACATATGTGGGTGGGTGCAGGAAAGGCACAGGCCCCAAATAAAAGTTGTGCCCCTTGATTATTTCTATTTAGAGGGGAATATGTCCCCAGGACATGACTGTTCAGGAGCAGGGGGGGTTCCTACAGGAAATTCCTGGGGCATTGAGACGAGGAACAGGTACGATGTACTTTCGGGGCTCGAGGAATGTGATTGACGCCACCCGCCCCAGGTACAGACTGGAAACTTGGATGGCCGTAGTACACCTACGATGGAGGGTACAGGGATAGTCAGGGGTTCCCAAAAAGATCTATCAACGGGTCTGCATGTTCAAACCTTAGGGGGAACACAGGCATCCCATGCGCTGTTAGATCCCGATGTTGGGAGTGTTAATTTACTGCCTATCATTAGGGTGGGTGGATTGGATTCCCGACCAGATTTAGGGATAAATATGAGCGCAGTGGGGTCCCAAACCATGGACCGGGAGGTTATTACAGAAATCCTTCTTTCTCCCTTTTCGAGCGATCTGTCCTTGCTGTCCTAGAAGATTGCTGGTTTAAGCTCTAAGATATCACAGGAAGAGTGGGCTGATTTTATTGAGGGATACGATATATGTTTGTTCCAGGAGACGTGGGTAGTGGATCATGTTTTCGGTCAGGGCTATTTGAACTTTTATATTCCTGCAGAGAAGAAAGATAGGGGACGGCCAGCGGGTGGTTTGGTAATTTGGGTTAGGCAGGCGTTGGCCTGTACTGTATCACAACTACCCACAGCAAGTAGTGACATCCTAGTCGTAAGAATGAAGATAGGGTCAGGGATGCGAGTAGATATATATTATATCTACACACGTGGCCTTCCTGGAGGGTGTCGTTCTGAGGTAGTGACAGCAATGGAACTCATGCTAGAGTCATCACCTAGTAAAGTCTGGCCGATAATCGGGGGGGACTTTAACACTACGTTCGAGCCGATGGGGCCCGACGACGGGAGCCTTATGGAAGAGGAGGACTGTAAGTGGGGAATACCTATCCTTGAAATCCCACCGATAAAAAGATGGACAGAGGCGGCCATCCATCTAAAGGGTCTTTGTTTGGGCCTGCAGTTGAGGGCGGCTAACGGCCGCACTCTTTCTGACAGGACCAGGGCTGCAACTTTTGATAATGGGATCTCGTCAAGCCGTATAGACTACTGGCTGGTCAGCCTACATCTGTGGCAGTTTCTAAATGATATGGTTGTAGTAAACCAAGTTGAAAGTGACCACAATCCGCTTATTATGACCTTGGTGGGGGTGTTATGTAAGGCAATCCCCATTAGGGATACCATAGCTAATCATGATATTGTGGTTAGTAATGATATGCACCACCTTAAGTGGAACCACATCGTCGATCACCCGGAGATAGTGGCCAAAATGGAACTAGAATTAAGTAACACCATAGGAGTATTAGGTACCAAAGATGACAGCCAGGAATGGAAGATGATGGTGATGGAGGAGCATACCACCCTCTTTGATCGCCTGAAGTCTTATTTTCTCAAGCATGGTAGCGCCAGGAAATCGAACATAAAAAAATCCCACAGGTGGTATAATGAGGAATGCCGCAAGGCCACCGTCGAGTTAGGATCTGCCCTAGGAAACAGAGATGGGGACAGAGTAAGGCTGGCAAGGAACAACTATAGGAAAGTAGTCGGAGATGCTAAAAAACAATGGGACCAGGCTAGATGGGGTGACCTATTGGAAGCATGCAAGGATAAAAATCCGAAAGTATTCTGGGATAAATACAAATGGGAGAAGGGTGGATGCCCAGATCCCCCACAGAATAATGTTGCCCAGGAGCACTGGGTGGAGCACTTTAAACCCCAGTATGCACCACCAACAGATGAATCCGATAGTAGACCCCTCGATGACAAACCCTATACTAAACGGGTATTTACCTTGGGTGATGTGGCCAGGGCATTAGACACAGTGACACCTGGTAGAGCCGCGGGGCTCGACTGTGTACCCGTTGATGTATTTTTGCACAATAAACCGCTGTGGAGTAGTTATATATGCACAATTGCCAATGCAGTCGCATGCGGTGCTCCAATCCCTTCCTCATGGAAGGGAGCGGAAATAATACCTGTTTACAAAAAGGGCGATAAATCGGTGGCAGGCAATTACAGGCCGATCAGCCTTATAGCTTCAATCCAAAAGGTCGTAGGGCAGTTGATTATGCAGAAAGTACAGTTATGGATAGATGAACACCACATACTTACCCCATTGCAGGCAGGGTTTCGCCCTCTTACAAGCACAATAGATCAGGTATTCCGTTTTATGACAATTTCTTGGAAGACAGTTTTACTGGGCAGGGGAGCATTGTATGCAGTGTTCGTAGATCTGAAGGCAGTGTTCGATACCGTGCCACGCTGCAAGCTGTGGCACGTATTAGGAGAATTGGGCATGCCTCCGGAGTTGTTGTCCCTAATCGTCAGCTTACATGAGGAAAACTATGCTTGGGTGCGGTGGGGATCCAGGGGCGAGGTCACGGAGACCTTTCCTGTTGGCAGGGGAGTGAGGCAGGGCTGTGTGCTTGCACCTACCCTGTTCTCACTCTTCGTCAATGGGGTGACAAATTACCTGGCCCTGGTCCCCTCCGACGCCCCAGTATTATCACGAGTCCACATCCCTGTCCTCATGTTTGCGGATGATACCCTATTAATTTCCAAGACACCCAGTGGCCTGCAGAAAACTCTAGTGAGGTTCGAAGAGTTCTGTAGAATCCGTGGGCTAGAAATAAATACGGGATAGACTAAACTCATGTCATTTAATGAACATAGATCATTCCAGAGCAAAATTAGCATGAATAATGTTATGCTAGAGCAAGTTAAAGCCTTTGTATATTTGGGCGTATCCTTACAGAAGGACATGGGTTGGAAACACCAACACAACCTGACCACTCTCAAATTCAAACAACAGGTGGGGGTGCTTCTAGGGAAGTTTAGAACCTCTTGCACGAAGCCCGTTACCCCGGTATTGGAAATTTACGGGCTAAAGGTTTTGAGCTCTGTTCTTTATGGGGCAGAGTTAGGGGGATTCGCAAACCTGAACCAACTGACTGCGGTTGAGAATTCATTCCTACGTAAAGTGATTGGAGTCCCAGTGAGTACCCCGATGTATCCTCTTCGGATAGATCTAGCTAGAAAGGCTGTAAATGACTCCGCAAAGCTCTGACCACTATTATACTGGCGAAGACTTTGGTGCACAGAAGAACTAGAGCATTACGCCAATGGTCTCAAGGACGTTATGGAAGCTGACATCTTCCATAAAATTCCTTGGCTTAAAGAGATCAGATCGCTCCTTGTGAGGATGGGCTTGAGTGAATTGTGGAATGATCCCCAAAATGCAGTTTTCCCATCAAAAAAAGCATTGAAGAAAATGTATTGGGATTGGGTAACGGAAGAGGCTTGCATGAGCAGATACACAAGGCACCTAACAGGCCTATTTCTAGAATTTAAACAAAGACCTGCACTAGAAAAATACTGGGATGCAATTACGAAACCCCATGATAGGAAAGTGTATTTTCAACTGAGGGTTGGTTCCCTCCCATTAAGGTAGTTCACAAGTAGATGGGTAGGGTCCTCAAAAGAAGTGTGCCCTTGGTGCCCAGACAATCAGGAAACTTTAAGTCATCTATTGTTTTTCTGTCCTATTTACACTGCAACCCGAAGGGAATGGGTCATTCCCATATGCAAATTACTGGGCTTCAGAAAGCATGAGGAAGCACTTAGAGTTCTTCGATCAGACGCGTCTCCTCATATTGCGATTGCCTTGGCCAAGTTTTTAGGCTGGGCATGGTCCATTCGAGCTAAGGCGTTCAAACAACACCCACCCACTCCCTAAGAGATAGCTGTTTACAGTTGGAAACATTGGGGAAGTGGAGGTAATCCCAACTCATGTTTTGTCATCCATGGGAGAGAATGTGTCTTATATTATAGGAATTGACTGGGGTTTGCATCCAGACCATTCTTAGCATCATTCGACAAATGCTTTATATTTAATATATTTTAAGATCTTTTTATTATGTAAATAATTGTATTTGCAGTTTTATATTTTAATCACATCAACATTGTCCAATTGATGTAAGGTGTTTTTAAAAGCTTTTAAGACAGAAATGTCGAATAAAGTTATTATGATGACATGCTTAGCGACTGCACTAATAATATCCCTAATGACACCAATCATTACATCATTTATGAGAGAACTGTGTTTGGCAGCAGTGCAAGTTATATTTATTTTATGGCACAGTTTATTGTTACTTCTGAAAGTTATAACTGGTTACTTTCAGTGTATTTTCAGTTTAATTGTCCTGTAGGAACTTGAACTTGCTTCCTGCCATGTACAGTGTTGTCATAAATGATGTCTTTTCTGTTGTCATCATATGTGATGTCACTGAACACGTCATGAGTGATGTAAAATGTGAGGTCTAAAGCAATGAATTGTGAGGACACAATCTATAGTTACTTTCAGGCTTCACCTGTCTCTGGCAGGGGGTTGACTGGCTGTGGGGGTGGCCAGGCCCTGCGGCCAACAACCCCACCATGCAGTTTTCTCTTTACTTCTACAGAATTACAGAATTTTTTATTGATAATTAGATTAGTATTCCCTGCCTGCACTCTCCCGGCTTTGGAAAAGTGCACTGGCGTGGGGGATATCTTCATCGGACCATGGGGGATTAGTTCCCCAGGACCATATTCTGGTGCGGCACGAGCCAGCTCTGTTGCCTCATTGCAAATGCCCCTCTCCAGTTAAAAAAATGCTTTTGCCTGGGTCCTTGGGTCTGTGGATGAGGTCCACGGCTTGGGGTGGCGGCCTGACACCCCTTCCCCATAACAATAATAGTAGCTCTAGTGAAGGGGCCCAAAGCCTTAAAATGGACACCGAAATTAATACTTACACCGATCCCCCAGGACAAAGCCTAACCCGGGAGGCTTATATATAATTTTTTTAATGGAACCACAGATCTGTGGATCCATGGTACTGTTAAAAAAACCTATATGTTTTTGACCCCAGAGCGGGTACCTCCGAGGCTGCCCCACAGGCCTAGTAGTAGGGTATCCCTACCCTTCCCCCTACATGTGTTTTTAATCTATTTGCAGGACAAGACACTTATTCCTCGAGCCCTAAAATGATGATTGCCACATCTCTGTTGATGTGGTGGCAGCCAATCAGTTAATCAGATCTTATCTTTGGATCTGTCAGATCAACAGATCTTCTGCAGTGTGGAGTATACATGCATTTTGAACCTTAATTTCTCAAAACCTACTCAACGAAATCACAAATGCACACTTTGAGGATCAAGGTCTAGTTTTCTGCTAAATTGTAAGTGATGTCACTGACCAAGTCATACGTGATATAATCAGTGCATTGCAAGGGCATAAGTTACAGTTAGCTCAAGTAACTATAACTGCTGAATTTCAAGGATCTTGTACAACTGAAATCTGAGCCTAACTATAACATCCCTGTAACCTTTGATTTATTCAGGGGTTTTCTAAGGTTCTTTTAATTCTTTTTCTTAACTATAAGATCCCTTTAGCCTTTTTATTTCAGTGACTTTCTAAGGTTTGTTCAGTGTTATTTTCTAACTGTATCTCCCCTGCAATCTTTGTTTTTTTCTGTGGATTACTAAGGTTTTTAAAATTGCATTTCCTAACTGTAACCTGTAACCTTTGAGGGTGAGTGCATGAGTGAGTGCATGAGTGTCTCAGTGGATGTGGAAGTGAGTGGTTGAGTGTTTTTAATGGGTGATGGGTGAATGAGTATCTGAGTGAGTGTCTGAGTGAGTCTGTGAGTAGTTGTCACAGTGTCTGAGTGGGTTTATGAGTCCCTCCATGTGTGTGTGAGTCAGTCTATGAGTGATTGGTTCTGTGAGTGGGTGCATGACTGGATGAGTCAGTCTGTGAAAAGGTACATGAGCCTCTGAGTGGCTGTGTTAGTGAGTGCATCATTATCTCACTGGGTCTGTGACATTTCAGACATGTGTCTGAATAGGTCTGTGAGTTAGCGCATGAGTGTCTGTGTGGATCTGTGACTCAGCATGTCAGTGTCTCAATGGGTCTGTAAATGAGCGCATGAGTCTCTGAGTAGATATGCCACAGGGTGCGTGAGTCTCTGAGTGGGTCTGTGAATGAGTGCGTTAGTGGGTCTGTGACTGGGCACATAAGTGTCTCAGTAGGTCTGTAAGTGGACACATGAGTGTCTGACTGGGTGTGTGTCTGGGTGCGTTACTGTTTCAGTGGGTCTCTAAATGGGAACGTCAGTCTCAGTAGATATATAACTAGGTGCTTGAGTGTCTGAGTAGGTCTGTGAGTGGGTACATGCATGTAAGAGTGGGTCTGTGAGTTGATGTGTGAGTGTCTCAGTGGGATTGTGAAAGGCTGCGTGTGTCTGTGAGTGGGTCTGTGACTGAGCACATGAGTGTGAGTGGGTCTCTCAGTGGATGCATAAGTGTCTAAGTCTATCCATAAGTGTTTGAATGGGTCAATGAGTAGGTGCATGAGTATCTGTGTGAGTCTAACAGGGCTTGTATTAGTGTGTGAGTGAGTGTGTCAATGTTTATAATATTTTTTTAATTCATCAAGATTTGTGGCTCAGCCGCAACATTATTGTCACTGTCACTGACCATGTCATGAGTGATGTAATATGTGACATCATCAGCAGTGCATTGCGGGGGTGCAAGTTATAGTTAGCTCAGCTAACTATAACAGCTCAATTTCACAGGTTTTGAACAAGTGAAATGTCAGCCTAACTATAACGTTCTTGTCATCTCTTATTTTATCCATGAATTTCTAAAGTTTTTTAAATGCTAATTCCTAACTATAATGTCCCTGAAACTTTTGGTTTTCTCAGGGAATTTATGAGGTTCTTTAAATCCGTATTCCTAACTGTAACGTCACTGTAACCATTGTTTTTTTCAGTGAATTTCAAAGTTTTTTTATCTAGCAGTCATGTTTGCAGAGTAGTGGAGAAAATGTGCTGAGCCTCCAAGCAGCTCTCAGGAATTCCACTGCGTAGAACTTACAGGAGCTACCAGGAGGGCTTCTTGGCCCCAAAGTCCCTCTGGAGTAAAGTGGACTGCATCCCCCAACCAGTAGTGCACCAGGAGGTGCATTTGCAGAGTGGTGGAGAATGGGGGGCATGGCCTCTAAAGACCTCTTAACAATTCTACTGTGTGGGACTTACTGGAGGTAACAAGAGGGGTAGTTGGACCCAAGGATATCCTAGTGGGCCAGCTATCCCTCCATGTCCCAATCATGCCTAAAGATGCCATCGATGTTTTTAGTGACATTGTGATTGAAGACCTCAAAAAACTCAATACCACTATGAATCACAAAATACAACGTATAAAATATTCACATTAACAATACCTGAATCTCATTAAAAAAACTTGGAGATGATCAAGAAATCATCATCAACAAGGCAGATAAGGGCGGGAACATTGTTCTTTGGCCAAGGCAACAATATCTGGAAGAGGCTAACAGACACTTGGGAGATAGTTTATGTTATCGGAAAGTTTCCATGCAATATTTATGTAAAGAGAAAGAGACTGTATTTGACAAACTGAACCACTGGAAACGATCTGGACTTCTTACCAAAAATGAAGTAGCTTTTCGTAAAAATGACCATCCAATCATTCCAGTTTTATACTTCCTCCCAAAGGTCCACAAAGGCATCATTTCTGGGAAGCCCATTATTTCTGCTAGACACAGTCTACTAGAATCAATGTCAAAATATGTAGACTACTTCCTACAGGAATTTGTCTTTGGTCTGCCGTCTTTTATTAAGGATACTAGTGACTTCATTAGAAAGCTATATGAAATAAAATTGAAAGAAGGTTATCTTTTGCTGGTGATGGACATCTCTTCGCTTTACAGTATTAATCATACTGATGGCATCACAGCTGTCCAATTCTTCCCCGATCAAAGATCGATTCGTTTATACGACACAACCGCATGGTGATATCTATGCTTGAAGTCTGTTTAAATAACAATCTCCTTCTGTTTAACAGGGATTTGTACCATCAATTTAGAGGTGTGGCTATGGGGGCATGCTTCTCCCCCAGTTATTCGTGTCTCCACATTGGTTGGTGGGAGGAGCATGTCCTCAGAACAGAACACAAGTTGGCTTGGGATTCACACTTTATTCATTGGTGGCGTTACATTGGTGATGAATTTACAAAATGGAAAGGCATTAGAGACTGTTTTGTAGCGTCTATCAATGATAATGATTTACATTTCACAGCTTCAATCAGAGACAAGTGTGTAGAGTTTCTGGACGTGCAGATCTATATAGACAAAGGAAAGATCCATATGAAACTCCACCATAAAAGTACGGCTGGAAATTTGGTGCTACATGCAAGTAGTGCACATCCTCTGCATTTAATAAGTAGCATTCTAAGAATTCGGCGCATTTGCAGCCCTGATATTGATCTAGAGCAGTGCCAATCTGAAGAAGTTAAGCGGTTCATTTCCCGTTGGTATAGCCGCACTACAGTTATCAATGCCCTCTCTTGAGCCAATTCCCTGACTAGAGAACACTGTTTGTCATCTAACAACATCATTGTGAATAGACCAATTGCCACCGCCAATACTGACCCTACTGCTGATAACACTCTAGAAATAAGGCTGATTACCACCTTCAGCAGGCAAGAGAGACAGATACGCAACATTGCCAATGCTCATTGGCCGATCATTTTAACTGATATCACCCTAGGTCAAATTCCCCCTAAACGACCCTCTATTACAGTCAGACGTGTTACCTCTATGAGAGTCTCTCTAGTTAAGAACAGTCCAGAGTTCACTACCACACAAACTTGGCTTTCCGATAAGACAGGATTTATTAAGTGCAATTCCTGCTGTGCTTGTAAATTTTGGGTAAATACTTGTGAATACACAATTGCTTTTAACTCTAAACCCATCAAGATCAAGAGACATTACACCTAACATACTGAATTTGCAGTCTACATTGTAGAATGTTCCTGTGGCCTCAAATATGTGGGCAGCACCAAGCATCAGGTTTTCAATTGCATTTTACAAGATCTGAGGGCAGCTGTTAACTCGGACCCTAATTATCCTGTGGCCCGTCACTTTAAATTAGTTCATGACAACAATCTCAATGAGCTTAAATATTTTGTCATTGGTGCTGTCCCTGTACCACGTCGAGGAGGTAATCGTGAAAAACGCCTCAGGCAGTTAGAGTCCCATTTTATTCTTGCACTTGACACCATAATACCAAACAGATTAAACATTAGTGAGGATTTGCATAACTTTTTATTAATCTGCTCTTCCTATGTCTGTTTTAACAACATTGTGTTTGTCGTTTCTATTTTTCCATCATTATGTATTTTTTGGAAGTCCCTCGTTGTGGCTTTTAACATCCATCAGGGATAGAATTTTTTTTTAAGTGTTTACATCAGTTTTAGGTAATTCATGACTATGTCTGATTTTATAACTTTGTTTGCCAGCTATTACCAAATTGGAGGACTAATATGTAAGCTTCTGGCCAGCTTCAAGTTGCTATTAGATTTTTCATGTTTTTGAACAACACCTTAGCACTTTACTCATTGCACTTTATGGTTCTTGCACTAGCACTTTATTTCTAAACTTGTTGACTCTTTGAAGGCAGGGGTCCTCCATTGCTGCTTATTGTACTATATAGGAATGTCCTTTTTTGCTACAATCATTGTGATTATGTTTCTATCAGTGTGTCTTCGTATTTAAATAACAGTATGTTTTTCCTATTGATTTGCTTTATTTTACCAAATATAAGTGGACTCTATTTGCACTTTCACTTTGAGAAATCAGCACTTGCACTTTGATAACTTATCAATGAACTGTGGTATTGACCATTTATGTGTGTTGTGACGCTGCTATTTATCTATGTATTTATCATCGTATTATGGCGATCTGTGGTTTACAATAATTATGTTGCATAAAATTAGGACTCTGTTTATACACTTCTAGTGCCGTACATCGCAATCTTGACATATTTTGTTGTTTCCGTGAATCTGTTATTTCCTTTCATGTGTATTAACCCCATAGTCTTTCCACCATGTCCATGAGCTCTAATTAGTGTTTTGCGCCGTGGCTGGGTGTTTGTTTTCACTATATAAATGATGGCATTTTGGAAGTGTGTCATGTGGTCTAGACCACGCTCTGACTGTCGACATGCATCATGGCAGGCACTAGTCAGAACTACATTATGTGCCATGATTTGATTAAAGCACTTTTTAAAATTTAAAATGTCACCGTTTGGCAGTCCGTACCTTGTGTGTCTCACTGGATCCATGGTGGGCTAGGATTACTCATATATATATATATATATATATATTATCTACTGGCGGTCGCCAGTAGATAGTTATAGTTAGGACCGTGTTTCCATAGGAAATCTCAAAATTCTATTTTGAATAACTTTGGCGCCGGTTGACGAATCCTCGCGAAATTTTCAAAACTAATGGGGCGCTCAGTTCAGCTCCTACCCTGAAAGTCTCGGGGTGATTCGTCAAGCGGGGACCGAGAAAAAAGGGGGTCCCAAAACACGTTTTCCGCATGCATTTTTCCATAGGACCTTTAGTCGCAGCTACAGCCCGAACGGCTGAACAGAATTACTTGAAATTTGGTTGAGAGGTAGCCATAAGGTCAAGGAAGTGCCTTTCGCAGGTCTGGTTTAAATCTGCTTAATATTTCCTGAGAAAATAGCATTTAAAAGCATATATATATCTATACGCGCGCAGGGTGCGCGCACCGTGCGCGCACGGTGCGAGCACCCTAACGTGCGCGAGCGTAATTCTGATTGGTGGTTACATGTTAGTCAACGTTCGAATCGGTTGAAATCAGGAAGTGTCGGCCGCCATTTTGTTTGTTTTCAGTGCGAGAGTGAAAAAGGAAGGTGGCGAACGTGAAAAGGGGGCAGGGTAGAGAGTTCCTGACCCCCTATCCTTGGTCAGGGGGTCCCTGAAGGACCCCGAAGGCAAAAACAATTTTTTTTTTTTTTTAAATCGCAGGGGTGCATGCACCGTGCGCGCACCCTGAAAAACTAAAAAAAAAAAAATCGCGGTTTATTGTAGTTTATTGTAAAATAAATATATATAAAAAAAAAATAATACATAAATAAATTAGCATTTAAAAAACCGTAGAAATTCACTGAAAAAACCATAGGTTTCACACACGTTATAGTTAGGAATTAGCATTTAAAAAACCTTGCAAATTCACTTAAAAAACCATAGGTTTCACACATGTTAAAGTTAGGTGGATATTTCACTCGTAAAAAACCAATGAAATTCCCCCGTTGTAGTTAGTTCAGATAACTATAACTCGCGCGACCACCACTCTATCACAAGGATGATGTCATCAGCGATGTCATGAGTGATGCCACTGACCATGTCATGAGTGATGTAATATGTGACGTCATGAGCAGTGGATTGCGGGCGCGCGAGTTATAGTTATCTGAACTAACTACAACGGGGGAATTTTATTGTTTTTTTACGAGTGAAATATCCACCTAACTATAACATGTGTGAAACCTATGGTTTTTTAAGTGAATATATATATATATATACATATATATATATTACCTACTGGCGGTCGCCAGTAGGTAGTTATAGTTAGGACCAAGTTTCCATAGGAAGAGCATTTATTGTTTTGCTTATAACTTTGGCGTCGTTTGATGAATCTTCATTAAATTTTCCAAACAAATTATTGGTTCATATCAGCTCCTATGTTGAAAGTTTGGGGGTGATTCGTCAAGGGGGGGCCGAGAAAAAAGGGGGGTTCCAAAACATGTTTTCTCAAGGCAATTTCCATAGGAAACTTTAGACAAGACTGCAGGTCGAACGGGGGAACGGTATTACCCCAAATTTGGCAGGGAGAGTGTATTGGTCTAGAAAGCACGCTTTTGTTTATTTGGTGTAAATCCGTTCAGTAGTTTTGGAGAAATATCGAAATTTGCAGATATCGATATTTGGGAATTCCGCCATCTGATTGGCTGATGCATTACGAGCATGAGCTTGCTGTTTATTGGCTGCGAGGTGTTGCAAATAGGAAGTGTTGGCAGCCATTTTGTGATTCCGCTGAAAAGAGTAAGGGGAAAAAAGGGCAAAAAGAGTAGGAAACAGAAGGATAGGAGCACTGTAACCTCTGTGGGGGAGTGCGAAGCGAAGTAGTCACTCCTACCGGTCTGAAAGTGCGGTGTTGCTCAGAGTGACATGGTGCTGAGATGAGATGCTGCTACACTCGGATATGAAACCAAGAGCCTAAACCTTGAGCTCATTGCTGTAAAGTGATGTGTTCTGGTCTTTGTAGCATACCTGTGCAAGTAGTGTTAGTAGGCATTTATACCATACAGGGAGTGGGAAGCAAACTACTGACCTCTACCGTGCGTTTATACTATACCGGAAGTGGGAAGCATAGTACTCATCACAAAAGAGCTGCTCCTAGTGTGATAACCCAAACGAGTTACAAGAACGACGTAAGTGTGGGCATTTCACAAAAAGATACGGACTGGTCTCACACACCACCTGGTGTCATGCTTCATCATTGACCAGTCCTCGCCCTCCAAAACCTTCGTTTGATGGAGGGCGGGCATACACTTGACGACAAGGATGCACTTCTAAGTGATTGAGTGGGGGCCCGTGACTATGTGAGTGAGGTTAAAAATCATTATAGTAATCAGTAGCAATTCTTTAATGTGAAATGAAAACTATATGATATTAAAAGCAAGTGTGACGGTGATTGGGACGGTTATTGTTCCCAACCGTCTAGTGAATGGTCTAGTGGATGGTCGACATGTTTCTGCCTGGATGGCCCCGAAGGGTCCGTGGCATTCATCAGGACCTAGAAAAGAAGAATAAAGGGCTCCGTTCTTACCAAATTTGGTAATGTGTAACCACTGCGGGAGTGTGGCAAAAGTCACACTTCACCGTCTTAGAACTGCTTCCAATAGTGAAGCCTGAAATAGAGATTATGGGAAACAATAATGTAACTCGCCGGGTCATTTGTACCTGTAAGGGAAAAAAAGGAAAAAACAATGCATGCATTGGTTGTCGTGCGTGACAGAAGTGTGTACGTGACTTGGTGGCACTCTATTTGTGTACACTAGTGCGGAAATATGGTGGCAGGCGATGCTGCTACCAGGCTTACCCTAGTAATTTGGACAACTTGTCCCATGGGGGAAGGGGCGGGGGAGAAACCACAGTTGTGTTTCCTCTGTAAGAGAAAACATGAAAGAACAGTTCCTTGGTAAAAGCGTTTTGTTGGAAAAGAATATCACAAAACGAGCTACATCGTTATCTTAACCAGTCTCATAAGGTTAGTGAACATTGTTACATCTTTTCACATACTCATATTAACTTACACACTCCATCGCTATTCACTTCAAACACACTCTTACTGTAACTTGTGGTCACTGCATCCCGAAACCTATACGTCCGCTCCCGGTCCTCCCGAATGTGAAAATGGCAGGGAGCGGGCGGAGTATTTAAAGGTTACTTCCGGGTGCTTAATTGAGGTAGATGGAACAACTTGTGGGAATTGACAGCACGTGAGCCATTCCCGGTGTACCGGGCTGCTACTGCCTGGAGCAAAGATGTCGGTTAAAGGCGTGTGAAGTCTCGAAGAAACGAGCTTTATTCGTTAAGAGAGGGCTGAGTTATGATAGCCAATGGGCGGTACCGTGAGACTTGTGCAAACAATAGTGCGCTGGGGAAGGGTTACTGTTATTGGATGAACGGTGTACGAGATTCTTTTTTTTTTTTTTTTTGAAACCGTTTATTGCAATCTCAAATAGTTACAGGTATGGGCCTACAACCGTCTGGCCGGCCGCTAGAGTGGCAGAAGCATATGACATATATACAGAAAAATCTCTTGGCGGTGCAAAAAGGTAAATCAGGGGATATCAGTAGTGCAGGCCACATAACTCCAAACCCACAATACGGTTTCCTTTTGTCGAAACACAACAACACAAAAAACCACACCCGCAAGGCAACCCGCAATCCCAAGTGACAGCACGCGCTCCTTAAGTACGAGATTCTTAAACCCGCTCTAATTGGTAGGACTATGGCGGGGGGTGTGGTTGAATAACGAATACTATGGAACCGTGGCTATGTCGTTGGCAAGGAAACGCACGTGTAATTAGTGCTCGTGCGGTAGTGGCGCGATCATCCGGATGATGGGCTCTGAGTTGAGGTAGCTCTGTGCTGGGTGTGTGGTTTGTTAATAAAGAGACAGAGATTGTGTTGGTCTCATGCTGGAGCGAGTGAAATGGAGACTCTACACCATAAGAATGAGCGATGCATACAAGTTATGGAGAGTTATTAGAGGAAGGCAAATCCCTTCAGTCCCTGGATGCTTGTATGATCAAAAAACCGGAATGATCCCCTGTGCAATGAGCATTCTATGGCAACAAAGGAACACTCCCATACTAAGAGAAACAACCACAAAGCGCTGTGTTGAAAAACCTTTTGAATGGCATATCAATAGTTTCGGAATAAACGATCAGTCATCATTAAGTTAAGTTAGAGTGTGTGTGTCCCACATATATTGATGCTCAAACCAGGTACACAATACGAGATCCTGACGTATTAGGTGTGGAGGGACTATAGTATGGTGTATGGGCCCAGACCATGATATAACGTGAGTCTGTGTGAAAACACGTATATATCGTGGTTGAGGGATGGTGTATTTCAAGTTCATCGATCCATCTATCGTGTCAGCTGTAGCCAGGGGATATCATCATTGAGACCCTTCTCATGGGTACGGAGGCGGTAGACCCATCGTTGCTCTCTAAAATGAAGGTTTTTTGTGAGGTCAGACTTCTCTTTTCTCATGACCTCAAGTATAGTCCAACTGAGGTCTGTTTCTTTGTGGTTTGCTTCGGAGAAATGGCGAGTCAATTTAGCTTTGTTTTTTTTGCACCTGATCGTGCTTCGATGTTCGTTGATACGAGTTCTTATCTTCCTAGTCGTCATACCTACATATTGGAGCATGCAGGGACAAGTTAGAAGATATACAACATTCTCCGTGTTGCAGTTACTGAATGTTTTGAGTTTCCAGGGTTTTCCAGTGCCTATGTCTACCTCTTTGGTGTTCTTGGTGAGGTTACATGAGTTGCACGTACCACAGGCGAAATGACCCACTACACGTGGTTGGTCCCAGAGTCTAGGTTGTTCAGTGTCCTCCATTGTGGTCATCTGGGCATGTACCAGTTCGTCCCTAAGGTTTCTGTTGCGTTTAAATGCAAAAAGGGGGGCTTCCCATTGTTTCCCTGCGCTGTTCAGAATATGCCATCTCTTTCTGATGATTTTTTGAATAGAGTTCGATGCTGGTGTGAATGTAGTGACACATACTTGTCTATTCGTTTTTACTTGCTCGGTATCTTCCAATAGGGCTTCTCTGGGGTTATTGCTTGCTCTTTTATTGGCCCTCTTCACCATCTTTCTAGGGTAGTTACGTGCGATGAGTTTGTTCTCGAGATGTTTCGCTTGTTCTTTGTAGGTCTCTTTCTCAGAACAATTTCTTCTTATCCGTAGAAACTGACCCACCGGAAGGTTCTGTCTGTACAGAGGAAACACAACTGTGGTTTCTCCCCCGCCCCTTCCCCCATGGGACAAGTTGTCCAAATTACTAGGGTAAGCCTGGTAGCAGCATCGCCTGCCACCATATTTCCGCACTAGTGTACATAAATAGAGTGCTACCAAGTCACGTACACACTTCTGTCACGCACAACAACCAATGCATGCATTGTTTTTTCCTTTTTTTCCCTTACAGGTACAAATGACCCAGCGAGTTACATTATTGTTTCCCATAATCTCTATTTCAGGCTTCACTATTGGAAGCAGTTCTAAGACGGTGAAGTGTGACTTTTGCCACACTCCGGCAGTGGTTACACATTACCAAATTTGGTAAGAACGGAGCCCTTTATTCTTCTTTTCTAGGTCCTGATGAATGCCACGGACCCTTCGGGGCCATCCAGGCAGAAACATGTCGACCATCCACTAGACCATTCACTAGACGGTTGGGAACAATAACCGTCCCAATCACCGTCACACTTGCTTTTAATATCATATAGTTTTCATTTCACATTAAAGAATTGCTACTGATTACTATAATGATTTTTAACCTCACTCACATAGTCACGGGCCCCCACTCAATCACTTAGAAGTGCATCCTTGTCATCAAGTGTATGCCCGCCCTCCATCAAACGAAGGTTTTGGAGGGCGAGGACTGGTCAATGATGAAGCATGACACCAGGTGGTGTGTGAGACCAGTCCGTATCTTTTTGTGAAATGCCCACACTTACGACGTTCTTGTAACTGGTTTGAGTTATCACACTAGGAGCAGCTCTTTTGTGATGAATATTTAGTATTGGAGGCTGCTGCTCCTAGAACCCCATGCCTCTTGTTCCCTCCTCCACACATCCAGTGGAGTTCTTTTGTGATTGGATTATGTACAGTTGATGGCTGTGGGAACAAATCAAGGGGTACTCTCCCTATAATAAGGGATTTGTTCTATTATACAGCTTTCTGTTAATAGAATAATCACACCAGACAAATTGTGTGTCTGGTCTCGGGCACCAAGGTCCGAGTCTAAGATCTGACTAAAGGCCACGTCTACAACCACCCTAGTTTCAAGATGGACACCGAACTCTCATTTGGGGATGAAGTCCTAGCAGAGATTTTGAACACACCATCTCTACTAGCGGAAACTGTTGTCACGCAAACAGTACAAAACTCAGATGAGTGGGAAGCGTTATCCACAATGAAAAAAGAGCAAATATGAACAGCTCTTCATGGGGCATTTATGACAGAATATCTCCGGAAAAATACAGCCCCGAGAGGATTGATTGTCACTAATGAGCCTAGACTCTTTCTTAATAACAAAGAGTTCAGAATCAACTGGTCCAGCATCGCTTGGAAGTGTACAAAAGACTGGCTCATCCTTATTATTAACACCGCGAGACAACTGGCCGATGCTCTCCTAGTCGAAATCCAGCAGAGCGAGAGTAGGCTAAAAACTACAGTACAACTATCAACCTTCAAGAAAAAGTTGGACGAGATTAATAAAGACCACTCAGAATACAAGGAATACTTGACTCAATCGAAACTGACGAAATTAAAGAAAGATGTACTGAAGTTCAGTAAGGAAACAGTCTATCCATACATAACGGATGAACATTACGATAAACCAACCCCCCAACAAACAGGGAGAAAACAACGTTTCAGACCAACTCCCCAGAACTGGACGTTCAGTTCAGGAGATGAAAGAAGTGATTCCAGCAGCGATGAAGGCTCAGGACCACCTTTCGGAAGACAACCCCATTACCAACCTCTGATGCAAATTCAACAACCTCAACACCCTCCCTTTGGTTACTGGCAACAACCTTATTTTCAACCAGGGTTTGGTTATCCTCCCGGCCCCCCTTCTTTTTTATTCCAGGGCAGGGGCAGGGGGAGAGGCCGACAAAAAAGAAGAAATGCAAGGGTCCAATGGGAAGACCAACAACAACAACCACAAGGCATGACAACCAGGAGCAGAGGGAGAACGGAGATGCCCTCAACCAGCAGGGATTAACAAATATTGTCAACATCAGCACACACACCCTCACAACTGAAGAAAAGTCCGTCCTTGAGAAAGGTCTGGGCTTTGTTCCCACACCGCGAAATGACCCCTTTAGCCTAAATATGGAACTGGCCCAATTCTTTCGCAAACTCAAACTCCGCGACTTCTTTGGCGACACAACTGAAACCATTGAAGACGGCAGGAAATCAACAGGGCTACGTAAAAAATCAACCTTCCAACCCCCTATGCAGAATATCTCATGTGAAGTACTTGCATTCGAACACGCTGTACTCAGAGACATTGAGAACATAGACTACCAAAACATCAAAGGGTTTGATAACCTGACGGGGAGAGAACGTACGGCCCTACAAACACTCAAAAATAACCACAACATCGTTATAAAACCAGCGGATAAAGGGGGCGCCACAGTCCTCTTGGATCGCACGATGTACCAGGAAGAGTGTCTACGACTACTAGCAGATACCAACAGTTATGCCATACACCTAACAGATCCCACTAAACAAATCATGATTAAAATAAAGAACATAGTGGAAGAAGCACTCAGCAACGATTGGGTTACGAGACAAGAAGCTGATTTCTTGACCAATACTGAACCTAGGATGCCAAGATTCTACATCCTCCCAAAAATCCACAAGAACCGGATGCCGCCCCCAGGGAGACCCATCGTATCAGGGATTGGGTCTGTGCTGGAACCTCTATCACAATTTTGTGATTGGTTCCTGAGGCCAATTGTGAAGGAGGCCCCGTCCTACCTAAGGGACACTAAAGATGTCCTCTGCCTCCTAAGAGATCTGGAGATAGATCCCGTTAGTGATTGGCTTATAACTATGGACATCGAAGCCTTGTATACGAGTATACCCCAACAACGAACACTGGAAGTCGTAGAGAACATCATTCTACGCAGGCAATGGGATTTCATCACCCCCCAACACTTTGTTATGGAATGCGCTGAACTGGCCCTCACAGAATTTTTTTTTCAGTATGAACAGACCATCTACCATCAAATAACAGGTACTTCGATGGAGAGCACTTTTGCCCCTAGTATAGCCTGTCTGTACGTCCAACAATTTGAGGATGACTTTATTAACAATCCGGTGAACCCGTTTCTTAGTCATCTCAAGATTTGGAAACGGTATATAGACGATGTACTGATTGTGTGGAATGGAACAGAGGAAGATGCAACCGCTTTCGTACATTGGGTGAACTCTCAAGACAGACACCTCAAGTTCACACATTCCATCCACAAGGACCACGCTATCTTTCTGGACTTGGACATCACACTCACTGGTAGAGGGTTTTCAACCAAGGTCCATAATAAACCTACAGATAAGAATAGCTTGCTTTTATATGAAAGTTACCACCCAAAAGCCCTCAGACAGAACCTTCCGGTGGGTCAGTTTCTACGGATAAGAAGAAATTGTTCTGAGAAAGAGACCTACAAAGAACAAGCAAAACATCTCGAGAACAAACTCATCGCACGTAACTACCCTAGAAAGATGGTGAAGAGGGCCAATAAAAGAGCAAGCAATAACCCCAGAGAAGCCCTATTGGAAGATACCGAGCAAGTAAAAACGAATAGACAAGTATGTGTCACTACATTCACACCAGCATGGAACTCTATTAAAAAAATCATCAGAAAGAGATGGCATATTCTGAACAGCGCAGGGAAACAATGGGAAGCCCCCCTTTTTGCATTTAAATGCAACAGAAACCTAAGGGACGAACTGGTACATGCCCAGATGACCACAATGGAGGACACTGAACAACCTAGACTCTGGGACCAACCACGTGTAGTGGGTCATTTCGCCTGTGGTACGTGCAACTCATGTAACCTCACCAAGAACACCAAAGAGGTAGACATAGGCACTGGAAAACCCTGGAAACTCAAAACATTCAGTAACTGCAACACGGAGAATGTTGTACATCTTCTAACTTGTCCCTGCATGCTCCAATATGTAGGTATGATGACTAGGAAGATAAGAACTCGTATCAACGAACATCGAAGCACGATCAGGTGCAAAAAAACCAATACTAAATTGACTCGCCATTTCTCCGATGCAAACCACAAAGAAACAGACCTCAGTTGGACTATACTTGAGGTCATGAGAAAAGAGAAGTCTGACCTCACAAAAAACCTTCATTTTAGAGAGCAACGATGGGTCTACCGCCTCCGTACCCATGAGAAGGGTCTCAATGATGATATCCCCTGGCTACAGCTGACACGATAGATGGATCGATGAACTTGGAATACACCATCCCTCAACCACGATATATACGTGTTTTCACACAGACTCACGTTATATCATGGTCTGGGCCTATACACCATACTATAGTCCCTCCACACCTAATACGTCAGGATCTCGTATTGTGTACGTGGTTTGAGCATCAATATATGTGGGACACACACACTCTAACTTAACTTAATGATGACTGATCGTTTATTCCGAAACTATTGATATGCCATTCAAAAGGTTTTTCAACACAGCGCTTTGTGGTTGTTTCTCTTAGTATGGGAGTGTTCCTTTGATGCCATAGAATGCTCATTGCACAGGGGATCGTTCCGGTTTTTTGATCATACAAGCATCCAGGGAGTGAAGGGAATAGCCTTCCTCTAATAACTCTCCATAACTTGTATGCATCGCTCATTCTTATGGTGTAGAGTCTCCATTTCACTCGCTCCAGCATGAGACCAACACAATCTCTGTCTCTTTATTAACAAACCACACACCCAGCACAGAGCTACCTCAACTCAGAGCCCATCATCCGGATGATCGCGCCACTACCGCACGAGCACTAATTACACGTGCGTTTCCTTGCCAACGACATAGCCACGGTTCCATCGTATTCGTTATTCAACCACACCCCCCGCCATAGTCCTACCAATTAGAGCGGGTTTAAGAATCTCGTACACTGTTCATCCAATAACAGTGACCCTTCCCCAGCGCACTATTGTTTGTACAAGTCTCACGGTACCGCCCATTGGCTATCATAACTCAGCCCTCTCTTAACGAATAAAGCTCGTTTCTTCGAGACTTCACACGCCTTTAACCGACATCTTTGCTCCAGGCAGTAGCAGCCCGGGACACCGGGAATCGCTCACGTGCTGTCAATTCCCACAAGTTGTTCCATCTACCTCAATTAAGCACCCGGAAGTAACCTTGAAATACTCCGCCCGCTCCCTGCCATTTTCACATTCGGGAGGACCGGGAGCGGACGTATAGGTTTCGGGATGCAGTGACCACAAGTTACAGTAAGAGTGTGTTTGAAGTGAATAGCGATGGAGTGTGTAAGTTAATATGAGTATGTGAAAAGATGTAACAATGTTCACTAACCTTATGAGACTGGTTAAGATAACGATGTAGCTCGTTTTGTGATATTCTTTTCCAACAAAACGCTTTTACCAAGGAACTGTTCTTTCATGTTTTCTCTTACAGAGGAAACACAACTGTGGTTTCTCCCCCGCCCCTTCCCCCATGGGACAAGTTATCCAAATTACTAGGGTAAGCCTGGTAGCAGCATCGCCTGCCACCATATTTCCGCACTAGTGTACACAAATAGAGTGCCACCAAGTCACGTATACACTTCTGTCACGCACGACAACCAATGCATGCATTGTTTTTTCCTTTTTTTCCCTTACAGGTACAAATGACCCAGCGAGTTACATTATTGTTTCCCATAATCTCTATTTCAGGCTTCACTATTGGAAGCAGTTCTAAGACGGTAAAGTGTGACTTTTGCCACACTCCGGCAGTGGTTACACATTACCAAATTTGGTAAGAACGGAGCCCTTTATTCTTCTTTTCTAGGTCCTGATGAATGCCACGGACCCTTCGGGGCCATCCAGGCAGAAACATGTCGACCATCCACTAGACCATTCACTAGACGGTTGGGAACAATAACCGTCCCAATCACCGTCACACTTGCTTTTAATATCATATAGTTTTCATTTCACATTAAAGAATTGCTACTGATTACTATAATGATTTTTAACCTCACTCACATAGTCACGGGCCCCCACTCAATCACTTAGAAGTGCATCCTTGTCGTCAAGTGTATGCCCGCCCTCCATCAAACGAAGGTTTTGGAGGGCGAGGACTGGTCAATGATGAAGCATGACACCAGGTGGTGTGTGAGACCAGTCCGTATCTTTTTGTGAAATGCCCACACTTACGACGTTCTTGTAACTCGTTTGGGTTATCACACTAGGAGCAGCTCTTTTGTGATGAATATTTAGTATTGGAGGCTGCTGCTCCTAGAACCCCATGCCTCTTGTTCCCTCCTCCACACATCCAGTGGAGTTCTTTTGTGATTGGATTATGTACAGCTGATGGCTGTGGGAACAAATCAAGGGGTACTCTCCCTATAATAAGGGATTTGTTCTATTATACAGCTTTCTGTTAATAGAATAATCACACCAGACAAATTGTGTGTCTGGTCTCGGGCACCAAGGTCCGAGTCTAAGATCTGACTAAAGGCCACGTCTACAACCACCCTAGTTTCAAGATGGACACCGAACTCTCATTTGGGCATGAAGTCCTAGCAGAGATTTTGAACACACCATCTCTACTAGCGGAAACTGTTGTCACGTGATACAGATCAGGGTATCAGAAATATGCCCACTACCACAGATAGAGTAATTTCACAGTTACACGCACATACATTCATCATACGCTAGGGCCCATTTCACTAACATACGCTCTAATACTCTACCAGCAGCAAACCTGTGGGAAGAAAACTCCTAAAGCACCCTGCATCTATATGTAGGCGATAGGACCAGTTTAGTGGTTGCCTAACATAATATAAACAATCTATAAACAATAATCATAAAGTCTTCAATAAACGACAAGAAAAGAAACAACCAACACCATGTTTAAAAATTATATTGCTTTATCTAAATTAGTCAGAGTAAATCAGAATAAATCATTTCTCATAGTTACCTATTCTAACTAGTGTCAGAACGGGTCAGGACCAGTCTCTTAAAGTCTTTTCAGGATAAGGTCCTCAGCATCAGTCCTCAGCAACGCAAGTTCACGCAGCAAGGCGACGAAAGAAAAAGTGTGGGGAGAGCCCTCCCTAAGCTAACATTTTATAATGCAAAATACAATGAAAACCCACATGAATTCAACAAGTAAAATTGTAACACTGAGCGGAACGAGAAGGAAGGGATGTAACTCTGCAACATCTTGAAATCTCCGCTCAGGAAAAGTCACAATACGCAAATCACGGAACAGGAACCAAGAACTAGAAACTATTAAAGTATCCATCTTGCTCATTTCCCTCGGCAAACCGGCTTTAGCACAATGTTCTTTCTGAGGCTCTTTGTTTAGCAAGGACAAATCATTTCTTTTGGAGATCCTCCAAACTTGCTGATGTCCTCCCGGACATTTCCATATAAGGACTACGGTCAGTTGTCTGTAACCGAATTCCAGCAGGGGTCTCCCTTGTCACATCACAGATTTCGCCTGCACCACAGCTCAGCCAGGCTTCAAATCATTCTCAGTCATTTCACAAAGGCCTCCATAGGCCACAATAGACCATCTTTAATTAAAGAGACAAAATAAAGATTACTACATCATAATGATTAAACAGTGTTAACCCCACTAACACCCTTATGTGTATGCATTTATCTAGCTTTGCGACATATAGAGCATTAATTCAGACAGCGTTTTGTGCTCAAAATAAATAGCACACAGCAACGTTTAAACATGAAAACTTGCATGTTATTGTAAATACAAAAACAGCACACGCATGCTAACCCTCGTGTAACCTTCTCTTGTGTTAGGACAAACAGGTTGATTAATAGAACGCACTTGCACAAGACAAATAATTAGTTGTTAATTATTAATAAATTAATAAAACGCATAGACATGCCAGAGCTTCAAAAGCCCCAGAATTTTCTAACAGAAAACTCTGCTCCAGCAATCCCCCCTTTGGTGATTTTATCACCAAATAAACCCAAAAAAAAATTAGTGAAAATTTAGTCCCATTTTAGGAGAAATCAGAAATGTCTTTTCCCCTTACACAACATTAAACACCAGTCACTCTTTCATCATCTCTCTTAGTCTCTAAATAAACACTCTCCCTCAATTCTTCTAGTTCAATCTCTTCTGGTTCTCTTTTCGAATATTTTGAATTCTTATTCTTCTCTTCATTTTTCAATTTCTCTTTCCCTCTCCTGTTTTTACAACACACACACACTAATCTCAGTATCAGCAAAGCAACAATCATACAAGACAAAGGAAACAATATTCTACCTACGATAGTACTGCCTATTTTTGCAATAAAATCCTTAACAGCTATCATCTTATTAGCTAGTTTAGTCCATAAACTCCCAGTTTCAAGTGGTACTAAATCTTCATGCAAATCAGTAATATTTTTGATATAGACCTTCAGGTCTTTACTTTCATCAGGAATGTAAGTGCAACAATGTTGAACTTTCAAAATTCCACAAACTCCACCCTCCTTAGCCAAAAGAATATCAAGGGCAAGTCGATTTTGCATAGACATGGCACGTACGGCACTTAATTCCGTATTTACCAAAAGAAATCCTCCTGCGGTATTTGTCGATAAACGATCAACCACTGTGGACAATTTCCGAATTCCATAAGCATTTAAAGAAATTCCCACTGCTGGAATCAAAACCCCAAAAATATCACCCACAATTTCAGACCAAGTTTCTCTCTTAAAACGTTTTAATAGGTTAATATCTTCTACATCACTTATTTTATCTGTATGAAAAATCTTAGGAAAAACCAAACCCACATAACATGTGCCATACCAATGGTCAGGCAACTTGTAATAAGCCTTGTTCCCACACACATAGTACACTCCTGGAAAAATAGTATCTTCTCCACCTCTGAAACCCCAACCAGTCGCAATGAAGTATGTATCATGGCACTCACTAGTCCCCACAAAATATGTATCATATTGGGATCTCCTTCTGGTAATGCATAGTTTACCCTTCTGCGGTGCATCTAGAGCCAAAGTTGGACTAGCCCCATTTCTCAACTCTTTTCCCATCTCAATGTCCCAAATAGTCTCACTCACTTCATATTTTCCCCCTTTCTCATGCATGTTCACTCTCCTTTCCTCTACCATATCCAGGAAAGCTTTCTCCTCTTCTTTCAAACTGCAAGTTAAATTATTCTTAAAAATGTAATCTAATGTTAGTCCTTTTTCTTCAATAAAAATCTCACCAAAAGTGTTAGCTTCTTTAGCTGGATTCAGTTCTTTGTTCATTGGCAAATGCCCAAAAATACTATCTCTGTTAGACATCTTATAATCTATTTTCCCTAACAAATAAAAAACACTACTTAAAATACTACAAGAAATACCATATGTAGCTGGTAAATGATGATAAGTAACACCCTCTGAAACGGATGCAGGTAACTGCATGCAGACATAACAATCCCTTACTTCCATTGTCTTCACATATTCATATAACAGTTTAGAAAAAGCATTACTAGAAAAATTGTTAATTGACCTATCTTTGTGTATGTAATTATTTCTAATTGGAACTACTTTTTGTGAATTCTTCTCTATATTAGTCATATTTTCTGTAACCATCCCAAATTCAACCTTAAAAGTAACTAATAAAACTAAAACACCCCATAGAAGCATTAATATTCCAGTACAACAGCAGCACATCTTGCACCACCTTCTAAAGAAGGCACATCTATTTTGATTATTCTCTATGTTAGCCATTCTGTTTTAATTTCTACTACTCCACTACTGTAATTAGAACTTTTCAAATCTCCAACGTTTGTTCCAAACTCTTCAACTTCTTCAAAGATCCTTCTGTTCACTTAGTTCAAGCGAATCCTTCTTTTACTCAGTTTGGATACTCATCATTTTTCACTCCAATTTCTTCAACATCAAATTGTATCAGATCTCCAACGTCAGAATCCTCAGTATCTGACTCTTCTCTGATGTCAGTCAAGAGTACTTTCAGAATTTCACCAGTATTTTCCTCAACCACTTCTCTCAAGACCACTTCCGGATTATCTTGAGTCACTGTTTCTTCTTTTCCTTCTTCAGACAGTGTCACATAAGACCATTCCGGTGATCTGTACTTTTGGTTGGGTCTTTTAACTCTTTTTATTTCTACTGGTTCTTTTGTTCTCTTTGATTCTTCTTCTTCAGCCTTTGAAGTTTGACTGGATACCTCATTCACTTGTTCAGCTCCCGATGTATTTGCTCTTATTATCCTGTATCTCAGTCTTTTCACTCTGTTGTTAGGCCAACGATCTCCTTTCACAACCTTTTTCGGTTTTTCCTTAACACTCCTTACTCCAATCGAAGTTCTCTTTCTCAGAACTCGACCTTCTGTTTGTTCATTCTCATCATCCGATTCTGTTTCAATTGCCCTTTGCTTTCGTTTCTTAGCAGTTTTCTTTTCTTTCACAGATTCTTTCACCACTATTTGAGACTTCCCTACTTCTGTCCCTCCTCGGGTCTCCGACACGCAATCTTCTTGCTGTCTATTTGTCCCTTTACCTAGCTCCTCATCAATGTTCTCTACACCTCCTCGGGGGTCTTCCGCAATCTGTCCCTCTCTATCTTCTTCTGACCCTGTTTCTTCAAAAATAATCTCAAGTGGCTCTTCAATCTCCTCCTCTTCCGATTCAGGAGTTGTCTCAATGTGTTTTCTCTTTTCTTTTCTTTTTCCTCCACTGCTATTCGAAACTTCAGGCTCTTTCACAGAATCAGAATCTGATCTTCCTTCTGATACTCGCAGTGAATCTCTTGAAGCTTTCTCTGCTTCTTTTCTCACTGATTCTGTATCTTCAGGATCTTCACCATCACTGGAATCTGACTCTTCATAATACTCTTCACCAGTCCCCTCTCTCGGACTTGGAATTCTCAGAGTATGACTTGCATGTACCCAGTGTCTTACTCCAGCACACTTTACTGCAGTCGTTGTAGTCAGAATAACTTGTCTCGGCCTTCCCCACCTTGGAATCAAGCAATTTCTTCTTCTGTGCACCTTAATCCTCACCCAGTCTCCTGGACTTAGATCATGGGCTTGCTTCTTCTCAAGTGTGGTAGCTTCTTCTCCAACCTGGTGAAACACAGAATGAACTGCGTCAGCCAGGCCTTTACAGTAATCCAAAATCATGTCATCAGTTATTGTCATCAACTTATTCACAGGCACGAATGCATGGCGCATTGCACGTCCCATAATGATTTCATGCGGACTCAATCCTGTAGTTCTGTCTGGAGTAGATCTCATAGTCATCAAGACTAGAGGCAGAACATCTGGCCATTTCATGCCAGTGGCTAAGCACATTTTTCCAATTCTGTTTTTGATTGTGCCATTAATCTGCTCAACCACACCAGAAGCCTCTGGTCGGTATGCACAATGTAGCTTCTGCTGTATTTTTAATGCTTCACAAATCAAACTAATGAGTTCATTTTGAAAGTGTCTACCTCTGTCAGATTCAACTGTAACTGGAAACCCAAACCTAGGAATCAACTCCCTCAACAGTAATTTTGCCACTGTTAATCCATCATTCCTCCTTGTCGGGTAAGCTTCCACCCACCTTGAAAACAAACAGACTACCACTAGGACATACCTCAGTCTGTTCACTTGGGGCATTTCAATGAAATCAATTTGCATTCTTGTGAAAGGACCTCCTTCTCTGCCAATTGTCCCTAAACTCACCACTGTCTTTTTCCCGGTATTAAACTGCTGACAAATTAAACACCTTTGACAAATGCTTTCCGCAATTGTTCTAAACTTTGCATTGTACCAGGTCTGTTTAAAGGACCTAATCATCGCGTCCCTCCCCAGATGTCCCTGACCATGATACATCCTTGCCATTGACGACAAAATTGAGTTTGGCATCACTGGTCTGCCATCTCTGTAGACCCAAACATGGTCTGTTTCTCTTGGAGCACATCCTGCCTTAACCCAATCTCGTTTCTCTTCTTCTCCTGCCTCATCTTGTAACTGTTTCACTTCATCCCACGTTTCTAGGACATTAGTAAACATCACAGAAGGGAAAGACATTTCCTTTTTTTCTCTTTCCCTGTTAATTGATTGGTTCAGTTTCGCACAATACTGTGCCACATCGTTAGCATATCTATTGCCAACAGTGATAAAATCCTCTCCTGAAACATGTGCTGCACATATTACAACTGCTAACTCCTTAGGCAGCTGTATCGCCTCAAGCAATTTTCCGATCAGCTCAGCATTCTTTATCGGAGTTCCACCCGATGTCAAGAAACCTCTTTGTAGCCACAGTTGGCCAAAATCATGCACCACTCCAAACCCATACTGACTATCAGTCAACACAGTTGTTCTCAAATCTTTCCCAATCTCACAAGCTCTTGTCAATGCCACTAATTCAGCAACTTGCGCAGATTTTACTCCTTTCAATGGTGATGCTTCCATAACCTCTGAAACTTTGCACACTGCATATGCTGCACAAAGCACACCATTATCATTTCTCAGGCATGATCCATCCACAAACAACACATGATCATTCTCAGGCAAGGGAACATCCTTGATATCTGGCCTTGGTTTCGTACAGTACTCAAGCACATCCAAACAATCATGATCATCTTCCATTTTTATACCCACATTCTCAATATCCGGCAAAAGTGTCGCTGGATTCACATTCGTACATCTTTCAAGAGTCACATTTGATGCTCCCAAAATCACTTTCTCATACTTAGTCAACCGACTATTTGACATATGCTGAGTTCTGCTTCTTGTCAAAAGAATTGCCACATTGTGAGGTACGAATACCCTTACAGGATACCCCATTATGATCCCCTCACTCTGTTCCAGGCTTCTGCATGTTGCAGCCACAGATTTTAGACAACCTGGTAAACCCACAGCTACAGGGTCAAGTGTCGATGAGAAGTACGCAATAGGCCTTCTCAATTGTCCATGTTTCTGGATTAACACTGAAAGTGCACATCCATTTCTCTCACTGCAGTACAGTTCAAACTCTTTTTCATAGTCTGGCATACCCAGAGCTGGAGCTTCACACATTTTTGTTTTGAGCTCTTCAAATGCTGCCAATTGTTCTGCATCTAGATCCAATGGATCTGTCATATCACTTTTTGTCAATTTAATCAATGGCTTTGCTATCAGGGAAAAATTAATTATCCACTGACGACAATATCCCACCATACCCAGGAACATTCTCACTTCTCTCTGGGTTTTTGGAGCTTTCATTTCTCTGATTATTTTGATCCTGTCAGTAGTCACTCTTCTCAGACCTTTCTCAATATTATGTCCAAGATAATGCACCTCTTTCTTGCAAAATTGTAATTTGGCTGGGGATACTTTTAACCCTCCATCTGCCAGATGATTCAGTAAAGCTATGGTATCCACTTCACAAGCTTCACGTGTCTTTGATGCCACCAGTAGGTCATCAATGTATTGTACTAGCACTGAGCTTTCAGGCATGATCAGACTTTCCAACGATCTTTTCAATAACTGATTGAATATCGAAGGACTCTCCGTATACCCCTGTGGGATACGACACCATGCTAAAATACGCTGGCCAAACCTAAATGCAAAAATCGGCTGGCTGTCATGATGCAATGGAATTGAAAAGAATGCATGACACAAATCAATCACTGTATACCACTCAGCGTCATGTGGAATTTGATACAGAATCACCGATGGATTTGGCACGATGGGACAACATGCCACCACAATCTGATTAACCTTTCTCAGGTCCTGCACGATCCTGAACTTGCCATTAGGCTTTTTTAGTCCCATTATCGGTGAATTACACGGACTACTCAGTAGTTCTCTTAGGACTCCTTGCTGAATCATTTTCTCAATTATAGGAGTTATCCCTTCAATTATCTCTGGTGTCATTTTGTACTGAGGAATGTTAGGATATGCAATTCCCTCTTTCACTGCAATTTTCACTGGATCTACATTATTCATCAATCCCACATCCTCTCCTGTAAAATCCCAAACTGCTCCTTTCACTGTGTCTCTCAGCACTTGAGGCAGATCCTCCGGATTGAACACTGGAAATGTACCAATTAATTCATTTTCTCTATTTTCTAGAGTCATCCGGTAGAAAACATCATCATCTGGTGTCTCAAAAGCTATTCCATCTGGTGTACAGAAAATTGTGCAGTTCATCTTGCATAATAAGTCCCTACCTAACAGGTTCACTGGACTCGTGTCACAGACAATAAATCTGTGCATGTCTGAAAATTTCCCTATCTGTACTTTCACTGGTTCAGTAAGACGTGTTCTGATTTGTGTATTGGCTACACCAACTACTTGGATTGCTTCATCCGAGAGAGGAAGATTTCTAACATCTGTTGACCTGACAGTTGATCTTGTCGCACCTGTGTCTACTAAAAAAGTAACACCCTCTTCATTAATTTTCCCATCCACAAATGGTCCTGCCTGGTCTATTTCTAGAGTTGCACCAAGTATGCACTCCTCTTCCTCTCCTCGGCACCGTCAATAATCACCTTCAGACTCACTCCCTTCACTCTTTAACAAGTACTGTTGTACCTTGTTAGTACGTCTTGGTTTGTTTACCTGCTCATCATTGAAGAATCCCGAATCCTGACTGTACTTTTGTACCCCTGTATTCTGCGGTAAAGGTGGTTTTGGCTCTTGACTCTGCTGCTGTCTCACAACTTTCTGCTGTTGTTGCTGTTGCTGCTGGTTATTCCCTTCATTCTGCACCTGTTGATTTAAGGATTTACCCTCATTTAATGGTGGATTAGGACATTCCGACCTCCAATGTCCCAGTTGGCCACAGTTGTGACACGGGAACTTTTTCTTTGCTTCCTCAAGACTTCCTCTTCCTTTACCTGCAAATCTTGGTCTATTTCCTGTATTATTTCCTGGATTATTTGCCTGTTCCACCAACTGTGCTTCCTGTCTTTCTGCAACTTTCACCTGTGCCCACATTGCTTTTTCCTTCAGCTTTCTTTGTTTTGCTTCAATTTCATCACTGAAATATTTTGCATGTCTCAGAATCTCATCTACTTTCTTACTCTGCCAATCCACTGTGTGTTCACGAATTCTCTCACTAATTTCAGGTCTAAGACCATATACAAATCTGTATACAAAATGACTCAAATCTTTGTCACCCAGATGTTCATCTCCACTGAATTGTTTAAAAGCCAGTATCAGCCTTTCGTAAAAAGCATGAACTGATTCTTTTGCTTCCTGTTGTGTTCGATCTATCTTAACCCAGTCTGTCTCTTTTGGAGGAACTTTACTCTTCAGGTATACCATCACCTGATCGTACTTCCTCATTACTTCCGGATCTGGTGCCCCTGTTCTTGGATCTCTTGGATATTCCTCACTAGGCCAACTCACAACTATTTTACACTCTGTCCACAAGTCTGCTGGAACAATTATATCAAACAGACTATTCAGGTCAACCCACAGCACTTTTGACAATTTCACAAACCTGTCTACCTGTCTATACCACTCGACGGGCTTTTCTCTCAATCGAGGGAAATCATTCGTAAATGATAAAATATCCTGTCTGGTCCATGGAACGTGTACATATCCTCCTCCAGGTATTTCTCTCATGGGAAACTGCTCCACTGGTTTCTCTTTTTCTCTCACTGGAAATGCTGAGTAAGTCGTTCTATCTTCAGATTCATCCCTTTTCTTATACCACCTATCCTTCCACTTTTCTACATCACCCCATCTACGCAATAATGCCACCATTTCTTTAATCTGTCCTGTTCTACCAGAATTATTCAAATTCTCTATGTCCTTCTCTGTGAAATCCATCCTGTATGTTTTCTGTAAAGCCTTTACTTTATCAATGTCAACTCCTTGCTCATTTGCTATCGCTCTCAGTCTATCATGTGTATTTCTTGCCCTCCATGTTATGCTCTTGCACATGAACAATAATTCACCATCATGATGACTTTTCAGGATTTCTGTCGGAACTGTTCCTGTCACAAGCTCTTCTAATTCTATACGTAATTTAACCACATCAACAACTTGTGAATCTTTATCCTTTTTCTGAAGAACCTTCATCCAGTCATTCAGGTCATCAACTGTTATTTCCGCAGTTTTTCTCGCTGAAACTATTTTTCTCTGCGGTTCTAAAATTGGCATCCCCAAACTACTAGAATCACTAACATTCATGTATTCATTACCTGCATCATGTCCTGTTTGTCTCAGGTCATTTCTCCCTGTTCTTTTACCTAAATCTCCTGAAGGACCAGCTGAATTATTTGCAATATATGGAACTACCAGCCCATTTTCACTTGCTCTCTGTCCGTCAAACATAGGAATTACCGGACCTATAGTAACAGGCACTGTAACAGCTTCCATATTCATCGTTAACTCTCTAATTTTCTCAGTCAGTTCTGTTGTCGTCTTTGCTAATTGTCTGGCATTTCTGGCATTTTCCTCTCTGAAAGAACTATTATTTCTTAATTCAGGTGTCATTTTTTCTTTCTCAACTGTATCTCTTATCGGAGAAACAACTGGTGTACTCTCTTCCGATTCTGATCTATATGGAGGTGGTCTCTTGTACATCATATCATTCAAGACCTCATCTTCAAACTCTCCATATCTTCTCCTATCTGTCTCAGAAACCCTTTCTTCTGAAGGAGCCGAAGCTTCAACTGTTCTCATAGGATATAATCCATCTGACATGGTAGCATCTCGCCATCTTTTCATTCGATCCTGATGTGTCTCACGATCATGTCTCCTCCCAAACATATACCTGTACTGACCTCCAGTTCTCTGTCTTTCTCGATTTAATACTTCTTCTTCCCATTCCACTAAAGCCTCGAACTGTGTAGGTCTCGGCTTCGGGTCTAAGCATAACATCTTTTCCCGTAAATTTCTCAACACGGCCAGATTAAATGAACCATGTTCTGGAAATGCTAGAACACCATCTTCTTTAGTATAGCCAACCCAATTCTGCAACCATATACAGGTATGTAATCCATATTTCGCAACCATAAAAGATGCAGGTGTTTTCGCTGGAGGTAGCAACTCACCCTCTCTTGTCTTAACCTCTTTATCCTTACTAAACCATTTCTTAACCTTTCCAAAGAACGTCTTTTTCTTTTTCTCTTCTTGATAATACATCTTAGCTAATACTTATTAAACTCTCTACTTTTAAGTCGAAAACTCAATTCTCGTTAGCGCACCAGTCCTGGAGCGTCTACGTCACTAAGCAGCTCTTCCAATCCCTGCGCGACTCACACTAACGCACCAATCCTAGCGCGAACCTTATTCTGAGTCACTATCCAATCAGTGCGCGAACCTTCTGACGTCAGCAACCGCTGCAGTCTCTGTCTCCTGTCTCTGTCACTTGTCTACCCCTCCTTTACAAAAACTCTCAGTAGACTTCGTGTGTCAAAATTTCTACAAAATCTATTAGTTACAACATGAAAACATCTCCATTGTCTGCTTCGCTAACCACAGAATAGTAAAAAGAGAGTCTATTTCTCAAGAGTCAACAACTTTACATACATCTCATAACTGTTTCCTCTAGGACGTATCCAAAGAGTCTTACAATTAATAAATGTATATGCATTCACGCACATTCATACGAGAAAAATATAGTACATGCACACAGAATCCTGCTTCTCGAGAACAGCACAACCTGTCTCTGTACAGAATTATAACTCACAACAACTAAGCAGCCTACCTCTGCCCAGTTCTGCTAACAAGCTCAGAGAATACCTACTACTCCTCCCGCAATAAGCTTTAACGGCAATCCTTACGGATCCCTGGGACTTAAAACCAGAGTTTCACAGATAACCTTCACTACGATACACACTCCTTATATACCAGAAATTTTCTAATAGTAACATACAATGTCACTGATTCCGAACCCAGACAATGTGAACGCGCAACTTCAATTGTCACACGTAATTCCTTACAATCCCGTCTTTCCCGAGAGCAGCATATATACCTTCCTCTGCCCTACTACGGAACTGCTTCCAGCTTCCAAGTTCCAGAAGCACTACATATAACTCAACATTACGACTCCAACATTTAGTATTAGTACATATACCAAAAACATCAAAATAGATCAATAATCAATAAGCTAATTTACAAGCAATCTTATCTTATCAGATCAAGACAACCATCTAAACCATCCTCTGCTACCAGAGAAATTGATACAGATCAGGGTATCAGAAATATGCCCACTACCACAGATAGAGTAATTTCACAGTTACACGCACATACATTCATCATACGCTAGGGCCCATTTCACTAACATACGCTCTAATACTCTACCAGCAGCAAACCTGTGGGAAGAAAACTCCTAAAGCACCCTGCATCTATATCTAGGCGATAGGACCAGTTTAGTGGTTGCCTAACATAATATAAACAATCTATAAACAATAATCATAAAGTCTTCAATAAACGACAAGAAAAGAAACAACCAACACCATGTTTAAAAATTATATTGCTTTATCTAAATTAGTCAGAGTAAATCAGAATAAATCATTTCTCATAGTTACCTATTCTAACTAGTGTCAGAACGGGTCAGGACCAGTCTCTTAAAGTCTTTTCAGGATAAGGTCCTCAGCATCAGTCCTCAGCAACGCAAGTTCACGCAGCAAGGCGACGAAAGAAAAAGTGTGGGGAGAGCCCTCCCTAAGCTAACATTTTATAATGCAAAATACAATGAAAACCCACATGAATTCAACAAGTAAAATTGTAACACTGAGCGGAACGAGAAGGAAGGGATGTAACTCTGCAACATCTTGAAATCTCCGCTCAGGAAAAGTCACAATACGCAAATCACGGAACAGGAACCAAGAACTAGAAACTATTAAAGTATCCATCTTGCTCATTTCCCTCGGCAAACCGGCTTTAGCACAATGTTCTTTCTGAGGCTCTTTGTTTACCAAGGACAAATCATTTCTTTTGGAGATCCTCCAAACTTGCTGATGTCCTCCCGGAAATTTCCATATAAGGACTACGGTCAGTTGTCTGTAACCGAATTCCAGCAGGGGTCTCCCTTGTCACATCACAGATTTCGCCTGCACCACAGCTCAGCCAGGCTTCAAATCATTCTCAGTCATTTCACAAAGGCCTCCATAGGCCACAATAGACCATCTTTAATTAAAGAGACAAAATAAAGATTACTACATCATAATGATTAAACAGTGTTAACCCCACTAACACCCTTATGTGTATGCATTTATCTAGCTTTGCGACATATAGAGCATTAATTCAGACAGCGTTTTGTGCTCAAAATAAATAGCACACAGCAACGTTTAAACATGAAAACTTGCATGTTATTGTAAATACAAAAACAGCACACGCATGCTAACCCTCGTGTAACCTTCTCTTGTGTTAGGACAAACAGGTTGATTAATAGAACGCACTTGCACAAGACAAATAATTAGTTGTTAATTATTAATAAATTAATAAAACGCATAGACATGCCAGAGCTTCAAAAGCCCCAGAATTTTCTAACAGAAAACTCTGCTCCAGCACACGCAAACAGTACAAAACTCAGATGAGTGGGAAGCGTTATCCACAATGAAAAAAGAGCAAATATGAACAGCTCTTCATGGGGCATTTATGACAGAATATCTCCGGAAAAATACAGCCCCGAGAGGATTGATTGTCACTAATGAGCCTAGACTCTTTCTTAATAACAAAGAGTTCAGAATCAACTGGTCCAGCATCGCTTGGAAGTGTACAAAAGACTGGCTCATCCTTATTATTAACACCGCGAGACAACTGGCCGATGCTCTCCTAGTCGAAATCCAGCAGAGCGAGAGTAGGCTAAAAACTACAGTACAACTATCAACCTTCAAGAAAAAGTTGGACGAGATTAATAAAGACCACTCAGAATACAAGGAATACTTGACTCAATCGAAACTGACGAAATTAAAGAAAGATGTACTGAAGTTCAGTAAGGAAACAGTCTATCCATACATAACGGATGAACATTACGATAAACCAACCCCCCAACAAACAGGGAGAAAACAACGTTTCAGACCAACTCCCCAGAACTGGACGTTCAGTTCAGGAGATGAAAGAAGTGATTCCAGCAGCGATGAAGGCTCAGGACCACCTTTCGGAAGACAACCCCATTACCAACCTCTGATGCAAATTCAACAACCGCAACACCCTCCCTTTGGTTACTGGCAACAACCTTATTTTCAACCAGGGTTTGGTTATCCTCCCGGCCCCCCTTCTTTTTTATTCCAGGGCAGGGGCAGGGGGAGAGGCCGACAAAAAAGAAGAAATGCAAGGGTCCAATGGGAAGACCAACAACAACAACCACAAGGCATGACAACCAGGAGCAGAGGGAGAACGGAGATGCCCTCAACCAGCAGGGATTAACAAATATTGTCAACATCAGCACACACACCCTCACAACTGAAGAAAAGTCCGTCCTTGAGAAAGGTCTGGGCTTTGTTCCCACACCGCGAAATGACCCCTTTAGCCTAAATATGGAACTGGCCCAATTCTTTCGCAAACTCAAACTCCGCGACTTCTTTGGCGACACAACTGAAACCATTGAAGACGGCAGGAAATCAACAGGGCTACGTAAAAATCAACCTTCCAACCCCCTATGCAGAATATCTCATGTGAAGTACTTGCATTCGAACACGCTGTACTCAGAGACATTGAGAACATAGACTACCAAAACATCAAAGGGTTTGATAACCTGACGGGGAGAGAACGTACGGCCCTACAAACACTCAAAAATAACCACAACATCGTTATAAAACCAGCGGATAAAGGGGGCGCCACAGTCCTCTTGGATCGCACGATGTACCAGGAAGAGTGTCTACGACTACTAGCAGATACCAACAGTTATGCCATACACCTAACAGATCCCACTAAACAAATCATGATTAAAATAAAGAACATAGTGGAAGAAGCACTCAGCAACGTTTTTGTTACGAGACAAGAAGCTGATTTCTTGACCAATACTGAACCTAGGATGCCAAGATTCTACATCCTCCCAAAAATCCACAAGAACCGGATGCCGCCCCCAGGGAGACCCATCGTATCAGGGATTGGGTCTGTGCTGGAACCTCTATCACAATTTTGTGATTGGTTCCTGAGGCCAATTGTGAAGGAGGCCCCGTCCTACCTAAGGGACACTAAAGATGTCCTCTGCCTCCTAAGAGATCTGGAGATAGATCCCGTTAGTGATTGGCTTATAACTATGGACATCGAAGCCTTGTATACGAGTATACCCCAACAACGAACACTGGAAGTCGTAGAGAACATCATTCTACGCAGGCAATGGGATTTCATCACCCCCCAACACTTTGTTATGGAATGCGCTGAACTGGCCCTCACAGAATTTTTTTTTCAGTATGAACAGACCATCTACCATCAAATAACAGGTACTTCGATGGGGAGCACTTTTGCCCCTAGTATAGCCTGTCTGTACGTCCAACAATTTGAGGATGACTTTATTAACAATCCGGTGAACCCGTTTCTTAGTCATCTCAAGATTTGGAAACGGTATATAGACGATGTACTGATTGTGTGGAATGGAACAGAGGAAGATGCAACCACTTTCGTACATTGGGTGAACTCTCAAGACAGACACCTCAAGTTCACACATTCCATCCACAAGGACCACGCTATCTTTCTGGACTTGGACATCACACTCACTGGTAGAGGGTTTTCAACCAAGGTCCATAATAAACCTACAGATAAGAATAGCTTGCTTTTATATGAAAGTTACCACCCAAAAGCCCTCAGACAGAACCTTCCGGTGGGTCAGTTTCTACGGATAAGAAGAAATTGTTCTGAGAAAGAGACCTACAAAGAACAAGCAAAACATCTCGAGAACAAACTCATCGCACGTAACTACCCTAGAAAGATGGTGAAGAGGGCCAATAAAAGAGCAAGCAATAACCCCAGAGAAGCCCTATTGGAAGATACCGAGCAAGTAAAAACGAATAGACAAGCATGTGTCACTACATTCACACCAGCATGGAACTCTATTAAAAAAATCATCAGAAAGAGATGGCATATTCTGAACAGCGCAGGGAAACAATGGGAAGCCCCCCTTTTTGCATTTAAATGCAACAGAAACCTAAGGGACGAACTGGTACATGCCCAGATTACCACAATGGAGGACACTGAACAACCTAGACTCTGGGACCAACCACGTGTAGTGGGTCATTTCGCCTGTGGTACGTGCAACTCATGTAACCTCACCAAGAACACCAAAGAAGTAGACATAGGCACTGGAAAACCCTGGAAACTCAAAACATTCAGTAACTGCAACACGGAGAATGTTGTACATCTTCTAACTTGTCCCTGCATGCTCCAATATGTAGGTATGACGACTAGGAAGATAAGAACTCGTATCAACGAACATCGAAGCACGATCAGGTGCAAAAAAACCAATACTAAATTGACTCGCCATTTCTCCGATGCAAACCACAAAGAAACAGACCTCAGTTGGACTATACTTGAGGTCATGAGAAAAGAGAAGTCTGACCTCACAAAAAACCTTCATTTTAGAGAGCAACGATGGGTCTACCGCCTCCGTACCCATGAGAAGGGTCTCAATGATGATATCCCCTGGCTACAGCTGACACGATAGATGGATCGATGAACTTGGAATACACCATCCCTCAACCACGATATATACGTGTTTTCACACAGACTCACGTTATATCATGGTCTGGGCCTATACACCATACTATAGTCCCTCCACACCTAATACGTCAGGATCTCGTATTGTGTACGTGGTTTGAGCATCAATATATGTGGGACACACACACTCTAACTTAACTTAATGATGACTGATCGTTTATTCCGAAACTATTGATATGCCATTCAAAAGGTTTTTCAACACAGCGCTTTGTGGTTGTTTCTCTTAGTATGGGAGTGTTCCTTTGATGCCATAGAATGCTCATTGCACAGGGGATCGTTCCGGTTTTTTGATCATACAAGCATCCAGGGACTGAAGGGATTTGCCTTCCTCTAATAACTCTCCATAACTTGTATGCATCGCTCATTCTTATGGTGTAGAGTCTCCATTTCAATCGCTCCAGCATGAGACCAACACAATCTCTGTCTCTTTATTAACAAACCACACACCCAGCACAGAGCTACCTCAACTCAGAGCCCATCATCCGGATGATCGCGCCACTACCGCACGAGCACTAATTACACGTGCGTTTCCTTGCCAACGACATAGCCACGGTTCCATCGTATTCGTTATTCAACCACACCCCCCGCCATAGTCCTACCAATTAGAGCGGGTTTAAGAATCTCGTACACTGTTCATCCAATAACAGTAACCCTTCCCCAGCGCACTATTGTTTGTACAAGTCTCACGGTACCGCCCATTGGCTATCATAACTCAGCCCTCTCTTAACGAATAAAGCTCGTTTCTTCGAGACTTCACACGCCTTTAACCGACATCTTTGCTCCAGGCAGTAGCAGCCCGGGACACCGGGAATCGCTCACGTGCTGTCAATTCCCACAAGTTGTTCCATCTACCTCAATTAAGCACCCGGAAGTAACCTTGAAATACTCCGCCCGCTCCCTGCCATTTTCACATTCGGGAGGACCGGGAGCGGACGTATAGGTTTCGGGATGCAGTGACCACAAGTTACAGTAAGAGTGTGTTTGAAGTGAATAGCGATGGAGTGTGTAAGTTAATATGAGTATGTGAAAAGATGTAACAATGTTCACTAACCTTATGAGACTGGTTAAGATAACGATGTAGCTCGTTTTGTGATATTCTTTTCCAACAAAACGCTTTTACCAAGGAACTGTTCTTTCATGTTTTCTCTTACAGAGGAAACACAACTGTGGTTTCTCCCCCGCCCCTTCCCCCATGGGACAAGTTGTCCAAATTACTAGGGTAAGCCTGGTAGCAGCATCGCCTGCCACCATATTTCCGCACTAGTGTACACAAATAGAGTGCCACCAAGTCACGTACACACTTCTGTCACGCACGACAACCAATGCATGCATTGTTTTTTCCTTTTTTTCCCTTACAGGTACAAATGACCCAGCGAGTTACATTATTGTTTCCCATAATCTCTATTTCAGGCTTCACTATTGGAAGCAGTTCTAAGACGGTAAAGTGTGACTTTTGCCACACTCCGGCAGTGGTTACACATTACCAAATTTGGTAAGAACGGAGCCCTTTATTCTTCTTTTCTAGGTCCTGATGAATGCCACGGACCCTTCGGGGCCATCCAGGCAGAAACATGTCGACCATCCACTAGACCATTCACTAGACGGTTGGGAACAATAACCGTCCCAATCACCGTCACACTTGCTTTTAATATCATATAGTTTTCATTTCACATTAAAGAATTGCTACTGATTACTATAATGATTTTTAACCTCACTCACATAGTCACGGGCCCCCACTCAATCACTTAGAAGTGCATCCTTGTCGTCAAGTGTATGCCCGCCCTCCATCAAACGAAGGTTTTGGAGGGCGAGGACTGGTCAATGATGAAGCATGACACCAGGTGGTGTGTGAGACCAGTCCGTATCTTTTTGTGAAATGCCCACACTTACGACGTTCTTGTAACTCGTTTGGGTTATCACACTAGGAGCAGCTCTTTTGTGATGAATATTTAGTATTGGAGGCTGCTGCTCCTAGAACCCCATGCCTCTTGTTCCCTCCTCCACACATCCAGTGGAGTTCTTTTGTGATTGGATTATGTACAGCTGATGGCTGTGGGAACAAATCAAGGGGTACTCTCCCTATAATAAGGGATTTGTTCTATTATACAGCTTTCTGTTAATAGAATAATCACACCAGACAAATTGTGTGTCTGGTCTCGGGCACCAAGGTCCGAGTCTAAGATCTGACTAAAGGCCACGTCTACAACCACCCTAGTTTCAAGATGGACACCGAACTCTCATTTGGGGATGAAGTCCTAGCAGAGATTTTGAACACACCATCTCTACTAGCGGAAACCATTGTCACGCAAACAGTACAAAACTCAGATGAGTGGGAAGCGTTATCCACAAAGAAAAAAGAGCAAATACGAACAGCTCTTCATGGGGCATTTATGACAGAATATCTCCGGAAAAATACAGCCCCGAGAGGATTGATTGTCACTAATGAGCCTAGACTCTTTCTTAATAACAGAAGTTCAGAATCAACTGGTCCAGCATCGCTTGGAAGTGTACAAAAGACTGGCTCATCCTTATTATTAACACCGCGAGACAACTGGCCGATGCTCTCCTAGTCGAAATCCAGCAGAGCGAGAGTAGGCTAAAAACTACAGTACAACTATCAACTTTCAAGAAAAAGTTGGACGAGATTAATAAAGAACACTCAGAATACAAGGAATACTTGACTCAATCGAAACTGACGAAATTAAAGAAAGATGTACTGAAGTTCAGTAAGGAAACAGTCTATCCATACATAACGGATGAACATTACGATAAACCAACCCCCCAACAAACAGGGAGAAAACAACGTTTCAGACCAACTCCCCAGAAGTGGACGTTCAGTTCAGGAGATGAAAGAAGTGATTCCAGCAGCGATGAAGGCTCAGGACCACCTTTCGGAAGACAACCCCATTACCAACCTCTGATGCAAATTCAACAACCGCAACACCCTCCCTTTGGTTACTGGCAACAACCTTATTTTCAACCAGGGTTTGGTTATCCTCCCGGCCCCCCTTCTTTTTTATTCCAGGGCAGGGGCAGGGGGAGAGGCCGACAAAAAAGAAGAAATGCAAGGGTCCAATGGGAAGACCAACAACAACAACCACAAGGGATGACAACCAGGAGCAGAGGGAGAACGGAGATGCCCTCAACCAGCAGGGATTAACAAATATTATCAACATCAGCACACACACCCTCACAACTGAAGAAAAGTCCGTCCTTGAGAAAGGTCTGGGCTTTGTTCCCACACCGCGAAATGACCCCTTTAGCCTAAATATGGAACTGGCCCAATTCTTTCGCAAACTCAAACTCCGCGACTTCTTTGGCGACACAACTGAAACCATTGAAGACGGCAGGAAATCAACAGGGCTACGTAAAAAATCAACCTTCCAACCCCCTATGCAGAATATCTCATGTGAAGTACTTGCATTCGAACACGCTGTACTCAGAGACATTGAGAACATAGACTACCAAAACATCAAAGGGTTTGATAACCTGACGGGAAGAGAACGTACGGCCCTACAAACACTCAAAAATAACCACAACATCGTTATAAAACCAGCGGATAAAGGGGGCGCCACAGTCCTCTTGGATCGCACGATGTACCAGGAAGAGTGTCTACGACTACTAGCAGATACCAACAGTTATGCCATACACCTAACAGATCCCACTAAACAAATCATGATTAAAATAAAGAACATAGTGGAAGAAGCACTCAGCAACGATTGGGTTACGAGACAAGAAGCTGATTTCTTGACCAATACTGAACCTAGAATGCCAAGATTCTACATCCTCCCAAAAATCCACAAGAACCGGATGCCGCCCCCAGGGAGACCCATCGTATCAGGGATTGGGTCTGTGCTGGAACCTCTATCACAATTTTGTGATTGGTTCCTGAGGCCAATTGTGAAGGAGGCCCCGTCCTACCTAAGGGACACTAAAGATGTCCTCTGCCTCCTAAGAGATCTGGAGATAGATCCCGTTAGTGATTGGCTTATAACTATGGACATCGAAGCCTTGTATACAAGTATACCCCAACAACGAACACGGGAAGTCGTAGAGAACATCATTCTACGCAGGCAATGGGATTTCATCACCCCCCAACACTTTGTTATGGAATGCGCTGAACTGGCCCTCACAGAATTTTTTTTTCAGTATGAACAGACCATCTACCATCAAATAACAGGTACTTCGATGGGGAGCACTTTTGCCCCTAGTATAGCCTGTCTGTACGTCCAACAATTTGAGGATGACTTTATTAACAATCCGGTGAACCCGTTTCTTAGTCATCTCAAGATTTGGAAACGGTATATAGACGATGTACTGATTGTGTGGAATGGAACAGAGGAAGATGCAACCGCTTTCGTACATTGGGTGAACTCTCAAGACAGACACCTCAAGTTCACACATTCCATCCACAAGGACCACGCTATCTTTCTGGACTTGGACATCACACTCACTGGTAGAGGGTTTTCAACCAAGGTCCATAATAAACCTACAGATAAGAATAGCTTGCTTTTATATGAAAGTTACCACCCAAAAGCCCTCAGACAGAACCTTCCGGTGGGTCAGTTTCTACGGATAAGAAGAAATTGTTCTGAGAAAGAGACCTACAAAGAACAAGCGAAACATCTCGAGAACAAACTCATCGCACGTAACTACCCTAGAAAGATGGTGAAGAGGGCCAATAAAAGAGCAAGCAATAACCCCAGAGAAGCCCTATTGGAAGATACCGAGCAAGTAAAAACGAATAGACAAGTATGTGTCACTACATTCACACCAGCATCGAACTCTATTCAAAAAATCATCAGAAAGAGATGGCATATTCTGAACAGCGCAGGGAAACAATGGGAAGCCCCCCTTTTTGCATTTAAACGCAACAGAAACCTAAGGGACGAACTGGTACATGCCCAGATGACCACAATGGAGGACACTGAACAACCTAGACTCTGGGACCAACCACGTGTAGTGGGTCATTTCGCCTGTGGTACGTGCAACTCATGTAACCTCACCAAGAACACCAAAGAGGTAGACATAGGCACTGGAAAACCCTGGAAACTCAAAACATTCAGTAACTGCAACACGGAGAATGTTGTATATCTTCTAACTTGTCCCTGCATGCTCCAATATGTAGGTATGACGACTAGGAAGATAAGAACTCGTATCAACGAACATCGAAGCACGATCAGGTGCAAAAAAACCAATACTAAATTGACTCGCCATTTCTCCGAAGCAAACCACAAAGAAACAGACCTCAGTTGGACTATACTTGAGGTCATGAGAAAAGAGAAGTCTGACCTCACAAAAAACCTTCATTTTAGAGAGCAACGATGGGTCTACCGCCTCCGTACCCATGAGAAGGGTCTCAATGATGATATCCCCTGGCTACAGCTGACACGATAGATGGATCGATAAACTTGGAATACACCATCCCTCAACCACGATATATACGTGTTTTCACACAGACTCACGTTATATCATGGTCTGGGCCCATACACCATACTATAGTCCCTCCACACCTAATACATCAGGATCTCGTATTGTGTACCTGGTTTGAGCATCAATATATGTGGGACACACACACTCTAACTTAACTTAATGATGACTGATCGTTTATTCCGAAACTATTGATATGCCATTCAAAAGGTTTTTCAACACAGCGCTTTGTGGTTGTTTCTCTTAGTATGGGAGTGTTCCTTTGATGCCATAGAATGCTCATTGCACAGGGGATCGTTCCGGTTTTTTGATCATACAAGCATCCAGGGACTGAAGGGATTTGCCTTCCTCTAATAACTCTCCATAACTTGTATGCATCGCTCATTCTTATGGTGTAGAGTCTCCATTTCACTCACTCCAGCATGAGACCAACACAATCTCTGTCTCTTTATTAACAAACCACACACCCAGCACAGAGCTACCTCAACTCAGAGCCCATCATCCGGATGATCGCGCCACTACCGCACGAGCACTAATTACACGTGCGTTTCCTTGCCAACGACATAGCCACGGTTCCATCGTATTCGTTATTCAACCACACCCCCCGCCATAGTCCTACCAATTAGAGCGGGTTTAAGAATCTCGTACACCGTTCATCCAATAACAGTAACCCTTCCCCAGCGCACTATTGTTTGCACAAGTCTCACGGTACCGCCCATTGGCTATCATAACTCAGCCCTCTCTTAACGAATAAAGCTCGTTTCTTCGAGACTTCACACGCCTTTAACCGACATCTTTGCTCCAGGCAGTAGCAGCCCGGGACACCGGGAATCGCTCACGTGCTGTCAATTCCCACAAGTTGTTCCATCTACCTCAATTAAGCACCCGGAAGTAACCTTTAAATACTCCGCCCGCTCCCTGCCATTTTCACATTCGGGAGGACCGGGAGCGGACGTATAGGTTTCGGGATGCAGTGACCACAAGTTACAGTAAGAGTGTGTTTGAAGTGAATAGCGATGGAGTGTGTAAGTTAATATGAGTATGTGAAAAGATGTAACAATGTTCACTAACTTTATGAGACCGGTTAAGATAACGATGTAGCTCGTTTTGTGATATTCTTTTCCAACAAAACGCTTTTACCAAGGAACTGTTCTTTCATGTTTTCTCTTACAGAGGAAACACAACTGTGGTTTCTCCCCCGTCCCTTCCCCCATGGGACAAGTTGTCCAAATTACTAGGGTAAGCCTGGTAGCAGCATCGCCTGCCACCATATTTCCGCACTAGTGTACACAAATAGAGTGCCACCAAGTCACGTACACACTTCTGTCACGCACGACAACCAATGCATGCATTGTTTTTTCCTTTTTTTCCCTTACAGGTACAAATGACCCAGCGAGTTACATTATTGTTTCCCATAATCTCTATTTCAGGCTTCACTATTGGAAGCAGTTCTAAGACGGTGAAGTGTGACTTTTGCCACACTCCCGCAGTGGTGACACATTACCAAATTTGGTAAGAACGGAGCCCTTTATTCTTCTTTTCTAGGTCCTGATGAATGCCACGGACCCTTCGGGGCCATCCAGGCAGAAACATGTCGACCATCCACTAGACCATTCACTAGACGGTTGGGAACAATAACCGTCCCAATCACCGTCACACTTGCTTTTAATATCATATAGTTTTCATTTCACATTAAAGAATTGCTACTGATTACTATAATTATTTTTAACCTCACTCACATAGTCACGGGCCCCCACTCAATCACTTAGAAGTGCATCCTTGTCGTCAAGTGTATGCCCGCCCTCCATCAAACGAAGGTTTTGGAGGGCGAGGACTGGTCAATGATGAAGCATGACACCAGGTGGTGTGTGAGACCAGTCCGTATATTTTTGTGAAATGCCCACACTTACGACGTTCTTGTAACTCGTTTGGGTTATCACACTAGGAGCAGCTCTTTTGTGATGAATATTTAGTATTGGAGGCTGCTGTTCCTAGAACCCCATGCCTCTTGTTCCCTCCTCCACACATCCAGTGGAGTTCTTTTGTGATTGAAGCATAGTACTCACGCCTACCGGGGTGAAGACTCGGGGATCAAACCGAGCTGATTGCTGTAAAGTGATGGGCTCTGGGCGCTGTAGCGTACTGGCCGCTGTAGTATAACTGTGTAAGTAGTGTTAGTATGCGTTTATACTATACACGGAGTGGGAAGCAAACTACTCACCCCTACTGGTATGAAGACTAGGGGATTAAACCGTGAGCACATTGCTGTAAAGTGATGTGCTCTGGGCACTGTCGCATACCTGTGGAAGTAGTGTTAGTTTGCGTTTATACAATACAGGGAGTGGGAAGCGAACTACTCACCCCTACTGGTCTCAAGACTTGTTGATGAAACCATGAGCTAATTGCTGTAAAGTCATGTGCTCTGTGTAGTATTCCAATGTAAGTCATAGTAGAATGTTAGTATGTAATGCTACTGTCATGTTCCCTTGCGCCCCTCACCAGCGAACCGGAAGCAGGGCACTCATCACTCGACACGGGACTCCTCCCCCTGGTTGTTTCCGGCAGGATGCAGTCTAGTCTTTCGGCGTCACCGGCCGTCACTTCCTGGCGCCTGGGCATATCACAACTGAGAACGGCAGGCTCGGCGCTTCGGATTCCTTCACTGAGCTTCGTAGGCACGCAGGAGCGTAGCGAAGGCTCTTCCAGCAACCGGACAGTCGGTCCGGACCGCGCAAGGGCGCCCAAAGATCCCGCCTATTTCACTCGTACTTGGCAAGGAGCCGCCATTTCCTTGTTACCTCCCCAGAGCGCAGTGGCGCTTCCCTTTGCTGAGACGACTCGTGCGACGGCACGAAGTCGCCATAACTGCTTTATTCACCCCAGAGCGCAGTGGCGCTTTTCCTTTGCCGAGATGACTCGTGCGACGGCACAAAGTCGCCATAACTGCCTTGTTCACCCCAGAGCGCAGTGGCGCTTTTCCTTTGTTGAGACGACTCGTGCGAAGGCACGAAGTCGCCAGAACTGCCTTGTTCACCCCAGAGCGCAGTGGTGCTTTTCCTTTGTTGAGACGACTCGTGCGATGGCACGAAGTCGCCATAACTGCCTATTTTCTCCCCCAGAGCGCAGTGGCGCTTTCCTTTGCTTAGACGACTCGTGCGATGGCACGAAGTCGCCACAACTGTTGTTACTCCCTCTAGCGCAGTGGCGCTTTCCTGGTCCTTGATCTTTTCTACCAGCGCAGGAGCGCTCGTACCCTGGCATACCTTCTGGGTCTTTTCCTTTGGTGATCACCACAATCCGCAAGGACCTTGTTGATGTCATCGCCTGTACTTCCTCAGTGCAAGAACACCTCGCTCACAGGTAACAGAGAAGAGAGTCCTGCTCCACATAGTATTGTGTCTCCCCCAACGCTCGGGGGATGTGCATATTCTCGCTAACCCCAGCGCTGTAGTCACCCCTGTCTCCTCTCTTGCCTTAGGTATCGTGGACTTCTACACAGACTAAGGAGCCACGAAGGGTGTCCCATCACGCCATCCACTGTCCCGCTCGCACCACCCTTCCTGGCAATCTCCCCCGGTTCCCTCCTGGAACTGGCTAGTGTATTTAGTCCTTCCAGTAACAGAAGGGTTCAGGTAGGGGTTGCACCTGTCGTCCCTGTGGGATCCCTCCACAAACACGAGGTAAGAATTGTGGGGGTCTGACAGAATCCGAAGCCCAAGTTTATCATCCTACCCGGACAACATGGAGGGCCCCGACGTTACGTTACAGGACATAGCAGCAATGTTAACTAACATCCAGGCTGAGAATCGGAGCTTACGAAACGATGTCACTGCATTACAAGGACAGTTGGGTGCAGGACATACAGGAGCCTGGGGCGCACCCCAGGGACAACAAACCCGACCAGCCAGAATAGTGAGACCTCCTTTGTTTAACCCATGGGGTCAGGCACTTACCGTCTCGTCAAATCCTCCCCCTGTTCAGGTATTAGCCCAACCCATGGCACAATTGGCCGCACCAGAACGTTATTACGGCGATAGTACAAAGTACAGCATATTCCTCAACCAGTGCCACCTGCACTTCATGGCCAGAGCAACTGCCTTTCCGGATGATGCCTCGAAGGTCGCCTTTGTTCTATCCTATTTAGGGGGTGACGCCGCTCAGTGGTCCATTCCCCTGGTAGAGAACGACGAACCTCTGCTATATAACTTTCCAGTTTTCAAGGAGACCATGAGACGCATGTTTGCCCGCCATACATTCGTCCAAGCCGCGGACAACGAATTGCTCAAATTAAAACAGGGCAACACTGACTTGTTGCACTACATCACAACGTTCAAACGATTGGTGGTGGAGGCTCACTGGCCAGAAGATAAACAAGTATCAGTGTTCTACAGAGGTGTTCGGGAAGAATTGAAGGATCTCATCTCACAGATGACGGAACCTCCTGAGGACATAAACCAGTTTATTGATATGGTAGTGAAACAAAACTATCGCCTGCAAGAGCGGAGAACCGAAAGGTTCAAAGGAAGTGAGACCAGACTCCCGGTGTACAGGGAAACTCCAAAACCCCGTGAAACACCCGAGCCTATGCAGATCGGAGGCGTCCGGGCTCCCTTGACGAAAGAAGAAAAAGAAAAGAGGCGGAAACAGAACCTATGCCTGTACTGTGGCAAAACTGGGCATTTCGTGCGGGATTGCCCTGTAAAGCCACGCCAGCCCAAGGAGAGGAACCCTTCGGCTCTATCGATCACCAGAGAAGAAAGGACGGGAAACGAGACCTCCCAGTAGATAATGGGGTCTGTCTACTGGGACTACACACCGAGAAGACGCAGGCCTCGAATACCTGCGCCCGCCACCACCACATGGGTATACCCGTACTCCTTCAGTCGTCTACAGGGTCCTCCTGGCGTGTCATAGCCTTAATCGACTCTGGAGCAACCGGGAATTACATCGATGCACAGTACATGAGGGGGTTGGGCATGCTGACACAAGCCAAGAAGACACCCGAGGTAGTCAAGGCCGTCGACGGTACGGACCTAACCTCAGGATTGGTCAGATACCAAACAGAAGATCTGCGAATGGTGTTGGAAAATCAGCATACCGAGACCATCGCCTTCGATGTCATTGATGCCCCTCAGTTCAGGCTGATATTAGGCCTTCCCTGGCTGGTCCAGCACAACCCCTTGATCGATTGGGTTACAGGCAAAACAACAGTGGACTCTGTTTATTGCGCCCAATCCTGCTACCCCTTCACGGGGAAAAAGGCGACCCGAGAGATCCTAGCCTGTATCCTACCTAGAGACGGCATGGGCTTGGTCACACAGGAGTCTATACCCCAGGAATACAGGGATCTGGCCCGAGTGTTTGACGAACAAGGAGCCAATACTCTGCCTCCACATCGACATTTTGACTGTAGAATCGATCTGATTCCAGGATCCACGCTCCCTTGTAGTCGAGTATACTCCCTTACAGAAAAAGAAAACAACCATCTCCGCAACTACCTCACTCAATACCTTCAAAACGGGTTCATCCGTCACTCCAAATCTCCGGTCTCCTCCCCTCTCTTCTTTGTGGCAAAGAAGGAGGGGGATCTATGCACGTGCATTGACTTTCGGGCAATGAATGCCATAACCGTTAAGAACAGGTATCCTCTCCCCTTAATTCCTGACTTACTGGACCAAGTGAAAGATGCGGCCATATATACCAAGTTGGACTTGCGAGGGGCCTGCCATCTAGTCAGAGTCCGAGAGGGTGATGAATGGAAAACCGCCTTCCGGACGCGGTACGGGTTATTTGAGTACCGGGTCATGCCCTTCGGACTCTGCAATGCCCCGGCCGCATTTCAGTACTTCATCGACGAGGTTTTACGGGAGTTCCTTGACCGTTTCTGCATAGTATATATCGATGATATACTGATCTACTCGGCGAACATGGAGGAACATTGCCAACACGTACGAGCCGTTCTCCAACAATTGCAACAACACGGGCTGTACGTGAAATTGGAAAAAAGCGTGTTCCATACCACAACCGTGGAATTCCTGGGACACGTTCTGACACCAGGAGGTGTTCAGATGGATTCCAAAAAAGTCGATGCCATTTTAAGGTGGCCAGCCCCGTCCTCCGTGAAACAAGTCCAGAGATTCCTAGGGTTTGCGAATTACTATCGCCACTTCATTGATGGTTTTTCCCGGATTGTCACCCCCATTACCGGTCTTCTGCGCAAAGGGGTGCTGTTCGCATGGAACGCCAAAGCAGAACAGGCATTCCGCGACTTGAAAGACCGATTCACCTCGGCTCCAATCCTGAAACATCCTGACCCTACACGCCCCTTTATCGTGGAGGCCGATGCCTCGCAAAACGCCCTCGGGGGAGTATTATCACAGAAAGACGACAAGACGAACATGCTTCACCCAGTAGCATACTACTCCAGAAAGTTGCAGCCCGCTGAATGCAATTACTCCATTGGGGATAAGGAACTCCTGGCCATCAAAGCAGCGTTTGAGGAATGGCGACACTACCTCAAGGACGCCAAACATACGGTGACCATCTTCACCGACCATAGGAATCTACTGTTCCTCCGTTCAGCCAGAGCATTGACGACAAGACAGCTACGCTGGACCCTCTTTTTTAACGAATTTGATTTCCAGATCACTTACAGACCCGGAAGGGAGAACGCCAAAGCCGACGCCTTGTCACGAATCGAGGAAATCGGAGACCAGAAACCCTCCACAGAACCAGTACCCGTTATTCCCCTCCGCTGCTTTCAGGGTGCAGTTACGTCTTCCAACTTCTTGACACAACTCCACCAAGAGTTACAACAGAAAACCAGGGACGACTGGGCCGGAGACGTCCAAGGGCTCACAGAACACAACGGATTCCTGTTCAAAGACGGGCGATACTATTTACCGTTGTTCACTCAACAACAACAAGCAATGGTCCTGTGCCACGACCACCCCCTAGCTGATCATCCAGGGTATCAAAAAACCAAGGAATTACTGCAGAGACACTTCTGGTGGCCAACCCTTAACCACGACACACAAGCCTATATCGCCCGCTGTGCCATCTGTACTCAAGGAAAAACGCTCTCACAACCCACAGTAGGGTTGTTACACCCCATTCCGATTCCGCTTTGCCCGTGGCACACTGTCTCGATGGACTTTGTGGTAGAGCTCCCTAAGACCTCCACAGGACACACTACCATTCTTACTATTGTTGACCACTTGACAAAAATGGCGCATTTCATACCTCTAACGCATCTACCTTCAGCGGCAGAACTGGCAACCCTGTTCATGCAGAACGTGGTACAGTTACATGGCATCCCATCGGTTTTGATAACGGACAGAGGTACTCAATTCGTATCCAGATTCTGGACTGAAGTCAGTTCGCTTTTGCAAATGGAAGCCTGTTTATCGTCCTCCTACCATCCCCAAACTGATGGCCAGGCCGAGCGAACAAATCGCACTATGGAACAATACCTCCGTTGCCTGCTATTGTCCATGGAAACCGAATGGTCCAAAGTTGTGTGGATCGTAGAGTACGCCTACAATAACAGCAAACATGCGGCAACAGGGGTTTCTCCGTTCTATTGTCTCCAGGGAGAGCATCCCAGAACGACTCCCTGGGTGGAGGCTCGGACGTGTGGAGTACCTACTGTTCAGGAACACCATGCTTCCCTCCGCACCATATGGCAACAAGCTCGTTTTGAACTCGCAAAGGCCAAAGAATACAACAAACTCAACACCGATAAACACCGACAACCCGAACCAGCCTATGTAGTGGGAGACAAGGTGTGGTTATCCATCCAGAACCTCAACACGCATGGACCCAAGAAACTGTTGCCCCGATACGTAGGTCCCTATCCCATAACCCAGATCATCAACCCAGTGTCCATGAAACTTTCACTACCGTCTCACATGAAAATACACCCTGTCTTTCATGTTTCCTTCTTACACCCTGCACATCCAGACAGCTCATTGGCTGCACCCCCTCCTCCTGTTCCCGTGGAAGACCACGTGGAATACGAGGTTCGGGCCATTCTTGATTCCCGCAGAACTAGGGGAAAACTGTTTTACCTAGTGGACTGGAAAGGTTACGGCCCGGAAGAACGCTTCTGGGAACCCCTGTCACACGTCCGTAATGCTCCTTCCTTAGTCAGAGCCTTTCATGCCCGGCATCCCCAGAAATCTCGCCCTGTTACCCCTCTTTGACCGGATGGGTTGGTCTGTTTTCAGGGTGGGTGCTGTCATGTTCCCTTGCGCCCCTCACCAGCGAACCGGAAGCAGGGCACTCATCACTCGACACGGGACTCCTCCCCCTGGTTGTTCCCGGCAGGTTGCAGTCTAGTCTTTCGGCGTCGCGTAGTGGACGCCGCCGGCCGGCCGTCACTTCCGGGCGCCTGGGCATATCACAACTGAGAACGGCTGGCTCGGCGCTTCGGATTCCTTCACTGAGCTTCGTAGGCACGCAGGAGCGTAGCGAAGGCTCTTCCAGCAACCGGACAGTCGGTCCGGACCGCGCAAGGGCGCCCAAAGATCCCGCCTATTTCACTCGTACTTGGCACGGAGCCGCCATTTCCTTGTTACCTCCCCAGAGCGCAGTGGCGCTTCCCTTTGCTGAGACGACTCGTGCGACGGCACGAAGTCGCCATAACTGCTTTATTCACCCCAGAGCGCAGTGGCGCATTTCCTTTGCCGAGACGACTCGTGCGACAGCACGAAGTCGCCATAACTGCCTTGTTCACCCCAGAGTGCAGTGGCGCTTTTCCTTTGTTGAGACGACTCGTGCGAAGGCACGAAGTCGCCAGAACTGCCTTGTTCACCCCAGAGCGCAGTGGCGCTTTTCCTTTGTTGAGACGACTCGTGCGACGGCACGAAGTCGCCATAACTGCCTATTTTCTCCCCCAGAGCGCAGTGGCGCTTTCCTTTGCTTAGACGACTCGTGCAACGGCACAAAGTCGCCACAACTGTCGTTACTCCCTCTAGCGCAGTGGCGCTTTCCTGGTACTTGATCTTTTCTACAGCGCAGGAGCGCTCGTACCCTGGCATACCTTCTGGGTCTTTTCCTTTGGTGATCACCACAATCCGCAAGGACCTTGTTGATGTCATCGCCTGTACTTCCTCAGTGCAAGAACACCTCGCTCACAGGTAACAGAGAAGAGAGTCCTGCTCCACATAGTATTGTGTCTCCCCCAACGCTCGGGGGATGTGCATATTCTCGCTAACCCCAGCGCTGTAGTCACCCCTGTCTCCTCTCTTGCCTTAGGTATCGTGGACTTCTACACAGACTAAGGAGCCACGAAGGGTGTCCCATCACGCCATCCACTGTCCCGCTCGCACCACCCTTCCTGGCAATCTCCCCCGGTTCCCTCCTGGAACTGGCTAGTGTATTTAGTCCTTCCAGTAACAGAAGGGTTCAGGTAGGGGTTGCTCCTGTCGTCCCTGTGGGATCCCTCCACAAACACGAGGTAAGAATTGTGGGGGTCTGACAGCTACTAGAATGTAAGTATGTAATGTTAGAATGTAGGGCTGTCTTGAGGGGAATCTTGGGGAATTTGTACACGGTGCTGGAGAAGATGGTTGCCTTGCTGTCTGCTCCTGTTGGTGGCTTTTAAGCTGTCTTCTTTTCCTGCAATAAATCTACTTATTGGATCCACTGCTGTCTTCTTCTTCTTCACTACATAAATTTGGCGACGAGCGGGAGAAGGTAAAAAGAAGGCAGCACTCACCAATATTTTGAGCTTCCTTGCGTTCTGCTGAAGACCCGTTTTCTTCGTGAAGCTGTTTCTACTCATCCCAGTGTCGTCGGCTCATCGAACTATGTCATCCGACCTCTGGTAGGATTTACATTTTTGGATTTTGGGCTTCCTCTGCCTCTTCATTACACTCTGGTCGCTGTACAACACGTGTGCATGTAGTGTTAGTATGCATTTATACTAATTCTGTAGTTATGCAGTAACAAATGCATAATGGCCCTATGGAGCGCGACCTCCCAGGCGAAGCTCATACTATGTCCCGGGGTGTGCATCCGCGGGACATTTATGTTTGCTATTACAAGTTGGGAGCATGACTTCCACCCTGTGATAGCAAATCCTTGTTTGCCTTGTTGAAGCGAGAGTAGGAAAATCTCTTATCGCTTCAATAAAGCGGATCCGGATGGTAAAAATGGAGAAAAAAAATTAAGCGGGTGTCACCCGTTCATTTAAATGAGCCCCCTGGTGGGTAATGTTCCGGGACCAATCCTATTATTATATTGCTGGGTCTCTGCAGCACTGGGGACCTTAATCTCACATGTAAATTAGGCACGGGAGGGCATAGAGACGTTTCGCAACCTAGGGGATCGCCACCTCCCCGGGTACTGTTTAGTAATTGTTTGGGGGGCTTTGAGGCCAACTCAAGTCCGGGGGATCGCCACCCTCCGGGACTTTACTTAAATATGCAGGGTGGGTGTCCCCAGTCCCTGAAGCCTCGATGGCCCTAGGCAGTGCCTTATTGGTTCTGTAATCACACGGGCAGTACTCATGGTGTTATAAAGTGATACACTCATAGAGCCCTTGCAGTTGTAGAATTACCTAGGCTTCGTTTACGTAATAGTCTGTTGGTTTATATTTGGTTGATGCACCGCAAAATTACAAATGTTTTCCCTCATAACCTCCCATCAACCGCCGATTTTCAAAATAAACTACATACAAGTGTTGTCAGAAAAAGACCCATACACTCACTTACTTATTGGTAAAAAAAAAACAACTTTTATTAAAACAACACAAATCAATGGAAACGCAACTTGATTGGAACAAACAACAGTAAAACATCAAATAAGTGGGTGGGACTCCTCCGGAAGCGGCATGCAAAACCTGCAAGAAAAAACAAACATAAGGATGTGTGCCGTGCCCTAGAGAAAAAAGAAAGGTAGTCAGAATGAAAGGAAGAAAGTGAGAATGGGACAGAGAGTGAATGGGTGGAAGGGAGAAGGGGGAGGGAGATTCAAAAGAACAGAGGGAGGAGGAGACAGAGTGTCGACCTACTGCACCCAGCCCTCGCTGTTCACCTCCCGTCACCTGTGTGTCTGGGACACTGGGGTTTGCGAGAAAGAGTGCGGTCCAACAAGTCTTTAAAATGAAACAGAGATATGAATGAGGCCAGAGATTACATTATTATCTACAGCAACATCGCTTGCCTGCACCTGTGCACCCAGGCTGCTGCACCCCATCCCCTTTCCCCGCACTGTGCTCAATTACAGCTCCTGTGCACCGAGGCTTCAATGCTTACCTGCCACAACCGGTGTGTCCAATGACATGCCGGTGCAAGCTCCAACTCTGGGGTGCCTCTCTCAGGGTGGCACAGCAGGTCTCTGGTCGGGGACAGTGTCTTGATACCACGATGGAAGGTGTTAGAATGCCCAGGGCCTCATCACGGGCTGAGCATCCGCTCCGCCGATTTTGGCAGTGGCGCAAGCCTGTGTGCATGTACACTTACTAATCAGCTCATTACAGTGCCCCAAAAGCCAACACCATGTGTCTGTAGGGCAGCGCTGCCTGCTGGCTCAGGCCTACAGTACGGTCCAGTAGGTCGTTAAAATGAGACAGAGATGTGACTGAATGAGGTCAGAGATCACATCATTACGCACGGCAACATCGCTTGTTTGCACCTGCGCACCCAGGCTGATGCACCCCACCCCTCCCACTGCACCGCGCTCAATTGCAGCCCCTGCGCACCCAGGCCCCACTGCTTACCTGCTGTCATTGGTGTGTGTCCAAACACGATGGCCAGTAGTGTTCACAATTCAGATCTAGTTTTGATTGCCAGGATGGTTTACACCTCATGGATCCCTTTTTTTTATTGCGCATTGTGATAAGCGAGGTTGATGCAGCCATATCACCTGAGGCCGCGTGGAAGAACTGGGACATGTGGCATCGTCGTTATCCTATTTATACGACCGCAAAGTGGGCTGGGCTTGTGTACGCCAGGCCAGTGTAGGGGTGTGAATAATTATTCCGGGGACCTGGGCATTGTTCAGTTCCTGCCTGGGCAGGAAGTGTACTTATGTGTGTGTCACAGTTGCAGTTTTGACTTCGCACAATCCGCAATTTACATTAATGTAGCATGTACTGGGAAGGCGGCAACTATCGCTAATGAGATGCTGTCCGAAAAGATTGAATGGACAACACCACATGTCGTTGTCAAGCTTGTGGACATGCGCAGACACGCATGTCAATGGTGTGCGGTATTATTGAAAGTGTTGCTATCGCGAAGCGCACACATGTGAATGTGCTCATATGGGGAGGATCAGCAGACAGGCTACGTCATACACAGTGATAACGCTCATTACAGTCAAGCAATGCATGTCAAACATGAAACTGAAAGTCTCACATATGACATGCTACTATACTGGTAAAGCTTGACAACAGAGCATGCTGCAACACAAACCTACACATCACTCTTTACTGTTTGTTACATGTGATCTAGGATGTGCACTCTGCCCATGGGTGATAATACCCCTTCAAGCCACCAATACCCAGGCCGAAAGGCAGCACAATAATGCGCACACACACACACACACACACCGGGGCATCGTGTTACACACATTTGTTTTTTGATGCAACGTTTCAGATGCATGGCCATCACACGTGGAAGGCTACTGTACAGAGCATGAATATTGATCAAGATGATTGTTGCATGTTGTGTGTACTATAAGATATGTGTACACAGCAAAACACTTTTCAAAAAAGCTCTTTAAGCAGAAGAGGTGTCTCTCATCTAACGCTGTAGAGAGAATGACTAAAATGGGTGTGGTCCTCCAACTGTTACAATGGGAAATGTTATGAACCAATCTAATGCTTTTTTTAAAGGTCACATGGCAATCGCGCACCAAGCGCACAAGGAGGCCGCACCCGATGCATTATTGAGAAAATATATTTACCATAATATAAGTTTATTACAGTTAGAAATATATAAATGTTTAAAATATTTTAGATTATCGCTTGCTCTCATATACACTTTAAACTTATTTAGATATAGTTTTGAGACATAAAAAAAAAAATAGGGAATGGCGTACCCGGCACGACACCATATGTCTATGATGTAACACAGGGTCTGGCAGCGTGCACTCGTCGCATACGGAACGCGCAGCCGGCGTGACCCCATACATATATGACGTAACGCGGCTTAGTACTGGTCACCCGTCGCATACCAAACTAGCAGCTGGTGCGACCTTATACGTATATGATGTTAGGCGGGACGCGGTGCAATGAAGCTATCAGATCCAAAATGCGCATACTTTACGAGTTTAGCAATATGGCGGATAGGATGTGCGTGCTCATGGAGCTTGGTACACTACAGGTACGGGAGTCCAGTTTTCAAAAAAAAAAAAAGATATACATCGGATTATAGAGTTCCAAAATATTACAAAAAAATTTAGAAAAGATATAGGTTTTATAAATATTAAAATATGAAATTAACATTTAAAAAACCTTTGAAGTTCACTGAAAAAACCATAGGTTTTACAGACGTTATAGTTAGGAATTAGCATTTAAAAAACTTTAGAAATTCACTGAAAAAACCATAGGTTTCAGGGACGTTATAGTTAGTTGGACATTTGACATGTCATCAGTGATGTCATCAGTGAGGTCACTCACCATGTCATGAGTGATGTAATATGTGACGTCATCACCAGTGCATTGCGGGCGCGCGAGTTATAGTTAGCTCAACTATCTATAACGGGCGAATTTCACTGGTTTTATATGAGTCAAATGTCCAACTAACTATAACGTCCCTGAAACCTATGGTTTTTTCAGTGGAAAAAAAAATATATATATAGATATATATATATCTATATATATATATATCCTCTCAAAACGGAATTCGACTCGCGCTCTCAGAGCTTCACTGATGCAGAAAAACAGGTTTGTTCAATAAAGTTGGGGTTTATTCAAATCATAGACCCGCCGTGACACGTTTCGCCACCGCAGTGGCTTGTTCACACAGCGTTAACAAACAAAATCATGCCATTATATACATTTCCAAAGATAATGAAAATGGTGAAAGGACTTCAGGATGTACAGCGCGCATTTTTGTATTGGGGCGCCATTTTGTAAGTCCAAATGTAAACCAATTCTCATTAAGTATACAATCTATCTATATATATATATTAATGTCTAACGTGTATTTTCCTCAATGTATTTATCGGGTTTTTGGCATCTCTCAACTACATTAATCCAGATTTCTGTGAAATTATCCAGATATCTCCACCGATCGGGAAATGCTCCTATCTTATACTCGCAGGGGATTATGGTAATCATAGTAACAACTCCCTCCCGATCGTGGCGCGTACTTAGTATGTAAGTGGTTCTTGTGATTTAGCATGTGTTCCCGTGCATATTCTGCACATGTGCATTCACTAGTTGGTGACTACGTGTAGCATATATCACCAATGCTTTAAAGTCTGTAAAAACCTGCATGTATTCATATACATTCATATATTCATGTATTCATATAGCCTTGCTAGTGGGTGATCGTGGAGCAGAGTATATTCCTTGATGCCTTAAACCCGGTGAATGTATGGAGTAAACCGCCCTTGTTGGTGGATAGTCAGTATCAGTTCCCTCTTATTAATACGTGTCATGAGGGTTTGTTATATCAATGTCATGGGTAACTGAACGGCCTCTTGTTTGTTCACCCCTGTATCATACCCCTAGTGTCCTCAAAATTCTTTCAAAAAAGAGCAAAAACTTAAAATCTTATCTGTGATTCGGAGTGTGATTGTAGGATGGTCTGAAGAAAAGGGTAGGGATCCCATTGCCACCGGTTTGAGACTTATTCCCTTCCTTTCCTCCTGTGGGAAATAGATATATGTATTCAATTAGACAGACTGTAAGTATAAATTTAAAACCTATAAGTTAAAAACACAAGTCAAATTTGCTGATCACTATTCTTCCTGGAAGTGTACGGCCATTTCTTCGTCCAGATTGTGGCCGTTTGGGAAACGGGTACACATACCAATTATGTGTCTAGATTCCCGCTGTCTAAGTCTCAAAACTCAATTGCCTCCCCTGGCTTTGGGTAAGATCTGTTCAATGGCATAATATGTCAGTTTGGTGTAATCTGAGAAATGGTGGCTAGCAAAGTGACGGGCAATGGGATACTGTTTGTCTTTGTTTGTTATTGCCCTCATATGTTCTAAAACACACTTCTTTGCCATATGTGTTGTGCTGTGCACATATCTAAGTCTGCATGGACATTCCAACACATAAATGACAAATGTGCTAGTGCAAGTCAGAAATTGGGGAATGTTAATCATGACGTTAGTACTGGTATTCCAATATTCTTTGACCATTTTACTATTTCCACAGGCTTTGCAATGGCCACATGGAAAAAAGCCTTGTAGATCGTATCCTCTTCCGTCAGTGTTAGATGTCAGATCACTATGTACCAATAAATCTTTGAAACTACGTCCCCTTCTGTACGTGATATTAGGTCTTTCAGGTAGGTCCTTTCCTATTATGGGGTCGTTTCATAAAACCCCCCAGTGTCGATTAACTACTTTACGTATCTGATCTGAGTTGCCATTATACGTCATGATCATGCGTGTTGTGTTCTCATCTTCACTGTCGGTGGTCATCTTTTCTGTTGTTTCCAGAGTACTTATTCTCTCTACTCCTTTAACCCTTTCCACCGCCTTTTTAAGGACCCAAGTAGGGTACCCTCTTGTCTTAAATCTTTCAATCATTGTTAATTCTTCCCTAAGGTAGTCTGATGTAGAACTACAATTCCTCTTTGCTCTGAGCAGTTCCCCATAGGTTATACTCCATTTCAGGTTGTATGGGTGGCTGCTCAGAGCATGAAGTAAGGTATTGCCTGCAGTGCGTTTTCGATAGAGAACTGTGTGTATGGTGTTACCTTTCACTAGTACCCGTGTGTCTAAATACTCTACCTCCTCCCTGCTGATAGTTCTAGTCAAGGTAAGATTTCTCTCATTGTGATTCAACTCTTCAATAAAACACACTGCCTCACTTTCTTCACCTTGCCAAACCATAAAAATATCATCTATGTACCTGGTAAATGCTTCTTTTAGTTTAGTGTTGGTACAGTTGTCCTCCTCCCATGCCCCCATGAACAGATTCGCGAAGCTCAGCGCAAAACATGTGCCCATCGCGGTGCCATGTTTTTGCTTGTATGTTACCATGTTAAACATGAAATAATTGTTCGGAAGGCAAAACCTGATCATTTCTAGGGTCATATTAGTGTGTTCCAGGCGGCTAACATTTCTGCGTTTGAGGAATTTCGCACATGCCTGTATCCCTTGCTCGTGGTCTATTACAGTATAGAGTGAATTGACATCCAAAGTTATAAGGATATAATCTTCTTCCCACACTAGATTTGCAATTTTATTCAAAAAATCTTTTGTATCTCTCACGTATAAAGGGAGAGTGGACAAAAATGTCCTCAAGAAATGATCCACATATCTTGAGATATTTTCCAGGGCGCTACCTCTTGATTATATAATGGGTCTCCCTGGGGGATTGTCCCTACTTTTGTGGATTTTTGGGAGGAGGTACATCACTGGTAGAATGGGGTGATCTTTATTCAGGAAACAAAATTCCTCCCATTCTAGCAGTCCCTTATCTTTCTATTCATTGAGTAACTCCCAAATGTTGATAACGCTGCTATTGTATTCCACTAATGTAGGTGTTATTGTCATTAAGCTGACGTAAAGCCTCATTGACATACATCTCTCTTGGTAAAATAACAATGTTCCCGCCTTTATCTGCAGATCTCACTATGATGCTTTTGTCAGTAGCTAGATCGTTTATAGCATTTTTTTGTACAGCTGATAGATTGTGTTTAAAATTTCTCATTTTCTTGGGCCAATTTTTTTGTCTAAAGTTTAGCATTTCATTACTCACTAAATCTTGTAAGGTATCTATATTGTCATGGCCCATTCTAGGTACAAAGGTAGATTGTGGTTTGAAACTACTGCAGGCTGCCTTGTCATGTCTGATCTCTAGTTCATCTAGGATGAGAAGTGAATCCAGATTCATATGTGTTTCGTCTGGATTATTTTGGAGTTCATGTAGAATAATCATGGTGTCTATGTCCCCAATTGATAGCTCTTCCTCCTGTGTTGTTCATGCTATGTGGTGTTGTTCCCTACTTTTAGCTGGTTTCAATTTATGCCACTTTTAAACACATCGATTTTACTATCCACATAGTTCATGGGGACTGCAGGACAGAATGAGAGTCCTAGACATAATGTTCTTTTGTCTTTGTTACTGATTGTCTTTGTCGTTAAGTTAACGATAGTTTGATTTACCATCCCATCCTCCATTACTGATTCTTTCTGGAACGTGTTTGTCTTTTTCCCATGTACTCCATAGTTTTCTCTTTTCTCTTTTCTTTCTTCTTTGTCTGGTCCTTTTCCTCCTTTTCCTCTGGTACCCATTCCTCTCCCTCTGCCCCTTCCTCTCGGTTTCGGGGAGTCCTCCATCTGGTTCATTCAGGACATGGATCTCGTTGTTTGGCGGCTCTGTTTCATGAGCCGATACTCGTCTAAAAAAGTTGTTTTTGGTCAAGTCACCCTATCTGTGTCTGATGTTGAGCTCTCTGAGGTTCTCGTTATTTCCGACTCTTCTGTATTAGTGTCCCTTAGATCTGTTACTTCCTCCTCTTGCTGTTCTTGGTGGTGACGCATTCTGACATCGGCAGGTTTCACCGTGTCGTAGAGGTGGTCATATTTTTTGCTGTACATCAGGACCCTGCCGGACTCATAGTCACCACAGTCCCTGTGCAGCTTACGTTGTTTCCTCCTCTTGATATCGTCTTTCATTAATTTCAGTCATTTCTTCATTTCTTCCAGGAATTTCATGATGGTTTCTTGGTCATCATGTGCATTTAACAGAATTTTAATTTGTTCTATTTCTTGCTTGATCTTGTCTATATCTGACCAGGCATATTTTACCAATATTTCTAGCATATTCCTGGAGCCAGTAGTTGAATTCACAGACCAGTCCTCTAGCATTTGGGGATCTGGAGAGTCATATGAGGGAGTGATATATATTCTTAGACCTCGCGGTACCATTGATTTGTCAATATAGTCCTGCAACGATGTTGCTTCCCACCATTTAGAGGTATCTTGTTTGTGGAGTTTTTCAAACCTTCTTAGTGTCTCCAAAATAGTTTTTTCAGTTGGTACTTTTGCCTGAAAAGATCTTGCATTCCTTGTCCTCATCCATCCTTTAACTTGGGAATTTAAATAAATCTCCGTTGAGCAAAAACCTGATACCTGCGTCAGTATCTGCTCCCTCTATCTATTATAGAGTTCCCCTGGTCCTCGGGATATAAACGTTCATAGGTTGGGTAACGTTCTTTGTGTGCCTATGTCCTGTTTCGAATGTTATCTTCATAGTCCCCAAGACATCTATGAAATCTGGTTATCAAAAAAAGGGGGGAATTAGAGGTTGATGGTTAGGTTCACCCTCCAGCAGTATATGTATCAAAGAACAACCTGAGCTAGTCAAGTAAAAGAACCTAACCTAGGGGGATGGGAGGTGTCAGAAAACAACTCGATTCTGAAATACACCAATTACAGAAAAAGGAAAAGATTGTCCTTTTCTTGAGTCCCCTCACTCACCAGGGTTTCCCCACGGTGACATGCTTCATCATTGGGGTCCTCCCAGTCCTCTACGGACTGAGGCGTGCTGCGACTTGCGAATTACGTAGGCGCACTAAAAAATCAGACTATGTGTAGTGCAAGTGAAAGAGTGGAGTGGGATTTAAAATTAATCAGCTAGTGGGCCAAATAAACTTTATTGATGCTCTAAGCTGATAGGTTAAAAATGGGGTGATATGCTAAGGCCCCTAGTTATAATGAATAGGTGTGCCTAGCATATGGTCTGGTCAACTAGTTTCGAGCTTCCCCAGCTCTTCTTCAGGACAACACCGGGACCAGCCCAGTGAGACAGTGCCACTCCTAGTTAACCTAAATAAGGTGCAAAATGTGAGACGCTGCAACTATAAGGCATGCGTAACAGATGATACATACGTAATGTACGTCAGGCAAAATCTGTAGGATGTAATAAGACAAATATTAATTGGAGAAAAATTGTTCATATGTACTGTTATCCATAATAATTGTGAGCACACTACACCCAAGTGTTCAATCACTTCAGTCTCTGATGTGCCTCGTTGTGCGTTTTTATAAAAAAAGGAAGAAAAGAGAGTAACGTTAATTCGCTTTCTCCATGCCGGCGTTTTTGTGCTGAAAAGTGATTGTGATTTTACAAAATATCCATATAAAACTAACGTGTCTGACACAACATAAAACACACATACACAAACATATAAATGACATAAATAGGCATTACATACTTTTTAAAAGACAATAATATGCCTCATGGTCAACGGAGGGGGAGTGGCGATCTTGTACATCTAAAGAAAAAATGTAAAAGTTGCCGTTAAAGCTGTGGCGTGCTTCGTGGTAATGGTTCGCCCTTTTTGGAGAGAAAAACGGGAAAAATGGATGTTCTCCGTAAAGCGGGTGGGGTGGAAAGGCTGTCCCAGAGCGCTCACTTACTTGTACATGGACAGCCACGCTTCTGAACACCTACTTGGGCCAACACCTACTGGACCGCATTCTGGCGTGTCTCCGGGTGGTGCTGGTTATGTAGGAATAATAGAGTTGAAAGCGAAGTAGGGCTCGTACTCGGAGATCCTCCGGGGGCGGCCATATTGGATTGGGGCAATTTCCACAAAATATATAGGTGGATAGCATGACGGTGTCTGAAAAGACTCTGAATTTGGTGAGACTGAACGTAAATATTAATTTACAAAAGGATAGAAAGTCTCATGAATGAAAACTTTTACATGCGAGCGGTGTATGCGAAAGAGAGGGCAGCCATAGCGAAATGGGACTGAAATTGAGAAAAATAGAAAAAGTTTTTGTGTAAGAAAACTTTATTAACCTCACATCCATTTTTAGGCTGCTAAGAATTAAAATCTATCGTGGGATAAATTATAATGATAATCAGGAGTAGGGAAGTTTATGTCAAAACACGATCTGGCAGAGGTTGGATGTCCAAAAAATCAAAATTACACGGTTCACAAGTAGTGTAAAAAATGTGAGAAGGACTATGATGGTCCAAGTGATACAGTAGGGTTTGAGGCCATTGTAGTGGGTATCAATGTCATGTGAATTGTCCCCAGGGTATATCATCAGAACGCAGCTTGAAAACCCATAGTTGTTCTTTCTCGTGTAGTTTTTTCTCAATGTTTTGGTGATTATTTACGTGTTCCAGAATGACCCAATTGAGGTCATTAGGTGTGTGCTGTTTTTCCAGAAAATGGGTGGTCATTTTGGTGTTATTGCGTTTACACCTAAAATTACTCCGGTGTTCGATTATCCTGGTGTTTACCTTCCTTGTGGTCATCCCCACATAGTGAAGGTTGCAGACACAGGTGATCAGGTATACCACCCCTGTCGTGTTGCATTTGGTGAAGGATCGGAGGTCCCATGTCATTCCGTTGTTGTAGGTTACTGTTTTTGTCACCTTGGTTAAATGACATACACTGCAGTTACTGCATGGGTAATGGCCCTGAGGTAGTGGATGTAACAAACGTAAAGGGCCCATGGTTCTTGTGGGGTTGGGGCGAGTGTGGACTAAAAAGTCCCTCAGATTCTTAGCTTTCCGATGGCTGAACATAGGTTTTTGTAAGTCTAAACCTCCACTGTTCAGGGTCCGCCAATGTTTCTTTATTATTTTGGTTACTTGATTAGATGCAATATTGAAGGTGGTAATACAAATTTGTCGTTTGCGATCTGGGTGTCTGTTCTCAGGTTTATCTTAAAGTAGTACCTCTCTGTTGTTGTATAAAGCTCTTTTTTGTGCTCTGGATACAAGATATTGTGGATATTGCCGTCGTAACAATTTTTGAGACAAGTCATTAGCTTGAATGTTGTAGTCTTGACGTGTAGTACAGTTGCGTCTCAGGCGCAAAAAGTGTCCGAAAGGAAGGTTGTCTTTCAGACTTCTGGGGTGGAAGCTGTCATAGACTAGTAAGCAATTCCTTGCTGTGGGTTTGAAATGTGTAGTAGTGATTACACGTCCTTCATGTGCTATTATGTTTAAATCAAGAAAGACCAGACTGGACTTACTCATAGTAAAAGTGAATTTAAAAAAAGGATCTTGTTGGTTTAGCCAGATCAGGAAGAACTCTGCTTCTTCTTCGTTCCCCTCCCAAATCAAGAGCACATCATCTATATACCTTTTCCATAATTTAATATGGTTGATGTGCGGGTTGTGCTGATGGAGAATCTTTTGTTTCTCAAGGTATTATACGTAGAGTCCTGCTAAGCTCGGCGCGAATGTACTTCCCATGCTGGTACCGTGGGTTTGTTTGTACAAAGTGTCATTGAATTGGAAAACAATTTCAGTCAAAACCAGGCGACAACATTCGAGAACCACATGTCTGGGTGTATGGTAGTCCCAGTTGCTTTGAGAAAGTACCTCCTCCAGGATATCCAAGGTGTCTTGGTGTGGGAGACTAGGGTACAGGCTCTCCACATCTAAACTGATCAGTATACTGGTTGTAGGATTGAACTCAAGGTCCTTGATTAAACAAAGGACTGCCTTCGTGTCCTGTAGGTATGTTTCAGTGGCTTGGACCAAAGGTCTTAAGAATGCGTCTGCAAACTTAGATAAAGGTTCCAAAATGGAACCTATGCCTGATACTATTGGTCTACCAGGGGGCGCCTCCATTGACTTGTGTATTTTGGGAATTGTGTAAAAGTAAGGGATTATGGGTTTTTTGTTTTCTAGGAAATCCGCTTCTTTTTTACTTATCCACTCATTTGTCAAGGATTCCTCCACCAGGCTAGCAATCTCAATCCGTAGACGTTCTGTGGGGTCTTGGTGTATTACCAGATAGTTGCGTTCATCTGCCAACAGCCGTAGGCATTCTTTTTGATAGTCGGGGGTGTTTTGTAGAACTATTGCCCCACCCTTATCAGCTGGTTTTATAGTTAGGTCTTTGTTGTTTGAAAGTTGGTGTATAGCCTCTTGTTCGGCTTTACTAGTATTATGAAATACTTTTATTGTTTTTGGGTCTAATTCCGTGACCTCCTTCAACACCGCTTTTTCGAATGCTAGTAGTTCGATAGGAAGGTTGTTGGATGGGGGAGTGAAATTGGATTTTTTATGTAGTCCTGTATCCGTAGGGATATTGGTACTAGGTTCCTTATCTTTAAAGTAGATTTCCAGTTTGATCTTGCGAATAAACTCTTTTAATTCGCAGACAAGTCTGAATGTATCCAGTGAGGCTGTAGGTACAAAACCTAATCCTTTTTCTAAAACAGTTTTCTGAATTGTTGTAAGAGTTACTTTTGACAGGTTGACTACTAGGCTGGGTTGTTGCTCGTCGAGGGCATGTTCGGTGGTCCCATGCTGCGTGTGTGGCTCCTCACTGTCTCCAAAGGCTGGGCCCATTGTACCTGTTGGCCTCGTCTGTTTTATCCTCTTAAAGGAGTCTTGCCTCTCCCTAAAAAAGACTGACTCTGATCCTGGTTCTGTGGTCCATCCCAGTATGGGTAGAGTTGTTGTGGATAGGATTGGTGAAATGGAGGTGGTCCATAGAAGAAATGTGGTGGTGGGGGGGGCGTATGGTGGCATGTTTTGGTATGAAGGCCAACCAAATCTTGGTCCGCCTCTATTTCTTTGACGTCCTCCTCTTGATCGTCTGTTCCTGTTGGTAAAGTTATAGTTCCTGCCAGAATCTGAAAAATCTGAGCCTGTATCAGAGCCATCGCTATCCGTGTTGTAGCCTGGATTGTGATTGGTGGGGATGTAATCATCTCTAGTGTAAGGATACACTTTTTCTAGAGAGAAATTCTTCTGATCTTTTTGTAATTTGACGTATTTTGTATCTTTGAGGCTTATTTCAAACTCCGTCATGGTCTTGTTAAGGTCTTCAAGTCATTTTTTTAGCTCAGCTGTGCTTTGAAATGTTTTTAAACGGACCTCCAAATCATGAATGCCAATTTTCATTTCCTCAGAGAGGCGTGCTGCAGTTTTTATAATTAGCACAAGCCAGTCTCTGGTACAGTGCCAGGATATTAGCGACCAATCCTTTTTAAAGAGTTTGTCATTTTGGAAAATAAAGGGTTCATTCCTGACTATCAAGCCACGTGGGGCAATGTTGGCTCTTACATATTTCGTCATCATAATTCCATGAATCAATGTTTTAATTTGTTCTCGTTTCAATTCTGTCAACTCATCCCAACATTGGCTGGCTTCGTTGGTGTCCCTGGTACTGGTCCCAGCCAAGGGAAGCATGGATGCTATTATTCTATCTACCTCATCTTGTGAGTAGGTGAGGCCTGTTCTTTCTGTCATGTTGACTTCTATTGAAAAAGTATGTGTGAAGGGACGTCAGACAGTGGTTAGTTAAAAAATAGGGGGGTAGGTTTCCCACAGCTGCACGCTGTAAATAATGGTTATCAAAAAAAGGGGGGAATTAGAGGTTGATGGTTAGGTTCACCCTCCAGCAGTATATGTATCAAAGAACAACCTGAGCTAGTCAAGTAAAAGAACCTAACCTAGGGGGATGGGAGGTGTCAGAAAACAACTCGATTCTGAAATACACCAATTACAGAAAAAGGAAAAGATTGTCCTTTTCTTGAGTCCCCTCACTCACCAGGGTTTCCCCACGGTGACATGCTTCATCATTGGGGTCCTCCCAGTCCTCTACGGACTGAGGCGTGCTGCGACTTGCGAATTACGTAGGAGCACTAAAAAATCAGACTATGTGTAGTGCAAGTGAAAGAGTGGAGTGGGATTTAAAATTAATCAGCTAGTGGGCCAAATAAACTTTATTGATGCTCTAAGCTGATAGGTTAAAAATGGGGTGATATGCTAAGGCCCCTAGTTATAATGAATAGGTGTGCCTAGCATATGGTCTGGTCAACTAGTTTCGAGCTTCCCGAGCTCTTCTTCAGAACAACACCGGGACCAGCCCAGTGAGACAGTGCCACTCCTAGTTAACCTAAATAAGGTGCAAAATGTGAGACGCTGCAACTATAAGGCATGCGTAACAGATGATACATACGTAATGTACGTCAGGCAAAATCTGTAGGATGTAATAAGACAAATATTAATTGGAGAAAAATTGTTCATATGTACTGTTATCCATAATAATTGTGAGCACACTACACCCAAGTGTTCAATCACTTCAGTCTCTGATGTGCCTCGTTGTGCGTTTTTATAAAAAAAGGAAGAAAAGAGAGGAACGTTAATTCGCTTTCTCCATGCCGGCGTTTTTGTGCTGAAAAGTGATTGTGATTTTACAAAATATCCATATAAAACTAATGTGTCTGACACAACATAAAACACACATACACAAACATATAAATGATATAAATAGGCATTACATACTTTTTAAAAGACAATAATATGCCTCATGGTCAACGGAGGGGGAGTGGCGATCTTGTACATCTAAAGAAAAAATGTAAAAGTTGCCGTTAAAGCTGTGTCGTGCTTCGTGGTAATGGTTCGCCCTTTTTGGAGAGAAAAACGGGAAAAATGGATGTTCTCCGTAAAGCGGGTGGGGTGGAAAGGCTGTCCCAGAGCGCTCACTTACTTGTACATGGACAGCCACGCTTCTGAACACCTACTTGGGCCAACACCTACCGGACCGCATTCTGGCGTGTCTCCGGGGTGGTGCTGGTTATGTAGGAATAATAGAGTTGAAAGCGAAGTAGGGCTCGTACTCGGAGATCCTCCGGTGGCGGCCATATTGGATTGGGGCAATTTCCACAAAATATATAGGTGGATAGCATGACGGTGTCTGAAAAGACTCTGAATTTGGTGAGACTGAACGTAAATATTAATTTACAAAAGGATTGAAAGTCTCATGAATGAAAACTTTCACATGCGAGCGGTGTATGCGAAAGAGAGGGCAGCCATAGCGAGATGGGACTGAAATTGAGAAAAATAGAAAAAGTTTTTGTGTAAGAAAACTTTATTAACCTCACATCCATTTTTAGGCTGCTAAGAATTAAAATCTATCGTGGGATAAATTATAATGATAATCAGGAGTAGGGAAGTTTATGTCAAAACACGATCTGGCAGAGTTTGGATGTCCAAAAAATCAAAATTACACGGTTCACAAGTAGTGTAAAAAATGTGAGAAGGACTATGATGGTCCAAGTGATACAGTAGGGTTTGAGGCCATTGCAGTGGGTATCAATGTCATGTGAATAGTCCCCAGGGTATATCATCATTCAAACCATAGCTATCAGAACGCAGCTTGAAAACCCATCGTTGTTCTTTCTCGTGTAGTTTTTTCTCAATGTTTTGGTGATTATTTACGTGTTCCAGAATGACCCAATTGAGGTCATTAGGTGTGTGCTGTTTTTCCAGAAAATGGGTGGTCATTTTGGTGTCATTGCGTTTACACCTAAAATTACTCCGGTGTTCGATTATCCTGGTGTTTACCTTCCTTGTGGTCATCCCCACATAGTGAAGGTTGCAGACACAGGTGATCAGGTATACCACCCCTGTCGTGTTGCAGTTGGTGAAGGATCGGAGGTCCCATGTCATTCCGTTGTTGTAGGTTACTATTTTTGTCACCTTGGTTAAATGACATACAATGCAGTTACTGCATGGGTAATGGCCCTGAGGTAGTGGATGTAACAAACGTAAAGGGCCCATGGTTCTTGTGGGGTTGGGGCGAGTGTGGACTAAAAAGTCCCTCAGATTCTTAGCTTTCCGATGGCTGAACATAGGTTTTTGTAAGTCTAAACCTCCACTGTTCAGGGTCCGCCAATCTCACTCCACTCTTTCACTTGCACTACACATAGTCTGATTTTTTAGTGCTCCTACGTAATTCGCAAGTCGCAGCACGCCTCAGTCCGTAGAGGACTGGGAGGACCCCAATGATGAAGCATGTCACCGTGGGGAAACCCTGGTGAGTGAGGGGACTCAAGAAAAGGACAATCTTTTCCTTTTTCTGTAATTGGTGTATCTATGAAATCTGCACACTTTCCCAGTTTGAAGTCCTATAGAGGGATATGTATCCCATTGACAAAGTTCCACCCTCGCTCGCCCTCACTGTACATAAACCTCCAATAAAAAACAAGGTTCAGTTCTTACCTGCACAGTGTATCCTGGTCCCGGGATAGCGTGCAGTCTCTTTGTGGGTGGCGTGGGCTCCTCCTCTCAGTCTACGTCCCCTCTCAGTCTACGTCTCTAAATAAAACTTGTGAATCTGGCAAAAGTCCAAGACTGGGCCTGCCCCGCTTTATGACTGCCAAACGGAGCTACGAGCTGGCTCCCCCCTTGTAAGGGCGCCAGCTCACCTTCGTTCACAAATGCTGCCGCACCAGCGTGGTGCCGCAGCTGACCCGCCAACAGCGGTGGTCTTCTCTTCGCGAGACTTCAAGCTACACACCCACTTGACTTTACAAGGATTGCACTACATCATCCATAAGGCCATGAGGATGACCACTTCCGCAAGGACAGGTGCTGGAACATAAATTGTGCACTCCCGGCAGCGTTTCTAGTCATCGTGTAAACTTAACGCCACTGAAGAAAGGCTCATTCCTGAAACGCGTCTGCCGTATACTGAGCTATGCTGTTCCTGGATGTTTCCTGCTGGCAGGCTGTCAATGAATTAAAGAGAGCTGAAATATACCTTTGTGTGGCATGTCTCTTCAAATGGGTTCCTGTTTTGTTGGATGTAAAGGTGGCCGTAACCCGGTCGCGAAGAGAAGCGAATCATGAAAATTCGCAAACCACGTGGTACTCGTCCCACATCTGTTTAGCGCTGAAGCGATTCTGCTTCTCACCACTTTGAAAGCTCTTTCCTGTGTAATTTCTCCAATTGATTAAAGAGGGTTTGTGTTTTTAGTTCCTCTGTGATATTAAGTGTCTGATTACTCATACTGCCATTTGCCCCCAATTGCGTGAAAAAAGTTTATCAGCTGTCTCTTTTCTCCTTGCTTTAAGAGCTGCAGCCATCGTTGTAATATGCCTGAATAAGCCGTGCACGTACTGGATGCGAGAGTTATCGCTCTCGTAATTACACCAGCTCCCCTCCCTTATAGACGCTCAGTTGAGCATAGCGGTCAAACAGGACCCGAGATGGATCCGCACACCTCCGAGGCAACAATGGAACCGGCGGCGTCCTACGACGTCTTCCAACACCTCGAAGAGCCCAAAGGGGCATCAGCACCCAGCTCGCTTCACCCCACACTCAGGATTACAAAGTTCTTTAAACCGCCAGCACTCGCACTCGTGAGCTTGCACTTCACAAACTCGAGTCTAAATACATCATAGATTTTGAAACGATGATACCTATGGGATTAAACTCGAGTGAGGAGTTAGCTGCACATTTGCATAATTAGCTAGATTGCGTGATGTGATCGGTAAAATTTGCATGTCTGTCTCTTTTATGAAATACTCTGGATTTTAATCCTTTCTTAATTTTTCTTTTAGGAAAAGGTCTGTCAGATTGGGTTAAAAAGTTTGGTTTGTGGATAACTTTGACAGTTACGCCATGAGCTTTTCAACTGTTCAACCAAGATTCAGCTATGTCATCAGTGTTGTCGCCCACTTGAGCATGGACTTGATTATATTGGAGAATATATATCTGTGTTAAATTTGATTTGCACAACCGGTATTGTCTATTCAAATAGGAATAGTGTCTGAAGGTATAATAGAGGATCCGTCTGCCCACTGGGGGGAATTGTTGTGTAATCAAATTATACTGATGGCTTGTGCAGATCAATTTAGTTGTATTTTATACATTATTACTTATTTCTTGGTTGCACAGTAATTAGGTAATGATTTAAACACTTACTGCCATAATGAATTTCAATTGCAAAGCAGTTACTGTGATACAATACATTTAACATAATTAGTATTTTTACCTTGTTAAAATGGCTGCCATGTATGTATTTGTAATCCCCTCTTTTGACAGTCCTATTTTCATTTAATTTATTTTGCGCTATTTAAATGGCTGCTTTAAAATTACTTGCTGAAAGCGTGATCAAGGTAAAAGCCGAAACGCGTTTTTTTTGGAGCCATTAAAAGCTTTTAGTTCACCGAGCATGAGTGTCCGGACGTTTTTCTGTGATGAGCGGGAAAGATTGATGCATATATATATTCACTGAAAAAAACATAGGTTTCAGGCACGTTTTAGTTAGGAATTAGCATTTAAAAAATCTTAGAAATTCACTGAAAAAACCATAGGTTTCAGGGGCGTTATAGTTAGCTGGACTTTTCACTTGTACAAAACCATTGAAATTCCCCCGATATAGTTAGTTCAGCTAACTATAACTCGCGCGCCTGCAATGCACTGTTGATGACGTCACATATTACATCACTCATGACATGGTCAGTGACATCACTCATGACATCACTGATGACATCTCAAATGACATCACTGATGATATCACTGATGACATCATCCAGTGAATGTGAATGAGCTTTTCTAATTTAAAAAGCTCCTGGTTCCTCCTTTTTGTTTAATTAATAATAAGTAATAAACTGGATCTCAGGAGAATTAGCCCACTGGCCTCTTCCAGTGATCATCTGCGGCAATTTTAATATTAGTCTTCCTTGCGATTGGAGTGCTAGCAGTCAGTAGAAATATACTGGTAGGAAGCCAAAAGTGTTTCATGCCTTAACAAATTTAATACACATTCATGGGCTTAGTGATGTGTGGGCTACTCTAAAACCTAATCAACCTGGCTATACGTACTATTCAGCCCCGCAACTTTCTCTCGCAAGGCTGGATTTTTTTTTGTTTCTTCATCTCTCATTCGGGACTGTACCATTGATACAGCCCCGCGATTTATGTCGGACCCCAATCCACTCATTTTAAACTTAAAGGGGCTGGGTTCCAGTGGACAAACCTCGACCTGGAGCTTCGAAAGAGCGCTCTTGTATGATACCGGATACCAGAGGTATATGAGAAACTGGATCCAGGAGTTCCTTGAGACAAACATATGGTCTGTACCGGTCATGGTTGTGTGGGACACATTGAAAGCATGTATCCGAGGTGAGACCTTACGGTACTCCATAAGAAAAAACAAACAAGAAAAAGCGCAGATCTTGAAGCTACAGGATAAAATGGCCAAGGCGGAAGAAAAATTAACTAAGGCTGTTCAGCTGAGGGTGGAAATCGAAGCAGCACAGCTTGAAGTGGTAGCCAATAAAGCTGAAATTGGGGCGAAACTCGCAGAGGTCGCTGCAAAATAGTCTTCTGCTCGGGTAAAAACCTACAAGTGTAGTGAACTTATCGGTCATCAATTAACTATCCGAATCAGACAGCAGGTCTCCTCCAATGAAATTCTTTCAATACAAGTCTCTACAGGGGCGACCCCAAATGACCCTATTAAAATTCAAGGGGCATTTCGAGAGTTCTATAAGAGCTTATATACAGAGGAGAATATTGGCTCACCAGATATCAGAGAGGCAGAGATTTCCAACTACCTGCATAGTCTCTCTTACTCAACTTAGCAAGGAAGAACATGACCAATTAGAAGATCCACCTTTATGGGAAGAAATTGCTCTAACCTTAGCAAACCTGCAAGATGTTAAAGTCGCTGGTTTAGATGGCATTCCTGTGAAATTCTATAAAAGAAATTCTCTTCAAATAAAAGATCTGCTTACCACGCAGGTGGACTCCATCTTCAATGGGGCTCCTCCACCAGATTCATGGTCACCTGCTAAGATCGTAATCTTTCCAAAGGAAGATAAGTCACCGCTAGTTATGTGCTCATATCGGCCGATTGCATTCATCAACTGTGATTCGAAAGTCTACTCAAAAAACCTAGCGTCTAGAATTGAACATCTTGTGTCCAAGTGGCAACATGGGTTCATTCCTACAAAAGAACCTACTGAACACGTTCCGTGGACCATCACTTTATTTGGTGCCGCTCAAGTGTCAGAAGACCCGATCGCGCTAATTTTGCTGGATGCTGGATGCTGAAAAAGCTTTCAATCGGGTCTCCTGGCAATTCCTTTTGGGCGTCATGAGGAGGATGCAATTCAAGCTGTACAGGCCCTGTATTTAAATCCCACAGCCAGAATCTCAATAAATGGGAAATTAACTGAGTCAATCGAGATATCAAGGGGAACACGGAAGGGCTGCCCGTGCTCTCCATTGCTATTTGCGATTTATATAGACCCATTTATCAAGAAAATCGAAAACAATTTAGATATTCTGGCTGTGAGTAGACATGGTCTGAACACTAAAATCATGGCCTCCGCGGATGATCTTGCATTGATTATTCCGGATCCTGAGACAGCCATTTTAGCTATAGAACAGGAGACACACGAGTTTGGCATGGTATCCGGATATGCACTCAATAAAGCAAAGACGCAGATCATCTTAAATAAAGAAATTTCAGGGTTGTTCAAAACGCTAAATATTTAGGGGTAAACATTGTAGCTGCCATTGAGCTAATCGTTAGTGAGAACTTGAACCCACTGGCAGCTGAAACCAAGAAAGCACTAAACCGTCCCAATAATTTGCACCTGACCATAGTGTGGCGTTGTAATGTCCTTAAGATGATTATTTTTCCTAAGGTGCTTTATTTTTTTTGGGCCATCTCCCTGGAATTCAGCAAGTTAACTCTTCAGAGATTTGAATAACTTTTTTCTCAATTTGTTTGTGCATACACTCAGCTGAGGAGGTCTTTTAAGTTTTTATCCCTTCCTCGGGAGCGAGGGGGGTGGGCGCTTCCCAACCTGAAGCTGTATTATTGGGCAGCGGTCCTGCAAAACTGATTTTTTTTATTCTATGAACAACCACCTCCTACAACAACAGGGCTCCCGTCTCCCTTTGAATTATTACTTGGGGCTGTAGCTCGGGGTTGCCTTTGGTGACAGCTAGAGTACGGATACTACAAGCGGGTCTGATCCAAGATTTTGGTGGGTGCTTATATGGTCTTCTCTAACCTCTGCAAATGTTTAGGTCTGGGGAGAATGAACTTCTATACCCCCATAAATAACAACGTTAATCTGCCTGCAATCTTCGGGAGATCATACTGTCCAAACTGGCACAAAGCGGGCATATTAAAACTAGGAGATTTGATTTCTGCTGAAGGAATCCGGCCATTCAACGATCTCAGGATTCAATACAATCCGAGCCATAGTGAGGCCTTTATATACCTTGCCATTAGGGATTTTCTGGTCTGCCGGCTTTGCCCCCTAGTGCCCTTATCGACAAGCTAAATGATCCTAAGTTGCCTCTCATTGGGTGTATATACACTGCACTGAATAGCCGAATGCTGGATGACATGGGCAAGATTGCAAGTAAATGGCAAACTGGGTACTTCCAATAATACTTTTTATCTTGCCATGCGAGAGGCCCAGAGCGACTTGCTATCCGCCAAATTGCAGGCACAGTTTTACAAAACCAGTTTATTTTTATATAACACACCTAGTAGGATCGCAAAGTGGGGGACAGGCAAAGGAACTCTCCACCCTCGATTCGCGGAGTTTAACGCTGACTCTGTACATATGTTTTCCACCTGCATAAGTCTTGAGCCACTTCTTAGAAAAATACAGATTTTCCTAGGGGTAGTCTTATCGCGTGACATCTTGCTAACGCCCCCTGCTATCTTACTGGGTATACAGGATAGGATTGACAGGAAGAGCGGTGGGCATTATTTTTTGTGGCTATGACCATCCTCAGGATCTGTATAACTTTTGTTTGGATAGACCCAAATCCTCCTTTATTTTCCCAATGGTTGGCCCGATTTGTAGCCACATGCAATCTGGAGAAGGCTATCTATGCCAAAAGAGGCATCCGGGCCAAAAAGAAGTGATTAGACATAGGGGACCCTCCATCCAAGTGACTCAATCAGACGAGCCTTAGGGCTTTTCTTTGGCACATAGCACTTTACTTTATCTAAATAACTTTTTTTATCTTTGTCTTCTCCTGTATGCTATACTATGGTTGTAATGTTTGCAAAAGAAGCACGTGGCACTTTATTAGTAATGGTCTTTTAGCAATGGTACAATCATGCTCGCAGTTTTAAGAAGGTACGCAGTACTTCCCATTTTAACAGTTGGTATAATGTTTGTACAACAATTTGCTTTTCTTCTCTGTTTTCTTATGGGGATGTCTAATGGGGGTAGAAAACAATGGGAGAGCAAGGGAAGAAAGGGGTGCGTCCGTATCCCCTGTGTAATGAATATTAAACAATGATGGACGAACCCAATCTATGTGTGGTACTATCACTGGTAGTCAGTGTTTGGGACCCACTGGGTTTGTTAAAAGGCCCCTCACACACCAACCTGGTTGGTGTCATGCTTCATCATTGGGGTCCCAACCGGGTGGCCGAGTGCCCCCCGGTTGTGCTACGACGCCTGATTACAGCGGAGCTGGTGTGGTGCAGAAATGCGATGTGGTGTGAATTAAAAATATCGCTGAGAATTCTTGCCTCTTCGGATTTATTATTGGCGGCTCAGGATATGGTTAAAAAGTATGTGTGATTCAACTAAAAAAGAATGAATGATCTTTTAGTTGGCAATGTGATGGGTCTACATGTTTCAGCTCTGCTTTCTTCAGGACCATGAAAATAAGTGAGTGGCAAAAGATGTGGTGCCACGTGAAAAGTGAGAACAGTAATATTAGCACCTACACACGCGCTAAGGTGTGTGGGCTGCGTGTCGCCGTACTTACAGACACGTATGAAAGAATTACACTATGGTTGAGTGTGGGTGGCCGATTCGGGGCTTGGGAGGAGTTCGCTCCTCTGAAAACCCGCATCCGGGTTGACGGGAGACAACACCAGGTTCCATGCGGGTCCGCTCTGAGACAAAAGGTTTTCAGAGGAGCGAACTCCTGTCATGATGGCCAAATGATGCTTGACTTAATTACATTCCAAATGATGGAGTTAATTTACCAATGTATGTTAATACTGTGACTGTGGATTACATTCTGGTTGTGTCCTGAGTACATTTTTCAAATACAACCTGTTTATTGGCAGTGTAATATACGATTAACACACTGCAAAATCAAACTGTGACATTTCCTATTCCAAGCCAGAACCCTTCCTGCAACTTTGAATAGGTTTACACTTTATACCACCATGCACAGCAAAGACTCACTCTTGAAGGGATACAGTAGGACATATGCCATCTTGGTTTCAGTGAAGGTTATTTATTGGGATTACTGTTAGAGCAAGTGTTAGAGCACTTTGCAGGCTTCATTGAACACTCTCCTCTTGGCATGGAGGTACTTAAACACTGAAGCATCTTAAGGAACAGGCCAGATCTTAAATGCTCACATCAATGGATCCTAATAGAAGGTACTTATTAGTTAACACAAAGTATGCTAATTTACTATGTACAATTCTCTCACATAATGCTATAAGCCATAAGCAATGGAATTTTAAGTGTTGAACTACCAGAACTATGTCAAGACAGTTTGTTTTGGGGACGATTCCGCCACTGGGTGGGTGACCATAACCGTCACCTTCATGTGGGAGCACAATACCTGTAATAATAATAATAAAAAAGTGTAAGGCCTCACTCTGAAATATGTCACCATGTTATCTAAAGCCAGTTAAATTTGTTGTGTGCACTTTATATATTTTGATTTCGTCCACATGCTTTCACTTACTCCATTTTTATATACAATTCGGCCAATACATTAGTCAGGATCAAGATTTGACTAAAGTCCTTAAATCTTCAAAGCCTCACATCTGTAAGAGCTTGTTACAGCTATTTAACATACATTGTTTAGCAAGAAAAAGGCCTGATTTTTTATTGTTTGGTGTTTTCTGAGCTGTGTGTAAATTCTTGTTTACGCACTGGTCGGAATTACAAATTGGGAGGTAGTTATTGCATCCGTTATTTACCCGATACATTAAATACGTCAACTGCCCTTCCATTTTGACAAGCCAAACCTGCCTAAATTTAACAGGGAAATGTGTATAGAATGTATCATACCATACCATTCAGATGTTGGTGTTTTCAACACCAAAATCCACGTTATTCTCCAAAAACTCTTAATTGGTGATATTTATCACTCCAATAAACAACGTTCCTTAGGGTATCATTGTGTATGAGGTGCGATAAATAGCACCTTGTTTCTGGACCAGTGTGTAATGAGGCTCTAATTAGCTAATTACCATATTACCCCTAAGATTGCTACCTACATATAGAAGGACCCCAGATTATACAATTTGGCATCTCAGTTGGTCAGCTATAAAAGTCTGTAACCTTTCCTGTATGCCATTAAAAACACATGCTTCTGATACTACTCATAAATCACTCCATTTCTAAACTTGAAACATATTTTGAAGTCTGTATGATTAGATCGCCAAGGGTTTTCAAAGTACCTAAAGTGACAATATTAACTGTAAGCGATTATTTGAGTGATTTGCCTTTGCACTTGAATGTTTGGAGGAACCTTGCAATGAACCATCTTCACAAGATAGTTTGTGCTGTGGACTGCACCCTTACTGGTTGATTGAACATAATCATCACCACCATGTGAGTGAACAAAACCTAGAACAAAAACACATGACTTTAGTCTGCAATATGTTGCTTTTGATGTTGAACATCTAAAGGTAAATAGATTTGTGGAATGAACTGTAAATATGTTTTATTTTGCTCAAACACCTAGTGACTCACTCACTAATTTACTCTCATGATTCTGCACTTACACAGAACTATGCGCAGGAAAACAGGACCTCTGTGTATAGGGGTGTACCAACCTACCACCTTAGTACCCAAAATCCCCAAATGACTAGCTGTAGTATCTCATTCGTTCTCCTCCAAAATCACAAAGCTACAAATGATTACACAACCCAGAACACAACACTCCCGACTCTCTCAGGAATCGCGGTAGTAAGACATACCCTTTTGCTCACTCACTCGTACTTGTCCACAATAAGAATGGTCAGAGTCACTGTTATAGTTCAAAATGTTTATTTTAACTATCGTGCTCTATAATGCAGTATACGAGCCACTACCAGCAGCCAAATGCATAAACTTAGAGCAATTTGCAGTGTTACAATTCCATAGAATATAAAGGGGGATGTCATTATATATAGACAGTGGAAAAAGGACTATAAGGCCTGACCACTCTCCTCTTGGTAAGGTCACTTTTATGTAAGAGAAGATCTCTGGGCTTTGTCAGCAGACCCCCTACCTTAGTGCTTAGATGGAAGCTTTACATCATAGGAATCGCATAGCTCTTCTCCCTAGAAAGGACCCTCTCCAAGTGTGTGTCAGAACAACATGCATCCCTTTTATATCAAAGCACGAGTTTCCAGTAGTGCAGCTGTGTTAGCATGTTTTGTCTAGATGCTAGGGACTTACCAGAACAGAATAACAAGGGGCATTGTTTATCGACCTTGCACATCGTGTTCAGACTAAACTCCAAGAGCATGCTGCGAACCAGAAAGCAGACAGTTCCCATGTGAAAGGTACAAACATAGTCTTGCAAAACAAAGTCAAGTACTAATGTGTGCAAAAGGAGCATCATGGCAGCTGTGCTCATGTCAATTTAGCAATGTCGACATTGACCCTAACGGCCATATGACACCATCAGTAGGAACACCACAGCAATCTTCATGACTGAGAGATAAGACAGTATTGATTATATGGCTGCAATACCCTCTTCAAGCTCTTCTGTCAGTCCAGGACGCCTACATTTTTACTGGAAGCATCACCACAATCTCCTCTCAGAGCATTGCACCACAGATCAAATTACCACTTTATCAGAATAAATGTTGCCAATGCGCTCAAGCGAGAAGAATGTAAAAGGTGCCTGTTTCACACACTTGCTTTTATTTTCCAGTTAGTAAATATTTAGGTGTGACTGTCATGTCTCTGTTTGTTGTTCCCTGTGGAAAGAGCACTTAGGCATAAGGAAGAACAGGGTGTTTGTCAAAGGGGGCGTTTAATCTAGAAACACACTACATTAGATTTATTTTTCTTGTCTTTATCATCCAATTTTCTTACGTAATTGATTTTGATAGCAGCTAAAGTACTGTGCGATGGTGTATGTATATTTCCACTTCCAGGGTTTGTTATTTGTTGGGGATTAAGTATCCATTTTCTGCCATAAGAACTTTCAAAGGGTTTGAATACTGGCACAAACTCAGCCTTAACACCCTAACCTCTCTTGCATCTGGGATTTCTCTCTGGATAGCCATTTTAAGTCATTTCATTTTGCCTTTATTTTGCAGTATGAAGTAGCAAACCTTGTAGTATTTAACTTTATAGCTCCCTTTTCCATAGGGATAGTCTGGAAGTTTCATTGCTTAGAGGAGCAACTCATTAAATATTTAAATACATCATAGTATGTCACACAACTTAATAGTATTATTTTCTGCGACAGAAAACCATATACTCCTCAAAGATAAACTGTGTTCATTAAGACAAAACATTAAGGATGTCTTCTGACCATTTACTTAATCTCATCCTTGGAAATCATTGATTCCCATTTGCAGTATTATGACAGGAACAGAAGCAGGTATTATTGTACTTCCCATCAACAGTGCCAGACTGAGCAGCATAGCAGAAGAAAACAATCATACCACCCTTACAACATAAAATTTAAACATTTCACTTAAGTAATGTTAAGTGTTTGCTTGCAGTATCATCTTCTGCTTTTTGGGCGTAGGTTTTAATCCTTGACATCATATGATTCATTTACCGACCGAGAAAGAACATCACCTATTGCGCATCATGCTCTGTTGATTGCTCATCGGGCAAAGATACCTTCAACTCAAAGTCTTAAAAAGGTCACTATAAAAGGAGCTTTAAATCTCTTGATTTAATTTGGAGCAATGTCCCTAAAGACACACTGTAAAATGTCTTGGTCAATGATGGCAATGCCCTCTCATGATCAATATTTCCAAAGTTTAAAACATGTTAGTTTTATAACGCTGCCTGTGGTGATGCATTCCAGGGCCTGACTTTCCCCTTAGGGAGATGCTTAGTAGTGGCTTGGTCCCCTTTATTCACCAGTGTCCTTCTCCCCTCTAGATATCACATCAATTCAGACGTAGATCCTTAATAGGTGAATAAGTATTTGACTGGACACCAATTAATTCTTCACACTCAGTCCTCTGATTGTCTATGAACTACATTGGCAAAGCATCTTAACTTGGATAAGGAAAACTCTTGACTCAAAAATTAGGAAAATGCTCAAAGCCAAATACTATTTTTCCTCTGATTGTTAATAACGTCCATTCTATCCCGTGCATCTACCCTAGCTTACTTTGATTTCTTTTTGCATGGAGAAGAACCTCAACAATATCCTTTATATGTTCCTTAAAGTATGCAAAGGCTGGTTCCTGAAAATTATAGGTCCCTTATCTAACCTATAATTTTTGACATGTTTTAGGAGTCATAATCCAAGGATATTTCAGTGGACTTGCTCTCTGCTAATGCATTGATATTTAGCTGTGAACTGTCACACACACTTAGGGCCATATTTATGACATTAGTGGTGCAGAGTAGCGCAGCAAGTCACCTTGCTGCTCTGCCCTGCAGCACAGAGAAAGGGTAGGAATGCACTGTATTCATCCAATACTGTCCTTTCCCCTTGTGCTGGCACCATTTTGACAGCCTAGTGCCAATGCAGGCACCCTTGCACCATGATGCAAGAGTGCCTGTTTTTCAGGCAGAATGTTTTTGAGCAGGAAGGTGCACCTTCCTGCACAAAAAAAATCATGAGAGGCTTTTTCCTAGAAGAAAGAGGAAAAAACAAGGCAAAATAAACATATTTCTTTATGCTTCACCTGGGGAAGCATATATTTTAGGTACATTTCCAGGTTTATAAGGTCTTGTAAAACTGGATATGAGTAAAAAACCAAAGGAGTTGCATGAGAACACCCATAGAAAGCCAATGAAAGTCCACCCAGGGCAGAATAATGCTGCGTTATTTACTCCATGTTTTTGGAGCCACGGCAAAATTGCTTTGCGTGGCTTCAAAAATATTTCTTAAGGTTTGGGGGTCTTCGTACCCCATTGGGTGGTGCAAGAGAGAAACAAACGGGGTCATAAAATTGGCCATTAGGGCCTGAGTTATAGTTTGGTGGATGGAGTATAGGAGTAAAGGCAGACAGGGTGACAGTGGACTAAATTCCACCACCATGTCTTTATACCTTCTGTGAATTTGAGAATACTCTCCTGGCCCACTGGTATATCTATACATTCACAGGAACATCTGTCATGGCAGTTACTATCAGTGTTGGAAACATTTAACAGACGTCACCATCAAACATTATGATTGGCCGTGAAAATTATCCAAAGTATTTTTTTTTTCAAAATATACTCTCTAAAACTAATGCCTCGTCTCCATGGGAGTTTTGCTTCCTGGTTGGGGGTAGTTATTTTTTACTCCCTGTCTCGGTGATAGACATTAAGATAAACTGATAATGCAGTCCACCTTAAACTGGGTGGATTGTGTTATGTGTGTCTTCTCATAGCCCTTACTCTGTCACTCCATCGGAGGAAGGTTTAGGCCGCAGAGTAAGTTTTACTCCATCCCCATAAACCTGGCAGTCTTCTCGACACAAAATCGGGTGGGTGTACCTAGAGTTTGGCAGAGAGGGTACTCTGTCGCTGTTGCAATGATACAATGTAGTCTCTCTGCCAAAGTCTGAGTCAGGCTCTGGTTGCTATGTGGTCCCATTCATGGCCCAACTCCACCGTATTTTGGCAGTGCTGTTCACAAAGGTAAATTACACTTGTGAATAATTTACATATGTAATTGACTTGTACATTTTTTAGTAACTTTACTACTTTTGGCTAGTCGCAAATTCTAGGAAATAATGTTACATTAAATTAAATTATCTATTTCATTAAATCAATAATTATTCATTAAATGAATAATTATTAAGGCCTAATACAAATGTTATCTTTATTTATCTTATACCATACAGTGATTCTCACTTTGAATATGGAGTCTACCTGCAATAAAGTATAAGGAAAATAAAAAACGTATTTTATCCAGAATTAAAAAAAAATATATTTTTCAGTTAAACCTTAACCCCTTTGCCGTGCGGCAAATTCTGCCACGGTACGAGGGGGGGCGGGGCTGGGTACCCAGGACGGCTCTCCCCGCCATCATAAATCATGGTGGGCATGTGCTCATGACGGCCGGGAGCCATCCGAACTCCGCTCACCAATTAATTCTCCCACACAGGTGGGTAATTAGCCTCGCGTGGGCGGAGCGGCAACGGTCAGACGGCTCCTGACCGTCATGAGCACACAACTACCATGACTCTTGACGACCGGGAGCCGTCCTGAGCATCCATGAGGTTAATGTAATTTAATTATTTCTTTTATTTTAGAATGTAGAATGAAAGAAACCAATGGTACAGCACTGGTAACCTAATTTTGAATTAAATCTTTGATTAATGTGAATCTGTTATAATAAATAAAAATTATTTTCTGACGTTTGAATTGAAAGCTAAATTCCAAACTAAAGTAAAAATATTTGTTTATTTATTATCCATTGCAAATTATTAAAAGTGATGTATCAAACTAATGAAAAGTTATTTAATTGCATTTTAATAATAACATTATTTACATGTCTTTTTGAATTTACAAAAGTGTATTAAATAATTTAGAATCAAGTATTAAAAATTGCCTATTTACATATGTGTTTTAACTTTAAATTATATTTATTTATATTTGTTAATAATTACAATAACTTAATTGGATTCAACATTATTTTTATTTCAAGTACTACATTTAATTATTTTCTCTGGGAAAATATTGCAGTTCAAGTGGTTGTCAAGTGTGGTACTGAACTGAGCTGGGGTAATTTACTGTTGTTTTGAGTATCTTTTTTGGCTTTGCTAACTTTGGAAATGCAGTTTGTGAACAGCAATAAGCTTACTCTTTTGCGTGTTGGCATCTCTCTCTCAACCCCTCCCTGACCCGCCTTTACCCTTCTTAAACTCCTCCTTACTCCTCCATAATCCACTCACCTTAAATTGTAAGTATGCTCCAATTATCAGCCAATCCCCTCTGCCCCTTGCATATTGAAATCTAAAACATTTAGTTACGTGTTGAAGATTCACAGTTCGGGCAGATATCTCTGCAGAGAAAAATAGTAGAAGTGGAGGCGGAAATTGAGCATGTAAATTTTTTTATTGCATTTTGTACTATGCTTGTAGTACTATTGTATTTCTATTGTAGTACTACAAGAACTACTGCAAAATGAAATATGTGAATGTGCCTCTGAGCTTTTTAATTTTAATAGGACATGATTTACTGTCAGTCAGTCAATAAACTTTATTCGGTTTTTGTTATTAAAACCATGAAAGTTAAACAGATACAATACAAACAATAAATTATGACATATTCTAAAAACAGGCTCCATTGCCACACAAGGCTTCATCTGAAAACAAGTCTGGATAAAAAGACTCTACATGTCCATAAAGTGCCTAGATTTCATAATTGCCTTTAAAAACCCTACAATAAAAAAAATACAATCATCCTTCAACAGTTGAAGATGCATTAATGCAGGTCTAACCTGTTTAAAATTCAATTTCTTTAAAATAGGAACTAAAAAATGCCTCCTGGGGACTTCATACAGTTTGCAAAAGAATATAAAGTGCAGCAAATCCTGAGGAGACTTTCCGTCGCAGCCACATCGAGCTAGCACTTGACCTCTGGAAGCCCCCTTGCGTCTTGCTAACAGGAGATGGAAAAGATTCATCCGGAACCTGGTTAAAAGAAATTTTTCATGTGACGTCAAGGACCCCATAAGGTATGGCTCAGACAGTGGCAATAAATATGCCCGAACACTCGGTTTCCGTACCTCTTCTGCATCCCGATCTGCTTGCCTCCTGCTCAAGAAGGCTGTCTTGGTTAATTCCACATCCTCTTGTGCGGTAACATCTGGTTTGAAAAATAAAACTCCCCGCCCAATCAATTCAAATCCTCTTTTAATATAGTTAAACCAGGGGATACGAGCCATATTATCTAAAGACAAACACTCTCTTACGATCAATTGAGTGAGGAATAACTCTTCATTTAACCAACACTTTAGCCAAAAAATCAAGGGACGCAGAGCAAGTGTATCACTTAGGTAGGAGACCCCCAATTCCTCATTTACCGCCATGTTTGCAGTTCCTCTCGGGACACATAATTCGTTGTCGTATAGCCCCAGATCTCACTGCCATAAGTTGCTATAGCTAAGCTTTTTGCTGATAGACTTGAAGCATAGCTCCTGTCGGTTTCTTACCCACTTTAGAGGCATAATTAAAAATTGCACCATTGACCTGCACCAGTTCCCCTTTTTTTCTTTTGATTAAGGCATCCCACCCAAGTTGATCATCAAATAAGACCCCTAAATAAGAAAAAACCTTCGTGCGGGGAATCTTGTCCTGGCCAGATCTAAACTGGAAACTCTTTTTCGTATCTTTCCCTACTTTCATGACATAGGACTTTGAATTATTAATGGCTAAATCCCGATCTGTCATGAATCCAGAAAATGCAGTTAAAAGGGTTTGTAAGCCCAGTTCGGTTCTGGATACTAGAACGGCGTCAGCCGCGTAAAGCAGAAATGGGATGCCCTGCCGTCCTACATAGGGGAAATCAGCGCCAGTTGCCCTCAACACACTGTCTAATTCATTAATATAAAAATTAAATAAATGGCGCCAAGATGCAACCTTGCCGGACACCCATCTTAATCTCAAAGTCCCTGGATACCTGCAGGTTCTGCGCGAACCTGACGTTAGCTTTGGTCAATAGGTGCAGGTCCTCAAGAAAATTAACAATACTGTTATCCACCCCCCTAGCCCTCATGGACTGCCATAGCTTTGCCCTATTTACACAGTCAAAAGCAGATGACAGATCCATGAAGGCAAGGTGGATGGTTCCAGGGTGTGCAACAGTATATTTATTTAATATCATAAATAAATTAAGACACTGCGCAATGGTAGAGTGCCCCGGCCGGAAGCCATACTGGACTTCTGACAAAATCCTATTCTCGTCTGCCCAAGTTGTTAATCTCTGTAAAAGGACACGGCCCACCACTTTGACCACTGAATCAATAAGCGAGATTGGTCTATAGCAGTGAGTACTATTCCTATTGCCCTTTTTAAAAACTGGGACTATGGTTGACGAAGCCCAGGACTGAGGACACCCCTTTTTGGCCGCCGCATTAAATAGGGACTCTAGAATCGGGGCCCAGAACACGGGGTCTGACTTAAATAGGTCTGGGGGGATCCCATCTGGGCCTGGAGCTTTGTTGATAGTTAACCCTAGAATCCCTGCCAAGATCTCACTCCTGTCAAAACATATCACAGCTTTCTTCCTGTTCAGCGGCTCACTACGAGTAGGCTCGAGCGGGCAGTCAAACATGGTTTTAAAATGAGTCACCCACTCTTCCTCTGTGATATGAGCCTCAAGGCCCTCCCCCCCTTCCATGAGAAACAAGGGCCCATTTACAACACTCCAAAACCGCGAGCTGTTCCTCAGAGTACTAGAGTCAATCAGCTCCTTCCAGGCGTCTTCTTTCAGGGCTCCCTTACGTTTGGCCATGGCTATCTTATATTCCCTACGACAAACACAGACCTCAGATTGGATTCTTGGTTTGGCTGCCAGAGCTTCCCTCAGCCGCTTAGCCGATTTGGAGCAATCTGAGTCAAACCATCTGGGGCCATGAGAGGCAGTGCACTTAGCAGTTCACTCACAGTTTGCGCTATTACCTCATAGGCACCAAGGATCTCGTTAAGAGTGGACCTCTCAGATGTACATAACGACAGTTCCTGGGCACAAGATGTTTTCACCTTGTTATAAAAACTGTCCGGAGACACCTGAGACCATTTTAATCTTCTCTTTCCATCCATCGGTTTTATAGTGCCCCTATTGGTAGCCTCCCCAATTTTTACCAGTAGTGGGCCAGACATATGAACTGTTAGGGGAATGTGATCACTAAATTCACTTGCTGCAATATTAAAACCATTAAAAAAGGATAACAGTGATGAAGAAATTAAGATAAAATCGATATATGAGCCTCTTCCATTTCCTTTAAACGTTGGTACAGGGAACTTAGTGTGAGGGTCAGATAAAGACATCAAGACTACCAGATCTAATTCGTTTAACATGTTATTCAACAATTCTCCTTGGGGATGTTGATCAAAATGAAAGCCCCATATACGTGGGCAGCCCAACTCCGAGATGCAGGATGTTGAAGGATTACCACAAGGGCGTATATTAAAATCGCCAGACACCAAGAACTTATAAAAACCGTGACCCATGAGTTGTTTTAAGAGCGCTCCCATTTGGAGATGTTACACCCCTCTTGCAGACAGGCCACCGAGTTATAGATTCCCCATCTTGTATCCCCCCTAGATACTGAGAGTGCCAGAATTCCAGGATTTGTATTTGGAATCACCTGCAACTTGCAATCAATGGCCACAGAGATATAAGTAACTAGGCCACCCCTTGGTCTTCCACTCACCGATGGAATGGCCAGGACAAAAAATGCCTTATAGCCTTCTAAGAAAAGGTCACAATTCACGACCATGTTTCTTGAAGACTAATTACAGTATGTCGCTTCATATAACGTAACCACCAAGGATCTTGGAACTTATTGGCCAACCCTGCAATGTTCCAGGATAAAAGGTTATTAGGCCTCACAGTGGTATGCCTCACAGCTACCACCCCTGGGGTCTGAGGAGGTATAACTGATTGTAGTCCAGGAGGTGCAGAGGTCTTTAGTCAAGCGCAGTTATCCAATCCGGATAAAACTGCGAATCTATTATCTAACGCCAATGTGTTGGTACTACAAGACTGCCCGTCTAGCTCGGAGGGTAAATGGGCTAGGGCGGAAAATTGTTGCCTGGGGGCTGGTTTGGTTGACCAGCCTCCTTGATGACGTACCCTATGACCAAATTCAGGCAATTCCCTATTGGGGGCTGGTTTATAAAAATAGCCCAGGGGTAAAGCCATAACATCGGATTCCCTTGCCGAGAAGAGACTATTATCCATAGATAAGATACGCCCAGCAGTAAAGGGGTTATCAAAGTTGACAATAACACAATCTTCAGTGGCCAGTTTAAGTGAGCTCCGTATCCAACTTACCCTGCGTGCCATGAGGATATTTTTATAGACACGGTGGCCCAGGGTGGTATTATGTGTAAACCAATGATTTCGTTTATTTTTCAGCTGCCCAAAATTTTCCTCGGCCCCGTTGGGGAGAGGAGGTACATTTCCCAGCACCACTACATATGGGGTAGATTCAGGTGGAAGATCTATAATCGGGAGATTTGGTGAATGATGGTTCCTACCCACAGACCCCCTTTCCGTACAGATTCCTGCTCGACTAGGGTGCTGACGAGTAGTGGCCAGGGTATCTGGACTCCTGGGCCTGAAACTGGTGGGACTATTATTGTCTTGTGCCTCGCTGTTCACTGCAGTCCTTGCAGTAGGCTCCCCCCTTATTCCTTCCCCCCCTGCTCTTTTGCCCCTCATAGCTGTGACATCTATGTTTGTAGGTAGGCTCACTGTCGGCAAAGCTGGAGGGTTACAGACGATAGATCCCTCCAGTTTAGCCAACCTAGCTTCTATCCCACTTATTTTTTGGAACATCGGCTCTAATAGGGTAGATAGCATAATTTCTAGCCTACTCCAAAAATTACCCTCCGCCATGCTATCAAGCTGTTGCCCTGGCATAGTCTGATTCATAAAGGAAGAATTGCCCTCTTTATCACCACTTGTTGAGGGAGCAACTGATACTGACCCTCTCGGAAATCCCTGTACAGTTTTTTTTTATTTTGTACACCCTTGGAACTTTCTTTTTGTAGAGGAAGATTCATTGTTGCAATCTGATTTAAGTTTAGCTTTAAGTTTAGTCACCTTGGATTTCAAGGGAGTAGGTTCTTGCTCCTTAAAGGGGCAGGAACCAGAGTTTATCAATATAACTGGGGGGACAGATAGCAGCGAACTCGGCCTAACTGGTGAAGTGTTTTGGTTCAGTACAGGCAAGGAATCAGAAAGTGCAGGGGTTAGGGAGAGTCTACTTAGCGGGGAATGTGTGTCAAGGCATAATCTACGTTTTGTTAGTTGTATTTCATGAATGAGGGCAGATTCAGCCCTCAAAATGGAGGCATCTAAAGTGCCGACCACATTTTTCCCTGTGTTCCCGTGCCGCTTGCTCATTTTCGACAGCCTATGAACACGTTTAAGGTGAATACACCCTGCCCGTATTGGATACGAATGTGAAGGTAATGGTCGGTTACTTAAAGCAATGTGCAAAATACAAAGTGTAAAGCCTTAATCAAAAGTTCCTCCAACCATTAGTTGAGATCCACAAAATCCAGAAAAAAGTGCAATGTGCGTTAAATACTAATTAGCATCATCAGTGAAAACAGTTCAACAGTAAAATAGCGCCAAGGTACAAAGTGCAGTATAAAGTCCAGGCACGTAGGACAGAGTCTTTAGGTCCAAAGTCTCTTGCAAAAACGCGTTTAATGTGTGAATGATAGTTCATGCATTGTCCTTAAGGATAAAATGCAATAAGAACTAATTTATTTCCAAACAGCACCTTACTGCTGGGCAAATACAGTTACAATAACTCGGGAGGGGGACAACAACAGTACCTGTATCAACAACCTTACTCGCAGATGAAAGGTGAAAGGTGATGACGTCCTTCACCGGCGCCGAGCGGGGCCTTCTGGGAATTGTAGTTTCCGCCTGCCGCCTAACCGTTTCTCTCAGGGCGGTGTAGCGGTACAGGAAGCGGGGCTCAAAAAGTCAGTTCCCTTACGGCGGCAAAACAAAGCGGGAGAGATGAATAACAGGCTGTCCCCCTCACGGCAGCTGACCAAAGAGTAGCACAGGCAGTCCACAGCCCAGTTCCCCTCCCTGGCCAGCAATCAAGCCGAGTGTCCCTCACCAGTCACCAGGAGGCATCCAGTGCTGCCCCTATTCTGTGGGGATGTCCTGTGTTTAGCCCTCTCATCCAGTCCCTGTGCAGACGTGAGGGTGTGGCGAATGAAGAGTTCAGCTGAACATAAATTATGTAGTATTCGAACAATTCATATCATACTTGGCAGGTATTCAGCAGGTTTTGCTTACTATCGGCTTTTGAGCAGATCTGTGCCTGGACACGGCTCCTGTCAGCGGGCTCCGGATTCCGATACAGCCCAGTCCCGGCCAAGTAGAGCCCAGCCCGTGGCGCGCTGCTCTGGACGCCCGTGGCTCTTCAAGCCCACACCGCTCCTCTCGTGCCTCTGCTCCGAGAACAGTGGCTCTCTGACAATTCCTCAAGAGTTTCTCAAGGTTATTTCGGTTCCTCAGAAACTCCCTAACGAAGCGTCGGAGGGCAGATCTTGCGAATCATCGAGGAGCCTGGTTTCTGAGGTGCTGGGGTGTCACGTGATAAGTTGGGGGCCCCATGCTTCATGAGGTACAAGCAGGGGGGGTTGACGGAAGCCGTCGGGACCCTCTGAGGCGCGGAAGCTCAAACCGCGCGCCCGTGAGTTGAGGACAAGGGGCGGGGTCTTAGGAGGAACGGCTGTGAACCGACTCATTCATTGCCTGTCAGTTACAGCATCCTTGGACTCGTCTGACTGCAGTGTCAGCACCTAATCGTGTTCTCAGAATGTCAGAGAGGCTTAAAATTCGCAGTCTAGAGAATAAAATTGGAACCATGAGGAGTTTGGGAACAACCTACTCGCCTATCCCCCCATGTACTTCACTGGTCAAGTTAGCTTCAGGGCCTCTCCCGCTACGTTCTTCTCCAGAGCAGCACATTCTTTTCTTCCGACCTCTTGGAACTGTCTTTGGCTACAACCATCTGCCTCATCTTGCTGGAGAGTTTTGACTTCCATTTCGGTGACTGAGTCTGAACGTAGAAATCTTCACTGCAGCATTGATATAAGGCAATCCCACTATGAAACTCCCTCCTCAGACATCTCCTGTAGCCTTGCCCTGCTGAGCTTTACATTCTCAGAACATTTTCTTCAGGAATTCGTCTATGTCTGAAGGAAAACGCTGAGCAGGTCCAATCCACTTTTTATATCTGAACCATGCTACATCCCAGTCGGCCTTAAATTTCGACTTTGACCCGGCCTCACACGACTTGATGTCCATGGTTGGCGCTTCGATCTTTTAAACACTAGATTTCATTTAAGCCTTTTAGAAATTAATTACTCCGGTTCTACTGATTGGACTTTTGTTGTTGTGGTGTCAAATAATTTATTAAATGTACTCTATTCGTCTAAATTGGTGTGGGATGTTTCTTGTGTTATATTTTCACTCTATTACTGTTTGTGTGCTGCATAAATACTTTACAAACTGCCTCTAGGTTAAGTCTCACTGCTTTGTGTGCCAAGCTACTTAGGGATAAGCACAGGTTAATTTAGTGACTGTTTGTGGTTCACCCTGCAAGGCATTGTGGCTGTTGCTTGACCAGGGCTCACAACCCAGTCAGCCGACAAACCAATTTTTCACAGTCCTGCTCCAGTAGGAACATCCCAACCTGAACTGCAAAGCTGGTCCTATCTGAACTGGAACAAAAGCAACTGAAGACTAGTTAGCTGGGTCCAAACTGAGGTGGCATGGTAGGCAAAAGAACAATAGATTGAAATGCTGCCCAAGCAATTCACAGTGGTTAGATTGTTGTCATGCATTCCTTCCATCGTCTTTTGTGTGTTTGATGTGATGCCCTAAGTGGCAGGGTTTGCCTAGACATGAGTGTCCTTGCTCACAGCGCCACTGGAACCAAACTACATCTGAATGATGAGCCCCAGTCAGGAGGAAACCAGTATGGGGCTGCTTGTATTCCGGTTCAAGGATGGCCTGACCTAGAAGATTAGGCTGGAATGTTGCTATTAGAGCAGAGGCAAGACTTATTTGCCTACGGCGGTGTACACACTGATGTGGCATCGTTAACAGAATATTGGGCAGGAATCCTACCGGAATGATAGGCAGGATTTATACTTGTTACAAGCACTCCTCCCATCACTTTTTGCGTTTTTGACTGTTAGAATGTATTTTTCTCTAACCTAAACCCACTTGTGTCTAGAGATTAATCAGTACCCTGTGCTAAATATGTGCAAAGGATTAACCTGATACATTGATGTCACAAGGATATGAGTATCTCAGTCATTTGCCAATGTTTCAGCAAGTGTCAGAATGTATTTGTCATTGCATTACTGGTGATTAGGTTATAGCTCATCACAAGGAGCCTCATCACATGTGCAGCAACTTTAATGAGGAGAGAAGAGTTAGGTATGTTACCCCACAGCAGATATATATATATATATTGTATTGTAATTGTATTTATATAGCGCATACTACCCCTGAGAAGGTGTCAAGGTGCTTTTTGGTGAGCAGCCTGCTACTCTGGAACCCAAAAAGGATAAGTGGTGGATTAGTATGGTGAAATTTGAGATAATTTGAGCAATGGACATGTGATTCCTTTAGTTGGTTTGAAAATGATAATGGGTGGATAGAAGAGGGAAGAGTCTAGAGAGTATTTTTTGGGAGATGAGATAATAGTAGTAAAATGAGGTTTGGGCTGAGTATAAGGAGAGCTGGAGGAGGGGAGAATCTGTAGAAATGGATTCGGTATATCATAGTAGTAAAATGAGTGTTGGGATAAGTCAAAGGAGGGATAAGTGAGGGGAAAATTTAGATAGGGTGTTTGGGAGATCATACATAGTATTAATATGAGGTTTGGGGTGATCCAAGGAGGGATAGTGGCAAGGCGGGATAAAGGAGGGAAGAGTCTGCAAAGGGTTATTTTAAAGATCATAGTAGCACAATTAGGTTTGGTATGAGTCAGAGAGTAGAGGTAGAGGATATATTGAGAGAGGTTTAGGGTGAAATACAGGGTAGTGCATTGGAGAGAACATGGCTAAAACATATTTTTAAAGATTACATCTGTTGCTTAGGTGAAACCTATTGGATTTGCCAATGTTTGTTTTAATGTAACTTTAAAAAAGAAATTATTGGGGTTTTCAGGTGTTATAAGGAGCATTACAGGTTATGACCGTATGCATTAAAGCACATTATAGAAGAATTACCCTTGTAGTCCAGAGGCATAGCAGATTATTCAATTTTATGCAGTAAACCTCAGACGGTGACAGTAGGCGGGCCTAAAAGCTTCATGTTACCCCTATGGTAGATGTTGCATTATTGTGTCTCACCCATAAGTGAAATTAAACTGTTAACTTTGATCAAACACTGGGGGTGTGGGGATAAGGGTGGGCGGCAAGGATAGGGGTCGCTGTTCTAGTACTGTGTTGGCAACATGGAATGCAGGACTAGGCTCAGGGAGACTGCACTATGGTACTCCATTGAGCTAGACAGTGGTGGGATGGTGGGATTTTTTCAGAGGTGTGAGCAAAATGCCCCATTGCTGGGCGATAGGGCGTCGACAAATCAAATGCACCTCCTTATATTACAGTGCTTCCTCCTCTGCAGTGCCCCATTTGCACATATCCCCCACCCATGCCTCCACTGGGGTGCCCATGGTTGTCCGCCAGTGTAGAATGATTGAGCGCTTAGGTAAAATTAGGGACAGGGCTGCGAAGCATCTGTGCACCTCATGTTGCTTCCTGCACTTGAAAACGCCCATCGAGCAGGCTTCCCATGTGTATCTGTCCTGTAGACCTGTGACCTCCCTTACGGTAGCATAGATGGTGCACAAGTAAGGTTGTAGGGCTAAGCAGGACCATAACATGTGGATAAGCATTATGTCGGGGGTTTGACATTGGGGCAAGCAAAGTGTGACTCTGGGAAAGTGGCTGGGGAGCTGCGCTGGTGTTAGGTTCAATGGAGGGTGAAGAGCTATGTTTTTGAAACACCAGTTTTGGGAGAATTTCTTTGGGAATTCTGAGGCCTTTTTCCCATTCTTTATCATGAAGCTTCCTCCCAAATTCCTTCTCCCACTTTTTGCGAAATATGTCTAGCGGTTCGGCTGACAACTCATATATGGCTTTGTACAGCCAGGTGAGGAGGTGACTACCTGGTTCCATGGTCAGTCGGGCCTGAGGCACCGGGTGTGTCATTGGTTCACCCCGGACAGATCGCAGCGGCACTGGCAGGAGTATATGAGTTGCCTGTGGATGAGGAACTGCTCTGGAGTGAACCTCCTCTCCTCAGCTAGTTGGGCAAAGAGGAGAAGCTGCCCCTCTGAGAAAAAGGCTTCCACTTCAAGAAACAAGCACCTGTTCCAGGCATGTAATTCCCCGGCTGTGTAATAGCCCTGAACTTGGGTGAAGCCGACTATGAACAGATTAGGGTATAGTGCTGGGTGCCCCGGGAGAGATGATGTATCCTAGCCAATCTAGCTTTTGCTATCAACAATTGTATGGGGTAGGTCGGGACAGGCAGGGCCCTCAGTAGGAGAAGGCGGCAAATTGCCAGCAGGGAGCCAGCTTCCGAGCACGCCTCCCCGAGATAGCACCCAGCCATCCAACAGGACAACCATTGAAGCTGCACCACCAGGAACCTAATCGCTTGAAGTGCCTCACTAGTACAACCAAGTATATAAGGCACAGCACACACATTTCATCTTTATCCCCTCCCACCTTCTTCTTCTAGAATTTCTAATTGAGCTGCATATCTTATTTTTCAGAATCGTAATATGACATGCGTTCTACTTCTAATCAATGTCTGTTTCATGGTTAAACCTGTGACTGAGGGGAAGAATCTGGAAGACTCATTGTGTTACTGCATTTATAACAGAAACCTGCTTAAAGGGGACTTGGACCCTGAACTTACATTCCTCCTGGTTATCTTATCTTTTCAAATCAGCCAACCGACCCTTGCGATTATTCACAAAATTAGATTTTTAGTCTCCTCATAGACTATGAAGTCCCTTTCCTTTACAGTATATATTCTCAAAATTTCTCATTCAAAAATTCAATTAATAAAAATAAATCCAATAAAATGGTATTAATTTACAGACTCTCTGGCCCTCTGAAGAAAGTTATTACTTCAATACGGCAGTCAAGCTCTCTAGTCTAGAAACTAATAATTCTATCTTGCTTTAAGATTTTAATTTCCAAGTGTACAGGGAATCTGATAAGGAATCCACAGAGTTGCTATTTATTCAGCTTCTGATTTGCTGTAAAGTGTAAAAGGGCCAACGCACTTAGCAGGCCATATTCTTGCCCATATTGAGTCCTGCCAAGCTTCAGTCAACACTCTTTTTACTCAAGGGGAGAGGCCAAAATAAAAACCAATGAGTCGTCCAACATTTCTGATCACTCATGGTCTAAATTGGACCATCCTAAATTGATCACCTGCTTAGAGCATACTGTGTCTGAGCCTCCTGGTAGCGTCAACAACTATGTAGATTAGTTTATTGAATAGTTCACTAATGCTCTATAGGGCATCTTTCTTGTGATGTCCTTTATTACCTTTCCTAAGAAGTCCTTTGTGTCCCAGCGTTCTACACCATCTGCTTCTTGGTATACAACAGACCTGACTCTGGCCAAGAGGAAATGTTGTAATATAAAAAACAGGGATTATGCTCATGGGTGTCTAGGGATTCAGCCATCAATTGGGTGCATTTTCTTAACCATTGAGGGCCTCTTCCAGACCACAAGCTGTAGGTAAACTCAGGATGGCATTTTGAAAAAGAGCATTTCCATTCAAAGGCTATTATTAAATTCAACAACATACAGTCAATGATCCCCATCAGTGATTCAAATCCAATAGTAACTTCCTTAATTTTTTAAATCACTGAAGCTTTAATCATCTAAACTTTGCACCAATTCCACTGCTAAGAGTACTCCAAAACATACCTGTTAGCAATGACATCACCCATTGTAGGAAGGTGGATATCTGACTATGGTTACCCCCAACTTTTTGCCTAGTGTCTAGCTGGTTTTTCGACTTAGTTGGCCTGAGATCCTGCCATTCAGGGTCTCAGGCTGTCTGCTCTCTCTTTAAAATGGACTCCATGTACCCTAGGTACATAACCAATTGGATAGGATCACCTTATTGGCCCCTGTACAGTGTACCCTAGGTACCCAGGGCATAGGTGTACCCTAGGCCTACCAGGGGCTGCAGCATGTATTATGCCACCCCTGGCCTGGCCTTCCATTCTGACACAACTGGCTGATCACTCAGCTGGGGCAAGGTCGTGTAATCACCCCTTGCTTAGGTGTAGTATTCCTATACCTAACTTACATATAGACACATGTGTACCTATCAGTCACTCCTATGGCAGGCCTTAACAATCCTGGAGGCAGAGTGCTTGGTAACATGTGAGATGGTGCTCTAGCATGAGCTGAGCCCGTCTGCAGCTTTCGGAACTAAGTCCTTATAGCTGTTCTATGATATAGCCTACCATATACTCTTAAAGTGCCTTATAATCTTAGACGGTTATGGTAACTATGGTTTGGCTTTATCGAAACATGTCGTGTAAGGTGTCTAACACTGTGGAATAATACCCCCATGCCATTTCTGGACATGAGAATATTATTCCCCCCTTCTAGAGGGAAAGACATGTTAAAATCATACTTCAACTGTTAGCCTCTGACCAAAGCCTCAGCATCACAAAATGGATGCTGCTGCCACGACACAAGTCTGACCTCCTGCAGCTGGGAGTGATCCCAGCCAGGGAGGCCTAGACAATAGGTTTCCTGCTTGGGGAGGTGCTAGCACCTCCCCAGACAGCCTTTAGTGTATTGGGGCAGGGTGGGCTGAAAGGAATGAGACATGCCTGGGGCACACAAGGTGTTCCTTGCATAGTCCAGTTCAAACCGGCGCTGGGGCACTCCAGCCCCAGCTCTGGCGCGAAACTGGACAAAGGGAAGTGGGTGTAACCACCCCCTCCCAGGTCCCACCCATAAGGCGTGACCTAGCAGGTATCCCGGCCCCCCAGATTAGTATAAGAGTGGGTGTTGGGCCTCAAGACTTTAGATTATCCTGAACCTGCAAAACTGAACAGAAACTCTGGACCTTCGACATTCGACGAAAGAAGAAGACTGAAGAATCTCCCTTGTAGCCAAGGAGTGGCTACCCTGTGCAAACAGGCACCATCAAGAGACTACCCTTTGCTTTGCCCACGTTCTACGAGGAACCGACTGCAGAGCCCGACCAAAGCCTTGACTTCCAGACTTCTCCAACCCTGATCCACATCCACAGCAAAGCTGAGATCCGTGGAGGCGACGAGCGACGTGGGACCGGCTACCTGGAAAAAGTGGCTAGTAACTTAAAGCGCAGCTTCTGAGGTACCCTCGAAGTTGTGCACCGGGGATTGAGAAGCCCCAACCCCAAGCACCATCTGCACCGAAGATCAGCCCCCCACACTCCACGAGTCCTGCGTGGGGCCCTTCTGCATTTTCCTGCTTGCCGCGTCTGTCCGGTTGCTTGCCCGCTGGCTAGTGGCCTTTGTGACGATGCACCCTGAAATCTTCTGCGCTGGTTTGGCTCCTCCAGACTGGCTCCCGCTTCTCTGCAAAGAAGAAGCACCCCAGACCTTCCTGGTCTGCACCAGAAGCAAGTCCTTCGTTCTTCGTGGGTTCCGCTTGCCAAGGCTTGGTGAGTCCTAGTCCAACTTCGACGCCGCCGACAGCAAGAGCCTTCGTGGGACAGCTCGCCTCCTGGTCCTGGTTCTCCTCGACGCTTCCTGGTCCTCCTGGCTGCAGCGACAAGCTTCACCTTCACCTGCAATCTTCACGACATCGCCTGGTTCCTTCCTGGTTCCACGTGGTCACTGGCTAGTGACCTTGACTCTGTCCCTTCTGCTTGCAGGTTTCCTCTCTTCTTGATCCCAGCCTTGGGATCCACCGGACACTCTTCACTGACTGCCTGTCAGCATCTTTCTTCAGGCATCCATAGGAGTCGACGACGAAAACGACGCATCTTCACCCCTATGCACCCGCAGCCTGTGGGCTAGGTAACTTGGGTACTCCGGTGCTCATCAGGATAGTGACTATCCTAGTGTCTAGTTTTCAAGTCTCAACTTCCTAGCTACTCCGGAAGTGTCCTAAATCTACCGTTTTCTAAACTGTACTATTGCTATTGACTTTTACGCATTACGCGTGAGTGTTTCCACTCTGCACACGAATCCCGTGGGCCTCCCACTTCCTAACTAACGCTAGTGTAGTGTAGCCCCAGCGATTCCCTAGGCCTAGGCCTATTCTATTTCCGTGACAGTGGTCCTTATACCACTTACTTAGTATATGGTTTGCGTGGCCCCTAGGGCCTAACTGTATTACTTACCTGTGTGACTTAATGTATGCTTAAATAAGACTGTGTTGTACTTACCTCTAATCTCATAAAGAGTGCTGAGGGTTTGACTAGAATAAATACACTTTATTTTATATATATATCTGTTGTGGTGTCCTTTCATTTGGTATTCAAGGGATTATATATGGTATCACAGCTGGCTTCACATGCCATTCAGAGTTTAGCCTAAGACTGCTCTTGTCCATGCTACCACTAGGATAGCTGGTCTATAAGGTTGACTTTACAACCAATCACCATAAGGGTATTTGGACTGATGTAAGGTGTACACTAGAACTAGTGACATCATACATCAGGCCAACTTCTCACACCCATCATCTCAAATATCACTTTAACCACAAATTGACATCTTAAATGTCATCTTGAAGTACTACAGGCTTATATTCGAGAGTTTGACTTAACTTTCTAAGCAAAATGTTTCAACTGTATATGGCGACAGTAGTTGCTTTGTTGATCTTTTTTCATACTGGGAAGCACACTTGATGTTTCATGCTATACCATTGTCCTGATTTACTTTTGTCATGAAGGGCTCCATATCTAGATCTACTGTTTCTGTCTGTTTCTTGTCAAATCTTCACAGTATTTTCACTGAGAAACAGGAGGGTACATAGAACCATACTCCAGAAATAGTGGGAGTATAACAGCATGCCTGAGAGACATAGAGACAGACATCAAAATGTTGAGAAAGACATTGGTAATTCAACATAGAGATATGTTACAATGTGGGAGACCATAGACCACTCCTTTCATTTATGTATCATATTTCATGGATCAATTTCCAAAGCTCCAAGGATGAGATATGACTTGTAGTAGTGGTTCACTGTGAAGATGTTCTTCTGTCATATTTTTTCAATTTGTCATCTTCTGATTTATCCATTTGCCTTTGAACTATTCGTTTTTACTGTTTCCAGTGATTCTAGGATGGTGTCATAGGTATTGCTCATCATCATTAAATGCCTTGCTAGTTTTCCTACAGTCTGTATCAGAAACAAAAGATTGCTGTGGTCATAATAAGCCATTTTGTATCTTGACATTTTTATTCAAACTTTTGGTTCTTCTTTCTTATTCTAGTATTGGAATCATCCTAGATATTATATAAATCCAATGGTAAATTCCAATTAAAATGAATATATAAGTCTATTAGTCATCATAGTCTTATAGCAAAATGTATAGATCTTGTGGTTCTAGGGAACAGTAACCTTTTGCCCTGTTCAAGGTGGCATAGATTCCCTGGATTATTACCCCTTCCCTTGGCAATTAGAAATGGGATAGAGTTGCTCAGTGGCTATGGAAATGGTGTCAATTTGTAATTAGGTTTCTGCTCTTTTATAATTATTGAGGCAACCTTTAATACTCTTGCGTCCATTAACCTGTGCCCAAACATTTCTTATTAACTAGATTCTCATTAAATTTAAGATTTGTTCTTTGTTCACTGATAAAATAAATCACTCATTATTAACACCTTTTTGTCCTTATCGGACTGATGTGGCAATTCCTGTTCACAAGCCACCTTAGTTCACCTGACTCTGTTCTAGAAATGAAGGTCACTACTGGATGAGCACATAGGTTAAAATATATTCAAATTCAAACAATAATACACATTACATTTTGAATGGTTTCAAAAAGCTTTGCTTTAACACATAAACAATTTTTTACACACTAATCAATGGATTAATTTTCCAACAATCTTACATAACATTATTTTGGGACTTGAATACATTCTCAATGTTATTAATGCAATGGCAAAGTACGACTTGTGTATAAATCGCAATGCATTTTGGGTGATTCCACCATTCTTCAGGGGCAGTTCTGCACTGAATTATGCTGCCTGAATCTCAGCTGAAAAGCTCTGCATGTACTCCTGAAAGGAAAATGTTAAAACCTTGGGCAAGCTCAAAACGCTCAGCTGAACCCTCCACGTCTTATGTTGAACTCAAGTTCTTACAAATGAGTCAACTCTCAGCTGCTGGAAGCAGCAACGTATGTCGTGTTGCAAATGTCACCATGATGCGTGTGACTTGTAGATCTAGATTACTCTTGAGTGCAGAATATCTTCTTTGCATAATAATTTCTTGTTAGCAAACCAGGATGTGCAGATTGTATTTTAATTGGTTGTGAAGAGCGATGCAATTTGCAATGTAATCTATGAACCAAGGAGTCGCATTGCAAATTTTACATTCACACAGAGTCGCAAAATGACCTGCCTAATGCATAAGAATTAGTTAGAACACAGTTTGCAAACCCTGTGAATGGCTTTGAATGAAGGGATAATGGTCTGCAAGAGACAGCAAACCTGTGTTCTTGTATTTGCTTTGCTTAATGTGAAACATCTTTAAGCAGCCTTTTGTCTAGTCAAAGAACAAGTGATGATTTACATTGTTTTTGCCTTTTTGGGAAGACATGGAAGGAGTAGGCTGTGGTAACGTGATCCACTGCCTACTTTCCTGATTGAACACATGTCTGCTCCCATGAGGTTGAAAACTACTGATACATTTAATTTGGATTTCTAATGAGAAGCGCATACCACTTTGTGCCTTCTCTTCATGATTCAAAATGAGCCTTGAGATGTATTTTATGAATTGGAGTCCCTTTAGTACATTATAACAGCATTTGGTAACTCGCAACACCTAAGATTTTGGTAACTGCTAACTTTGTGACTGCATGACAGTATTTTACATTAGGGTTTATGAGTGAAGATGAAAGATGTTATTTACTCTTACCATACTTCATTTGGAAGTGTCATACATGCCCAAGTGCATTTCTTATCCCATGTTAGGTATGTCAGCATTAAGTATAAAATATCTCATCATCATCATTATCATCACAAACTTTATTTGCAATACTTAAAATGCATAAAAGTACATATAAAAAAGCAGTTAAGATCATCCTATGCAATACATAATTAATAATAATATTTAAAATGTTTTTGTCCAGTGCGAATTATCCAAGCATTAATACAGGCTCCAAATATCCAATCCTTTAGACTTGAACTACATTATGTAACTCATATAACATTAATCTTCATCAGTTGATCACATATTCCTAAGACTATAACAATTATTTTAAGACTTGTTGCAATGACTCTCGATTCTTTAGAGCAGCCCATAAAAATGATGCAATTATGTGAGAAGCTGGCCTGGTATATGATATCCACTAATGCAAGTGGGCACCTTACACCAGTCCAGGCAACCCTTATGGTGATTTAAGAGGTCTCAGACAACCTTAGAACGCTTTCTCTCTGATTTATCCAAGGAATTTGTAGTGCGGACAGATGCTTCAGAGCATGGTGTGGGAGCGGTACTCTCACAATTGAATGACGAAAGCTTGGATCAACTAGTAGCTTTCATTAACCGGAGGCTACTTCCCTGGGAATAGAGGAGGATTGCAATTGAGAGGGAAGCTTTTGCTGTGCAATGGCCGCTGAAGAAGTTGAGGCCTTACTTGTTTGGGACTCACTTGCTGGTTCAGACAGACCACAGGCCCCTCAGATGGTTGATGCAGATGAAGGGTGAGAACCCAAAACTGTTGAGGTGGTCCATCTCCCTACATGGAATGGACGTCACGCTGGAACACCGCCCTGGAACAGAACACGCCAATGCTGACGGTCTGTCCAGATTTTTCTGCCTTAGTGATGAGCACTCCAATGAGGGTGGGTAGTTCCCCCCCACTTTTCGGCTGGGGGGGACACGTGTTAGACCTGGCATTTCTTGGTGTGATTACCCCAGACTTTTTGCCTCTACCTCCAGCAAGGCAACTGATTTTAAGAGCTTATGCAATTTAATTATTTGGGAGCACTTGAGAAGTCTGCACCAGCATCTTTTGGACAGTAAGCTGACTGATCCCAGTAAGCTTGCTGAAGAGTCGGACCGCTGGACCAGTAACCAGGTCCACAAGGGGATTGAAGGCACCACTATCAAAAACTTACAGGGTCCCCCCGCTGAAGGTGGGGGAGGACAAGGGTAACCACAGGGGTTCTCTAAAAGGCCCCAAAGTAGTTCCCAGGTGAAAGGGTTCCAGTCCCCCAAGGCTAAGAGGTCCTGGCCCTATAAGGGCAAGCAGGACAACTGAGGTCCTCCTACTTGTTACTTCTGTAAAGAAGTGGGTCATATTTCTCCTAGCTGCCCCAAGAAGTCATCCGCACCCGCTGGTGCTCCAGCACCAGAATTAGTGAGTGTAACATTGGGGGAGGAATTGAGTCCTTGGAATGGGAAGGAGCAAGCAGTTATGACCCTGGTCTCATTAGGAGATCGAGAGATGGTCCAGAAAATCTCTCTGCCTGAGAATATTAAGAAATACAGGCAGTGGGTGACCATCAATGGAAGGAGGGTGGAGGCTCTGAGGGACACCGGAGCTAGTTTGACATCTGTCAGGTGTCAGTGGGTGTCCGAAGAGCAGGTAATTCCCAATGTACTTCACCCGGTAGTTGCAGCAGACAACTCAGGGCGCCTCTGCAAGGTGGCGCTGGTTCCCTTTGAGTGGGGGGTCTCAGGTTCCTTGAGGGTCATTGTAAGTCCATCCATGCCTGTAGAGTGTCTGCTGGGGAATGACCTGGAGAGTTCCCCCTGGAAGGAGGTGGAGTGCCAGGCACATTTGGAGATGTTGGATCTGCCTGAGTGGGCTTGTGTGACCACTCGGTCTATGGCAGCCACCCAGTAAAGGTGTTCAAGAGGACCTGGAGCCTGAAACAGTGGCCCAGGTGCCTGCCTTAAAGAGAAGAGGCAGGGGGTGTGGGAAACCGGCCCCTACAGTTCCCACAGTCCAGGAGGAGGCACCCCTTGAGGGGAATTTCCTGGAACCTACAGGGGGCAAGTAGCTGAACTGGTGGACCATTACACCCGGTATCTCGAAGCCATCCCTCTCCGGACAGTGACAGCTGCCATAGTGGGCTGTGCTCAGAAGAGGATTTTCTCCAGCGTGGGGTTCCCAGAGAGGTGGTGTCCGACAGGGGTACTAATTTCATATCTAAGTATATGAAATCTCTGTGGAAGAAGTGTGGTGTGACCTACAAGTTCACCACGCCTTACCACCCCCAGGGTAATGGTCTGGCTGAGAGATTTAACCGGACCCTGAAGGGCATGATTATGGGTCTTGAGGAACCCATGAGGCGTAAGTGGGATGTCCTCTTACCATGCCTGCTGTTTGCTTACAGAGAGATGCCACAGAAGTCCTTAGGGTTAAGCCCCTTTGAGCCCCTGTATGGGCACCCTGTAAGAGGACCCTTGAGTTTGGTGAAGGAGGGCTGGGAGAAGGCTCCTATTAACCCCCTCCAGGATGTATATCACTACATGCTGGCCTTAAGGAACCAAACTAGGCGTTTCAGGCAACTCGCTCAGGCGAATCTGGAAGCCAGCCAGGAAGAGATGAAACGGTGGTACGACCAGAATGCCACTCTGGTCGAGTTTCAACCTGGGCAAAAAGTGTGGGTGATGGTGCCAGTGGAGCCTTGCGCGCTCCAGGGCAAGTGGACTGGGCCTTATGAGGTGGTGGAGCACAGGTATGACGTGACCTACTTGGTTCACTTACGGTCTCCTAGGAACCCCTTTGAGGGTCATCCATGTGAACAACCTCAAACCACACTTTAAGAGGTCTAAGGTGACCATGCTCTTGACTACCGATGACGGGGCGGAAGAGGAGAGTGAACCACTTCCTGACCTCCTGTCAGCCAAGGAGAAGGATGGGTCAGTGGATGGCGCGAACCTCTCGCCTACCCTGACCCCGGAATAGCAGAGGGACTGTCACCAGGTGTTTGGTCAGTTCGCCTCCCTGTTCTCCCTGACCCCAGGAGTCACCCATTGGTGTGTCCATGATGTGGACACTGGAGACAGTCTACCTGTAAAACTAAACTTTTACAGAGTAGCTGATAAGGTCAGGGCCAGCATCAAGGAGGAGGTGTCCAAGATGCTGGCGCTAGGGGTGATTGAGCCATCCAGTAGCCCCTTGTGCCAAAAGCTGCTGCGCCTGGTGCCACCCCAGAACTTTGGTTCTGTGTGGATTACCGTGGGCTCAATGCGGTCACTAAGACTGACGCTCACCCCATCCCCAGAGCTGATGAGCTCGTGGATTGGCTGGGAGCTGCCCGGTACCTCAGTACATTTGACTTGACATCTGGGAACTGGCAGATTGCTTTGACCGAGGGGGCCAAGGAGAGGTCAGCATTCTCAACGCCTGAGGGGCACTACCAGTTTAGAGTTATGCCCTTTGGGTTGAAGAACACCCCTGCCACCTTCCAGACGCCGCCTACCTGGATGACATTGCTGTATTCAGCGTCAGTTGGGGAGAACATTTGCAACACCTCTGTGAAGTGTGGAAGGCCTCGCAGAGTGTGGGCCTAACTATCAAGGCGAGTAAGTGCCAGATAGTGCAGGGTTCTGTGGTGTACTTAGGACACCAGGTAGGGAGCGGCCGGGTGGCGCCCCTACAGGCAAAGATTGATACCATTCTGGCTTGGGAACCCCCTATGACCCAGACAGGAGTGAGGTCCTTTCTAGGACTCACTGGGTATTACCAACAGTTCGTGAAGGGGTATGACACCATTGTTGCCCCCTTGACAGAACTGACGTCAAAGAAACAGCCCAAGAACGTGATCTGGACTGATGCCTGCCAGACCGCTTTTGATGCCCTGAAGACTACCATGTGCACTGCGCCCATGCACAAGGCGCCTGATTACTCCAAGGAATTTGTAGTGCGGACAGATGCTTCAGAGCATGATGTGGGAGCTGTACTCTCACAATTGAATGACGAGGGCTTGGATCAACCAGTAGCTTTCATTAGCTGGAGGCTACTTCCCAGGGAACAGAGGAGGATTGCAATTGAGAGGGAAGCTTTCGCTCTGCAATGGCCGCTGAAGAAATTGAGGCCTTACTTGTTTGGGACTCACTTGCTGGTTCAGACAGACCACAGGCCCCTCAGATGGTTGCTGCAGATGAAGGGTGAGAACCCAAAACTGTTGAGGTGGTCCATCTCCCTACATGGAATGGACGTCACTCTGGAACACCGCCCTGGAACAGAACACGCCAATGCTGACGGTCTGTCCAGATTTTTCTGCCTTAGTGATGAGCACTCCAATGAGGGTGGGTAGTTCCCCCCCACTTTTCGGCTGGGGGGGACACGTGTTAGACCTGGCATTTCTTGGTGTGATTACCCCAGACTTTTTGCCTCTACCTCCTCTATTTGTGACAGACTTAGATGCTTTGGACACTTTGCCACTGCTAAACAGTGTCAATGTGCAAGTGCTCCCAGTATAAAGTGTAATAGTAATTGGTTGCCCATGATTGGTATGTTTGCCTAACTACTAAAGTCCCTAGTAAAGTGCACTATGTGTGCCAGAGCTGGTAATGCAAATGCTACTAGTAGGCCTGCATCTCTAATTGTACCACCCACACAAGTAGCCTTAAAAAGGGACCTCAGGCCTGCCATTGCAGTGCCTGCGCTCAGTTTGTTAAACTGCCATGTTGTCCTCACAAGTGCACCCACTTGCCAGACCTTACCCTTCCCTTCCTATGTACATCAGACACCCCTATGGTAGGTTCAGGGTACCCCCTGGGCAAGGTGTAGTGCACGTAAAAGGTAGGACATGTACTAAGGTGTGTACTATGTCCTGACAGTGAAATTATCTTCATTTCGTTTTTCCCTGTTGAAAGGCCATCTTACCCATAGGATAGAATGGGAAGGCTATGCAATATGTTTTCCAGCCTATCTTACCAAAGGCTTAAGATGGAGAGGTGAAGTTTAGTGTGCCTAAACTCACAATGTAACAACACATCTTTTTATGAAGGTGGTTTTTGCATTGTGTGTTTAGAAGCCACTCTTTAAGAAGTGGCTGGATCTTTGTGCCCTAACATTTCTGTGTGCCTCTGCCTGGTTGTGGATTGGCTGTCTGGATTTGAAAGCGATAGGATCTAGGGAATGTCATGACCCAGGAGAAGAGGTGAGACAGAAACAGGCTGACCTGCATCTGGTGTGTAGGGGGAGGAGTAGTCCCTAGAGGTGAAGAAGCCTGGAGTCCAAGCTAGGATCAGCAATGCTGTGTGTGATTTTTGCAGCCTGAACCCTTTGTGAGGATTGTCCAGTTATCGTGTGCACTGGTATGCAAGTGAGTCTCAGCTACGCTGTGTGCGTGTGCTTTGTGCAGCGTGAGACCTTCGTGTGGAGTGCCCAGTGATCGTGCACCCGAAGCTCAAGGGAGTCTCAGCGATGCTGTGTACATGTGCCCTCTGGCAGCCCGAGATCTTCGTAGCAGTAGCGGCCAAGACCGGCAGTCCCGGCAGAGGTGAGCCACCGGCCTGAGCCCGACTTTGCCAATTCACAAATTTGCATCGGAGGCCCAAGTCGCAGGACGAGGAGAGGAGAGTGGGTTCGCGCCCCCCAGGTAACGTGTGGCGACTCCTGGGGCAGGGTGCGGGCTTGAGGGAGATGCTCTTGGCCTCTCTCTCATTCCAGCAGCTCAAGCCTCTGCTTCGGCTCGTATCGCGGCCCGTATTGCTAAGGGAGTGTCTGTACCCAGGGCCAGAGTGCGGTGCTGCACTTTTTGTTACACCATACCCGTGTTGGGGGCAACTGTTGACAGAGGCTGACTGTGAGTCAGAAGGATTGGCAGAGAGACCGTCTAAGGCACCGTGATCGGTGCTGGAGTGTATTACGCATTAGCTTATTTCTGCATAACGGAGTACCTGATTGTCGTATTACACATTGCATCATTTCTGCATAAGGGAGTACCTGATTAGTGTATTACGGATTGCATAATTCCTGCAAAATGAACTACCTGATTTGTGTATGACGCATGGCATTATTTCTACATAACAAACTACCTTATTGTCGTATGACGCATTGCATTAATTCTGCATAAGGAACTACCTGATTAGCGTATTACGCATTGCATTATTCCTGCATAACAAACTACCTGATTAGTGCATTACGCATTGCCTTATTTCTGCATAACGACGTACTTGGTGGTTGTATTGCGCATTGCATTATTTTACATTGCAAAGTGCTTGATTGTTCTGTTACACATTGCATTATTTTTACATCGCAAAGTGCCTGAATGTTGCGTTACACATTGTATTATTGTTCCATTGCAAAAGTGCCTGATTCTAGCATTACAAATTGCATAACATGGTAGTAGGATTACAATGGAATGTTTAGAAGTGCTCATTAATATCGTCAAAACTTACAAGTGCTGGCTGGCCTAACAACCAGCCAGGAGAAATATTACACATACTCTCATGTTGGATTTATATTGTGTGGTCTTATCGTATATCTTTTTATATAAAATGTATACTCGTTTTTATAAAACTCGTGTGGAGTCTATTTGTGGTGTCATCGTTGGGTTGCTGTGAGCATGGTTGCAAATACTTTACACATTTGCCTTGAAGATAAGCCTGGCTGCTTGTGCCAAGCCACCAAGGGGGTGAGCGGGACTATCTCAGAAGGTGACCTTCCTTTCCCTGATGTGGAAACGCGGGTCCCTATTTGGCCTAAGGTACCTATCTCAGCCAACCAGGGATCCTGGGTCTAACAATGTCCTTCCAGTTTGATCTAGAATTGAAGAGAACTCCTAGGTACATACATTTCTACACCCGTTCTATTCTTTTTTTGCCCTTTTGAGAATTATCACCCACCTGTTTGAAACATCAACAACAACCATTACAAGAGTTTTTGCTTCATTTACATATAAATCTAATTCCGCCATAAATGAGGTATACTTCTCTATGAGAGTCTGCAAAACCATTGGTGTTCTCGCTAGTAAAGCTGCGTCGTACGCATAGAGAAAAAAAGGGAGCCTGAGAGATTCAATGATAGGGGAAGCCATACTGGTTTCCATCAGAACCTCATTTAGCTTGTTGGTAAAAAGAGCAAATAAAAAGGGGGCAAGGACACATCCCTGTCTTATGCCTTTTTCTATGTTAAAGGGTTTTGAACATTCGCCCTATTTCCCATATGGAACAGTAGCTTTTTCTCCCATATACTGGGGAAAGCTGCTGCTGAACAGCAGAACACTCAGACGCTAATTGGTAACTTCATTGTCTGCTCTTAAAGTTTTAAAAACGTATTTTATCCTGCTGTTCATTCTGCTCACCTGTGATCACTTTGGTCCCCGCTTGCTCCCCTGCCCCGGTCCACCACGGCTGTGTGCTGATTGAGTGGAGGGCGATCCAGGGAGCAGCGGGTCCAATCGCGCGGCATTTCCGGTCTCAGGGAGGGCGGAGCCAGGCTCCCGCGCTCTCCGCTATAACAGACCAATGTGCCAGCGGACGCGCGCAGCAGGCGCGACGCTGGCGTTCCAAAGGCGCGCCCAAGGCAAGCCCGTCTGCGCCCGTCCGCGACCGGACGGGTCTGCGGGCAAGAAACCCTGTCGGGGACAAACCGGACCTAAGCACCCAGATATATACGAGAAATTCACTGCTAGCTCTTTCGCACCATTCAGGCTTTGACCGCTCCGGCTGCCTTAAAACTCGCCCGGGAGAAACGCATGGCCCATTCTCTTGCTATGCATGTAAATGGTGCAGTCTGGGACAAAGCCAGACAAGAAGGCAGATAGAACCCGACACCTTTAAACTGTCATGCATATACTTTAATGCAAGATCAGTCCCGAAGCATTCTACCAATATTTGGGACACTCTTAATGAAAAAAATCCTGATCTTGTTTTTATTACAGAAACATGGCTGGACAAAAACAATTCCCCGGACGTTGCTAACGCCCTACCAGCCAACTACAAAATTGTCAGCCAAGACAGGAAAGATCGAAAAGGGGAAGGGGTAGCGATACTGTTTAAAAACCATCTGACCTGCCTGACCATACAAGTAGCCCCTCAAGATGAGCTCGAAACACTATCCTTCCAAATACTCCACAAGGGTCTCACCTTACTCGCTGGCGCCGTGATATACAACCCTCCTGGTTGCCAAGTCAATATGAGCACCAGGCTACTTACACAACTCTTACCTGTCTGCATGAAACACAAGAACTACTTAGTAATAGGCGATTTTAATGTCCATTACGAAAAACTTGATCATCCGGTGGTCTCACAATTGAAGAGTGACCTGCAAATTCTCCAATTAAAGCAATGGATCAAGGAGCCCACTCACATTGCAGGGCATACCCTTGACCTACTTTTCGCCAACATCGAATCCACTGTCATCCAGGAGATCAAACCACTAGTATGGACAGATCACTCACTAGTATCATTTTCATTGGAACTGCCAGCCAAACTAACGCATCCATGCAAGCCCAAAGACACAAATAAGAGAGCGTGGAGGCTAGTTACTGAAACAACATTCCTACAACACTTCCCCCCCCCCCTAATACCCTATTCCTGAATGAGCTCTCAACAAACTCAGCCGCAGCACACCTGGAGTCCGAAATCAAAACAACTTTGAACTAAATCGCCCCCAAACTTAAGCCCAGTCGATCAAAAAGACCTGTCACTGAGAAATGGTATACACCTCAACTCAAAGAACTTAAAAGAAAGTGCCAACACACCGAACATCAATGGAGACTGTTCAAACTAGAATTAGACAGATCTCGGTGCAAATCTGAACTTAAAATGTACAATCACGCCATCAAAAATGCTAAAAAAAGCTACTTTGTTCAATGAATAAATGAAAACTGCAACTCACCCAAAGAGCTTTATAAAATAGTGAAAGAACTTTGCAAACCAACCAGCATGTCCCAAACCATTACCCCTCTGCAGAATCCTGCAAAAAAATTAGTAATTTCTTCTCGGACAAAATTAGCCAAATATACTACACTTTTAATCCTACCATGGAAATAGATATCACAAATCAGAATATTCAGACCCCGCACCCAGAAGCAATGTCTGAAATTAGCAAATTCGCTCCCCTCACGGAACCCGAGGTTTTGAAGGCAATGGGCGAAGTTAAGTCAGGATCCCCCCTGGATCCCTGCCCACACTTCATTTTTGCTCGGACAGCCTCTACCCTCTGCCCATATGTCACCCAGCTTCTCAATAAATCACTCAACACTGCCACCTTCCCAGATATTTGGAAACAGGCATTAATTACTCCTCTGTTAAAACAGGCAGGGACAGATGTTCTCAATCCTGAAAACTACCGTCCAAACTCCCAACTCCCATACCTATCCAAAGTTCTAGAGAAATTGGTGAACAAACAATTAACCAATTACCTTGAATTTAACGACCTACTGGACCCATCGCAGACGGGCTTCAGGGCAACCAACAGCACCGAGGCAACACTACTGGCAGTATCAGACAACATCAGGTCCTGTACCGACCAGGGAGGAGCCATAGCTCTGATACTTTTGGACCTGTCGGCAGCATTAGACACGGTCTCCCACAACAGACTGTTGGAAACCCTCTACAAAAAGGGAATCCACTCCACAGCGCTAAAATGGATTGGCTCGTTTCTCAACAACCGAACACAAATGGTCCGACTAGGTCAGTTCCAATCCAAACGCAAGATCATTGGCTGTGGTGTTCCACAGGGAGCATCGCTAAGCCCCACTTTATTTAACACCTACGTCTCATCCCTGGCGGAAATTAGCAGAAAATGGGGTATTGGCATTTGCTCCTATGCAGATGACACACAGCTAAAGGTGGCCCTCGAAGAAAGGCCTGAAGCCACCAAAATAAAACTACATAACTGTCTCTCAGAAATGGCACAGCGGATGCAGAAGCACTGCCTAAAACTAAACACAGGGAAAACTGAAATCCTGCTTTTTGGAGGGGCCAAGGGGATCTGGGATGCCACATGGTGGCCACAAACACTCGGGACTGCCCCAATCCCTAAGCATTGTGCAAAAATAGTAGGTATCCTCATTGATGACACCCTATCCATGAAGGACCATGTGCGGGCCCTTTGTGGTAAGGATTTTGCCACCTTGAAACTGCTACACAGGCTTTTTCCCTGGATCCCACTAGACTGCAGAAGAACAGTCACGCAGGGCTTGCTTATGAGTCAGCTTGACTACGGCAATGCTCTATTTGTGGGCATGAACGAGTCTCTCTTCACTCGGTTACAGGTGCTCCAAAATGCAGCAGCCAAGCTGGTATGCAACAAAAACAGATTAAGCTCAGCATCAAAGTGCATGAAAGACCTGCACTGGCTTCCCATGCGCCAAAGAGCGGTTTTCAAACTACTCAGCCATGCTCACAGAGCACTATTCCAAAATTGCCCTAAAATACTACAGGGAAGACTCGAGTTCTATGTCCCAACAAGGAACCTGCGGTCCTCATATCTGGCACTAGCCAGAACTAAACGTATAAAGAAAGTAAGGTCCGGAGGACGCTCCATCTCATACTTGGCAGCTAAGAGATGGAACGATCTCCCCACAGACCTACGCCTCACATCCAACTATCTGGAGTTTCGAAAAAAACTGAAAACTCATCTGTTCCCAAAAAATTAACACCTTCCTGCCTGTTCCAGCAGCCTAATACCCTCGCTCCTGCTATCAGCGCCTTGATATCCCCTGGGATGAATGTTGTGCTCTATAAATAAATAAATAAAATATACAGTTGTCTTATGAATACGATTATTGCATGCTCCAATCCCATATCTTCCATAATGGACCATAGTTTACTGTGTGCCACACAATCAACAGCTGCAGACAAATTCATGAAGGCCATACAAAAGTGGCCATTCTTTGCTATTGAATATTTTGCTACCAGCAGTGTTAAATTCAAACATTGTTCTATTGTCCCCTTTCCCTTCCTAAAGCCATATTGAACCATCGTAAGGGACTTCTTTTCTATTACCCACTCTTCCAGTCTATTTAAACAGCAGCCGACCCATTAATTTGTTGTACAATCAATTAGGAGAATTGGTCTATAATTTGTTGGTTTATGGCCACCCCCCTTCTTAAAAACAGGGATAAGTAAAGATTGTTTCCAGAAGGGCAACAGACCTTTTCTTAGCTATTGTGTTAAAAACATTCATCAGCAGTGGAGCCCACATTAATTTGTTTAGAAGAAAAATATCGGCAGGAACCCCAACTGGCCCAGCAGCTCTCAGATAAGATGTTTGCGGGAGGGCAAGCTCTATTACCTCTAGTTCGAAAGAAAGATTTGGACAGCCTTCTGGAGGAATCCAAGCTACAACAGAAGAGTTACTATTCTTATTTTGAAATATCTTCTGATAATGAAAAACCCAAATATCTTCCTCAATGTATACATCTAATGAAGGTTTTCTCGCTTCTACAAGAAATGGGGTGTTAACCACCTTCCAGAATTATTTACTAACATTTCTTGAGGAGGCATTTCTCAAATTAGACCATGCTTCCTCTCTAAGTTGTTTGTCACTAATATCTCTAGCTGTTTTATAATTTAGACATTGATTCTGTATGAGAGTATTATCTTCACTGCTTATGGAGATTCGCCAGTGCCAGAGAGCAGTTTTTATCAAACCAATTGATTGGTGGGTGTTTTTATAAAGAGGGTGGGCGGGTTATTTGCCGCCTGATTCCTATTAGGATTTCCCCAAAAGCCCCCGACACCTGCTAAGGATTGGCCGTCTCATCCAAGTATGTCAGAAAATACTTATTATTCATGGAAAGTATTTTAGTGAGTAGCTTTTCATGTTCAACCTTTTCCCATTTAAGGGTGTAGCCATTTTTCCTTGCTAAGATTGGTTGTGGAGCTATCTTTTCTGCCAACTTTTTTTTATACCTTTCCAATGTAAGTTACAAAGGAGCGGGACATGATTGCTAAAGCCCGTCAGCTTAATCCGTATATTTTTTATGTTATCTAACAAATCAACCAAATAATTTAGTGGTCATTTGTTGAGCCTCGGGCTGCAGTTTGAAAAGTACAATCCATCAAACCAGACTGTGGATATATCCTATTTATTATTTCTAAATTCCAAATCATCAAGAGTCTATGCAGCACATTACCATAATTAGTATGGCTGTAATGAGTGATAGGATGGCCATTACAGTAAGTTACTCCACACAGCGGGGAATCGGAAGTCAAACAACCTTTAATGTTGAAATCACCAACAGATATAATTTTAGGAGGTTTAGGATGGTGATGCACAAGGTCATCAATTGCCCTCCCAAGGGCTTCTGCCACTGAAGATGGATTTTTAAAGTTGTTTTTATAATAATTCATTATAATTATTTCTCCGCTTGTTTGCCCATTACATGACAAAATGTGAAAATAGGGAGAATCATTCCAAAATGTTAGGATTTAAAAAAAGGTTTTATTGGCTAATAATCTCAGTAAACCTCCCTTTGCCCTTCCTATTCCTGAAAGCAGTGCCGGGGATTGGTAAGAGCAATAGCCATTTAGATATATGGGTCCCACCTCCCATCTTTCCTAAATACAGATAATATCAAATTGTGTCAATTCTTTTATCCATTCACTACTATCATTCTTATTATTATACCCTGCAATGTTCCATGACATTAGCCTGAAGACTGTTGTCTCTTATCCCATTTCCACCTCTGACCCACTATCTATGTTTCTTGGATCAGGATTAGAAGGCCTGGACCCTTTTATCCCTGACATTATATCAGCAGTTAACCCAGGAGTTCCTTGACCGGATCCCGTTTAAGACATTCAGATTCTCTGGATCTCAAGAGTCAATCACAATTGTCCAGATTCTCCAAGGGGGCAAATATATTACTGGTATGTAAGCGAAAGGTTCTTCTTGAGGCAGACCAATTATTAATCATAGGAGGCATCAGATCTTCTCTTGATTATTGGAGTCTTTCGTCACACTGTGGTTATTAAAAAAGCCCAACGGTACAACGAGTATCTGTGATCCTCTCAAGGGAGCTACTGGGAGCTCTACTAGTAAATCCCCCACAAGCTGAGCACTGTCAAAATTAAGTACTATGCAGTTCCCATCAATATTTTTTCAGGCTTGAGTCAACCCAGGGATTTCATCTAGCCATAATCAGATGGCTTTGAATGTAGGGGCCCACTTTCGCAAATTTAGTTAGACAGTGACTCGCTTTGTCCATAAGCTGTATTGTAGACTCTTTCTATGATGGTCTTAAAACAGGTACGTTCACCATTATCATGGCAAAAGGGCAACCAGCTGGTGGTAGGCTTAGTGTTTTAGGTTTATTTTCAGACCAAGGGTAATGAACTCCTGATTGCTGGGTGATGGAAATACTCCGAGTTACTCCCCCTTGAGTTAATTTATACCCTTCTTCTCTAAATAATCCTTGGTTAAACGTAGGCCTTATGTCTGATATACCAGGAAGCATTAACCCCGTGCTCCCATCAGCTGATTTCTTCAAAAAGCGTGTAGTGGCCATGTTCTGTATCTGTGTGTTTTTGTCAGCAGGCCTTCCCTTTCCTTGGCCCTAGGAGCCCCATTTTCCTCCAGCATATTTTTGTGATTTTCTGCATTATCAACTTGATCGGGTAGTAGCATGTTAAATGCAAATACAATGATGATGGATTATACCCAGATCAGTTGACTGGTGGTTAGTGCTTGCAATGTTCAAAACTCCGTCCATCATCCCCTTTGGTTTTACTATCATGTTAAACCCAGATGAATGTGCTTAACCTCCTTTGCTAGACCATTTCTTCATTTGCCGCTCAATATTTTCCAAGCCTGTCAACATGGGTGCAAAAGGTGATTCAGCTTATTATATAAAACGTCTAAATTGGCTATAGCACGGGCCAACATTTGTTTTTGCTTAACAGAGGGGGAGTGAGTTATTGGTGTCTTTCTTGGGATTTTTGCTTTAGGGGCAAAATATCTCATCAAGGGAGATTATGCAGTGTGCTAACAGACATATTGCAACCAAAAACCTTCAATAACAATTATAATAATATAATAATAATTGTTTTTCCACAGCACTTTGTACCACATTTGCCCGTGTTGTAAGAGTTCTAAATAACAGGGGTTACTTATGCATTCCAAAATGCTTGTCCAATTAACACAGTAATTTATGTAATCTTAAGTAATAACCATGGTGGTAGTTCTACAATGCAGTTACTCAGAAGAGACAATAACTCAAATGAGGCTGTATTTCTTATGCTTTTCCTACTTTATTGGAGAACTGGCACAAAAGACAGTAGGATAATATTAAGTTCACATTGAACAGCATGTGTTGTGTGGGTACTTTAATAGAAGGAAATATCTTGCAAACAAATTAAAAAGGGGGAGGATTGGGCAATCCTCATCAGAATCCTTCCACTGGTGCAAAGGCCAGAGACAGTGATCCCCTGGAAAGAGAAAACAGCAAAAAATACTGAACACATCACTGAGGAAAATTGAAGTGAATACAAATATGGCATAAAACAGAAGTAGAGATTTTTATTATACCATAATCTATTTTTTTTAAATTGTCACATTTAGTAATTAATCAAAAGAAGTTTATGCTATATCTAACAAGGGTTTTCACTAAAATAATGTAAAATGTATTTTCAACAAAAGGTTTTCAATCACTTTGTTTTTACCAATAGCTTTCTATGCACAGGCCACAATGTAGTCCATCCCCGACAGTTAAACACTTTGTGTAATTGAATTGGACTAACCAACATAATCCTGGAGTCATGGGTTAAATGTTAGTTCCAATTGAACAATCTATTAGGATATTAACCCATTGTTTGTAACCAACAGCACACATTTTCATTATTAATTACATTCTGTAAGTTCTTTGCCATTGTGATAAATGTAAATTCATATAAAATAAATGAGTGAAACAATAAAAACATGATATCACATGATACACAAGATTTAGTGAAGGACAAGCATTAGGTACTGTATTGAAATAAGAGGGACAAACTACTGTATTTTGCTGGAATATCACCAGAAACTAGTTTCCATAGTTTTGCCATCATATTTTCATAGTGTTTCTTCCTCATCGTATGTGTGTGGTGAAACTGTGTAGTGAAATCAATACTTAGTGAGTGACACTCAGAATGAAGGTCATTGAGGTACCTTCCAGAGTGTTACATTCCCGGGATAGGCCCATGTAGTGAGGCAGCTTATTCCTTACATCAAGGCACTGGCATAGGAAGAATGAGAAGCAGTCAAAGTAAGGGGCAGACAGTATTTCATTTTCGCCACTGCTTTCAGCATTTAGCTGCTTGGGATCCCTCTGCATTGCCTAGAATTTCTTGGGCTCACCTATGTTGCATTAGCTGTGGCCTGGAGTTGTATAGACTGAGTTCAAAGCTCTTCATTACTATCCAATTTGTAGAGTGGCATGTTCAGGGACATTTCCATAGTGTCACTAATTGAGAACACGCACACTGAAATGCAAACCCATGTGGTGGATAGCTGGAACCAGTTTTGCAGAGGAATAGTTGCCCCATGTGGATAGTGCTAAGTGATGACAGAGCAGTGACAAGCATCCCTGACTGGAGTGCTGCTTCAAATACATCATCTTAGCAGCATCGTTCTCCCCTCTGACATGTACAGCCAATATGTAAGCGGCTCCTCCCACCCTCCGGGTTTACTATGAAGATGTACCATCACAGGTGGAATTTATTCAGATATTTTACAGTAAATTGGCACACCATAACAGTAAATTGAGAACTCCTTGAGCCAAATGTAGGACCTTCTGCCAGGTTCAAATGAATAGAAACAGTTTTGGAGATCACATGAGCCCTAGTATGAACACAAGGCAATAAAATAAACTGAAATTTAATGTAAAGCACAAGGGTGTGGAAGCTTCACCCCTCAATTCTTTTATCTAAAAGCAATCAAGCTGGTTGGCGCTAGTGTTGGCAGGCTGTGCAGGCACCGACATTCAGCAGCATCCAACCTGTGGTATCACTGGCAGGGACTAACACTTCACTTCCTTTTAGGAATGTCATCTGCATCTTTTGCCTATATAGAGAACACTGAGTGTTCAAGCCACTGAGATGAATGCGGTGCGACGATCTCACTCAGTGGCGGCAGGCTCTGCGACAATACTCGTAGCGATGGGAATCTTCCCGCTCCGGGGGCGAACGTGACGTTGCAGCAGCGACCAGCGCTGCGACGATCTTCGCGGCGACGGAAATGTTCTCGCTATGCCGGCGGTGCGTGAAAACGTTGCAGATCTTTTACTTCTTTTCTCTTGGTCAGCTTCCCAACAGCAGGCACAACTTCCAGAGGCCACACAATTGAATCAAGCACTCTAGGAAGGGCAGAACTCACACAGCAGAGTTCAGGGGGAAGCTGGGGTGAAGTCCTTTTGTTCCTGGGACTTCTTAACAGGAGGCCAGCTCTACTCAGGCCCTTGGAGATTCCTTCAAGCCAGGGGACACAGAACACAGCAAAGTCCTTCCCCTCTCCTTGGCAGCAAAGCAACTGCAGGTCAGCCTTATTAATACCCAAAAATCCTTTGTCCTCTGAGGGCAGAGGGGCCTTTGCCCAGTCCAAACCATTTCTGGAGCACTCTGTTTACATGACTCCTTCTTTCCTTTCACAGTGCAGGGCAGAAACATCAGACACCCCACAGGAGGTAGAGCCAGCATTGTGGAGGGAAAGCACAGCCCTGGAGCACTTTGTTGACATGATTCCTTCTCTCCTTTCACAGTGCAGGGCAGAGACATCAGACGCACTACAGGGGATGAAGCCAGCACTGTGGGGTGCAGGCACTGTCCTATTCAGGTCCCAGGTGCAACTCCTCCCTCCCATCTAGATGCAGATCTCTCTATTCAGCCCTGTGCTGACTCACCCTGTCTCCGGTTTGGATGGTTAGACAAGAAAATACCTTCTTTCTAAAAGTGGTATTTTCAAACTCAGAATGTTAAAACCAAGTTCACTAAAAGATGTATTTTATCATTCTGAGTTCAGGCATACTAAACCCGAATTTCTACCATGTTCCCTGAGTCAGTTTAGGATTATAAAATGTAATAATCAAACTGCTCATTCTGGCCTATGGAGAACAGGTAGCCTTACAATAGTGAAAAACGAAATCCAGCACAGCGTCAAAAATACAAGAGGTGGAGGCAAAAAAGTCAGGGGAAACCACGCCAAAGATGCCAGGTCTAACAGTCACTAATATGGCTGGAAAATGAAGTTGCTAAATCCATGCACACAAGATTTATAAAATGTGAAACATCTGACATGTGTGTTGTACTAAAGTATTATGTAAAGTTTTTACGAGTTGGGTGTAAGGATGAAGGGGTGGAACCTTTAAAGAAATGTAAACATTAAAAACAAGCAAGCAGTGGCAAAGCAAATAGGTTTGAACTTTGTATGGCTTGTGGAAGGGGAAACATAACATCTCTTTTATTAAAGCACAGACAAACATCTGAAAAAGCATGCCACAAGAAAAAGGGTAGCACCACTTTATCCTTTTTTCAGCTGCTCATGTTAGCACCCACTGTTTCCAGGCCACTCTCTGACTGATTTTAGATGTATAATGCTCTCTCATGTACTCTAGTGGAGGTAGGAGGACACAAGCAAGTAGCCTATAGAAGAATAGTGAGACTAAGATACTCCTGTGGGCTGATTGAAGGTTGACTGTGTCTTAAGTTGTCATTTCCAAAGCAAAAGAAGCTAATCACTGATGATGACTGACCAAAGAGAAAAAATTATTGCCATGAATGGAACAAGCGCCAAACATGCCAAACCTAAATATTGAGCAAGAGAGTAGTTGGCATTTAGAATTTTGTAAATTAATTGAATTGCTACAATATGGGAGATATGGTAGACTTCAGGGGCGTATTGAATACTCTTTCAGCAAATAGGGGAATTTACATCAAAATAGACAGAGGCAATGTGTGATAACGTTGGTGCAAAGTCCACTGACTAATAAAAATCAAAGAATTGCAAGGCATTATGTGTCATATATTATACATTTTATAGTTCTACACATGATTATAGAACACAATGCGGGATTTCATAAATTACTCAAGTTTCTCGAATAATTCCAGAAGTAGGTATTTATGCAGTGCATATGTACCACATGCATGGATGAGGTGCCAATGGAAATGTTTTTAATTACTGCAAAATGAAACTTGTGCATTGCATAAATTATGTATTCTTGTTTTACTCTGCCAATTAGGGTTGGTTAGGGGTACCACCAGTGTTTCTAGCAGTGGACCTGGCTCCATTCCTTTTGTTGTTAGGTGTTTATCATGGCAAAAAGTGCATTTCTGGTCTGAAGAGTTTCAGAAGTTGCCCTTTTATTCAGCTGTGGCTTTCATCATTTAGCCTTTTTATTTGGAGGAGAGTTGGCAGCATGTGGTGGTTATTACAATAGCACTGTGACTAACTTTGGGATGATTGAAGAAATAGAAAGAACTGCCAAGTGTGAGCCACGTGGTCTGATTTGTGTATAAGCTAGATATTGTCTTACGTGATGCCTTGTGTTGGTATCATCTCTTTGTCAGTCACACAGATGGATTGAATTGTGGTAGCCCCTATGGCAAGAGGTGGGGTGCAAGGATGATCTCATGAAAACCGCTGCACATGTTTATAATTGTAATAAAAAGTTTGTGTTACCTGAATTCATTTGCCAAGAAAGCCACCACCAACAACACCACCAACGAGAAGGCCACCAGTGTTGCTGTATCACGTTTCTTAAGTTCTATGTGGTGGCACGAAAATATTTCTTAAGAATTAGCAATGGATCTAATACTGACTGATCCTTTTATCGTTTTTACTTAACATGTTTTAACCATTCTTGTATTATCTGGGTTTTAGCTCTTTAAACTGTTTCTGCAAAGTTTGTATATATCTGCGTATGTTCTTTTAGGGTCCACCGACAGAAATAAAGAAAAAATTATTGAATGACATTTCTGGTCTGAAGAGTTTCAGAAGTTGCCCTTTTATTCAGCTTTGGTTTTCATCCTTTAGCCTTTTTATTTGGATGAGAGTTGGTACCACGTGGTGGTTATTACAACAGTCCTTTGACTACCTTTGGGATGATTGAAGAAATGGAAAGAACTGCCAAGTGTGAGCCACGTGGTTTGATTTGTGTATAAGCTAGATATTGTCTTAAGTGATGCATTTTATTGGTATCATCTCTTTGTCAGTCACATAGATGGATTAAATTCTTGTAGCCCCCATGGCACGAGGTGGGGTACAAGTATGATCTCATGAAAACTGCTGCACATGTTTATAATTTTAACAAAACGTTTGTGTTACCTGAATTCATCTGCCAAGAAGGCCACCACCAACAAGACCACCACTGAGAAGGCCCCCAGTGATGCCCTAGTATTGAAAACAAAAAGTAGTATTATTTGAGAGAAGTTAGTTTCGGGAAAATGAAATCTTAGAAGACAACATTATCAGCTTAGGGGGAAATCATTCTGGTTGTCACCGACATTATTCCACAATGAGAAGGCTGAGACCCAGGGGCCTGCTTGAACTGAACACTGTGCTGTACTGTTTTTCACTAGCTCCTCTTATGAGATAGAATTTCAACATAATAATGATCTAGCAGTGTTTAATAAAAGCACACACAAAAACATAATTGTACATTGTTTTCATGAATTTGAATATTAGGTTTTATAAGTACTCAGCTCAACAGTAATCCAATTGGAAGAATTAACAGATAATGTGGTGTTGTAAGGGCTTGTAATTTGTGATTGGGTTTCCTGTAGAGGCACCTCCCCCACTGACCTCTCTTGCTGAGTTTTATCTTAAATGTGACTACAACCTGAGAGCCACCAAAATATTCACTTTCCAGGACAATCTATTTAGGTTCTCACACTTTAGAAGAAGAGAAAATACCTGCTATATTATAGTTTTTGCAAGCTTAAGACAGTTGTGGGATTTTCTTTATCTAGGAAAGATGTCCAGCTCAGGAAATTATTTCAACAGTTCTTAATGTACTGGGTACTAGTGCTGATGAGGAATAACCCAATCATGAAATTTTAAGCCAGACGATATGAGTCAACATAACATCATCATTGTTATTATAAGTATTGTGACTATTCAAGAAATATCCACAATTATTATAGAGTTTATTTGATAACCAATTTGTATTTCTCTCTAACATGTAAATGTGTTAGAAAAAGAAAAAGAATGATACTGTCGTCACCAACATTGTCGTTGTTCTCTCCAAATATTATAGATTTTAGTTTAAATTCAAATAGTTGACCTGCAATTGATATTTATATCACAACAGACAAACGCATGTAATATAATTTTACATTTTAGACTAGTCACGCCAATAATAGGAAATTCGGTCACTTAAATATCCACTTCTACTTTGTAAAGATACTTGAAAATTAATTTAAAGGATGGATCAAATATACATTAGGGTTTGGAGTTGAAAAACTGAGTCTGTGAAGAGAAGCACACTGTTAGACAGCAAGGAAGAGTAATAAACAGTAAGGGGAGGGGAGATTGTGGAGATTATGGATGAGAGAGTGGAAAATGTGATTGAGAGAAGATGAGACTGGAAAATGGAAGAGGACATTGGGAGAGGGAACGCCTTGTATGTCAGCTCAATCATTCCAGACTGTCGTAACTTTGGAAATTACCGTAGTAAATTAGGATGATAATCTGATTAAAAGAAGTCTGTGGTTTATTTTCAGGTGACCAGACAACATGAGGAAAAGCTAAATGACTTACCCCGAGGTTTAAACGTCCTGTCAGATCACCCTAAAAACGCAAAGATATTGTGACTGCATTGAAAATAAGAAATTGGACACATAGCATCTTTCTACATGATCACAATTTATTGTTGTTTTGATGCAAACTGTATTTACAGATGCTTGTTTTACAGAATAATACGAGGTAGTGATTTGGTGCAAAAGACATACTTTGATATTCTGAGTTGTACATTATTTTCAGCAGCTAAAATTGTAAATGATATATCTGTGCAGCATGCATGTTAAGCAATATCTGTCAATGAAATTGTCAATGTACCAAAAGGGGAGTAATCTTAGGCTTACCAGAAGCTCTCCAACCTTTAGCAAAAGGTCGCCCTGGTGAGAAAATAACATAGTTGCATGATAGTCAGAAATGCAAAATGTCATGATGAGAACATCAACACAGCGGGCATGATGAATATGTGCAAAATTAATAATTGCAAAACACTTCCCTATACATTACGGATCAATTCATCACTGAAATAAGGAAATCTATAACATACGTACAGAATATCTCCTGACTACATGTAATGCAATGTACAAAACATGGGGTTTTAGCTTCTTGGGTAAAGTTGGTGACAAAATAAGTTATGAAAAGAAACTTCTAACATAATTGTGGCAGTGAAGATGCTGGAGTCTTTTAACTTAAATGGAAAGTTTTTGATTAAAACTGTTTTGTTATGATTGTTACATTGTGGATGAACTTACAGCAGTGTTCTGCCGAATATCTTCAAGAAGCTTGGACTATGTCAGATTTACGTCCATTTCACACTAGTCTTATAGCAAGATTTGCTGTAGAGCAGCATCTCGGAGAAGCTCCTGTTTAAATCTGGTTGCTCTATTATCTCTTTAGCTTCCAAGATGTCCATATTTTTTGGAGGCAGTGCGTTGGAATGGCAAAGAGTAATAATATAAAACAAAACATTGTAAGATGACAGCAAATGTGTGCCTAGCATCAGCTCTAGAAGGCACACATCTTGGAATAGTTTTTATTATATTATCTTGTATGGAAAGAAAACAGTCACAGATTTCTGACTTTGTGTGCACACTCATTCACATACGCAGGAAACCAGCTTGGAGTGCTTTTTAGCATAATGTATACCAAAGCCATTCAAAGAAGGCCTCTGTGCATCCGCGTGGTGTACAGATAGGCAGGCATGTTCAAACATGTACCTTTAAGCACACGTGGAAAAAACCCATGGTATCCACCCCTTCAACTACATGCGATGCCATGCACTGCCAGAGGCAGAGAGGGTCCGTTAAAAATGTCTGAGGAGCTGCCAGCCCTCATAGAAGTAAATAAAAACAAATGTTTCAAGGGGAAAACGGTTTTGAAAAGGAAAGCACACATGTTGCTATCACTCATATAAAGAGAAGCTAAACATTCCAATGGCGTGACCCATTGCCCCATGCTCTAAACAGAGTATGAATGTAAATTTATAAGACGAGCAATTGAAAAACACTAACTAAAAAATCGCATGTGTAAGTATATAATTTTTTTATTTAAATACAGTAGTCTGTTGATACAACTAATGATGGTTCGAAGGCCAGACCCAGCAAGAAACAAGATGGTGTAATTGGGTCCATAGAGCATTTCAATTATAGCATTCCAGTGTGACCCCAGCATATGCAATAGAGGCCTGGGTTTGAAGCATATTGGGTAGAGACTTTCCAATCATGGTGGAAAAGCCAACTGCAGGAGCTAAGATCTGGTTGAGACTTTCACACTTTTTTTAAAAGGTGTGAAAAGCCACTTGTATTTGGCATGTGGTATGATCTGGAAGTGCCAAGATAACCAAGAGTTTGCAGTAGCTAATGAAAGTCTGACTTTGACTAAAATAACATCTCACCATTGAGTACATTTACAACTAAATAGATTATTGGATCCAGGTATGACAGAGAGTGTCAGTGCAGGTGTATGTCTGATTGGCAGTACAGGAGTGGAGGCCATCACCTGGAACCAGGCAAAAACGTTGCCAAAGAAACAATATGTTAAAAGTCCAGAGCACATGTGTGATCATCCATTCTTAACACAGCTCTTCCAAGTAGGTGCCTAAGTCTTTGTTACCTAGAAATTATAGGGTGGTAAATCAGCTTCATCACTCACACAGGAAGATTTTTGCTTGTGGGAGAAGCACCATTAAAAACTATACTGCAATGTAATGCCTCTTTTTGTGACAGATTTGTAAGAACTGAGGGCCTTATTATGGATTTAGGACCGGCCTCCTATGAGGCGGGCTCCCCACAATCCTAATCACGATGTGACGGCCAACACGGCAGTCACATCACCTATATTTTGCATTGTGGCAAGGAATGCGGTCAGCAGCCCTCACCACAATGCAAAATAGAGGGTGCCGACACATCCCTGCACTATGTGGTAGGTGTAACGCCCTGAACGTCTCAGGATCGTTGAACAGACACGATAATGAGAACGCAACCACTTGTGAAGGTTTAGTTATTTTAATGAAGGCAAAAATAATACAAGGAATAAACAAAGGTTATAGTCACTGGAATCCTCCAGGCTAAGTACGTTACCAGCCCACAGCACGGATGGTCCTAACCGTCCTCTGCATATACGCCGATCCCGGCGTATGCCAACAGAGGGCAGAAATGAAATGGCCGACAATGCCAATCGGTAGGCTGTGAGGGGCACGAAGAGTGTTGGGGTGAATCGAGGAGTCAGGGAAACACCCAGCCGGGGTCTCTACCTGAAGGGAGCAGCCGCTCAACCTCTTCCTCAGACTGCACCGGGACGCGGAGTCAACTCCTGGTGATGCGTCACCGATACCCCAATCACAAGCAAAGAAGACTGAACCGAGAGCAGCCGCTCGATCGATCCCGTGGACTTCCGAGTCTGTAACGCGGCAAACACCTCCTGGTGTGCGTTACAGCTGGCAGTCCCTGTATCTCTGGTCGGGCTGGGAGTTACGACTCCAACCAGCAAAAGCGCCACTGTGCTTTGACTCAGCCGAGTCAAAAAGCGAAGCTCAATGGTTATCCGGTAGAGCTTCCGGGTCCTTCACAGGTGACGATGGGGCAAGACACGGCCCAGGGAGTAACGACTCGACCTACCTCCGTTCTTGCCTTACTGGAGCACCACTCCGGAACACTGCTCTTCACTAAGCAGGTACGTCGGTGTAAACACAATATCCGACAGCGTTGTACCTCCCGGTTCCTCCCTTTATAGGGCGTGTTTTCCTTGAGTTATGTAACAGCTCTCCTGTTTACATAAGGGCGTGTTTTCCTTGAGTTATGTAACAGCTCTCCTGTTTACATAAGGGCGTGTTTTCCTTGAGTTATGTAACAGCTCTCCTGTTTACATAACCTCTCAACCGCTAAGCATCCTGGGAGATGTAGTCCGTTTTCGCTGGTTACCGTTTTCCTCCCCTCGCATGACAGGAATTCTTGACAGTACATCCTCCCTCTCAGCGGCTCCCCACGGGTCCAGCGCTGGCAGGAAAACGCCGATGGAACAAGGAGACCAAGCGCGGAGCATGAACCCCTTCAGCCGGTTCCCATGACTGCTCCTCCGGGCCATAGCCTTTCCACGCAACCAGGTACCACAGCTTCCCCCTGCGCCATTTGGACGCCCGTATGCCCGACACTTCATACTCCACCTCCGACTCCACGCATACCGGCCTAGGTGTCCCAGACGGCTTGGAGGGTGCTGGTTTGAGCAATGATACATGAAAGACAGGGTGTATCCGCAATGACTGGGGAAAGCACACCTTCACGTTCACGGGACCCATACACTTGGTAATTCGATAGGGGCCCATGTACTTGGGATGGAACACACTGTTCTTTCGAAACCTCATGTTTCTTGTGGATATCCAGACGTAGTCTCCAGTGCGGTACAGTGGCCCGGGCCTTCTCTTCCTGTCTGCCGCAGCCTTGTATCTTCTCTTGGCCTCTATTAGGACAGCCCTTGAGCGCATCAACGTGTCTTTTATGTGTGCCACCCTGTCCGCTGTGGCGGGAATCCTGTCCTCTCTGAACGGATGTAGAAATGGCAAGAACCTGGGATGTTGGCCATAGTTGCTATAGAACGGAGATGACTGTGTGGAGCTGTGAGTGGTGTTGTTATAGGCTATCTCTGCAACCCATAGCAAGTCGACCCATTCTTCCCTGCCCTGGTCCACAAAACATCGCAGGTACTGTTTGAGCGTTTGGTTCAGGCGCTCGGTTTGGCCGTCCGTTTGAGGGTGGTAGCTGGTGGACAGGGCGGTCTTAACATGCAGCGCAGTGCACCAAGTCTTCCAGAATTGCGCAGTAAACTGCGACCCCCGGTCCGACACGATCACCCCAGGTAATCCATGCAGTCGTACCACATTCTTTAGGAGTAGTGACGCCAATTCCCCGGCCGTAGGGACTCTCTTGCAGGGGATGAAGTGCCCCATTTTCGTCAAGTAATCCACCACCACCAGTATTGCCGTCATCCCCTGGTCTACCGGTAGGCCCACCACGAAGTCCAGTGATATGCTATCCCATGGTCTATCCGGGGTCGGAAGTGGATGTAAGAGCCCTTGGGTTCGGCCATGGTCGGCCTTCATGGTAGCACACGTAGGACACTCCTGTCCCCACCTCCTGACATCCACTCTCATGGTTGGCCACCAGAAATGCCGTCCCATGCTAGCCACTGTTTTTTCAAAGCCCAAATGACCTGCGCATGGAGAGTCATGGCACCAGATGAATGCTTGTTTCCTTAGCCTAGGCGTGGGTATCAATAGGCACCTGCCCTTCAGGGGTATCCCGTCCTTCAGCTGCCATTCTCTGTGACTGAGGAGCCACCTCCGCCATGCGAATGACCTGATCCCTCTCTTTATTCCCCTCAGGAAAGTATCCGGTTGGATAACCCCCAATACCATCCTCGGGGAAATGATGGAATGCACGGTCGCAGGCAATGGTTCCTTAACTGCAGATTGACGGGACAGGGCGTCCGCCTTCCGGTTTTCCGTCCCCGGCCGATATGTGATGCGGAAGTTGAACCCCGCAAAGAAGATCATCCACCGCAGCTGTCTGGGAGAAAGGTGTCTTGTGGCCGTCATGAACTGTAGGTTCCGATGGTCCGTGTACACCGATACCACATGTCTTGCCCCCATCAACCAATGCCTCCATTCGGTGAAGGCATCCTTGATTGCGAGAAGCTCCTTCTCCGCAATATGTTAGTTGCGTTCGGCGTCGTTGAGTTTGCGGGACATGTACGCAACGGGATGAAGCATCCCTGTGTCGTGGTTGCGTTGGGACAAGATAGCCCCCAGCGCCACATCCGATGCGTCCGCTTCCACCACGTAGGGGAGATCCGGATCGGGGTGAGCCAACACCGGCGCCTTACCAAAGGCGCTTTTCAGGGCCTCAAAGGCTGTGTTCGCTTCAGGGGACCAGACAAACTCCTTGGACTTCCTCAGTAGCTGTGTGATTGGGGCCACCAATCCTGAAAATCCATCTATAAACCGCCTGTAAAAGTTGGCGAAGCCAATGAAACTTTGGACGTCCTTCACGCTTTGGGGCACCGGCCATTCTTTCACCGCCTTGATCTTTCGTTCTGCCATCTCCTGTCCCTCTGGACTCAGCATCGCTCCGAGGAATTCCACGGATGTGACGTGGAAGTCACACTTGCTGAGTTTACAAAACAGCATGTTTTCCCTCAGCTTTTGGAGCACAGCTTTGACGTGGTGTATGTGCTCCTCCACACTGGACGAATATATGAGGATGTCGTCGATATATACGACCACGTAGATATCCAACTCCTCTCTGAATACCTCATTCAAAAAGTACTGAAAGGCTGCCGGGGCGTTGCACAGACCGAACGGCATGACGAGGTACTCAAAAAGGCCGAACCTGGTCTTAAAGGCGGTCTTCCACTCGTCTCCGTCCCTCATGCGCACCAGATGGTATGCCCCTTTCAAATCCAACTTGGTGTAGATACGAGCTTTCTTGACCTGTTCCAGAAGTACACTGATGAGAGGCAAGGGGTACCGATTCTTTACGGTTATCGCATTCAATGCCCTAAAGTCCACACAGGCTCTCAGCTCCCCATTAGCCTTCGGGATGAAGAAGAGTGGCGAGGCGGCCGGAGACTTGGACGGGCGGATGAATCCTAGCTTGAGGAGTTTATCCAGGTACCCCCGGAGATGCACGTTTTCAGGCTCCGTCAGGGCATACAGCCTGCCGCTGGGAACGCTGGCCCCTGGCACCAGGTCGATCTGGCAGTCAAACTGTCTATGTGGTGGTAGCACTTCCGCCTTCACCTCATCAAATACATCCTCAAAACTGTGATAAGCCTGGGGGAGAGCCACCTCTTTTTCTGCCGCTGTAGCCACCGTCTGACTCCCGCTCTCATCTGCGTCAAGGGATTCCGTTCTTATTCCACAATGCAGGATGCAATACGGTGACGTCAGTTCGATGCGATGTGTTGGCCAATCCACAGAGGGGTTGTGTTTCTGTAGCCACGGCAATCCCAATATGACGCCATATTGGGGCGCTCGGATGATGTTAAAATCGATTTGTTCCAAATGGTTCCTCCCACATCTCATCAGAAGGACCCCCGTGTGCTGCCCGATGGGCCCTTTCACCAATCGCCTTCCGTCTACAGCATAGACGTCTTCGGGTACAGCTTTGGGAAGAAGCACTAGCCCTAGCCTGCATGCCTCGTTGTGGTCCATAAACATGCCAGTGGCCCCTGAATCCACCATGGCCACTACGGGTATCCACTGGTCATGCACTCCCACGTGCACCGTGAGAAACAGGTGTCGTTGTCCCTTAGTGACCGAGTTGGAAAGTGAAGGGATGGATGAGTGACTCCGAGATGCCCCTTCTTTGGTCTGGGAGTCCTCTAGTTTTCCGCCGGTACGTCCACCACGGCTGTTACCGACCGGTTGGCCCGATAACGTGACGTCTTCGGTTTGGCAGGGCATTCACGTACGTAGTGGCCTTTTTTGCCACAATATAGGCACAATCCTTGTTTACGGCGTGACTCTTTCTCCGTGGCTGTGAGGCTCGCTCGTATTGCGCCGATGTCCATGGGTTCTCCCTTGGATGCGGTGGCAGATTCAGGACTTCCCACTGTCACATAGGATGGAAGGGATTTTCCTTTTCTCCCATGATCCCCCTTTCTTTCACTTAGCCTATGTTCCAGCCGTAATACCAGGTTGATAAGGCCCTCACATGTCTTGGGTTGTGGGTCAATATGAGCCACGGCGTCCTTGAGCTCATCGCACAGCCCGTGATGGAAGAGCGCCGTCTGTTTAGCAACAGGCCACTTGGTTTCCGCAACCAGCCTTCGGAACGCGTTGAGATACTGCACCAGGTCGTTGGATCCCTGTCTCAACTCCAGCATTTCACGGTCCGCCGTGTACGAGTCAGCCCTTCTGTCGAAGACCTTCAGGAATTCCTCGCGAAAAGCACCCCAATCACATAAGATGGGGTCGTCCCTGCTCACCAGAGGTACGGCCCATTGTGCCGCGTTTCCAGCCAAATAGGATATAAGGAAAGCCACACGAGCCTGACTCGTGGGGAACGCCCTTGGTTTGCACGATAAATGTAGCGCCACTTGTGTGAGGAATACCTGCACTGTGTTAGGATCCCCACTGTACCTCTCTGGTGTTGCCAAGGGGACGGCTACCGGCATTTCCACTACTACCGCAGGGGTCTGGTTCGTGAGGGAGGTGCTGGGCGTGAGCGGGTCCAATTGGATAGCATCCAGTCTGGCTTTTACATCGGCTGTTTCTTGCCTGGAGGCAGCCAATTCAATTTGCACGGTCGCTAAAGCAGCCAGCACATCATCAAGTGTTGCCATGTCTGTTATCGACCGGGAGACAGTTACTGTTATTAAGGTCGGATATTTTGTAACGCTCTGAACGTCTCAGGATCGTTGAACAGACACAATAATGAGAACGCAACCACTTGTGAAGGTTTAGTTATTTTAATGAAGGCAAAAATAATACAAGGAATAAACAAAGGTTATAGTCACTGGAATCCTCCAGGCTAAGTACGTTACCAGCCCACAGCACGGATGGTCCTAACCGTCCTCTGCATATACGCCGATCCCGGCGTATGCCAACAGAGGGCAGAAATGAAATGGCCGACAATGCCAATCGGTAGGCTGTGAGGGGCACGAAGAGTGTTGGGGTGAATCGAGGAGTCAGGGAAACACCCAGCCGGGGTCTCTACCTGAAGGGAGCAGCCGCTCAACCTCTTCCTCAGACTGCACCGGGACGCGGAGTCACCTCCTGGTGATGCGTCACCGATACCCCAATCACAAGCAAAGAAGACTGAACCGAGAGCAGCCGCTCGATCGATTCCGTGGACTTCCGAGTCTGTAACGCGGCAAACACCTCCTGGTGTGCGTTACAGCTGGCAGTCCCTGTATCTCTGGTCGGGCTGGGAGTTACGACTCCAACCAGCAAAAGCGCCACTGTGCTTTGACTCAGCCGAGTCAAAAAGCGAAGCTCAATGGTTATCCGGTAGAGCTTCCGGGTCCTTCACAGGTGACGATGGGGCAAGACACGGCCCAGGGAGTAACGACTCGACCTACCTCCGTTCTTGCCTTACTGGAGCACCACTCCGGAACACTGCTCTTCACTAAGCAGGTACGTCGGTGTAAACACAATATCCGACAGCGTTGTACCTCCCGGTTCCTCCCTTTATAGGGCGTGTTTTCCTTGAGTTATGTAACAGCTCTCCTGTTTACATAAGGGCGTGTTTTCCTTGAGTTATGTAACAGCTCTCCTGTTTACATAAGGGCGTGTTTTCCTTGAGTTATGTAACAGCTCTCCTGTTTACATAAGGGCGTGTTTTCCTTGAGTTATGTAACAGCTCTCCTGTTTACATAACCTCTCAACCGCTAAGCATCCTGGGAGATGTAGTCCGTTTTCGCTGGTTACCGTTTTCCTCCCCTCGCATGACAGGAATTCTTGACAGTAGGCAACGCAGGGCACTATGGGGCAGGGATATGCAGGGGGCACCCTAGTGCCCCCCAGGGTACATGTCCCTGCACCTGGGAGTGAGGGGGGCCCCCTACGGGCCCCCAAATCCGTTTCCGCCATTCATTTTCCGTCGGGTTGAGCACTGCAAAACTAACGGAGGAAAGGGATATCACAATCCCTATGGCGGTGCCTGCAAGGCACCGCTGCAATTTTCGCCGATGTTTTTGTTCCAACAGGCAGAAAAAGGCCACCTGTCGGAACCGTGGCGGGCAGTCTTTACGACTGCCACGCTTAACCAACGATTCCCCTGCCATCATAATATGACTGGGGAAAACAGCAGTACGATGGCAGAGGGCCCGCCACCGACTGGCTGGCGGTGGCAGGCCCTCCGCCATCGTAATGTGCCCCTTAATGTCCATATCACAACTAAAGTCCGGTGTTGGCTTCTGTAACGTTGCTCCTACATTTCTATCAAATTTACAATTTTATTTAAATTCACAAACTATTTCAGGAGTACCTCTGGGAAACTGTCAATATAACATCTTCCAAAGAGAACTCACACACATAAACAATTGCATTTGAAATAAATACCATTATGTAACACATTAGTGTATTTGCACCAGGTAATGTTTTGCTTCTCAAGGGGAAAATATTTTCCACAGCTACAGAAAACCATTTTCCTGCATCTTGTCAATCTTGTGGTTGTTCTATCCCAGCCCTCATCCTGAAAACATTATACTCATGCCCTTGAGCATGTGTGCCTGTTTTCAGTGAAATTACTTGTAAACTACCTGCAAATTCAACTTTGGAAATCACAGACGTGAATTTACACTTGTAAATTCTTGCTATCTGCATGTAGATGCCCTGGAATGTTGGCTGTCAGTAAACAAAACCCTCTCTTCATCTTATTCACTTTTGCTTTTAAGACAATTCAAAACTGACCTGCAAACCTCAAAGTGTGCATGTTAGTCCTTGAGCTGAGGTAGTTATCTCATTCACTTTGTCCTGTACTCCATCAAAACCAATGGCATTTAAATGCACCACCTTGGTGGTCTCTGTACTCTCTTATCGCATGAGGAATATTTCTTCATATTATATGTCAATTTGCAAACTCCTGTAACCATTGTGCACTAAAATTTTGTGCCCGATATTGTATGTACAGCATGCTCCCCAAATACTATATTCTGGCATGCAATCAAAATATTTTCACATTCATTGTTCCAAGTAACGCCCTTTTAGGAACATATCAAAGATAATTTGCAGTCGTGAGAACCATGCATTTGTCTGATGCATCAGATCTCCCTCCTAGACACTACACATTGCTTTTTTTATTAGCAATAAGGTGTGAGCCTTATACACATGATATTTTAATCTAATTATTTCCTGCAGGGGCTGAAATTTACTGTAACATTCAAATTACACATAAGGTGGAACTACTCTGCATTGATCTTCGTTAGGAGGCATATAAAGCCCAGTGTAAAAAGGGTACACATCACAAGCCGCTTTGTTTTTCTTTTGTCCTTATCAGTGAAATGAGACTTGATGCTGTGATAAAAACATGAATTTCTTACTAACATATAACCATAGTTAAATACTGTCTTCGTAACTGTAGGGGTAAAATAGGGCACAGTCAATTAAATTCTCCACTTGAAGTAAAAAGCATGACAAACGAATAGGTGAGCAATTTAGTGTAATGTATTTTAAGGAGGCTTCCCAGCAGAGACAGGGACTGTAGCATTGTGATCTCTTAGAGTAGTAGGTTTTCAACCAGTAGGATAATAATGAACATACCCGAGGAGTACAGGCCCCTCATCACAAATAAAATAAGTAATGCCCTAGGTGAGTTATTTGAGGCATGAGACAGGCTAAAAGTCTTTCCTTTTTAGGTGAACCACAAGACAAACTTGAGAGGAGCGACTTACCAGCAGTTTACACAGCAGATCAAAAGCAGGTTCCTCAAGTTTAAGTTGTATCTAGAAAGTTGCAAAGGTGATCACAGTGAGATTTGTTTGACAGGATAGCACAATGCATTGCTTTCCAATTAGAAAAAATAATTACCTTTTATAATCATGGAATAATTGTGACATCATATTTACTTTTGCTAATGGAAGAGGTCATTTTTAACAAAATATATTTGGAAAAACAGGATAGCTTTTCATTTTCAAGCAATCATTTTAAAATAATGCATCTCTCTCTGAGGCATTAGTGCAACACAGTTTAATTCCAAGTGTCCAGGATTATTTCATACAGAAAATGACAAGATAAACATGTATCTTAAAACAATGTCAGAATCCTATTTCAGGCAGGGCAATGCATAAAGCTAAAAGAAACTGTAAGCTATAAATTGCAGTGGGGTGCATCATTATGTGCCACTGTGAGCATAGCCACAATGCCCTTCTATATGTCACCAGAGCGCTGCAGGTGTTGGTGGGAGGGGACAGATGGATGTGGGTAGAAAATATGGTCCCTAACAATGTAATGAGCAGAATACAATCCGAAGTTTCATGCCAGTTGGGAATCTGCCATCGTTTTTTCTAGGTATGTGTGTATAGTAGACGTGTGTCTGCCTGAAATGGACAGGTTTGAGTCACATCCAATATAAGTGATTGTGACCAAATCAAAGCTCAAAGCTCAAGATGGACCTTATTAAGAATCCTACATAAAGTTAGATGCTGAATCGGAGTGGGGGAGGAGGTCATTGAGCAAACCCAGAAGGACAGGGCATTTACTCAGAACAGGAATGTAGTTATATAGAAGGAGGTGCACAAAAATCTGCTCTGGTTTACGATGGGTATCAACAACAAAGGCAAATGGAAAAATGTGAAAATTCTGTCAGTTGGGCGAGTTTAAAAATACTCAGTAGTTACACAATAGTCAAGGGAAATTGGTTGATGCTTTTTTTCATGGTGTTTCTTATAGATCTGGTCATGGTTGGTCCCTATGGTTTGCTTTGCCTGCGCAGCTGTTGCCAGACAATTATATGAGCATCACTGGAGAGGGACTTTGGCTTCACCCACATTTTGGGAGACAGGAGTACATGTCTTGATTAGATAGAACTTATATGCTTCCACAAAAAAGTGTTTTTACTCCACACAGCTGTGATCATTTTGTTTAGTTATTCAGCTGCCTGAGATTGAACTTTCAGGGTCACACACATGCCATTATAATGCTATTAAAGATTCTTAGATGGCTACCTTATCTGGGATTGGACTATGATGAGGGCTGTACTTGGTCTACCTGTATTAAAAATAGGATAATGCACTTTACTCAAGCTGTTGTTACTACTTCCTCGCTTGCCATGTTCATTGACAAAAAACCCATTGCACCAATATTAGAGATCTATAAATGGAAATGCTTGCCAATTTTGACATATGGAATGGGTATTTGGGGATATAAGCATGCCCATGGAATGCAGACGGAAGAGAATATATTCTGTCCCAGGTGACTAGGTTTTCCTCTCTCTACCCGCATTTTTCATTGCATTTGAAGTTAGGCTTGGAATATGTTCAAGACACTATTAATGCGGCACCCTTGGCTATTTCGTGTTCTTTTTGGTATAAGTAAGAAGCCAAACTTAATCAGGCAGTCATTAGAGATTGTTTATCTTGTGAGCATGGTTCTGCCATCCGGTGGTTAAAGTATACCAAAGAGAGTTTCTCTGTGCCGGGATGTGCCCACTTGTTTGAGCACCCTTAGACAATTGTGAAGAAAGACAGAAACTGGGTCTAGGACTGTTTTTTAAAGCATAAACAAGCTACTAGGAGACAAACTGCAGTGGCTAAACCAGCAGTCTTAGATTGTTGTATCATTCAAATGGTGCCAACTATTGCCCCATACTTATTATACATGATTAATGTGTATGAGAGAACACTGTTTGCAAGGTTCAGGTTAGGCTCCTTCTGTTGGTTAGTTTGCTTTCACCCTGGCCAGTATTCTTCGGATTCCATTTGTCCATTGTGCAAGAACAGAATGCTGTCTTTCACAGAGCGCTAAGGTAATGGCAGAAGTGAGCTGACTCTGTAGTCCATGCTGTATGCTGTGCTGGGGGAACAAAAACGTGAATGGCACACTGACAGACCATTGGATACTGACCAGCATAACAATATTATTAGGCACAGTATTGCCCATTGGACCTTCTTCGTTGGAGTTCCTTACAAGTGTTGTTTTAGCAATTTCTGGCATGACATAGCAGATTGCCCACTGCTGCTTGTATAATGAGTGTGTGGTGTACTGCCCGCTGGGAATATATTGTTGCCTCAGTGGGACCTTTTATAAAGAGCAAAATAACAGTAGACCATGGCTCTGCCATTCTTATCACCTATGAAAGCAAATGAACCCCACCCCTAGCATGTCTGTTAACAATGACTTTGCCTCTCTGTTCCTCCATCCGTGGAACAAAAAAAGTGCAGCAAACATCTGTAAAGTTTGTGTACGAGGCCGTGATGTAGAAAGATAAAACTTGGTGATGAGAATCCCACTGTGCCAAACATTTGAGGAACATCTGTAATCTTCCAATATATTAGAGGAGCATATGGAGCATATTAGGAACTCTGGGCCACTGAAGAGCCATTGCTAGTATTGACAAATACAGCAAAGATAATGTAGTGGCTGAAGCCCCCTTGATCTTTGGTCCTCTACCCTAAGTCCCAAGTGTAGCCACTGTGAGAATTTGCATTGTAGGTTGAGTGGGGTGTTAGTCTTGCTCAAGTAACAGGCTTAATCCCTACCAGGATGAATCACTAAATTAACCAGTGCTTAACCCTCTGGTAGCTTGGTCCAAAGCATTCAGGCTTATCTTAGATCCAATGTGTAATTAGTATGCATCACACAACCAGCAATAAAGTGAAAGCACAACACAAAAAAATGTCCACATTAATTCAGAAAAATAGAGTACATTTTAATAATTTGACACCAAAATAACAACAATCCAGAGGTATGAATTTTCAAAGGTTATGGTAAAAACGAGTGCCTAAAAGATCAAAGCACCAACTGCCGACATGTAGTTGGGCGAGACCACGTCAAATTAAAGAAATATGGGTGACCAGAATGGAGCTTGAGTTGGATGCAAAGAGTGGATTGGGCCCGGTTGGCACTTACCTTTGGTCTTAGGAGAAATTTCGGCGAAACTTCTCTGAGATTGTGGAAGTTCAGAGGGGCAAGGCTGCAGGCAGTGTCTGAGGAGGAGGCATTGTTGTCGAGAGCCACTGGATGTAGTCGTAGTTAAGATTTCTATGTTCAGACTTAGTCTCTTTTTTAGAAGTTGACAATATCCAGTGGTTAAGGCTTTAGGCTATAGTTGAGTAGGGCTCCACAGGACTGGATACCCCTGCTGGGAAGGACTGCTGAATTGGATTTGCTGCTGCGGAGAACAATGTAGCGGGATTGATGAGCAGGTTGGTTCTGGTCTACTCTCAGTTCTCAGAGCATTTTTTAGGCAACGTTTTTCAAAGTCCCAAGTTTTGGATTTTGGCTAAATGATCAAATTTAACATCACCACCAAGGGTCCAGGACCAGAGGGACATGACTTGGAGGGTTAGGACCAACTCAAGCTGGGTCCAGGTCCGGGTTCAATATAGTTGTAGCCTTTACTGTTCCTGAGGCTCTGATCAGGAGGCCAGTCAATTAGCCCTGGATTCAAGCAGTGGAACAGGGCTCAAGCAGTAGGGCATGCCTCTGAGGATGCAAGGTGGGCTTCAGACAGCACAACAGTCTTTTCAGGTGCAGCAAGCAGTCTTCTGAAGTACACAGCACATCACAGCAGCAGGTGATCCTCTGAGAGTGCTTCCAAAGGTCCATAAAGGGAACTGAAGAGTGGAACTGAGTGTCCTATCTTTATACCTGGCGAATGTCCTGAAGTAGGAAAAGGTTCTAGTGAATTCCCTTTGAAGGACCTGGATATCCTGCCTCACCTGCCCTGGCTTCAAACTGGCTGCATAAACAATGCAGTGGTGACAAGTCCTTTGTGTAAGGCAGGGCACAGCCTATTGATTTTCAAGCTCCCCTTCCATCCTACCAATGATGGGCCATCCAGGCACACCTAATCTTTCTTTTGTGTGGCTGCCTGGGAGGAATAAACAAAGTACAACTGCCAGTTACACCCAGCCATGTGACCTAGGGACAGGCTGCATGTACAAAGTAGCAAGAGCAAGAAAATGCCAACTTTCTAAAAGAGGCATTTTCAAAGATGTTACTTAAAATCCGACTTTACTACTAAAGAAGATGTTTAATTAAAATTGCTCAGAGTACAAATATGAAATCCTTACCTGCTCCAAATCAAAGGTTAGCACTTATTAAATGTAATAATGCAACCCAATGTTATCCTATGGGTGAGGTAGGCCTCACAGTAGTGAAAAACTAATTTGTGAGTTTTTCACTACTGGGACATGTAAAACATACAAGTACACGTCCAACCTTTTAATTACAATTAGGCCTGGGCGGTGAACTTCGCTTCATTCGCGGAGTTTGCGGAATACTCTGCACTCCGGACTCCTCGGAGCTCGCGGAGTGCAGAAAACTCCTCTTCGCGATGAGCAGCAGAGTTTTTTTCCCGCTCACTATCGCAAACGGTAAGTTCGCAATAGCCGCTCGGTTAAGAATTTCTACCCGAGCGGGAGGAATACCAGCACAAACTGCAGTTCGCACTGCACTCTGCCACTCGCGGAACTTTGCTGAGTTTTTTTGTTACTTCACGGAGTTCCGCGTAGCCAAACTCCGCGAACTACGCCCAGACCTAATTACTATGCACCCTGGACCTGTAGGCAAACCAGGACCTACCTGAGGAGTGACTTATATATAGTAAAAGGGAAGTTTATGGCTTGGCAAGGGAGTTATTTTGCCAAGTCAAATTGGCAGTTTCAAATGTAAAATGGCAGACATGTAAGGGGCTGCTAAATTGGGTGGCACAATAAGTGCTGCAGGCCTACTAGTATGATTTAATTTACAGGCCCTGGGTATACACTTTACCACTTTACTAGGGGCTTATATGTAAATTCAATATTCCAAAGAGCTGTAAGCCAATTTTACCATGTTTTAGTGAGTGAGCATAAGCATGCTAGCACTGGTAAGCAATGTTAATGTGCACGGAGTCCAAAGGCCAAGAAAAGTGAATTCAGAAAAAAATCGGAGTGTGAAGGCAAACATTTTGGGGGTGACCCTGCATAGAGGGGCAAGTTCAACACCTACCACATTGTGTAAACCGAAGTGAGGTGGTCATTATTGGGCACTCAGAAAAGCTCTTCAGTCTGGCCATCTGTCAAGGGGCAAAGAGAAGTTATGGTCTTATGGTCCCTCATGCTATTACCTAACTTCTATCAAATTTCATCAATGATTACAAAGAGGCCCTTGCTTAAGTCTTCAGGTTGAGTGCTTCACCAAGGTATTAGGTGAATCACAACAAAAAATTAGATGTGAGAGCTGGGGGGTTGGCAATGATTGACAATGCTTTGGCAGCCACCTCCACTCAAACCACTTCAGATAGATGTCATTTTACATTCAGTTCATGGTTCTCTATGTTATTTCATGATTACATTGGCTCCAGTGTTGTCTAACTTTAAGGAATTGATGACGTTGCTGTGAACAAAAGGATTGCCACTTTTCTTTCCTAGTTTGTTTAGCCCAGTTTCAAATATAAAATATGATCACTTTTTAATTTGATTATGGTCTGAACCTTAAATGGGAGAAACAAAAAGGTGATGGGTGGAATGTTGAATTAACAGCAACCACTGGTAATTATGGAGGGCTTCACTCAGTGCATAATTTTATAGTTTACTGTGCCCCTCCAGACATAGTGGACCCTTTGAAGATCAGCATTGGTTTGTATCATGGTCCTTAACAGCAAATGCCAGTCAACAGGTGAGGAATAACCTGCATAGCTAAACCTTTTTTGTTGAGGTTGATCTAAGTTGCAAGGATCTGCCCTTGCTGGAAAATAGCGTAGGCTTACTGAAATCTCTTCATCTGAGGCAAGCAATTATTTGTTGGCTCATAAGAGTACTTTTTCCCTAGCTGTGTAACTAATTCAAAACAATAATGTTGTTATTTTTGGGGATGTGTGACATATCACTGGAGCCTCAAGACAAACTCATGCATGCCCATATGTATCGGTGAGCGTTATGGAGAATTTTGTAGATAGCTGTCCCAAAGAGAATAATTTGAAGACAGCCTTTAAAAGGAGAACGCTTTAAAGAATGAGCGATGTTAAATAGTTTGATGGATGAATGTAGGAGACTTAAGTGGGATGGAATTTTCTGATGGTGAGAGGCAAGGAGGAGTTATTCTGTGGAAATGGATCTGGACAAGGGCATGGTTCCTTAACAGGGAGCTAGTGATGGAATTTGGTTATTGATCTCAGTCATAACGGATGTCAGTGTAGAAAGTGCATTTGACAGCCAGCCTTTGGAGAGCTTGTATTTATTTCAACAAATGACCACTTGTATTTTGTTCAAGCAATTTGCTAATGTCTTGGATTAAGAAGTGCGTAGTGAAGCTAACGTCAAAACAGTAAACAGTTCTAGAAGATGCAATAGTGAGAAATTCTGTGAGTACAGCATTGAAAGTTTGCACCTTGCTCTGGTTAGAATATATAGTGTTGGTCAGTAATGAGAGATGGTTGGAGACAGAGCCAAAATCTTCAAAATCCTTATATGTTTCTTCTCTAGAGGATACCGTCGCAGTTTAAAGGCTGCCTTTTGAAGTGTACACACTTATAGTTTGAGGATCTGTCTATGATTGTCGTGGGGTTTAATGGAAACATACCCTAATTTCCAAGTTTAATTGCAAAGTAGTAGCTTAAATGGTGTAGGGCGTCCTGATTGCAGCCAGCAATTTTCATTTTGGAGAAACCTGGGACAACATATTAATATATTTATTTTAAACTTTGAACCAACACTTCCTGCATTTACAGTGCATGCTCAGGAACGATTCTTCCCTCCTCTCTTGTTTGCTTAAATTTATCCTTATATATCAAAGCTTCAGGAAATGATATATTTATGTTAGTCAAAAGATAAATTGGGCAACAATTATAACACAAATAAGTTATTATTACCAAAAGATTTCTGATTGGGTCACGAATTTGTTGCAGGGCCTTTCCAACTTCAGCTGCAATTGTCTCCTTGAAGACAACAGAGAACGTGAAAATAATATGAGCTTAGATTGTCCTCCAATCCAAAAATGTTAACAAGACATAAAATTAATACATGAAACACAATGAGCTGAACCACAAAACATTTTGCCCTTGGCTATTACATGTTCTTGGTGATAATTAAGGAAGTGCTTGCTGCAAACACATTTTACCACTATATAATGAAAACAAATGTCTGGAGGTGGTAATGTGTGAGAAGAATGCTTTATACTTGTTGTGATGCATGATTTATGGTGGTGATATGTTATTTTGTAGCTTGTCTGTTGTGTTTTGTTTTGCTATGATTAAATTGCGTTGTTGATGTGTTTTATTGTGGTTGTTGTGTTGCATTCTCATTTGACTGCTGTGTTGTTCTGCTACCTTTATGTGTCAGTTGTGTTGTTATGTGGCTTTGTGTTATGAAATTATTCTATGTTGTTGTTTACTTTAAATACATCACCATCGTATGCCTCATTTCCAGCCATTTGGAGAACATTCCTTTAAATGTCCAGTGGGAAATAGCAATTTACCCTGGTCTAAGGTAGAACACAAATGTTGCATTTTAACTTCCCAAGACCTCAGTCTGCTCAAAAGTGTGACACAGACCTATCTTAAGTTAGCACTGTCTGTGCTCACTTTATGTGAGTGGGGCCCTTTAACCTACATAAACATATGCTTTTATTTCTGTTTAGTATTGAGTAACTGCTTCAGACTGCATGAGAATCGAACATTACTACAGATATGTTTAATTTACCCACATTCAAATTTAATCTGGAGTAGTAAAGTCCAGTTATTTCAAGATGTATGATTTCTGACAATACAGTTTCCTCCATTAATACATTTCCACTTCCAAGTCTTATTTAGACTTTTGCTGTACATCATTTGAGACTGCTGCGATGTCTGCTCACATTTTACCACCTCCAATCAACCATGTGTTGTCTACACATGCTCCGCAGTTTCAGCAGCACAGGCTCGTATTGTGTGAGGAGAATGTATTTCCAGTCTCCCTAAAGCACTCTGAATGTCATATTTATGGGCATGGCATTCACCTACAATAAATCCTTTTGAAATTCAAACAAAAGTATATGTTCATTGCAATCCATACAAGCCAAAGCATGACAATTCTCACAGGACTGCACCACACAGCTTTTAAAGGTAGTAATGGGTGCTATGGTGCAGACTGGTAACAGGAAGACATACCTGAGGATACTACTGAGGCATGGAAAAACATACCTGACAAAATGTGAGTTTTTAGTATGATGGGGAAAAGGTACCAGCCTGACCCAAAAAATGAAATTGTTCCTAAGCACTAACAACAGCACCAGAGCTACTGATCTTTCCGATTTATGTTGAAGATCCAAAAAGATTCCATAAAGTATAATGGAGTGTATTATTGAAGGAGTATGAATATTTTCACTGGAAACAATCATGGAAGTGTGGCTAAAACTTCTAGGAACTCCAAACACGTGTTCTATTAATGCCACTTTATCCAGTTCTTTGGTCAAAAGACCATATTATTAAATCATTCAATGTTTGGACAATGTGATGGATTATTGTGTTATTTCCATTCAGGATGTGAGCAATAATCATAGAAATATATAACATCCACTCCAAAGTGAGATGACTTTACATTTGGGCTAGTCCCAGGAGTAAGAGTGAAACAAAGTCATAGGTGAGCCATATTGTGGTTAGACCTCTTGGGGTGGAGGGCAATATATCATCACCTGAGAGTAGAGCTATCATGTACATTGAGCTTGTGCAGCCTTACTTACAGCAAGTACTGTACTGAGGTACTTGTGGGGAAATCTCCAGAAACAGACATCAATTGCTGTACTAAGTTTCTCAGCAGAGACATCACCAGGGACAAACAATAGAGAACTGCACCTCCAAAGACAGATAATGTATGTCAAGAACAGAATAGGAAATAAGACACAACATATAATTCTGGAATGGGACAACAAACAAGCCAGCAAAAAATAACTTACTACTGTTGGATTTCCGCCTAACAAAAGTTGATCCAAAGCACATCCAGTGTGTTCCTGAAAATAATAAAATAATGCAAAAAATTGTATTATGACCATAAGCTTTCAAAATGAGATAGCACATAAACATTATATATGCGATTAAAATCTTTAGACTAAAACAATAAATACAAACCTATGATTCCACACTAGTCTTTAAAAGATCATATATTGCAATAGTTTCACTGACATTGGATTATAAAACGAAAATATGCTGCAATGATAGTTCTTATTTTTGCCACTGAAATAATCATCCTGAAAAACTCCTAAAATAAAGAGAGTTAATAAGAAAATAATTTAGCAATACTCTACCAGGGTCGCTTTGACTTCATGTAAAAGGTTGGTCCATTCTTCCAGGCTGCACTCATGGGTCTGAAGGAAAGACCAGAAACTAATCACAAATGACATACAGAGTTCATATCTGAGGGAGAAGGGAAGGATCCATGATTTCAACAGGTAGTATATTTTATTCATAGAGTTTCACAGTACAGGCTGCCTGCGTGGATCTCAATAGATAAAGTAAAAGCGTTCCAATATTTCCAAGAGGAGCATCCTTCCCTTCCTCCAGCTGTGCCACTCTCATTTGTTACTATTATTTGTATTACACATTAAGTTTCCCTGAAAACTTTATAGACCAATGATATTTGCTGTGTCAAAATTGTTGCTTCATTTAATTACTCATCTGAGGTCCTGTGCTTCCTTTGAGGCTTTTGACAATAATGTCTGTGCATTAATTATTTTAAAAGATCACATTTGTGAATATTCTTGCAGTATTTCATTTCAGGTGAGAGTATCAACACATTTTTCTGTTATGAATTAATATGAAAAATTTGCGAACAGCCCTGAAAAATTATTGAACAGTTTGTTTATCAATTCATCAGAAGTGTTGGTACCCATTAGAAGGCTTGGATGTGCACGGCACTCTATGTAGTTCACACTGAGGAGAGATTTGCACAGACTAGTGACTACTTATATATATATATATACAGTAAAGAGTGTAGTAGATATTGCGGTGTAGAGTACATGGAGTGGTGGATGTTTATGATAAGTTGCAGGAAGCACAGACTGGCAGAAAGGACGCAGAGACAAAGGGATGGCCAATGATGGCCATTGACTAGTAGTGCAGATAGAATCAAAGGTGCTGGGGTTTAGATTATGTAGAGTAGTGACGTCTGGTGCTTTTAAAATGTTATGGGGCAGTAAGTTAAATATAAAGTTCAAGCGAGCTTGAATCAAACATGAGGGCGGGTAGGGATTACAAAGCTCTTTTCTCCCTCCCAAGAACATTTGAGAACATAAAGCTGGTAATAAGTTATTTTTAATTAAAAATGAAAATTTGCTCACAAAGACACAGCACTCTCCCTGCAGTCATGCAGAAATATTACTCATACTGCACTCACACTAACACACCGCCCTGCTTAACTTGCACTCACAGACACACACTGCTTTATTCACTTTACACTTACACAAGCACACCACTCGCCCTACCCTGACAAGGGCACACCACTCATCCAGGGCATTCAAACCATTCTCTCCGCATTCATGAGGAAAGCTGTTCATCCAGTGTATTCATACAATCACACATTTCAGTCTATGCTCTCATAGGCCTACCCTTCACTCATACAGTCTTACCACTCACTCAGTTGACTGTCATTACTCACCCTGCACTCATACATGGGCATAGCTGACCCAGCACTCAGATAGTCACACAACTCACTCTGCAGTCACACAGGCTCATCACTTACACTACGCCCACACAGCCACAACACTCATCATCCACCGTGCATGCACACACATACCCCAGGCTGCATCCGCTTTTAATCCTCTCTGCTCCCCACCTGCTCAAAGAGAACCCTTCAGTGTGTTGTGGAGAGGGTGTTGTTGTGGATGCCAACAAGAGGACTAAAATGGCTGCAGGATTGTGTAAGACCAGACCTGATGGCGACCACCTGGAAAGTGCCAATTGGGGGCTGAGCAGACATGTTCTGTCTTCTTTCTTTACAGCCTGTTCTGGGCCCAAGAGACTGGGCATCAGAACAGCAACAGCTGCTAAAAAAAAGCTGAAAAAAACCTTGGAACTTCAGGTCTCAGCTACACAGCATCAGTCATGGTTTTGACTCCTGGTCTCTTAAACGTCCGTGGGTGTAGAAGAGGCAATACAGTCTCCCTGTGGTGTTTACTGAGATGAGGGTTTATGTATCTTGATGTGTTAAGAAAGCTATCAGAGGTCCTGTCCTGAGTGAAATAAATTCCTGTCAAAGAAGCAAAATTGGAGGGAGCGTATACACAAAAAAGAATGCCTCCCAGTTGCTACATAAATATCCCTGGGCTGCAGAATTCTCAGTACGCTAATTGGTTCACATTGTTTGTGTCCTTCCTTGGAAATGAAAAGAGAGAATAAAAAAAAGTTGCAGAGCCAGAAAAAGCGTAAACGATCAGGTCTCGGCTTTCACCTTGAGAAGCTTAACAAGTGACAAAGCTGTTTATCTACCAGAGCTCATAATGTTCCTGTTTCCTTCCAATACCTGTGGTGATGTGGCAGTGCTATTTTTCTTACTTCTTACGATCAGTATATCTTCATATGTGGCTACCCATCACTATGTCTTGAGCCTAGAATGGGCTGAAAACACAGAGGACAGACCTTTGGCACATTTACAAGTCTGTAGAGGTTGGAGTACATCCTGCATCTAGTGTATAGCACAGGGCCAGAGAGACTTGTGAGAAACTAGAGTATGCATATTATGAAATTAGAAAACAGCTATTCATCAGGGCCTAGAAGCACACACTCTGGGCTGGTGAAGACACAGAACAAAATCTGCTCTCTTTAAACTCATGTGGGGAAATGAATCACGTACCAATCACTGTAAGTCTTAAAAATAAAGCCATACAGTGATTGGCCATGTTCTGTAGTAATCCCTAGTGCCGGGATGCCTCCTTGGAGTTAGATGTGCGCTCCATAAATGGGATTGCATTGTATTGTATTGTATCCCACCCTGCACTGCCTTCTAAGCACTCGTCACTGGAGACAGACCAGCCCAAACTGCTTAAAAAAAACAAATCTGTGTGTTGGTATGCTGCTTTTATTAGTAAGCAGACTGACAGCAAAGCAAGGATTGTAGTGAGAAGGAGAACCCAGTGCTCCAAAGAAGATTGTGGCTGCTGTGCTGTGTTTTCCTCTGGCTCCTTAGCAGCATGGGTTCAATAAGCCGAAAGTAAGCATGTCTGGTTTGCCACAGTACCAGAGTTGTCCAACCCAACATGCGCACTAAGCTTTAGTTACTGACTGCCTATCAGCAGGAATTAACCCAGATCAGTTAACTGGGGGTGAGTGCTTGCAATGTTCAACACTCCGTCCATCATTTCCTTTGGTTTTGCTTTGTTCGCCATAAGTTGGCAGGGTATGCTCAGACGTGAGTCCCTTGCTCACTTTGCCACTGGATTCAAGCAAGCCTGGCTGAAGACGGCTGAAATGCCAGAAACCGGTCCTAGGAAGCTTGTTTCCGGTCCAGGGAAGACATGGTTTGGCAGTTCAGGCTGGACTGTTCCCATGAGGCACAGGGTCAGACTGATTTGCATATGGCCATGTCTGAACTGGGGTGGCGGAGTGGGCTAAAGAACGGTGATGGATTAAACCCAGATCAGTTGACTGGGGGTGAGTGCTTGCAATGTTCAACACTCCGTCCATCATTTCCTTTGGTTTTGCTTTATCAGCAGGAATGGCCATGCCATGCCCTACCCAAATACATGAACACACAGTGCTGCAGTAAATATATCACTTTCGTGTAATGGTAATGCATGTGGGGGTTTGCAACAGGAGTGGGAGGTCAATAGCCCCAAACCTAATGAAGAAATGGCACCTGATATACAGTGGGAGTCATACTGCTGAGTGTAAATGGGGTGTAGAGCACATATAATACACAGTATTGAGGTGCAGTACATAAAATGCAGTTAACAATAAGGTATGGAGTAGACAGAGATAAGCAGTGAGGTGCAGGACACACAAAAAGTACAGTGGTAGACGATGAGTGAAATGAACTCAGCATGGCAAACAGTGAGGTGTATGGGATACAGCCTGGTACATATTTTGTAAGAGGTCACACCAAGTGACAGACATTATTGTGTGGGTCAGGGTTGTGGGCTACAAGCACTAAAAACAAAAGCCATGATTGGGGAACATGTGTAGCTTTAAAAGATGACTTCACATGAGAGATTTATATAAGGACAGAGACACACCATTGAGTAGAATTGAAGAGATTTGTGTGAATTCTAGATGGAATGTTGGTCATGTGGAAAGCGATAAGGCATAGATACCACCCTAATTCATCTGGAAGCAGTGATGTGATTTTTAGATTCTGGCTAGAGAAATGTCTGAAAATAATACTAATCAGCGTTCTTCAATAGTGCTAGTACAACCAATTTAACATTTCATAGCTCTGGAAATAGCAACTATTACTAGAACCCAGGTGTAATGGTACTCCATTTCTCCATCTTGGAGAAATGAAAGTTTGCATGGAAATATATTTCAAACCTTTGATCTAAAATTTATGCACAGATTTTGTGAAAAGGCAACTAACCTAGTGAGCTAAGTTAAAAGATCAAATTCTGATCCCTCTGTGAGAGGAGTGCCTTCAGGGAGACAGTAAGGTAATTATGGCTATTGAAATATCTGGGGAGACACTGAAAACTCAGATGGAGATGGCGAGTCCCAAAGGAGTCGTTGATGGGAAATTGTCAACATGAACTGTAAATCTATATATAGAGAAGAGAATATCTTTACCTTGCAGTTTTCATAGGAGCAGAAAAGTTTTTGTAAGGCAGTCAGAAGATTTTTCACATCTTTTTTCTAAAAGAGATTTAAAGTACATTTATGAGAAATAGTTACCTTATCCCAGCTGGATTTCTGTACAGACCACCATATAGGGCAACATTGTGTCACACTATATACTCCAGTGTTTGGTGTTGAATCCAAAGATCATCACTTATGCATCATTCTGATGCCCAAATGATGCTTGACTTAATTACATTCCAGAGGATGGAGTTAATGCACCCATGTATGTTAATACTGGCATGTCCTGACTACATTGCTTAAATAAAACCTGTTTATTACTATTTTAGTATACGATTAACACAATGCAGAATCAAACAGTGACATTTCCTAAACAAAGCCAGTACATCTGACACCACATCAGTTTAAGTACACCCTTCCTACAACTTTGAATAGGTTTACACTTTATACCATCATGCGCAGCAAAAACTCACTCTTGGAGGCATACATTAGGACATATGCCATCTCAGTTTCAGTGAAGGTAATTTATTGGGATTACTCTTCGAGCAAGTGTCATAGCCCTATGCAGGTTTCATGGAACACTCTCCTCTTTGGATGGCGGTACTTATACACTGAAGCATCTTAACGGACAGGTCAGATCTTAAATGCTTACAACAATGGATCCTAATTATAGCTACATCTTAGTTAGCACACAGTACACTCATTTACTATTTTACAATTCTCTCACTTAATGCTATAAGCAATGCCAATTTAAAAGTGTTAAACTTACCAGAACTATGTCAAGACAGTTTGTGTTGGGGACCTTTCCGCCACTGGGTTGGTGATCATAACTGTCACCTTTATGTGGACGCACAATACCTGTAATAATAATAATTAAAACGTGTAAGGCCTCATTCGGAAATATGTCACCATGTTGTCTAAAACCAGTTACATTTGTTGTATGCACTTCATATATTTTCATTTCACGCACAAGCTTTCACTTACTAAATCTTCAAAGCCCCAGACCTCTAATAGCTTTTTACAGCGAATAACCATACATTGTTTAGCAGGCAACGGGCCTGACTTTGAATTCTATGGTATTTTCTGAGCCGTGTTTACATTCCTGTTTGTGCACTGTCGGAATTACGAATTGGGAGGTATGTATTGTGTCCGAAAATGATCCGATACATTAAATATGTTAGCTGTCATTAAATTTTGACTGGTCAAACCTGCCTAAATTTAACAGGGAAATGTGTACAGTATTTACCATACCATTCAGATTTTGGATTTAAACACCAAAATCCACATGTTATTTTCTAAAAACTCTTAATTGGCCGGATAAATAATGTACCCTAGGGTATCGTTATGTATGAGGTGTGATAAATAGCACCTTGCTTCCGGACCCACGCGTAATGAGACTTTAAGTAGCTATTTACCATATTACCCCAAAGATTGCCACCATCATATAGAAGGAGCCCAGATTATATAATAGGTGCATCTCAGTTAGCCAGAAAAGTATGTAACCTTTGCCAAACTCCAGTGAAAAAAATAGCTTCTGACACTACTCATACATCTTTACATTTCCAAACTTTATACAAGTAATACATATATAAATGACTGGGTCCAGATTAAAACTGGATAATTTTCATAAAATCATGAAATGTCCAGATATAAGTTCAGTTGCATGGTTTAAGAGTTAATTTACAACAGATGTACTATTTTGAAGTCTTCACATTATACTAAATGCACAGAGCATGCATGATAAGATCGCGATGGTGTTTCTGTAGTACCCACATTGACAACATTAACTGTAAGAGATTATTTGAGTGATTTGCCTTTGATTTTGAATAATGTATTTATTTGGAGGAACCTTGCAATGAACCACCATTACAAGACAGTTTGTGCTATGGACTGTACCGTCACTGGTTGATTGAACATAATAATCACCACCATGTGAGTGAACAAAACCTAGAACAAAAACACATGACTTCAGTCTGCAATATGTTGCTTTTGATTTTGTACAAACATATGACACTAAATAGATTTGTGGAATTAACTGTGTATATGTTTTATTTCACTCAAACGCCAAGTCACTCAGTCATTCATTTACTTTCTTACTTACACATTAACCCAATCACACACCCGTACACTTTTAGACTTAGACATAAACTACAGGATCCAGGACATAAAAGGCATACACTTTCTAAAAACCATGAAATGCCGAGATATAACATAATTTGGAAGATTCATTAATTATTTTGAAACACAAGCATCTAGCAGTTAAAAGTTATTCTTAATGTAGAAAGCATGAATGACTGAATAGCAGTGACATTTTTGTTCTACCTGTAGTAATAACATAGCCTGTAAGAGATCATCTGCTGGATCTGCTTCTGAACTACAACTCCCATATTTATTTGGAGGAACCTTGCAGTTAAGCATTATTGCAAGACAGATATTGGTAGACTATCCTTTATATTTCACTTAAATGTACCAACATATATATTATGAAAATAATGAATCAAAACCCTAATATATATATGTACAGTATCACTTAAAAATTGCTTCAAGAGCATGGCTATTATCCAGCAGCATTCATGTTTGAAAATAGGTGGCAAGCCTATGTTTTGGAAACAGTTCACTATAAGAATAGAAATATACATTTTTGAAAATGGTTTGAACTTGATCGTCTATAACAATTTGCAGTGATACATTTTGTGAAGTACTAAGCTTTGTCATTGAGATAGGCCAGCAGTGGAGTTTTGATAGATAATAGATTGATAGCAAAGGGAAAACCACTATCCCTAAAGGAAAAGGTAGAATTGGGGCTGGGTCATCCCCACTGTTTTGTGGATTTATACCATAGACAGGAGAAGATGGAAAAGTAGCAAAGATGTGTGCTCCAGATGTGCTAATTAGGATTATTGGTGAGCTACACAATAATGTCTGGTCTGCTTCAGTTACACAAAAGTAGGGTAGAGGGACCTCTCACAAGTCGAAATGTCATTGAAAAGAGTATGTTATTGCACCACTTTTGTTAAATATAGATGTGGGAATTTGACCATGGCCAGAGCTAAATCATTGTTAACAAAAACCTCAGTTGGAAAACCCGCCATCAGCTAAATCCTAATAAAACCAGCCACAATGATTACTGCACTAGCAGGGTTTAATAACATGTTTGAGAAGCATAAATTAAACCCAATGATAAAAGGAGGGCAAAATGGATATACTACCCATAATCATTTATGGAGCCACCAAGAATGTGCCACCAAGAATGTGGATTCTTCATCATGTAATACCAGTCAAGGCTATTTGCTTAGAATTAGGTACATGTGCCTTGCTGGACTTCATGGTTATTGAGGTCGATGAGAGTTATTTATGCTGTAATGCATCAATTATGTATCTGCCATTAGCCTTTTCAATGCCACACACCAGTGCTATATAATTCCTTAATTTCCATGTGCAACTCTTTCATGGATATTGACTCAACAAAATACCAGCGGTAAAGGAAGTGAAGTCATATTCCTTTTGACACCTGGAATCACAGTTTTGACCCCCACCCTACCTTTTGAACTTTAATAGTCTCTTATTTGCTGCTGATGGAGTAAGGGCAAGAAGCTAGGCTTAAAATCTCTTTAAGGGTTAGATATTTACACTTATGTCTGACTGCCATCCTCTGCCAGTCTTCACTATAAAATATTGTTTGAAGTTCAGTGCTAAGGATAGTGGGAATCATCTTAGCATATTGAACATGGAATGCCATTAGTTCAATTTTCATTATTCCACTGCCTTGGATTTCTAAATACTCAACTCTGAAAGTAGTTGTATGAGTAAGAGGTGAATGAAGTTGTCAGTTAACAAATGGATAGACAATAAAATACAGGTCATCCTTACATAAGCAGTGCACACAAGTCTGTAAATTAAAAGTTAGTTACCATAGCAAGTGCTAACGCCCACCAGCAGGAATACCACAGCGATCTTCATGACTGAGAAATGAGACGGTATTGACTATTTGGCTGAAATACTCTTTTCAAGCTCTTGGAGAATTTATCAATGTAGGACACATATTTATACTGAAAGCATCGCTTCAAGCTCCTCCCAGAGTATCACACCACAGATAAAATGACCTCTTTATCAGATAGAATCTTGCCAATGCATTCAAGCACGGATAACCTAAAAGGTGCCTTTTCACACACTTGATTTTCTTTTATAATTAGTAAACATCGAGGTGTGACTGTCATGTCTCTGTTTGTTGTTCCCTATGGAAAGAGCACTTAGGCATAAGGAAGAACAGGAGTTTTGTTAAAGGGGGTGTTTAGTCTAGATTTTAGCTTTATTTTTCTTATCTTTATCATCCTATTTTCTGATGTAATTGATTTTGATAGCAGCTAAAGTGCTGTGGGATGGTGTATGCATATTTACATTTCCAGGGTTCGTTATTTGTTAGGGATTAAGTATGCATTTTCTGCGATCAGAACTTTGGAAAGTGTTTGATTACTGGCACAACCCCACTACACTTAAGCAGCCTTAACATCCTAACCTCTCTTGCATCTGAAATTTCTCTCTGGATAGTCTTTTTAAATAATTGTATTTTCACTTTATGTTGCAGTATGCTGTAGCACACTTGTTGTAGTAGCTTCCTTTATAGCTTCCCTTTCCATAGGGCTAGTCTGGTAGCCTCAATTGCTTAGAGGAGAAACTCATTGAAGATTTAAATACGTCATAGTATATAACACGACTTGATAGCAGTATTTTCCTGCAACAGCAAACCATATACTCCTCAAAGACAAACTGTGTTGATTAAGAAAAAACATTAAGGATGTCTTCTGACCATTTACTTAATCTCATCCTTAGAAATCATTGATCCCCATTTGCTGTTTTATGGCAAGAACCGAAGAAGGTATTATTGTATTTCCCCACAACAGTGCCAGACGAAGCAGCATAGCAGAAGAAACAAGCATTTACAATGCAAAAGGTCTCGCATTTGGGAGAGTTAGGGATATTGGCATTGAAAATGATAATGTCTTTAACCCATGTGATTTTGTTTGCAGTATTGTGGATGTATCTGATGTGGAGTGGAATTATGTCAGTTGGATTGGAATTGACAGTTGTGGAAATATGTGTGATGTGTATGTTATTTGTGTAGTGGAATTATGTGGCATGCTGAATAGATAGGGGTGAGAGGTGCAGAGAATAGATAGACAGGAAGACAGAGAGGGATGGGTAGTTTGTGCACAGAAAGAGAGAAAGAAGAGGATAGCGTGGGTTTGAAAAGACGTGGAGAAGATATTGTGCGAGAGGCGGGAAGAGTGCATGAGAGAGCGAGAGAGGGGGGTGAGAGATGGCATGAGAGAGAGAGAGGTAGAGGACAAGTGGGAAGGGCACCTGGGGACGTGGGGATGCAAGAGGATTTACAGAAGGCAGTATGTGTGAGCAGGCAGCATAGAGAGGAGATAGGGAGAGGGATGAGAGGGTGCAGTGGGATTGTGGAATGAAAGGGGGAAGTGGGAGTATGATAAGGGCAGTAGGTGTGCTGTGGAGAGATGACAGGGATGGTGGAAGTGGGAGGGAGGGATGGGTAGTATTGGAATTGTTTGTAGTGGGATTGTGTGCCATGGAATTGTCTGGTGTGGAGTTTTGTAGTGGAAACATGTGGCATGGTGTGCTGTAGAATTATGTTGATAGTAGTTAAATACTATTAAGTCTAATAGAATTATGTATAGTGAGATTGTCAGTTATTGAGGTAATTATGTGGGATGGTATTGTGTGTTGTATATTGGCATGTTGTGGAGTTAAATGATCTATTGTGCAGTTAAACTTTGTGGCATGATGTGGAAACCTGTGTTGTAGTTTGGAGGTATGTGGTGTGTATATTGCCTGAAATACCTTTCTGTAACATGAGCTTCAACCTAAGTCATGCATCTTACATATCTGAAGTCTGTGCTGTTATCTACACATAGGAATGTGTGCTAGAGGATGTACAGCAAGTACAAATCCTAAGCTAGGAACTAGTGGCTCACTTTTGTACCATTGTGGTGAGGCTGAACACCATGCAGAACGTCAATAATCATTGATAGGACACTTATTGATCACTCCACTTCCAAAAATGTATACTAGATTCATGAACTGCATTTCCAAAGAGTGGGATAGATGTTTACCTCTCTACAAATGTAGGCATATGCGGTGCTCACCCCTGCCCCTTTGGCACACAATGTGTGCAGAGTCAGGGTAGTGCAAAATCAGACAAGCACCCGGTGTAATGCAGACAAGGGCCAAGGGATGCATGCTAACCCATACTTGTTAGTATATCAGCAGTGCACACCCACCAACTGTATACAACTCTTATGGCTGTATGTATACTCCCAAACAGTGCAGTGTTGGGATGGTGCACACTCAGACACCCTCCTAAAACAAACAGAACTTAGTCAGTACACACTGACTGATGCACACCTGCTGTTTGCAACTTTTTTGACTGTCTAAGCACACCTACTGTAAACATATTTTCTGTCTCTGTTCACACTTTAACACATATTCAGAGTGCACGATTGGCCAGTACATGCTTACAGACACACAACTAGTGTGAGCATGTCTCATAGACACACAATGTGTACAGGGCTAGAGAGGTGTTAACTCATAAACACAAATCTAGTTTGTGCCATTGTCAGGACTGTATGCATTTTCATGTTTGCAAACCCAGTGCATGCAGGTATCCTGAATGGGTCCAAATCAAGCATCCATTGTGGGAGAGCGATATGAAGTACCAAAAGTAATTTGGAGTTCTGGGGGTCCCTCCCGCTGTCAGTGGCAGGTAAGGTAGCACTATTAAAGATGGTTACACTGCCAAGGCGGCTCTATTATTTTGGATCGCTGCCAATCTGGATCCCGCACAGACTTTTTACCCAGCTCAACACCATGATCACGGGGTTTTTATGGGGCACCGGAAAGCGGAGAGTAGCGCTTGCCACCATGATGTGGTCAAGGGCAGAGGGGGCATTTGCAGTGCCAGATTTTGAAGCCTATTATCACGCATCTCAATTGCAATGGTTCACAAAATGGATGGTGGGATGCCTCCGGAATACGGAGCACCCTGGAGATTCAGACCCGAGTTTGCAGCTCCTCTATCGTGTGTTGTTGCTCCTCCCCTTGAGGGATGGGGCGGCTCCTTCAGATTTAAGGACAGTGCGGCAGAGTTGGAATCGGTTTTGTGGTCAGGCACAGATAACATCCCCCTATGCGCCAGAGATTCCGTTGTTGGTCTGCGAGGTCCTACCCCACGGTGGGGACTGGCATAGAATACAGACATGGGGGGAGGCGGGGATCACCTTGCTCCCTTTTAATGATCTATTAGAACGGTATGACCTCCCAAGAGGGGACTTCCATCTACATGCTGCCCTGACGGCAGCTATCCGTAAACATTGGCGGGAGGGACTAGGGGACCCTCAGACCTCCCTAGCTTGTCAGTATATAGTGATAGCTGCTTAAACGATTAAGCGGTCACCTGGCTCTACCGCCGCCTCACTCAGGAGACACGACAACCCCTGACAGCCCTTCCTCTCAAATGGGAAGCGGACTTAGGTGAGACCATAGGTGAGAAACCATGGGGAGAACTAGTGGAAAGGGCCTGGAAAAGTTCTAGTAATGCGTGATTCCAGCTGATTCACTTCTTTGTCCTTCACAGAGCGTAGCTTACCCCACGTAAGATTACTGAATATTTTGGGGCCCAGTCCACTTGACCGAGGTGTAACCTGGAGGACGCAGGGTTTCTACACATGGTTTGGGACTGCCCGCTTCTGGGAGAGTTCTGGAGAGAGGTGACGACTAGGTTGGCGGACACGACGGAGCGTGACATAACGCTGACACCAGGGTGCTGTCTCCTACACTGGTTCTCCCACACTGCCAGGAACAAAGTCACTAGCAAGTTTATAGACCTGGGGCTGGTGTTGGCCAAAAGGGAACTCACAAGCCATTAGATAGCAAAACATGCCCCTAATGTACTGAGATGGACGAGGGAACTTATAAGATGGGCAGACTGTGAAGAGATCTTTAGACTACAAATGCCCCAAAGAACTGGGAGCGTAAAGGCATTGGAGGCGGCGAGGCATTGGTGGCATTTGTGGAAATACTGAAACAGCCGAGCGACGACAAGATGTACCCCCTGACGATGAGGGCCCTGATGTGGGTGACTGAGAACATGTTTTACTGGGCGACCTGGACTGATGCTCGAGTGAGCAGACTTCCAAGTTGAGCTCCTGGGCAGTGTGACCCCACTGTGGAACTACAGCACCGAGAATAATATGCCCTGCTATTGACCTAACCAGCATTATCATGCAGAAAATCCGGTGAATATGCATCATGCCTGGGGGAGGGGAGGGTGGATTTTTTTGGGGGGTGTTCCTTCTTGGTTTGTTAGAGGTTAATTGAGGAGCAGAATACTGTGATGATGACTACCAAATAAGTGAGGTACCGAGCACTACAGACCTGGAGACTTTAGGTCACACTAGGAGGTGCGCGATGATTTCCTTAAACTGGAACAGGAATAATACCTCCTTGTGAAATGACAAACTGAGAATAGTATGTATAACTATGGTAAGTTGTAATTGGGCGTAGATTGTAACTGCAGTATTATCCCTGCGATGCTATTGATTGTTATATCACAAATTAATCAAAATCTGTTTGCAAAAAAAATAAAATCAAGCACCCATTGTGCCCCGAAATGGCAGGTACACAAATCGTATGCGCATGTCACATGCAGTGCACACAGTTATACACACAGTATGTATAAAGGGCTGGAGAGGTGTTAACTCAAAAGCACATACTGATTTCTGCCAGTTCCGTGACTGTATGCACCGTCATGTTTGCACACCCAATGCATGCAGGTATCCTGACTGTCCGCAAATGAAACACCCACTGTGCTCCGGCAATGGCAGATACACCCACAGTACCTGCATGTTTCCTATGAGTGTAAACACTCAGGGCAGGGGCAAAGCATTACCAGCCACACAGAAATTGTGCAAACAAACCACTCTGCGAAAGCTGCCTTTCCTAATACATTGTAAATCAGGTTACTTGAATAATGATTTGCATATAGCTCGTGTTTATAATGATACTGGACAGGCTAATTATTGTAGCCGATAGAGTGGGCAGGAGGGGGGGCTTCTATTTAGAGTGCTTCTGAGACAAGACTGTCCAGCTGAGAGAAAGGGGCACAGGGGTTAGGAAAACATTGTGTTTTATTTAGCAGGCAAATGGGGTGCGACTAAACCTTCAATGTCATCGTACTCTTCAACAAACACACCAGCATACAACACTGTGTATATTTAACAATGCAAACAATCTTCATCAAAACAATATTTCACTGCATTATGTGTGCACACTCACAAATTAACAGACACTAACGCAGACCACGAAAAACCGAAATCTCAACAGCACCAAATAACTGGCCCACATATGTTTGCAGTCACAGTTTTGAACGGTCTCACTGTGTATTGAATATTTACTTCCCCAGTACCAAGCCCAGTGGTTTTATAGAGTGAGCAAGGCCCCAACACAGTGAGATAACTGAATGCATAACCAGTGCGTGAATAGAGTGTTCTAAAGGAATTATCACACACTGCTTGCACTAAAAAACCACAAGCGGCATCACACATTACATGAACTTGTAAAGCAGCATTCTCCACTGGTATGTTGGCACTTGGTGTCTTGTTTAGTGATGCCCAATTTATCGACTTTGGAAGGATAACATACTGAGTGGAACCATCTGAATCTGTGACCATATTGTCCAACACAGATAACTAAAAAGGATGCATTCATCCACTGAGCAACGAGACAGATCCTTAGCTACTCATCTCACAGTGTGCGACCAGAAGCTGCCTGCAACACAACAAATGCACACATGTGCTAACCGGTGCACGTAAATATATTGTGAATGTACATGTTTAATCTGTACATGTAGCCATTTCTCCATAGTTTGAACTACTCGTGATGGGCTGGAAAAAATGTTTTTGTGGAGCATTTACTATTAAAAAGTGGAGGCACCAGTTAACCTTGTGGTTCCTTAACACCTGCTCTACGGTGCACTTTGAGCTTCAAGACCCTACTGGAAAACAACCTTACTCTATTAGTCAATTTATGTAAACTTCCCAGTGGGTCTCTGAAGTCATGCTTTTCATGACTCAAACAGCTATTATTCCTCCCCTCCATTTAGAGCAAGGTTTCAACATTTTATGCTTTGAACTTTGTAAAGTGACATCTCCCTATCCCTTTGGCTATACCAGTGTTGTTTTCAAGTTGTTGAACCTTCTTACTGGTTAAGGGTCCGGGCAAAGGTTATAACCTCCCCACAAAGAGATGTTATTTCAATGTTAATAAACACTTTCGAGGAGGCCCCCTGCTTTCACCTTCATAGAGATGCCTTTGGTTTACGGTTGTGATAGTAAATTGACTTTTTTGGCAGATGGGTTTGTGCAGTAACAACAAACGCTTCCGCCTCTTAAAAAAGACACCCTGAGTCCTCTTGCTTGGGTAATAGTTTCCCTAATAATATAAGACTTGTATCTGTTTGGAGAATCATATGGTGTTTCTGTCCCTTGCTCTGGCTGGAGGTGGTTCTCGGAAGAACTGCTTGCTTGTGGCCGAGCTCGGGGCCTCCGCAGAGCCGGTATGGTTAATTCATGGCTATACCACACTGCCAATCATGACATTCCAGTTCCAATACTGCCTTAGATTCATCCAACCAGGCAGGTATGAAGTGTTGGGTGAAGGGTACATACAGGAAACCCGGGAGTTACAGTATAGATTTAGATGCAGAAATAAGGACACTGAAGTTTTCTTAAGTGGTACAGACTGTGAGAGGGCTTTAAGTGGGTCTCTAGTGTGCAAAGAGGTCTAGCTTCATGGAGTGTGTAATACTTCAATAGTGAACTTATCGTTCTACTTAAAAGGCTTCCCAGCTGCCGTGATTCATCCGGTTTTTGAGTTAATTTCAAATGGGAGTTATTTAATGCTGAATGATCGAGGCTGTTGCGGGATGGCACCAGGCATCGCATATCTAGTCACAGTAAACTTCAGGGTTGTTTGCTGTAAGCAAGTATTGTTTACCCCGGCTCGCACGGTTAGGGAGGCACCACAGTGGCCTTCCTTGAATGTTTCCACTATAAGGTTTGATTCACTGAGCAGATTGAAAGCCATGTTGTTTCTACAAAATGTGGCCTTAACTTCAGCCCGAGAAACTTTTGATCTCCAGGTTACAAGGTCTTCGGCAGAGATACAGGTCCTGGTCCATACGAACTTCCCGATCCATTTTGTAGAAATGGTTTATCATATCTTTAACATGTCTGATATGAGTGGGATCGTATACCTATTTAAGTGTCTTGGATCAGGTTTCTTAACCATCTTTCAGGCCATTTTCGGAGTAATTCCAGCTTTCATACACTCCGTACTTGGAAGTGTTTTTGGAGGACTTCCTTTGGTCCTGCTATCAGTAGCGGGCATCCTGATTTTAATCCTATTGCTTTGCAATTTATGTCTCAATCCCTCAAGACATGGAGAAAACACTGCTGGAACGACGTTGTAGTGAGTGTATGGTTCTACCTGGGTATGCCTCGGTTTCGAGAGCTGAGTGAGCATTGGTTCCTGTCTTTTAGACCGGTCTGGCTAGATTGTGTCCTACCTGGGTTTCGTTGCCTCTTCTGCGGATTTGGCTGCGGGTTGGACCTGTGTCTGAAACTTCCATCTGTTGCACCGCCGGACAGAAGTGCTCCTGCAGCCCTTACAGGCCCACGTGTACAGTTGTCCACAGCATAGTCCCATGTTGATGAGAGCATTTCTAGAGCCTCTAAGGGATACTTCCCCTCCTTTTGTAAGGGACATCGGCTCTGATCCAGAGGTACAGGCATCGGTTCCAGGCGTCGGTTCCAGGCATCGGTTCCAGGCATGCAGGCATCTAATTCTTCCCCGGCTGCTCTGGTGGGAACCGGAGATGACCATCTTTGCTCACTCAACATGATACTGGAAGTTCTGGAGGGATTGCCACCTGTGGATACCATGTTCAGCGATGTTGAGTTTTCAGCGCAGGATTCATACACAATCTGGCCTCTCCTGTGCTGGGAACTATGTGGAGACTTTTTAAACATTTACCAAATTGAAGGTCGAAAACTGACTTTGCTTTATTTTTCCTACTCTGTTCTAACTGAGCATAGTGGCTTTCAAGGTGCTCAGTGTAATCATAACCACATATACAAGTTTAGAGGACCTTTTTAAATGCTTTTAGGGATAATAGCTTTTCTTTTATGAACATTTCTTAGCAGGTTTTTAAGGACATACTTTTTTGTATCTTAGTTTCAAAGAAGTTTTATGCTTTTTATTGCTTTAGCTTTATTATTATTTAGTTGACCCTGTTGACCTTTTGATGAGGAGTGTGTGTCATGTCTTTTAGGCTTGTCCTGTCATGCATACCCCTTTTTACATACATTGTCGCATTCACATGACTATAACGGTTCTGAAACAGGTCACCTTTTACCTAGTAGCTTGCTCCTGTCTCTAAGAAACCAGCTCTTAGTATTCTCTCATAATCTCTGTACCTGATGTACATAAACATGCCCTCAGGCACTGCATAAATCTGTATAAGGGTTACCACTTTTTTCATCCTTGGCAAATGATCGCATTTGTTTAGAAAAACATTTATGATTGTTTTAAAAACAGTTATGACTGTTTTCAAAACATATCGATTCTAGAAGAAATCCTGGAGTGACCACTCTAGTATATAAGACCCTTATTCCCACCTGAAAATTAGAGGAGATTTCCTTCCAAGCTGACAGAGAGTCCTGCATGCTAAATCTTCGACACGCAATGGTCTGACATCCCTCGCAAGGTGTCATCCTCGACACAGAGACGGGGTCCTTCATTCTCAACCATCAGATGAGAGGGTTGGTTCTTCCTTAGCGTATTCTTGGCTATATACACATATATCTACACACATAGACATGGTACACCTGCGTATCCAGGCTAGGTACATTTAGTCAAAGTACTTAGAGTGTGCATTATAGGAGTATGCAAATGCTACTTTCTTTTCTGAACTGCATGTTCATCTTCTTAGCACTATGGTAGAAATGTATCTACTGTTTACCATATGAGTACTTGTGATTTCTTTTGTATGCTTCTGTCTCCTGATTATTGCAGCAAATATGTTTTACAGAAGACTGATGCTGAACCAATAAATAATTATTGAAACATCCTAATCGCCATCCTGTGTATTTTCTGAGAATAGGCAAGCACGAGTGACTGAGCAAAAAGCGCTGTACTGTTTTCCATGATCCCTGAGGCATCAGGGTTGTCATGTTCAGTGGTTGCCAGAAACTATCTATACCACTGTAAGATACAGGGGGTGATAGTGGCACTGTAGAGCTAGCAGGTCTAATGGCTTACATGTCCTGTGGGGGTGTCCGGAATCGGTTTGAACACCAAGCCCTCAGTTTAGGTCATCGAAAACGCGCAGGTCCTGGGGATTCCTAGGAACTACAGACACCAAAACTCCTCGTGATGCTGTGCATTGTCAGAGCCCTCTCATACTCCTGCAGCCACTCATGTATGTTATACCCTCCTTGAAGCTAGGTACCAAGTCTATGGGTATGTGGGTGGCATTCCTACCACCAGATTCCCAATAACCACTGGACTCCGCCTGCAGTGTCAGTGAGTCCAGAACTCTAAAACTATGCTCAAGGGCCAACCTTTCCTCCTCAAGAGCTAGTTTCTTTCTGATGAAGACCCTCTCATCCTCCGCGATCCTCTCCTGAGCCAGGGCTCTTTCAGCCTCTAGCCTTCTCATCTCCACAGCCCGCTGCGCCAGCCGCAACTTCAAGTCCCTCTCAGCGTTTATATCCTTGGGAGGCAAGTAACAGGAGGTGACACTGCTCCTGGCTCTAGACCCAGGAAGGGACTACCTATCTATGAGGGCCTCACACTCTACTGGCATCCCTGCTCAATCATTTTGTCCCTCCTCCCCAAACTCCTCAGGGTCACTGTCCTCTTGGGAACCCTCTCACTCAGAGTCCTCCCTTACCTTGAAGTCCTCCTCAGGGTCTTCTTTAAAATTTACACCCCCCTGGTTCTCTGTTAATGCTGCCTCCCTGCATGCCTTTTCAGAACTAATCAGGGTTCACCAAAGATCCAGCTGTGTGGGTTTCCCACTCAGCGGCAACCCCTTCTCCCTGCAGAACCCCTTCAACTCATTGATACATTAAAACGCCAGTTGGATGAGATCAAAGGTAGATTCTATTTTGGCAGGGTACAACAGTGCAAACAACATGAATCCCAGGTGTAAGAAGATGAACGAGTAACAATAAAAATGACCACTGAGGGGAATTAGGAGAAAAACACATAATGGTCTAAATGCAGAGTTGTAGTGCAACAATGAATCACAATGGTATCACATAAACACAAGTCCTATCCTCACCAATGATCACAAATGTTAGAAATGGGATTTATGGTTGGTTAGGGTGCACACCTAAGCCAGGCAGAAGCCACCACTCTAGTTAGGGCAAGCAAGTTACAAACTAAAGATAACCTGTGCTCACCCCCAATATCTTGATACAGATTAGTCAGGCTTATTCTCAGAGGCAATGTGTAAAGCGTTTGTGCAACACAAGCACACCAGTGACACAATGAACAGACCACAAAAGAGAATCCACCCATGATTATATAAAACTATATAGTATATTGTTCATATAACAAATACAAGAATGACATACTCATGAAAAATGTGCATAGAATGCAAATCCTGAGTCAGTGCCCAACATCCTGGCAAGGCAAGAATCATACATTGTAACATCAGTATATGAAATGCAACAGATAGTAAGATAAAGATGCAGTGAATACCGTGCAACTCCTGGAATAGCTCTCATTATCCTGACAATGCAGTTTAACTACAACATATAGCAGTGAACACTTAGTAAGTGATGCAGACATAGGAGAAGACGTATAGTTTGCAAACCGTCAAGACTATATAATCAGTACAATGGGGGATCAGCAAAAAGCTCACATGGCACAAACAACATTAATTATATAGCAAGTACCCGCAAGGTAAATCTATTTAGAGGAATGCAAGCATCACAATATATAATATTTGGACCACTAAAACATCTGCTTTCCTATTAGGCTTGTAATGCTCCCTCCCAAACAGAAGCTCCTTCTAAGGGAGGCCAGAATTGTGCTTCCTAAACATAGGTGAATACAGAGCCCTATGTGGCTGTTAGGTCACGTCTTCCTGGTTAAGCAAGCAGTGCTTTAGAAAATCAACTGCACTCCCTTTCTAGGATATACGGTAATACTTTTAATCAAAGCAGAACAATACCTGGGCAGTTCCGGCACCACAAAACCGCTTGTCGTGGTGGCCAGGGAGTCTGTATGGGGCTTGCAGTGCAGCTCCACGAGGTCCTGAGGGTTGCAGTCGGAGTCACGCTGCCGACAGTACAGTTCCCTGGTGAGTGAAAGTGGTGAATACAGTGCGGCACGATGTAAGCCGCCTCCCTTAGCATGTGTCATGAAACTTGCCCCCAGCGGAGAGATGGTGCATGATTGTGCACTGTGAGCATGAGTCCTGCATGTACTAAACATCAGTGCGGCTCACAGATATGCGGTTGCTACCGCTTGAGGGTCGCTTGCAGGCAGGTGCAAGAGTGCTGTTCCTCTGGCACTCATCCCGGTGATCACGCTGGGGGCAAGTTGATTGCCGCACCTCTGGCACTTGGTTCTTAGTAACACAGGTGTTGGGAGAAGAGTGCTGCTCCTCTGTCACTAGGGCCGGGGATCATGTTAAACACCTGACTGTTGGAAAGTGCCGGACCTGGAAAACAGAGCGCGTGGTGATGAAGATCACATCTTGGCACTTCTACTGCCGAAAGGTGCTTCACTCGTGTGTGCAAAAGAAGTGCTGAAAGAGAGCACGTGAAGGGCTAATGGGGACCGAGTCCAGTGGCTAGTGCAGAGGGGGAAATCTTTGATGCCCCTGAGAGTTCCCAACAACAGAGGGCAAGCCAGCAACCCTTGAAATCACTCTGGGGGTATTCTTGGTCCTTGTAGCCGGAAGAAGATGCTGTAGGAGTTTGGAGCAGGTTCAGAGCAAATAGAGCAGTGGAGCAGAGGATCTCAGAGAGACAGAGAGAGCAAATCAAAGCAGCAGCAGTGGTAAGTAGTGTTCCTGGGTGCTCCCCCGCAGAGTCAGCAGAGGCTGAGGCTGGGTGGGCAAAAGTAGAGAGCAGTGAGGTCCCGCACCCGCCTGCCCTGCACATTGTGAGTGATAAAAAGGGAAAAAGAACAATACAGGGAGATGCGGATGCGGAGGCAGAGCTAGAGCTGCGGAACTACCAGACCGAGCGGAGTCGGCTGGCATTAGGCTGGTGTGGCTTATGAGTCGGTGTGGGCTGCCTCCAAACCATCTGCTTTTCCCTTTGTTACTTCACCTGCAGTAACTGCATTATCAGTAACTAAGCCTGCCACCACTATCCGTTAGCAGCAACCACTTCTGCCACAGCTATCCCTCTGCACACCATGTGGATAGTGAGTTTATTCACCCGGCAGCAACTGCGTCGAGCAGCTACCAAGCCTCCCACAACTGCTACCAGTATCTCTCTGCATGTTAAGCAGCCAAGGCAGGTAGGAAGCTCATGAGAAGGAATAGTAAGGGGAAAAATAAGGAAGTACAGTGCAGCGCAGCCTGTCTTGACAGCACTACATTTTGCATTTGGTGCTATCAGGAGTCCGGTGCTAGTTGCCCCTTTGTAGGAGCTGCATTAGCAGTTTTTGCATGCAAGAGCAAGGGGCAGCAAGGAAGAAGCAACGGAGACTAGACCACTGCAATTAAATAAACAATTCGGTCGGGAAAACTTCAAAAACAAGTGGCACATAAAACACAAAAAAAGCTGCCAGGAAGTCCAAGGAGGTTCTAGAAACATCAACAAATATAGGACAAGCATCAACTAGTACATTCATTTCACCAATATACTCATTAATTAGTAAAGTGATACCTAGTAAAAATGTACCTTCCTAAAGGACCCAACCATAGTTATCTACTCAGAAACAGGAGAAACGGAGGATCTGCCAAACCCATTGATACCACAAAAGAAGTCACAAAATAACCGTCAAAGTATGGAAAATAACCTGACAACTAACAGTCGGTTACTGATTCAGGCACAAGAAAATGCCTCAGACTGTTCACATTCCACACCAAAATTAACATCAAAAGAGGGACCACTTAAAGTGCTGTCAAAAGATGAAGATGCCCAATGAGATGCCTTAGACATCACTCAGGGCCCAAACGAGAAATCCACTAAATCATGGTTTCATTCAATATCATTAACAAGCAATACAGACCTCCTGCAGGCACTAGAAGTTAAAACTATTAATCTATCGGACAATTGGAAGGAAAATGTAAGTATTGCAAGCCCATTCGCAGCCGATAATTGAAATATCTAGCACACTGGAACAGTTTTCTCAAATGGGAACTCGGAAAAAGCTCAATCAGGAGGCAATGAACTAAATAAATTAAATGTTATAACACAGACGCCTGCGAGTCCAAAGGAAACAAGAGAAACAGGAATAAATATAACGGAAAAAGTAAGGGAGCAAGGTATAACCCTACAAGATCACACGGAGGATGGTCCAGCAATAAAAACAAAAATGGAGCACTATCCAACAGTGTTTACCTTGTGGTTAAAAGTCTTAGAAACACCAATAACTGCACTTAATATGCAGTCAGACAAGCTTGATATACAGATCGATCTGATGAATATAATACCTACATATATGCTGGAATAAACAAAAAATTGGAAAATCTGACAGATTTATTAATCAAGGAACAAAGCCTAAATACAGTAGCAACGAGTGAGTGTGCATGTGACCCAATAATAGACAAGTTGAGCACATTACCAGCGATTCTAAAAAGTATTCTAAATGAAAGACAAGCAAACAACTATGATCAGATAACAAATGCAACAAATAAAGATGGAACACAGAAATATGATCAATAAGTTCCACTCACCGAGAACTCAAAATCATTGAATACAAATGAAACACTTAGGATCTCAAATGGAGCATTAGAAGTTGAGATTGACAACACAAAACAACCACTGGTCCTGATACTTGAACAAGATAATTCTAAAATGTGCATGCAAACCAAGAGGCAAAAGAAATGGGCAAGGAAAGCTAGAATGAACAACAACGGTACAAAATGAGAAAGGCAAAGTGGGACTAGATTGTTCCATATCTTCGAAACAAAAAACAGAACAACCAGCACAAGTAAAGGATAGCAAGTTTACAAACTACAGAATGGAAGACGAGAATGAGGCAATGGAAGAACACCTTTCATTGTGGAATTCATTGAGTACGGTGGAAACAATGAACACAAGACAGACTAAACATGAGAAACCACATAAACAAAGCATAATTGCAAAAACAAATTGAAAGTACAAAAAATAGATTTCCCCCACCCAATTCAAACGTGAATTGGGAATAGAAAGGAACTCGCCATATATAAGACAAGCAGAGTCAAATGATAATTTAGTGTTAAAGCACACAATATGAAAAGAGCCAGATCCAGAACCAAACACACTCCAACGACACATTCAACCAAAAAACAAGAGTAGAACGAAAATAGCTGTACACAGGACCCCCAGCTGCAAAACATACACTAACGATAATAAACAACAACAATCAAGACACAAAGGAGTCTGAGGCAGTCCAGCAGAGGAACATTCAAACAGAAGGCACTCAGAATGAACATATTGTAATCAAAATTAATACAGGAAAGGATGGTGGAGTGGGGACAAACTCTAGAAAAGTGGTGAAAGAAGCGCAACATTTATCATCATTAATTGATATAAATCAACAAGACAACCTGAACAAGGAAATCATACTAATGCCCCACTACATTTCACAGGAACAGCAAGACATCCTCAATAGAGGAAACATAATAAGACTTATTGCCGAAATCCTGCATTAAAAAAACTCTCTCAAATGGATTTGTTATCAATTAAATTTATTCCACAAGATGAAAAGAATCAGATGGAAAGAACACTATCGACCTGGAGAAAAAAGGAAATTGTGATATGTATCATATATGCTTGACAACAATTTGAAGTATGGGGTATCACACTTGCAAAACCCTGAAGACCATGTAACCCTTCACCTCTATTAAAGATATCTAGGAAGAGTAGCCTAGATACTGAACATTTTCCAGTGTATTCGGTGTTACAAAATGCCAAAGGAAAAGTGGGTAACACCATTAATTTCAAGATTAGACAAACACACGAACAGGGCCCAACCCAATTGGAATGGATAGCTGCAACTCTTAATGCCCCAACAGAGGAGTTACTTATTGCCCAAGGAAAAAGTACCCATAATGACTGCCTAAATGTTCTATCTTGGAACATTGCAGGGGCAAAAAGAGAATACAGGATAATGTCCCCCCAATAAATTGGAACAACTATGAAATCATTGCCTTGCAAGACACATGGCTGACTGAGCCCCAGTAAGTGGCTAATTACACACTTCATTATGTTAATTCCATAGGAACAGGGGAGAGCTAAAGATGGTCAAACTGTGTACATTTTGACCTCAATGGCCATTCGTTCAGGACAGCTCTGCACTACAACTTCCAACATACAAGTAATTAAATTAGACCAACTGTCCAAATATGTGACAACAACAATAATATTAATAAATGTTTATATGTACCCGAATGTAAGGAAAAAACAATTACAGCTGGATAAATTACTTTCAATAATAACAGATCTTATGTTTGAGAACCTAGCATGGGAAATAATTTTAACAGGTGATTTTAACTCAAATCTCATTTACACCCCTGAGGAAGATGAGCAAATAGCGGCACAAAATGTGTTCTGGTCTGTACCTTTACAAATGCCCTCAACAGTAAGATGAAGGGATTTAACTGGACAAAAAAACATTTTGGCCTTGGAATACCTAGGCCTGAGAGTACTAAATGGTAGAACCAAAGATGACACTCCACCTCGATGGATTAACCAAGGCACAAATGCACAGTCTATATTAGATTATACAATTCTAACTCTACCATTATCGAACCATGTGAGGAAATGTACTATTAAATACACTACTCGAAGTGATCACTCATATCAGCACTTGGAAATAAGAAAAAACTTTGCAAAGAACTGGGTGGCCCCCACTGTGGTAGGCCACTTGACAAGAGATAACAATACTAGCAAAAGAGTTATTAGAAACAAACATAAATCCAGAAAGTAGTCGAGCAGCAAATTGGACAACCTTTACTACAAATCTGATAAGGCAGGCACCCAAAAACGATTATGTATTGAAAACAATGAATAAGCATAACTCAAGTCTTTCAAATAAAGCTTCTTCATTAGGAAAATAAATCAGAAAGCAGGTTGGAAAGAATTGATTTACTAATGCACATATGTTTCTAATTTTTTTTTTGTCGATAAAATTGATTTTCTTTCCACCAATCCCTATTATCATCTTGTGACCCTCCATCTGAATAATGCCCTCTGTCTAGTAATTATAAATTATTATAATAACATTGTACCGACTCTGGTTACAGATACCCTGAGATCATTGACCGACTTCCTGCACACACTAATTGCCCGACTAAAGAAAGAGGTGCTAGTGATCTGAGGTGGGGATTTTAATTCTTCTTTATGTAAACACTTTGACGACGATGTATGTGGGTTAACTTATGGCAACGGGGAAAATTTCGCTCATTTCTCACACACGCTTTATGGAGATGTTTTAAACGATCTAATGTTTACATTTGATATAGGGTTTGCTAATAGACTGTGCTCCCCTATGATTCCCTTTTCCCCTACATTTTATGCACATGGTCGATTATCTACTATTGATTTTATCTTGTTCTCATCCAGATATTCCTCTTGCATTAATAACTTTAAGACACATGAGATAGTCCTTAGTGACCATTTTCCTCTTAGCGTTGACGTAACTACGTCCAAACAGAGCTGTACCACTAGATCAATAATTGCTGACAATGTTGACCACATTGTTGGCATTAGACAAAATGGGTTTGCACTAAAATGGTCCAACGTAAATACTAATGAACTTATCTCAAATATAGTTACCAATTGTAAAAACATGTTTTTGAAGTGCCTCGACGAGACCACATCCAGTATTGAGATTAGGGAGAATTTTCTGGCAATCTCGAAATACATAAAAGAGTCATTATCTGTTAAAAAGAATAAGACCTCGAGAAGCAAATCAGGCTGGTTTAACATCGAGTGTACAGAAGCATATTCTTACCTTAAAAACTGTATTCATGCATCACCTAAGAACACTGAACACATAAGGGAGGCAAGGCGAAATTACAAAAATGCTAAGTCTATTTTAAAACTCAATACTTGGCGGGCATTACGCGACGCTGCAGATAGTCGTGACTTCTCTGCCTTTTGGAAAGTGGTGAACTTACCTTTCATGGCAGATAAAGATATGGCAGTAATGGAGGTTGCCATCTCGGAATCTGAATGGGTCCAACACTACTCCAATCTGTACAAGAATTCAAACTCTGAGGAACAAGGTCCGACTTTTAATACATTGGATATAGTAAATGATTTTAAAATGAATTTTACCTTAAATGAAATTATTGCAGCTATTGATTCTAGCCCTTCTGGTAAAGCTCCAGGCCCAGACAGCATTCCTGCGGACCTTTTTAAATCTAGTACAGCATTATGGGGCCCTCTTTTAACCCAGGTTTCTAATGCATGCAATTCTACCTTTTTACCAACTTGGTACGAATCTTTGATCGTGCCAATTTTTAAAAAGGGTGATAGATCAAACCCAGCTTGTTATCGTCCGATATCGTTGCTGGATTCTACCACCAAAATCATAGGCCGGGTACTACTTAATAGACTACAGACCTGGGCTGACGAACAAGCTATCATTAGTGACCTCCAATACGGGTTTCGCGAGGGATTGGGCACAGTCGAACAGGTGTTGAACCTCCATATTTTGATGGAAAAATATACAAAGGCAAAAAAGGGTAGATTATTCATGACCTTTGTCGACCTTACGGCAGCTTTCGACTGTGTCCTGCATGACAAGCTGTGGTTGATTCTAGAAGGGCTCGGCGTAGATCTTTTAATCATTTCGTTTTTTAAGGGAACTTTATTCGGGGGCCAGGGCTAAGGTAAGATATGGAAGAAATGGAGAATGCACGAGGCACTTTGGTATCGAGAAAGGGGTGAGGCAAGGCTGCGTCCTTGCTCCATTTCTTTTCACACTCTATATAAATGGTCTGGAAACTATCTTAACCAAGGAGTGTAGGGATCTACCCAAGGCAGCAAAACGTTTCATCCCGGCACTTCTGTATGCAGATGATGCTGTTTTAATGGCCCGTACCCCACTTGCTCTACAGAGGGTAGTTAATTCTTACACTAGTTTTATGTCAAATTTGGGGTTGTCTATAAACTGTACAAAGACTTACACTATGAATTGCGGGACTGGGACAAACAGGAGGGCTAAGACTATATTTATTAATACCAGCCCTATTGAGCAAACTAAAACATTTTCCTATTTGGGGATTTTATTTGAGAGGACAGGAAGCTGGACTGAGTCGATTAAGAATAGACATCTACTGTTCGTCAGGGCATTAGCGGCCTTGTCGAACTTCAGTCGAAAATTAGGCAAGCGCTCACCGGCTGAACTTATACACATCTACAAGGCAAAATGTGTTCCTATTGCCATCTATGGAGCAGGCGTTTGGGGATATGCTGATATACACACTATGCAGACTGCGGAAAACAGGTTCCTGAAGTTCCTCTTAGCAGTACCCCAAAGCACCACAACATATGCAATACATATGGAATTGGGTATCCCATACCTGGAAGATATCATTAAAATCCAACCCGTCCTTCTATGGCATAGTATCTGGATGTCAGAGGACACAGGATTTAACCGCTACCTACTCACCGATGTACTGAAATCAGACGGTGTTAAATCCATCAGGTGGCTGGAATACGTGAAAAAACTCATGCTAGACATAGGCCATCCAGAATACTATATAGATCCAACTACCATGCGTACTATTTCCAGGAAAGATCTTAAGGCTTGCTGCATGGAGCATCTTGATGATAAAAGAATAGCTATTGAATTAAAAAAAACTATTGCCCAAGCTCATTATCTGACCCTGTCCTCACCCACCATCCAGCTATACCTATCCCTAACTGATAATGATTTTGATCGTTTTCTATTGACTCGTTTTAGATTTAACCTGATATTTAGACTTCTTAGCTTCCCAATGATGAACGACTGGTCCAAACATTTGTGCAATTGTCCTTGTGATGGTACATCCATGCAATCCACTATTCATGTTATTCTATTTTGCAAATTTTATGAAGTGCCAAGAAAGATCTGGATTGTACCAGCCTTGAGGACCCTCGGTTTGAGACGTTGTCGCCCTGCCCTCTTAGCCTTGCAATTTCTAGAGAACAAATTCATCATTGCTACTGTAACTGTATTTCTTAAAAATGTTTTTAGATGCCGGAAAACAATGATTATGTGATTTTTAAAACACCTATGTTTTGATTGGGATTTTACTGTTGCAAATTATATGTGTCTTTTAACATTGTACTTTGATGGTTATTGTATTTTATAACCAAATAAAGTGAAATGATGAATTGAATTGATTTACTAATGTTGCAAAATATACCTGGGATCATATAAAAAGCCTCAAGAAGCAAAACAAAAAACAAATCTGGGAGGATCAAAAAATGAAACAGAAAAAGTTCTGGACAAAGCTTCTTTTTTGCCTAAACAAACCAACAACAGAGCTTTTTAGGAAATAATGAATGGGATAACTAGATCAGTGCAAATCATAAATTATGCATGTGTGACTGAGGCGACCTTGGCTAGTTACCTAAGCAAAACTTTTAAAAGAGTCACAGACTTTGCTAATAATAATAGTCACATTAATATGGAATCCAAGCCATCGGAAAATTGAGTACAATCCTGGATCTCCCAATAACTCTGGATAGCCAACTCTATGTGATAGAAAAGGTATCAAAAACATTAAAATAAGGTCGAACGGATGGGGCCCCGGGGCCAAATGGGATACCCCAGGCCATCTTTTCAAGTATTGGGTGATCCCGTTGGTGGAGCTATATACCAAGGTATGAACAACTAATAGTCTTCCTTTGAGATGGAAAGGGTCAATAATCAACTCGTTATTTAAGGGTGGTGATAGCTTGGATCCGGAAAATTACAGGCTTATAGCTCTTATGGATGTTGAAGCCAAATGCTATGCATCACTAATCCTGGAGGATTTGGTGGAATGGTCTAATGAAAACGGATGTATGTCGTTACAACGCACACTTTTACAACGCATGCACTTACAACGCATTTTTTACAACGCAAAATCCATTACAACGCATTGCATTACAACGCATGACACTACAACGCATTTTTAAAAACTACCTTTACAACGCATTCCATTACAACGCATACTACCTTTACAACGCATACCATTACAACGCATAATATTAAATTGCATTTAAGGTAAGTATTAGATAGTATAGGGGTAAAAATTACTTTTCTAACTCCAGGGGGTGCAACAGTAGGGTAAGTGTTGGATAGTATAGGGGTAAAAATTACTATTCTAACTCCAGGGGGTGCAACAGTAGGGAAAGTGTTGGATAGTATAGGGGTTAAAATTACTATTCTAACTCCAGGGGGTGCAACAGTAGGGTAAGTGTTGGATAGTATAGGGGTAAAAATTACTATTCTAACTCCAGGGGGTGCAACAGTAGGGTAAGTGTTGGATAGTATAGGAGTAACAATTGCTATTCTAACTCCAGGGGGTGCAACAGTAGGGAAAGTGTTGCATAGTATAGGGGTAAAAATTGCTATTCTAACTCCAGGGGGTGCAACAGTAGGGTAAGTGTTGGATAGTATAGGGGTAAAAATTACTATTCTAACTCCAGGGGGTGCAACAGTAGGGTAAGTGTTGGATAGTATAGGGGTAAAAATTACTATTCTAACTCCAGGGGGTGCAACAGTAGGGTAAGTGTTGGATAGTATGGAGGTAAAAATTACTATTCTAACTCCAGGGGGTGCAACAGTAGGGTAAGTGTTGGATAGTATAGGGGTAAAAATTACTATTCTAACTCCAGGGGGTGCAACAGTAGGGTAAGTGTTGGATAGTGTAGTGTAATATTATGCGTTGTAATGGTATGCGTTGTAAAGGTAGTATGCGTTGTAATGGAATGCGTTGTAAAGGTAGTTTTTAAAAATGCGTTGTAGTGTCATGCGTTGTAATGGAATGCGTTGTAATGGATTTTGCGTTGTAAAAAATGCGTTGTAAGTGTAGTGCGTTGTAAAAGTTGTGTTGTAAAGGTTGTTCCCCAATGAAAACAAGTTGATCCCTATTTTATCAAACAAGATTTTGTAAAGGGTTTGGAGCACAAACAAATATACCTGCTCTGGCCTTGATAGCAGAAAGATACAAACGTTTGCAGAGAAAATTACAACTTTTTTTATTGATTTTAAAGCAGCATTTGACCACATAGATTGAGGGCTGCTGAGGAGCAAATTAAATAATTTAGGCCCTCCTGAATCAATATTACGTGTCATAATACCACTGTACACCGGAACTTGGATCCGTATAAAAATAGCAAATGGTGCGAGACTTTCAAGGGAAATACAGGCAGAGATAGGCCTAACACAAGGCTCTGTATTAGCGCCTCATTTATTTAATCTCTTTATGGCTCGTTTCTCACCAAGATTAAATTAGGTACCTTCTCACCCACCCTGGGCTCATTATCTATAACGCATCTTTCATATGCTGATGATATAGTCCTGCTCAGTCTAACAAGAGTCGGCTTACAAAGATCGTTAAAACATTTGCCAAGGACAATGCCTTGGAGATCAATATCAAAAAACCAAAAACTATGACTATTCAGAACCAGCTTGGTCATCAACACCCTATTAAGCTGGGAGAAACAGCTTTAGGGGTAGTCAATAACTATAAATATCTAGGGCTGTTAATGGATGACCGACTAATTTTTCAATTTCACAAACAATATCTTGAAACAAAAGGAAATAGCCTAATCTATGCATTCTTTGCCCTCACAAAAAAGTTATGGGGCCCATCCTTCAAGCCGCTGCTTGCTGTAATGGGTGCCAAATTAATGCCGCGGGTGGCCTATGCAAGCATTGTTCTAAATGATACAGATGCAAAACTGTTAGACAAACTACAAACAAAAGCGTACAAAAAAGTCTTCAATTTTCAATATTGGAATTTGGTCATGTACAACAAGAAATCGTGAGAATATATGCTTCTATTAAAAGCTGGTTTAAAATCTGGTCAAGTCGAGCAAATGACCTACATGATGCCTTGTGGCGGACCCAGGAAGGAATAGCGCTCGTTACAACGCATGCGTTTACAACACTTGCCATTACAACACTAGTCGTTAGAACACCGCGTTGTTACATCGCAGCCATTACAACACAAATCTTTACAACAACTTGCTATAGGGGGGGTGCTGGAGTTTGGAATAGTATAATTTACTAATCCAACTCCAGTGTGTGCAGCATTAGGGAAGGTGTTGGATTGAAAATCCAACAAATCCAACACCTTGTGCCCCCTACAGCAAGTCGTTGTAATGACTTGTGTTGTAATGGCATGCGATGTACAACGGCTCGTTGTAACGACTTGCATTGTAATGGCAGGCGTTGTAAACGATGCGTTGTAAACGTTGTTTACCCCAGGAAGAAGATCTGCATTCAAGTTATTGCAAATTCCTGAAAATAGCCCTGGAGGAAACACAGACAACAAATCTTTTGGCGCAGAATCCCAATTTTTCTGTCTTCATTAGGGTGATTATCAAAATGGCTAAATCTTATTTATTACTAGAGGACAAAAGTAAATTAGCCAAGCGGTCTCATGCCTGGATGGTCCTGCAGTCCCATACAACATCACGTCTGGCAGAATATCTACACACAAAATATTCATTTTATTTGAACCGGAAACTCATGGCCACTAGGTTTGAGGTCTGAAGGAAATGGCCCTTAGGGGCCACCCGGGTTATTTACAATCACCTGCTATGCCTTCCCAAGTAATGAAGAGTCGGGCAGACAGTAAGAATACAAACAGGCTTTTATTAGCAATACTTTGCAGAGGACTCCAATCTGACCTGCACCCTAAGATATCTGCCGAGGGACTGACCCCCCAACAGTCTGCAACGTATCATCATTCTTCCCAAGAGCCTCCAACCACGCCCACAGTGTAAAGTTACTGGCCTGGGCTAAACATAAACAAGGGAGGCACAGATGGATGGGCTACCACTTGCCAGATGGGTACATGCTATCTGCAACTCAAGGTTACCGTGCTGAGTCTCAGCGTCTCCTAACATGGGATTAGAACTACACACTCGGATAGGTATGCGAGGGCAGAATGGCCTTTTCATTAGTAAGTCGGGAAGCAACCTTGAACAGGAAAGACAATAATAACTGAATACGGTGTTTCTGCTGAGGAAAGCAATACAAGTCATGAGGCCTAGTTCAGGCACGGCCTAAGCAGCCTAAAAAGGATTACGAAATACAAAATGGAGTCGCACTCGCTAACTAAAGCTTGCACGTTACAGGAATAACTCGGTGAGTTGCATAACGTGAATACAAATGGTGTTTATTTAGCCACACATTGCTAACCTAAAATAACATGAAACAAGTGTATAGGAAGAATGAGGTTTTCAAACCTAACAGGTCTTACCAAGTTTAGCTGATCAGCCAGCATGAAGTACAATGGTCCCATGATATGTAATCTATGTTGTGCAGCAAATCAAGATTTTATTCATCTGATCTGTTTATGTCCCTCTTTAAAAGCAATTTGGGTGTGGTTATGGAAAAAAGCTTTTAATGATAGAGGGATCCGGTCTTGTAGATCGGCAATAATGAAAGGCCTGGACCCAATAGATCCCTATTTGAATTGTAAGATGATGAACTTTCTGACATTTTATGAAACTTCATTACAGAACAAGGAAAAACACATCTCAGTTTCACTGATGAAATAGCAATTATGGACATTTGAATGCTAAGACCCTTTTCCCTGGACGGCTAAGTAGATGCACCATTAGCTATAAAAGCTATTAACAGACGGGTTTTTAACCACACTGATGTACTTTATATTGGCATTGAAAATGATAGCAATAGAAGTCTGTTCTATTAATATATTAATAGGAATTGGATGATTATGTCCATATTTTAAATCTCCCAGGTTTGAAAAAATTATCCACAGGTTGGTTTTAAACAGATGTAATGCATTTTATACTGAAATAAGAAATTATAGGAACGTTGTAGACTTTGACATGAAATTCAATTTGAATAATTTTATGATGTGGAAATAAATGTCCTTTGTAAGATTGTTATGGTTTTTATTAACTGAAACAATAAAGTTTGACTGGTCCTTGTAGCAGGGCAGAGGTCAGCAGGCAGCAGAGCAGCTCAATCAGGCAGGGCAGCAATCCCTTGGGCAATCCCTTGGACCTTACTCCAGTATAGGTTCTTCCAGGCCCAGTAGTCAGAACCCCTGTACTTATACTCAAAATGTCTATGATCTACGGGCACTTCTGAAAAGAAACCTTACGAGTGCAAAACACTCCCTTTCAAAACTCTGCCCCTGGTTCCAGACGTACAGTAGGGGGTAAATAAGCCCTATGTGTGAGGACCGGGCACAGCCTATACAAATGTAATTGCACTCGCCTCCCTTTCTCACTGCCCAGGAAGACTATCAGCATACAGATGAATGTAGATGCCTCTCTTGTCACACCCAGCCTTTCCTGTGTTGTGGCTGTCAGGAAAGTATGCACAAAGTGTAGCTGCCAACCAGGCCCAGACGTGGATTGTAGTCAGGCTGCAAAACATAGAGTTATAAGCACAGCAAAATGCTCACTTTCTAAAAGTGAACACAAGGAGATGATGGATGGAGCACTGAAACTTTTCACAGACTCACCCCCGTCACAGATCTGGGTTGAATCCATCATCATTCTTTAGCTCACTTCGCCACCTCAGTTCAGACTTCAGATATGCAAATCAGTCTTGACCCTGTGCCTCATGTGAACAGTCGAGCCCGAACTGCCAAGCCACTCGAGTCAAGTTATCCTGGCTGAGGAGGGGTGAAATCCCAAAACAGGTCCTAGGATGCTTGTTTCCAGTCCAGCGAGGACCTGGCCTTGCATTCCGGGCTGTACTGTTCCCATTGGGCGCAGGGTCAAGACTGATTTGCATATGGCTGGGTTCAAACTGGAATGGCATGTTGAGCAAAAAAACAATGGATTTATCCCCAGATCTCTGTACTGGGGTGAATGCTTGACATTGTTCTGCATTCTGTCCATCAGTTGCACTTTCTAAGAGTGGCATTTCTAAAAACAGTAATAACATATCCAACTATACCAGTAAGCATGATTTTTACTACCATTCTAAACATACCAAACATGACAGCGCTTCTCCTTTCAGATAAGGAATTACTACTTATACATATATAAGTGAATTCCCCATGCTTGGCTATGAAAGGAGTAGGCCTCACAGTAGTGAGAAACAAAATAGGGTATTTGTTACTATCAGGACATGCCACACAATAAAGGCAAAGATCCTTGGGCGGGTGATTCTGGCCCAATTTGAGATGTGGGCAGAAGATAACAAGAAATTAATGCCCATATAGTATGGGTTCAGGCCTGGCATAGGCACTGTAGAACAAACACTAAATTTACACTGCACCACTAGTAAATATATGAAGGCAAAAGGAAGTGCCATTCATGTGGCTTTCATTGATCTTTCAAGCACTTTTAGTCAACATGAAATAATGCAGAAAATAATCTAATAAAATGCTTGCATCACGACCTCAAATTCTCAGTCCAGTATGGTTCACAAGGAGAATTATCGACTCAAATAGAATCCCTGGGAGGTATAAAACAGGGTTGCATTTTAGCCCCTTTTTAGGTCTCGCTGAGCTCAGCGCATGCACTGACTCGGACAGACATTTTGGAGGTGAGTTTTCAAAGTGCTTCTGGCTGGCCTAGCGCTTGCGTTCACGCGCGAACTGCTAGCCTTCAGCAGTACTTTGAAAACTCGTGCTTTAGCACGTCATCGCGATCGCGATCACTTTTGCTTTCAGAGCGATCGCGATGACTTTCACTTTTACGGCCGCGCGGCGTTACTTTCACTGCCGCGCGGCCAATGCTTGTTTTGCATGTGACCATGATGAACATTTAAATCTCTTAATTGTATTCTCCTAAACTGCCTTTTAATTACAATATATGTCGTAGTTGTGCAGTGGCTTTTGTGCAAACCTTGCAAATCGAGTGTACCCTGCAACTTACCATAGCACTGCTGTGTAACCTGCATTTTAATTGGTGATCCTGCATTAGGTTACAGTAGGGCCAGTACTGCTACACCCTTTTTGGAACAGTGGCCTTTTTGAATGGAAAGTGAGGTTTCTTGAACTTGTTTGCTGCATCTTTTATATTTCAAAATCACAGTCTGACCAAAGTTTAAACTTCGTGATTAGCGCCTGGTCGGGGAGGGGGGAGGGGGGGGTGCTTAAGGCTCTGCGTCACTGTTTGTGAGAGCAAGATGTAGAGTGTTGTGGTCATACATTTATGCAAATGCTCTGTTTAATGCTTGCAACCCTCTGCATTATGTCCCTCTCCCCTCCCCTTACCTCTCCTCTCCCCGTCATCAGCTGAGCGTTCTGGAATGCTGACAGACACCAGCTGATGACCTTCATGATTGCGCGCATCCCCCATCTCCCCTCCAGATCTCAGCTGTGTTGGTGATTACTTGATAATACAGCTTCTAAACTTCACCGGATTTCGCGTCTTCTTAACAAATTGGCGACGAGGGCCAACACAGCGGGAACCTACGTGCAGACTTCACTCAGGTTCACACAAAAAAACGGAAGAAAAGGAATCCACACTACCTGAGATTAATAGCTGCAATTTTACGTGGGAAAAAAACCAAAAATGATTTGAGGTCAGTGAATAGTGGGAAGAAGTTAACATATGCATGCAGGATTGATGAAGTGCATCGCAGACTGAATGATTTCTTTATTTAAAATTGTGACGGCGATTACATGCTTGGCAAAACTTCACACAGCGGCAACGTGAAATTGACAGAGGCATTCAGTGTGTGGTTTGTGTAATCTGAAACCTGCCCTTCCCCTGACTGAAAAGATCACCGGTCCTTTACCAATTGTCAGCTGTTAACTGCCATCTGCATATTACCAACGGAGTTAACTGACAGGTGGGGGTGTGACGTAGCACGTCAGCTACGCTGAGCGGCCATTTTGAGAGAACCCCTTCTCTGAGAAAACACTGTTGAAGCCCATAGGAGGAAGTGATTAAGGAACACTCTAACATGAGCATTCCCAAACCGTCAGGGAAAATAAACACAGGATTTGCCACAGCGCTAATGAGCTCCTGTAGTTTAAAGGCACAGTGCACTAAAAATGAGCCTTAAAGAAATAAATGGGGAAGTTTAATGACCATTAGCCTGTGCTACACTACACCTGTAAAAAAAAAACACTCAACAACAGTGATTCTATGCAGCATTGATACACATTAAGGAGTTTGAATAGAAGGTGAACACCACACTGGTGCTTCAAGTAATTATTCATACAAACCGTTCAATAAAATAAAATGGCAACAAGATATCTGCTAACTTTAACACCGCCATCCTCATTTTTAGCTGGGGGAGGAGAACCCCCCCATCAAATGGGAGGAATGGAGAGAACATTTTATCAACTTTATAGAAACAATAGAGGATGAGGAAGATATGAAAGCAGAAATGAAGTATAACGTCTTGATGCACTGTCTTGGTGCAGGAGGAATAAAAGTTTTCAAACGGATAAACAAAAAAGTGAGAGCTGCAGATGAAGGAGATGTATATGTTAATGCCATAGACAATCTCAATAGTTATTACAAGCCCACAGTATGTGTAGGTGTGGATAGATATAGGTTTTTTCACAGAAAGCAAGGTCAAAATGAATCTATTGACGATTATGTGGCAGCATTGAAGAACTTGGCCATTACTTGTAGATTTGGTGACCTACATAACTAATTCATACGAGATAAAATTGTCATGCAAGGATCCAATGCGGATATACAGGACAATCTGTGGGCAAAAGGTGAGAATCCATTACAAAATGTAATTGATATTGTAAGAAGAGCAGAGTTAACAGGCAGATGTGCAAAAGCTGTGATTGCAGAAAGTAAGGATAAGAAAGAGGAAAACTGGGATTGGTGGATTGCTGGCGTTTAAAACATCCCACGCAGTTACAATATACCTTCCATTCGGGGGCCCATGGTAGTCTCTCACGACTAGATTATGTCCTGGTCCCGGCAGCCTATGTTGGGAGGGTGGGAGAGGTGCGCCATTTGGCACGGGGTATCTCGGACCATTCCCCGCTCCTGTTGCACCTGGACCTTTTTCCGAGGGGTGAGGGTAGGGTGGTCCCGATCAATCCCTGGTACTTGCGCGACCCCACTATTCGCGCTGAATTGATTAAATCCCTCCAGCGCTACTTTGACGAGAATGTGGGGTCCGTGCCTTCGGCTGTCTCACTGTGGGAGGCATTCAAGACAGTACTACGAGGAGAGGCCCTGTCCCTCATTTCCCACACCCGGAGGCGCGAGCGGGAGGAGGTGACCCGGGTGGAAGCTGAGATAGCCGAGCTGGAGGGTAATCTAGAAAGTGGGGTGACGGATGCCGTATTGCATGTCCTCCAACTCAAGCAAGCGGCCTGTAGGGCCCTCGTCACGGAGGCAGCCAGGGGCCTCAGTAGAGAGCAACAGGGGAGATTGTATGATGTGGGTGATAAGGCTGGTAAATTGATTGCGTGGCTGGACAAAAAGGAGAGAGCGAGTCGTGTAGTTCCGCTGATTGAGAAAACAGACGGTGTGTGTGTTACTGAGCCGGAAGAAATTGTCTCCTGCTTCGCGGACTATTTCCGTGGGGTGTATTCCCCGGTGTCTTCCTGCTCTGAAGAGGATTCCCGTACCCTGCTCAGGGATATCGCGCTGCCTTCCCTATCGGAGGAGGACAGAGTGTCGTTGGACGCCGCTCCAACCTCCGAACGAAATCGCCCTCGCCATACGTTCGGTCGCTTCCGGCAAGGCCATGGGTCCTAATGGTCTCCCCATCGAGTTGTACAAATTGAGACCGGATACGCTGGCACCACATCTCCGCTCGATGTTCCTGGAGGCCCATTCGGTGGGCTCCCTCCCGCTGGACCAGCGTCTGGCTACAATCGTGGTTATCCACAAGGAGGGGAGACCTCGGGACCGGGTTACATCCTATAGGCCCATTTCGCTACTGAACGCGGAACCTAAAATTCTCGCCAAGGTCCAGGCTAATCGGCTGGTCGGCGTGGTGGGCGAACTGGTTCACCAGGATCAGTCCGGCTTTATTCCCCATCGTAACACGGCTCTTAACTTGCGGCGTTTGCATGGGGTGCTTGCACGTGTTCAGTACATACGGGAGCCGGCCATTTGGCATCCCTGGACGCCACCATGGCGTTTGATACGCTTGAATGGCCATACATCTGGGCGATGCTTGCGAAGTTTGGCTTTGGCGCAGGGTTCATCAGTTGGGTCAAACTGCTGTATTCGGGCCCATTGGCGCAGGTGGTGGTGAACGGTAGAGTATCGGCTCCGTTCGAGCTGGGCCGGGGCACGCGGCAGGGCTGCCCCTTATCGCCGCTCCTTTTTGCGCTTGCCTTGGAGCCCCTGGCAGAGTGGCTGCGGTGGGAGCCTTCCATCCGTGTTCCCCGTTGGACCCCCGAGCATGAGGACCGCGTATCCCTATACGCTGATGACATCCTCTTGTACCTAGCTTCCCCACGTAACTCACTTATAGTACTGGTTGATGTTTTGCATTCATTTGGTCGTAACTCCGGCCTTGTCATCAACTGGGCTAAATCGCGCGTGTATGTTCTCTCTGGGGAGGCGCCCATTCTCCCGCGGGGCTGTCCGATCCAGATCGCCCCGCGGGGATTTCGGTACCTGGGTGTCTTCATTACTCTGAACCCGGAGGCCCGGTATGATCGGAACTTGCTTCCCCCCCTCCAGCGCCTGAAGGAAGATGTCACGCGCTGGCGGCGCTTGCCGCTCTCGCCGCTCGGCCGGGCGGCATTGTTTAAGATGATGTCTCTGCCGCGCTTCCTCTACGCTTTGCAGAATACTATGGACCCCGTCCCAGCGCGCTACTTCCGTGAGGTGGAGAGTTTGCAGCGCCGGCTGTTCTGGGACGGGAGGCCGCGTATCGCCCTGGCGAAGCTGACGCTCCCATGGTATGACGGCGGGATTGCCCTCCCGGATATCAAACGATATTATTGGGCCTCCCAGCTGGCTGCGATTAATCACGGCCTGTATGGGCCCGCTTTAAACCCGGCATTCGAAATGGATAAGATGCTACTCCCGGGTGGGGACTATAATCGAGCGCTCTACTCCAGCACGCCCGACGCTCGGCTGACCGGCCCCACGCGTGTCATGGTGCGAGTGTGGCACGCGGCTAATGTGGCGATGGGGTGGAAGGATCGTCTGACCCGGGCATCACCACTATACGCGTCCGAGCAGTTGGGCTCCCTGTGGACCTCGAAGGGCTTCGAGAAGTGGGACATGATAGGCATTAGCAAGGTGGGGGATCTCTGGACGAGGGGAGGATTTAAAACGTTCGAGATGCTGCAGACGGAATTCCACTTGCATGGCAGGGAGTACTTTCGGTATTTGCAGATCCGTCATGCACTGGGCTCCGTCTTCCCGGACGTTGCATCCATCCCGGAGTGTTCCCCCCTTGAGGATAGAGTGCTGAATGGACACGTTCCGGACAGCACGATCTCACTGATCTACAAACAACTGATCAATGACCGCACGGGATTGCTGACTGCCCTTCGTGAGGCTTGGGTTGCCGATGGACTGGAGCTGGACGATGAGGACTGGACCCTTGCGGTGGCCTCCCCGAAAGAGGTGGCCGTACCGGCCCGCCTTCGCTTCGTCCAGCTCAAGATACTCCACAGAGTCTACATGACGGGGCCGAGGCTTCTGCGTATGGGCTATGCTGTGGACGGGTTGTGTAAGCGTGGGTGTGGCGCTTTGGGGACCTTTCTGCATATATTGTGGGAATGCCCGGAGGTGGAGCGATTCTGGCGTGGTGTGCATGAGGTCCTGCGTGTGGTTACGCATGTGGTGCTGCTACCCGAAGCGAGGAGATGCCTGTTGAATGTGTGGGAACCTACCGACTACTCGGCGCCACAGACGTGGTGGGTGACTCTGGGATATATGGTGGCCAAGCGTGATATTGCTCAACTGTGGGGATCTCAGAGGTCCCCGACTGTCTCGGCCTGGAAGGAACATATGGATTGGTGCATGTTTCGGGAAAAGGTGGTGTATGTTGCGAGAGGTAAGCCTGGGACATGGGTGAAAGTCTGGGGCCCCTGGAACGCCTACCGCGGGGGAATCTGTACTCCACCGTTATTGCCCGATCCGTCGCCTGCCCCATCCCCGTAGCCGACCCATCTTCCCTGTTCCGGGCATTGAGTTTTACCCAGCCCTAATCCTGATCTCTTCCCCTTCTTGATACTCCTATTGCTTGGTAGGGTCCCCCTCTCAGGGGAGCACATGCTGCTATTTCTGATTGTAGATTGCCTTGTGGTTTTTGTTTTTTCTGGTTGTTATTTCAGTTTAAAATGAAACCGTACAGTGGGGTCCGGATGGTGTGGCTATCAACGCTGCTAACTCCTGTGCATCTTCCTTAGCCGCAACGCGCGCTCTATAATGTGTATCATATGCTCCTTTTGTTTACTAGCGGCCGGCCGGAAGGTTGTAGGCCCATCTTTGTATATTTTTTGAGTTTTGTAATAAACGGTTTAAAAAAAAAAAATAATAAATAAAAAAAAAGAAAGAGGAAAACATTATTGCCAAAGTGAGTGACAGGAAGCCAAAGAACCTTTACTCAAATGTCAGTGAAAAAAACATAAAAGACAAGAAATACGGAAATCCAAGCAATGCGATTAGAAAATGCTACAGATGTGGAAGTACTAATCACTTAGCAAATGATCGCTACTGTCCAGCAAGGAAAAGCAGATGTTCCAATTGCAGAGTCGTAGGTCATTTTCAGAAAGTTTGCCACAAAAAGATATCTAAAACTGTAAAATATGTGGATAATGAGAATGACTCTGACTCTAATTGTTCAAATGAGGATGACATGAATATGTTTGTACTCAATATTGATGATGAGTATATTTCTGCTGTAGATGAAGGTAAGAAGGGAACGGGTAAGAAAAAACCCATTTGTGAAATGTGCATCGGGGGGGGGGGGTGAACATATCAATTGTAGCTGACTCAGGTTCGCCATACACAATTGTTATTACAAAAGTGTAGACAGAGAAGTTTGTGCCCAAATTAAGGGAACAGCTAGAACCCCCAGATATTAGCATAAAGACATTTACAGGTGAACCAATTGACTTAGAGGGATATAGGAGACTTAAGTTCACATTCAAAGGAAGAGACGCTTTATGCATGCTATATGTATCAAAGTCAGGTCCCTCAGTATTAGGATGGTTAGATCAAGGGAAGCTGGGGATTGTACTCAACCCCAATAGTGAGGAACCCGTTCTCATTATAGAAAGTGAGGATGAAATCAGCAAAGAGGTCAAACAAAGATTCCCTAAGGTATTTGCAGACTCCATTGGAGAATATAAGGGATTTGAACACAAAATATGTGTGAAAAAAGACGCCATTCCTGTAATACACAAAGTTAGGAATGTTCCGTTCTCCATCAGAGAAGGGGTAAAAGAACAGTTGGAAAAATTGCTTCATGAGGACATTATTGAGAGAGTTGATTCCTCAGAGTGGGTCGCCCCCATGGTGGTGGTCAAACGCCCCAATGGGCGGTTGAGATTGTATATTGACCAAACCAAAGAAGAACACAATGACAAACTTATGCAAATACTAAGAATCCTGGAGGAAAAAGGTCTAGTAAATGCAAGTTTTTACGCACAGAAGTTAGCTACCTTGGTCACTCTATATCAGCTGAAGGAATCAAACCCAAGAGAGAACTACTTGATGCAATTTCTAATACCCCAGAACCAAAAAACAAAGATGAACTTCGCTCTTTCCTAGGTCTCATTGAATTCTATTCCAAATTCTTAGAGAATTTTTCTACTAAAACATTTGTACTGAGACAACTATTAAAAAACAAGAACAAATTTGTATGGTCAAAAGATTGTGATAAAACGTTTTGCATGTTAAAAAAAGACATGTACCACCCCACCATTGCAGGGATTTGATCCATTGTTGAAATGCATAGTAACTACCGATGCACGTGGCAGAGGACTAGGTGCAGTCCTGACCCAAATTGAAACAAAAGGTACAGAATGCACCATAACATTTGCCTCTCGTTCGCTGACCCCGACAGAAGAAAAATATTCTGTCATCGAACGCAAGGCATTGGTTATATTGAGAAGTGACCACAAACCCCAAACAAAAGTTTTAACAACTAAGGGAATGTATACAGCTTCACCAAGACTGGCTAGATTGTCTGTTAGGCTATTTGATTATGATTATGAAGTACAATATGTACCTGGTATAAGGAATGTAGTTGCTGATTTTCTGAGTAGACTGCCGGTATTGGTTCAAGAATCCAAATGTGAATCCGACGAGAAATTTTGGGTGGCAAGTGTCCATGAGGAGAAGCATGGAATTTCAATGGAAGATTGGTTAAGTGTACAAAGTAGAGACCAAATATTATGCACATTACGTGCCATGATAATAAATGGATGGCCGATAAAGAAAAATGTGGAAAGAGATGTGTTACCTTTCTTGGAAGAGAAGGATAAGTTATCAATTAAAGAGGGATTGATTTTAAGAAGTGGCAAAGTAAATCCACCAGCCAAACTCAGACAAAACATTCTAGAATTATGCCATGAAGGGCATCTAGGTATTGGCAAAACCAAGAGCAGGATTAGAAACTCATATTGGTGGCCAGGGGTGGATCTGGTCACTGAGAGAATTGTGAGGGATTGCATACAATGCACCGACTCAGACAAGACCAAGGTCACATTCCGACCACCACTCCAGCCAATTCCATGTCCAAACATGCCATGGGAAAAATAGGAGTAGATATCATGGGTCCTGTAATAGAACAAGGGGAACAAGTATACGCTGTTGTACTGATAGATCACTTCTCCAAATGGCCGGAGGTGGGCTTTGTGAACAAAACCGACACTCAAAGTGTTTTACAATTTCTTGACAATGTGTTCATAAGGGAAGGGCTACCCAAATGCATTGTCAGTGACAATGGTCCACAGTTCACCTCAGAGTTATTTTTTAATTACTTAGAAAGAAACAAGATCTTACACAAAACCACGTCAGTTTACCACCACGCCGGCAACGGCGCTGTAGAAAGGTTTAACAGGGTCATTAAAGGTATCATACAGCTGGCCACCAACAATGACCTAGTGTGGAGAAATGAAATCAACAAAACACTGTAGGCATACCGCATAACACCATGCAACAGTACAGGTCACAGCCCATTTGAGCTTATGAGAGGGAGGACACCCATGTCCTAGGACAATGTAGGTTGGCAAACTGCAGCAAAAAGAGCTGAGTGGTCACCGAACATTGTCAGGCGCGGATTACAAAAAGCACAATCAGAGAGTAAAACCCGCCATAACATGAAACATGGCTGTAAACCAGTTAAGATATCTGTGGGAGAAATGGTGCATGTTAAGACTAGTGGGTTCATAACCAAAGGCAAAAACAAATTCACACAACCCCTCAGGGTGGAAAAAGTGTTTTGTAACTCAGCTCTATTAAGCGACGGAAGAGTGTGGCATTTCTCAAGGTTAGCCCCAGGCAAACACAGTGGATTTGAATAAGAAGAAAAGAGAGTGTATAGATCCACCCGCTGTGGTAGGGGTGAGTTCTGGGAAGAGGAGGATGAAAGGGAAGCTCCACAGAGCACCCAGAGTCCCGCCTCAACGGAACAAAAAGATTGTATACCTATCAGTGAGGAAAAAGAAACCATAAAGACAAGATGAGGGCACAGGGTGGTACCACCAAGCAAATTGGATGACTTTGTATGTGACTAATTATATACCGGCCAATTTCTACTTCCTCAAGGAGGAAGATGTGTTGTGTTCATACATTTATGCAAATGCTCTGTTTAATGCTTGCAACCCTCTGCATTATGTCCCTCTCCCCTCCCCTTACCTCTCCTCTCCCCGTCATCAGCTGAGCGTTCTGGAATGTTGACAGATGCCAGCTGATGACCTTCATGATTGCACGCACCCCCCTCCTAACCTCAGCTGTGTTGGTGATTACTTGATAATAAAGCTTCTAAGCTTCACCGGATTTCGCGTCTTCTTAAGATAGAGAGAGAGGGAAAACTACGAACACTTGGCCACACATGCCTCAAGCAGCAGCATTTCTAGGAAATGGCGTCCCAAGAAAAGGGCAGGGCCTGACGTGCTTCCATAAAAATGTCTCTTGTATATTTTTCCCGAACACGACTTGTATTTTTTTCATAACGTCTCGTTCACGTACAGGAAAGGAAATGAAATCCTACTGAAATAAAGTTAAGGAAAAAGTACTCTAAATAAGTACGATTATATAAAAAATACTTTGGAACACAGCACAAGCTGAATGAAGTGTACAAGGCTGCAGTCTGCCCTTTTTTTGTTGGAATGGGCGAGACTCATATCTTCACAGCTAAGCTATTGTACACACTGGAAGACCCATGTATTTTAGGTTCAGTGTTTTAGGACAATAGCAAATATCTTACTTTCTGAATCCAGGAGGACTATCAAACGTTCACCTTTCAGGTGAATGTGTAATAAGCAGCATTTTCGAGGCAATGCTCTTTCTGTGAAATTTCACAATATACTGGGAGACGTATAGAAGACCTAGAAACAAGGATTATATTTAACAGTGGTTGTAGGCACAATTAGGTGTTGGTGATTGTGACTTTTTAGCCTGATTTTAGTTTTGCAATCGCTGTGGATGTCCAAGAGTTGAGAGTAGAACGCTTGGCCTCAGGTAGCCAGAAACCTGATGTAGAAGGCCATTGTCAGTACCAAAGCTCATAGCCAGTTGATCCAATGGACAAAATCCACGCTAAAGATGGTGGCAGTAGCCGATTCATGAATCTCAGTGTGGATCAATGAAAATTGTGCATCAGTATGAAGAAACAGCTTTAATGTATTGCAGGGAGTTCACTGCACTGCACCATCTTAGTCTCATATAGCGTCTGTGTGTCAGGACTCCTCCAGCACATGCAGCCCCTGTGGTTCTGTCAAGGGACTCTTAGATGTGGATGAGGCTGTCTATCTGCTCGCATTTCTAGTCATTTCTGTCTATTTGCCAAACCTTTTCACAAACAGAATGAGCTATTGATAGTCTCTAGTGGTCAGTTTCTTACGGATGACCCATAAAAGTAAAATACACCAATGGTATAAGTTTGAATAGGAAAAGAAGTAAAAAAATACCTTCAATGGGTGAAAATATTTCAAAATGTAGGAGGACTGGCTGACCACCTCAAATGCACCGTATCAGGCACTGACATGCACTTCTTTTAAGGCATCTGTGCACTTGTGAAGAGACAGAATGCAGTTGCAATGCAAGTTATTCAATGAATGAAGTGGCGTATGCCCATTGTCCTATGATGCATAATGTGATGGGTGGAAGCAAAATGTGAATGATGCTTCAATAGATCAATGGACGACGAGAACTTTCTGAAAGCCCTTTTGTGCATTTTGATATATTTTTAAAAATATACCAGTAACGCTTCTTCTAGGCCAAAAATTAACTGGATTTCCTTTTCAACTATTAATCCGCAAAAAACCCTACATTTATTTTTCCATATTTTTCAGTCGTTTTGATGATTCAAATGTAGGAACATAAAGCTAAAATCCGTTGCCAAAGCCAAAGGGTCTGGCCATGGCACGCTGTTGAAGATTTTTTTTTGTTATTGTACGGTAGGTCACAAAAAGAAAGCCACAACCACAAAAATGTGTCAGCCACATTCTTGCAATAGAACCTTAAAATAAAAGAATGAAAAATTGCCATTTTGACAGAACAGTACCTGTACCTTCCGCCACTGCAGGTATGCTTAGAAAATAGACGCATTAGGAGTCTCCACGTCGGCTGTTAATGGCCCCGTTGTGTAGCGCGACACTGAATGCGCTTTGGTTCTCGATTCTACTTAGCGTGAACCTCCATTTGTGATCCTTCTAGCCTGCGACATAAAGCGTGGAAATTAAATATTATTGAATTCAGGACTTTGTACCAAGTATCACCTTTTAACCTGGGCAAATACCCTGCAGAATCTTTTGAATTGTTTGCTTCTGGGACCGCAGTTTATGCCCTGAAGAAACCCACAAGGGTGAAATGCGTTGGATGTGTAGTATAAATCACAAATAAAGAATTCATTAAAGCATTGAATGGAATTTATGCAAACAGTTTTAGGGAAGACCTAATAAATAAAGTGGGTCACCTTGCTAGCAAGGCAGCCAACTTTACCATTCTGGGCGATCTCAACCTCCATTTTGAGAACATTGAAAAAGTGGAGATTGTTAGTTTTTTGGCAGACCTAGAAGCCTTTTAATTAAGGCAGTACGTGCTTGAGGCCACTCATGTAGCTGGTCATTTATTAGATCCAGTTATTTCTAATCTTCCTCAGATTATAATGCACACTCCCATCCCACAGGCTTGACCTGACGATTTTTTGGTCTCCTTTTCCCTGCAATTTCAGACTAAGGCTGATTCTAGCTGCCCCTCGAAAACTCTGAAACGCGCTTGGCATAGGTTCAACCCAGAGGTTCTCTCTGTTTGGTTATTTAGCCACCAACCGCAGCTACCCTTGTGCGCTGATGCAGCGAATCAGTGCTATCATGATTGGCTGACGGCGGGCCTGGATAATCACATTCCTGCTAAATGGGGAAGAAAAGGTCGCGGGCCATCTAATCCGTGGTTTAACGATGCCCTTTCCCTAGCCAAAAAGGGTTGTAAACAGTTGGAGCGCGTCTGGAGACGCACTTATGCTGTGTCTGCAAAATTGGAATATCAAACAGCCCTTAAGTTATACCATAAAGTTATTCGTAGAGCGCGGGCGGATTTTGTGGCCAGCAAAATTCTGGGCAGCTCCAACCCAGCCAAGACTATGTTTTCTTTACTGGGCCACATGAAGAATCCTGGCGAAAATAGGGTTTCTCCGATTGCCTCCAATCACCAATGCGATGAGCTAGCCCTACACTTTATCAATAAGGTGGAACTGATCTATCAGGGACTTCCGCAAGTAGTTCCCCTGTCTGCAGAGGCGGACTTATTAGGGGGTGAGATTGTGGATGGTCGTAGTCTGGTGGTATTTCCATCCATCACGCCTTTGGAGTTTGTGGCTCTATGCTCAAAAATCAAATCTGGCTCCCCAGCAGACCCAGTGACTCCCACTCGCTTCCGCCAGCTCTATTCTTCCATCTCAGAGGTTTGCCTGTATGTGGTTAATCTGTCATTGTCTACGGCATCAGTCCCACGAGCTTGGAAACATGCTAAAGTCGTCCCCTTGTTGAAAAAACCCTCCTTAGACACTGCCGAACCAGGAAACTATCATCCCATTTCGCAGTTACCCTTTCTGGCTAAAGTGACGGAGGCGCACGTAAATTCCATCTTGGCTGGCTTTGTTGAGCAACATGCCATATTTGACTCCACTCAACACGGCTTTCGACCCCGGCACAGCACTGAATCTGCGCTTCTGGTTGTGTCGGAAACAATTAAGAGCCATTTAGATGTAGGTGATTCAGCGGCCCTGGTCCTGTTTGACTTAAGTGCCGCTTTTGATACGGTATCTCATAAAATACTCCTGAAACGTCTGCAGGATATTGGGGTCAGGGACTTGGCCTTGGCCTGTATTAAGTCATTTTTATCAGAAAGATCTTTTCAGGTCTCGGCACCTCCCTTTGCCTCACAAGAGTGTGCTCTGCATCAGGGGGTACCACAGGGCTCCACACTGAGCCCATTATTATTCAACCTCTACGCCAGCCCATTGGCGGAGCTGGCTAAGGGAAGGGGGCTGTCATTGGTATCATATGCTGATGACACCCAATTGATGATAGCCTTCTCCAAGAAATGTACCACCAATTTAAATAACTTTAGGGAAGATCTGCTTGCTATATCTGACTGGATGGCAGTAAACTGCCTACAGCTGAGCTCCGGGAAATCTGAAATACTGCTATTCGGGAAGGATAGGGAGTTATGGACTGATTTCCATTGGCCGGACCGTTTCAAACCTGCCCCAGTCCCTAGGGACACTGTAAAAAATCTTGGGATATGGTTTGAGAGAGAAATGACCTTTGAGAAACAAACAAAGGCCGTTGCTGGGGTTTGTTTTGGACTCCTGCGGGGTCTTAAGCCATTGCTCGTTTTTTTTCCCCCTCCAGTGCGGCAGACTATCATCCAAGCGTCAGTTCTCTCTAGATTAGACTACGGTAACTGCCTTTATCTGGGAGCTACTAGGGCTAGCGTAAACCGCCTCCAGAGGGTCCAGAATGCAGCAGCACGGATCCTGGTTTCACTACCCAAGCATTGCTCAGTCGCCCAGGTGCTTCCTAAACTTCATTGGCTGCCAGTGGGTATGCGGATACAGTTTAAAGCATTGTGTATCTCACACAGGATTTTAGAAAAGCAGGCTCCGCCGGGCCTTTTACATTTGTTGGAGGCTTATGTACCTGAGCGCTCACTGCGATCTGCTGAAGTAACTTTGGTCTGTGCTCCTCGAGTGCGGAGGGCTAGAGCAGGGGGCTGCTCGTTTCGATACCTGGCAGCCAAATTGTGGAATTCACTTCCGACATCTATTAGAATTATTTCTAACCATCTGGCTATCCGTAAGGCTTTGAAGACTTGGCTTTTCCCCCTTTCTACCATTTAACTACTGTGACCTGCTCTCGCTCTCATTTCTGGTTCCTGCTGCTGCGCTGGGACGCCTCGTTGCTGTGGCAGCCATGCGCACTACAAATCTCCTAATAATAATAATAATAATAAGCTGTCCCGGTCATCGTGATTCTTTTTTTATGTCAGGAATTTAGTCCTAGGATTGATCTTCAATTGTCCTTGCATATGTGCCTCTCTTACCTTTGTGTTTTGGGTGCTTAGAAAAGGTTAGAACCTTTTTAGTTTAGTGCACATAGCATAACAATTATCCATACAGGCATCAGAAAAGATACTATTTGCTTTGATTTACAAAAATGCGAAGTCCTGTTTGAAACCATTATGATGACAAAAATGAAACTGATAAAACATAGAAAGAAAATAGCTTAGGCACAGTATTAGCCCACCAGGTCTGGCACTGAAGTGCATTTCTCTTTAAACAGATGTGCGTATGACATAAAATAAAGTGCTAGTTCCTCAAAGTGCAGGAGAGCCAATGACTGAAGTGCGGCGCCATGTTGCCCTATGACTTATGCTGTGGCGGTTGAAAGCATAATGTGATTGCATTTGAACACATTTAATGAAGAGGACTGACCCAAAATCTCTATATGTACGCATTTGTGTATCTGTTTCTGTATTTACTATCCATTTTAATTCCATAATTTAATTCTGTAAATTTTCCCCATTAAACATACAAGTTAAAAACATAGAATAGATTTAAGACCAATGATAGAATTTTTCTATGAATTAGAAAACAGAAATCAATAAATTAACATGCAAGACATTTAGATCATAGCTACTCTTTCTACTTTTATATATCCTTTTTCTCGGGCCATACCCAGTTCAGATATCTATCAATCCAAAGATAATAAAATCAGTGATGTCTGAATTTAGCATCCTTAAAGCGGGTAGATATTGTCTTTATCCTGCGTTCAAGTAGATCGGGCAGAACCATTTCCTCCTCAGTGCAAAAGAATAACAAATTTTCCTCAATTTTAGCCTCATTCTCCCAAAAAGGACAACTATCACTACTTGTTCTCCCAGAAGGCCATTTGACTGTAAATCTATTAATGGGTATAGTACCTAATCAGAATTTCATATAAAGGTTTTTGACATAAGGGGAGTTAATGGTGTCAATGAATGGTTCAAATTTCATCATAGGCTTAATGCTCAAAAATTGATCAGGTCTCCCTACGTTACCCCAACACTCCATTTCTAAGTTATGTAAGACCGTTATCTAATTTTTAGGTCTCGCCTTAGCCAGCGCTTTCAGTTTTGAGTGCCGTCTGATCAAAGTTGTGTTTTCTAAATTATAGTGGATTTACCTCAGAGGCGTGCATTACTGAAGCCCCAGATCGACTGAAATGTATTGTATTCAAAGTAAAATACAACATCATGCATATACATTGATACATTAAACCTATTTAAAGTGTTTAAATCTAGCTAAAATGCGTTAGTTTGGGTTCTTTATTTACTTGAGGAACAGTTATGGCCCAATGGGATCCATGATGCAGTTTCACGCTATGGTTTAGATTGGCGACGTATTTGTTGAGTAGACTAGCTGTAATCCTAATTATCACACATGAAACGCGACGTTGTTTGATTTTGCTGCAGTAGTAAGAGTTACATAGGACTGTTAAGTAGATATTCTAGAAGCCAAGAGACTGTTCCCCAGTGTTCCTGTTTGTTACCTAAATTATTCACCTCATTTAAAGAACCCCTAAACAAGAACCCCCTAATAATCAAGCTCAGTCACACGATATATTTTTAGATCTGGCTTTAGACCAGAACGCTTCATTTTAGTGAAATTATTACACAGCAGCGCTTGCTACTGTTTCCATAGGAAGAGTGCTTTTTTCTTCACTAATAACTGTGGCGCCATTTGATACATCTGCTCGAAACTAACCCCAAAAAAGTTCATCCACCACTGCTCCATCATGGAAATTTTTTGTGCCGACCAGGAAAACAAGCATTGGAATAGCCAATAGGTCTTGCCTTTGGGACCTTATAAGTGTTTAGTTATACAGCACAATATCCTTGGTGCAACAAAATCAACTGTTGCATGGCTAAACACTTATAAGGTCCCAAAGGCGAGACCTATTGGCTATACCAATGCTTGTTTGTTCCTGGTATATATTAATTGCATTACAGAATACTTATTACGGGCAGGCGTGGAAGTCCCAACGGTAGGGGCTCAATCTGTGCCCATACTCTTATACGCAGATGATGCGTTTTTGATTGCTCTCACCCCGAACGCACTGCAGGAGCTGTTAGATTATTTTACAGAGTATATGGTGGGTCTGGATTTGAAAGTAAATTATTCTATTATTCTACTATGGCATTTGGGTTACTATGCACGATACGTAAGCACTTTAGAATGAGGTTAAACAGTTACAAAGAACAAATAATTTTATCTAATTAGGAATTGTTTATAGCTCATCTCTAAAATGGGAATCTCACCTCCATGTGAAGGTCTCATCAAATGGGAACGAATGTGGAGGCCATTTTCCGCTTTGCAAGGACTCTTAAACACAAACCTTTGGCAACAAATAGAGAACAGTTTAAAATGGAGGATGCTGGCAGTCCTAAAAAATACTGCAAATTGTATATGCCACGAGGAGTTGGACCTACCTTATATAGGTGACCAGATACGTATAGCACCACTCCTTTTATGAATCACGTGCTGGCAAATTCCAGAGGCAGATTTGGTGAAAACATGCATGTCAGACCATTTATCCCTAGATCATGAGAGTACAATACCTTGACTGATGCACGTAAAATCATGTTTGCACAAACTGGGCCTGATAGAAATTTCATATTTTATACAAAGCTAAGTCTATCGTGAAATCTCGCCACTTGGATTACTGTTTGAAGGAGTGGTAACGGGGCGCCTTGAATATGAATACTGTTGAGCATTATTTGCAAATCTCAGCAGTTTAATCCATTGACCCATACTTGGGATGGACTGGGAACGTAAATTAACAGTTTAATTACCATCTTTTAGATTCATTTTAATCCATTTTAAAGTTTATTTTCTGACACAGTGTGCATGGCAGCACGACCTCTCCCCCTGTCACTGCAATAATGCCATAAAACAGAGCACATGTCATTTTATTCTATTTTGTCCACTATATCCAAGCCAAAGAAGTACTTTTTTTTTTGTTTTGTTTGTTTTTATTGAAGTTTTTTTGGTAGCCACACATAACAGTGATCATAACTAGTACATTCTCTATAGGCACAATATAATACAGCTTTCTTTAAATTACATTTCCCAGTGACCCACAGTTGCACATTTATACATTGCCATATCGCCACTGTACCAGATCAAGAATTAAGGCAACCGGTAAGCTGGAGCAAGTCAGGGTGACCTCGCAGATACGTAGTTAGTGGTTCCCAGATATCCGATGGTTTGGAGGCAGTTGGTAGTTCTTCCGCATATATTATAAAATTGTCTTTACAGTAAACAGCATCCTGTATCCAGTTCACTAGAGTAGGAGTTCGTCTACTATCCCAATGTATCGCAACTCTGCGTTTAGCCAGGAGAAGCAATATGGCAGTCAGCTTCTTCTTTGCAGACTTCACAGGTATATGAAGGCCCAACAAGCATAATTGTGGTACACATAACAATTTACACCCGATTAGTGTGCTCAAGTGATGTATTACTGTTTCCCAGTATTGCCGAATTCTCGCACAATTCCATGCCAAGTGTGCAAAATCTGCCTGATCAGCACCACATCTCTCACATCGTGCAGTATCACGTAAACCATATTTATGCAATTTAACCGGGGTGTGATATGCTTGATGTATATACTTATAGTGGATGATGCGAAGATTACCATTGGGGGTGAGTAATGTAATAAGCGCACAGCAGGATTTCCAGTCTACATCCGTGAGGGGGCTACCTAAAAGTGTGCTCCATTTATCCCGGGCTTTGTGTGTTTGCGTGTCTATTTCCCCTTGTATTAGCTTGTACAGCCGCGATACCATTTTTGCAGAAATAGAGGTTGTGATTAATGTTTGCAGTGATTGTAATGCAGGAGGTTCGGCCGGGAATGTTGGATACAATTCTCTGACGGCTGCTCTTAGTCTGTGGTAAATAAATTTAAATAACAGTGATTGATTACTGATGTAGGACAGGTCGTCCTGCGTGAGGAAGGCACCATTCGGGAATATATCACCCATCTGTGTTATGCCCACTAGTTCTAGTGTCATCATCCTATTCTTTTCTTGCGTAACTGATAGCGCAGGGTGATGAGCCAGCGGCAGATTCGGGGCATATATAGGGGATTTGTTCGTTTTATGACTGATACAATGCCAGGCCTGCGATGTCGTTCGAATTGTGTTTATTTCTCATGCCGTCAGATGAGGATGGGTATGTGTGAGGATGCTTGATAGTGGTATTGGAGCAGCAACCCCGTCTTACACAGCAAGGTGTGGCAGATAGCGCTCCGGATGAAACCAATAGTACGCATATTGTGCTTGCGCGCATAAATAATATAAATAGATATCCGGGACCGTGAAACCCCCCGCTTCATATGGTAGGGACATGGTTTGGAGACTTATTCGGGTTTGCTTCCCAGCCCATATCAGTCTGCTGAGACTAGAGCGTATCCTGTTAAAAATTGGGGTAGTCGGCTTTATTGGTATATTGATAAAGAGGTATAGCAGTTTGGGTAACAACACCATCTTTATCAGGGATATTCTGTCTGCAAGAGATAGAGGCAGAGTGATCCAGCGAGCTATCTGTGTTTCTATGCGATCTACTGTGGCGCCATAGTTATACCGAATTACCATTTCAGAATCCCGGTGGATCCAAATTCCTAGGTATTTGATTGGATCTTCTTGCCAGGCCAGTGGAAAGTCCAATGGAGGCATTTTCGTTTGTTCTGTTAGCGGCATCACTGCTGACTTACTCCAGTTGATGCACAATCCTGAATATTGTCCGTATTTGATATATTCTCTTAGTATTGGGGAGAGGTTCTCTGTCGGGTCACGAAGATACAATACCATATCGTCTGTGTATAACGATATGATAATGGGTCTCAGGGTGAACCGCAGTGCAGCATGCGCATATTTCTGACGCACCTTATAAGCCAGTGGTTCTAGTGCGATGGAAAAGAGCAAGGGTGATAGCGGGCAGCCTTGCCTGGTGCCGCGTTGTATTGATATCGTGTCTGATATGTGTCTATTGACCTTAACCCGGGCAGATGGCCTGTTATACAAGAAGGCAATCCAGTTGATAAACATGGGTGGCAAGCCAATAACCTTTAAAATCGCAAAGAGATAGGGCCACTCGATAGAATCAAAGGTCTTAGCCGCATCCAGCAACACCGCCACGGCCTGCAGCTCCGGATTTAATTGGTGCATAAGAGCAAAGATGGTGCGTAAATAATGCGCAGTGGAACGAGCAGGAATAAAGCCTGACTGGTCAGGTAGGACTATGGTGGACATCAGAGGCTGTAGTCATGTAGCAAGGATAGTAGCTAGTATCTTAACATCAGTATTTATCAACGATAAGGGTCTATAGGGCTCAGCTTTTTCAGGTCTTTTGTCTGGTTTTAAAAGTGCCAGCAGGTCAGAGTATGCTTTATAAAATTCTGCAGTATACCCGTCAGGGCCTGGCGATTTCCCATTAGGTAATGATTTAATCGCAGCCTGCACCTCTTCCTCAGTTATCGGTTGAGCTAGATATTCACGATGTGTGTCTGAAAGCCATACCAATGCTATATCCTCGATGTACTTCAGCACATCAGCCTCGGGTGCAGTGTGATGTGACCTATTGAATGCAGCGTATGTCTCCGCAAATGTGTTCAATATGCCTGGGGTATCGTAGTGTGTCTGTCCCTTATCATCCTCCATCTGGGTAACCGTGTATTGTTTATGTTCAGTGCGCACTTTTTGGGCTAGAATTCTACCCGTTCTCCCACCCTCCCCCAATCTGCATGCTCCCTGTCGTCGAGTAATATATTTAATTTCATCCTCTGCTAGTTTGTTATACTGGTTCATCTCTTCCCGTAATTTGCTAAGGGTAAGCGTACCGTGAGCCTTGTCATATTCTGCTTCCAAGCCCCGTATGCGACCCTCGCATAACTCCAATTGTGTTCTAATATCCTTCAAAATGCCTGCATAAGTGCTTATACAAATGCCTCTTAAGGTGGCTTTAAAAGCCTCCCATAGTGTGCCCGCACTATTGACTGATTTTATGTTATCTGCAAAGTAATCTTTTATTGCTTTCTGAATTGTGTCTTTGTAGAACTGAGTCAGTGACGTAGACGCTCCAGGATTGGTGCGTTAGTGTGAGTCGCGCTGCAATTGGACGGGAGATCGTACAGCTGTAGAAAGGACAAGTAGCTTGGGAGAAATAAGAAAATGTACTACCATGCTGAGTAAAAGAAAAATAAATCTTTGCTTAGTAAAGTAAAGAACTGGTTCGACAAGGATAAAGATATAGTGACCAGGGAAGGACAGTTATTGCCCCCGATAAGAACCCCGGCATCCTTAATTGTTGCGAAGTATGGGTATCATACCTGTATTTGGTTGGATAACTGGGTGAAGTATACAAGGGAAGATGGGGTTTTAGCTTTCCCGGAACATGGCTCATTTAATCTGGCCATACTGAGGAATTTACGGGTACGGATGATGAATCTAGAGCCTCGGCCTAGGCCGACGCAGTTTGAGGCATTGACTGAATGGGAAGATGAAATGCATGAACGAGAAAAGCAGACGGGTGGAGGTAGCTACAGGTACATGTTTGGGCGAAAGTTTGATCGTGAAACCCATCATGACCGGATGAGACGATGGCGTGATGCCAGTATGACCGAGGGATTATATCCTGTAAGCGTAGCAGGGGAGTCAGAAGGGAGAAAGTGTACAGAGAAAGAACATAATATAGAGCCCAGGAGATATGGGGCAAATGAGTCTGATGATGATGTCTTAGAGGACATGCTCTATAAAAGACCACCCCCGTATAGACGAGAACCAGAGGTAGAAACAGCAGTGACCCCGATGAGAGACACCCTGCGGATTATTAAGACAGAGGGTACCACCCCTGGGTTGAAAGGCAGTTGTTCTCTGGCGGAAAGAGAAAGAGAGAAAGATAGAGAGAGAGAGAGAGAGAGAGAGAGAGCGAGAGAGAGAAAGAGAAAAAGAGAGAGAGAGAGAAAGAGAGAGAGAGAGAGAGAGAGAGAGAGAGAGAGAGAGAGAGATAGAAAGAGAGAATGAACTTGAGGATGAAAAGACCAGAGAACTAGCAAAAACTACCTTTGAACTGACAGAGAAAATCAGAGAACTGACTAAAAATCTTGAGGCAGTTACAGTGCCTGTGACAATAGGCCCGGTTATGCCAATTTTTGACAAGCAGAGGACGGGCGAAAGTGGTTTGACAGTACCATATGTGGGCAATAGATTGATTGTTCCTCCGGAGCAGGCAGAAATGAGAGCAGGAGAAACACAGTGGAGAACAGGAGAAAATCAGTGGAGACATACCATATGTGGAGGAGAATTGAGTGTGCAGACTAACTCAAGTTTGAATTCTGGATGTGTGGAAGGGAACAGAGGATCCATTTTAGAACCACAAAGAGTGACAGAACCAGGGGGTGCAGAAAAATCAGTGATAACTGCTGAAGATTTGAATGATTGGCTGAAAACCTTGCAGAGAAAAGAAAAAGAATCCCAGGGAATTGATGTAGCTAGGCTATGTATGGAAATGGAAGAGATGATAGTAGGAACAATCCCTACAGAAACACTGAAAAATTATCAGGAAGGGGAGATCCTCTTCCTGTGCAAAAGTATTACATGGAGAGCAAAGAACATACATGACAGATTGAAATTTTGGCGACGATATCCTCGTTGTCCTCGACGTTCCTCAACGCGACCTGGTGATCCACTTTGTTGTTTCGCCCTCTGTTGCTTTAGTGCTGCGGGTAGCCTTCGTTTGAAAGAGGTGACCGGAACGTGATATAGTAAGAAGTTTACGCGATTCAAGGTACTGTTTTCCTCTATTTGGGACGTTTTCGCTGTTTCCCGTGTGAGTTGGATTGCGGAGCCCGCTCGAGACTCAGCGCACGCTCAACGGCAAAGTCAGTTCCTACGTCACACGTACGGAGAGCGCGCGTCTGGATGCGTGCGTGAGTAACGCTGTGCGCAACGTAGGACGGAAGCTACGTGCCGCCATCTTGGCACTTTCAGTTTATTAATTTTATCGCGTCACCTCAATAGGTCACCCTAGAGTACTGCAACTCTTATTTCTCAGCGGTGACCGTTGGTATTGCTTGGTGAGTTCAGAACCTCTACGGACTTTGTTTTTATTGCTTGGGCGAAAGTGAAACTTGACTTTACTTGACAAGAGGGAGAATACAATGTACTGAGACTATTTTTGACAACTGTGGAAAATCCCTTTATTTGTGTGGGAATTCATTTTTCTGAACCTTCGTTTTTGGTGTATTATTTATTTACACATGGCTGAATCACACTCAAATGTCATTATGCCTCCTTCCTTTTTACCATCCCCAGGTTCACCCAGTATTATATGGGAAGATTGGGTGGGAATGTTAGAGAATTACATCATAGCTCTGGATGGTGTTAATTTCTCTCCACAAAGAAAGAAAGCTTTACTACTTAGTGCCTTAGGGAGTGAGGGTCAATGGGTCTTCAAATATCTGCCGGTTGCTATGGGCGCTAATGGCCAACCCATGGACGACGAATACAAGGAGGCGATCAAACGGCTTGATTTGCCAAGTCCATTAATCTAGTCATGACGAGGTATAAATTTTATACGCAACCTCAAGTAGAGGGTGAAAGCATTGACGACTTTGTGGCCAGGTTACGTGAGCTTTCAGTAAAATGTCGTTTTGGCACTATGGCAGAAGAAATGATTCGTGACCAGCTCATTGTACAGTGTCGAGAGAGGAAAATTCAAGAGAGACTGTGGGCTGCTAAAGATCCATCACTGAACGAAGCAATTGATTTGGCTAAGGTGTTTGAAGAGTCACAAAAATGTATAAAAGAGTTAAGCAAGAGAGACAGACCTAACAATGATATTGCTAATGTTGATAATACTAAAGATGTTGAAGTGGATGTTGGGGCGGTCTCGAAAAGTAGTGTGAAAAATATTCATGCCTCCACTCCTACATCTAGAATGAAGAATAGAGAATGCTTAAGGTGCGGTAGTCAGTACCATTTAGCTGACTATAAGAAATGTTATGCACTGGATCAGGTGTGTAAAAAGTGTGGCCGCAAAGGACATTATGCACGCATGTGTAAGTCGTCAGATATGTTAGACAAACCAAGTATAAGGTGAATGTAGTTCAACCAGGTGCAGGGGTGAAACAATCTATTAATCGTGTATTAGTTTTGGAAGAGGAGACCAACAGTGTGCGTGAGGAATTATGTCAAGACTTACGCAGAGTAACTAGACCCACTGAAGTGTTTAATGTATGTGGAGTGAATGTTACTCTTATGGTGGACTCTGGTTCCATGTTCACGATTATTCCTGAATCTCTTTTCCTCATGTTGTGGAAGGGTGTCACTTTATTGGATAAAGACATCAGTCCAGTAAGTTATCAAGGGGAATTGATCGACATTTTGGGTTATATGTCTGGTGAAATCAAATTTGGTACAAGGAGTACTCAAGGTAAAGTGTACATAGCTAAAGATGGTCCACCAATTATTGGTTGGATGCATCAGTACGATTTGCACATTATAATCAATCCGAGGGCTCCAAATCAGATAATGGTGGTTGATGATGACGTGCAAATTGATCACATCTTGCAAGGCGCACACAAGGTTTTTGAAGACAGATTGGGCTGTGTAGAAGGGTATCTCCATAAGATCATCCTTAAACCAAATGCTAGTCCAGTGCAACACAAATTGAGAAAGGTGCCCTTATCTGTGAGACAGGGGTTGAAAGATCTTTTGGAAGATCTACTAAAATCTGGAGTTATTGAACCTGTAGAAGCATCCTCATGGATTTCACCTGTAGTTTTGACGCTTAAATCTGATGGCCGTCTCAGATTCTGCATTGACTTGAGTTCTCTCAATAGAGACATAGTAATGGATACGTTTCCTCTACCCAACATCAATGAATTGTTACAATCGGTGGGTGGGGGAAAGTATTTTTCTAAAATTGATTTGAGAAGCGCGTATCATCAGATTAAGTTACACCCTGATTCTATGCCACTCACAGCGTTTATTACCACGGAGGGAACGTTTCAATTCACCCGCATGCCGTTTGGTTTAGCCTCGGCTGCGAGTGTCTTTCAAAGGATGATGTCCAATATGTTGAAGGGGTTGGTGGGAGTAGTATATTTCCAGGATGACATATTGGTTTCGGGAAAGACGGTGAGAGAACATAATGCTCTTTTGAGACAGGTGCTGTGGAAATTGGAAAATGCTGGGCTTACAGTCAACAGGGACAAATGTAAGTTTTTGATGGAGCAGGTTGAATATTTGGAGTATACCATTTCAGACAAGGGATTAGCCCCTAAACGTGACTTGTTGGAGGCTATAAAGGACAGGGACCAGCTTAGATTTTTGGGCTTAGTCGAGTAGTATTCCAAGTTTGTCCAAGGTTTTGCGGATATGTCTGAGCCATTAAGATGTCTTCTCCGTAAGGGTGCCAAGTTTATTTGGGGTGATGAACAGCAAGAAGCTTTAGTTAACATCAAGCATGGAATTTGTAATGCTGGAATTCTAGCTCCCTTTATGCCCAAGAGCAAATCTTTTATCACGGTGGATGCAAGACTCACAGGGATTGGTGTGGTATTTTCGCAAAACCAACGCGGGGTGGAGAGAACCATAGCATTCGCATCTAGAACTTTAACTCCTGCTGAAAGGAATTATTCAGTAATTGAGCGTGAGGCACTGGCAGCGGCATGGGGAGTTGAGCATTTCAGGGTGTATTTGTGGGGTGCAAGATTAGTCCTCAGGACGGATCATAAGCCGCTCTTGAAAATTCTGTCGGCGGGAGGAGCTGGTAAAGGATCTGCTCGCTTAGCGAGATTGGCTGCAAGGTTGCAAGAGTACTTGTATGAGGTTGAATTTATACAGGGATGGAGGAATTTGCAAGCGGATTGTTTATCTCGGTTGTCCTTAGATTGGGAGTTGGTAGACAAGGATTTGGTGAAGAAATCTGGGTCTGAAGAAGCAGTAGCTTTTGTATGTGAAGTTGGTGAATGTAGTTTAGGAACGTTTTCCAAAGCTCAGTGGATGCAGGAAATGGAGACTGATAAAACGTTGTTAGAAGTTATAGCTTTAATCAAGAAAGGTGCTCCTCGGGAGAACATGGTTTCAGTGGGGGTTAGACCTTTTTGGAAACTTTTAGATGAACTCTCCGTGAGCAGCTCCAATGTAGTGATGAGAGGGGATAGATTTGTGCCTCCGGATGGATTGCGTTTGCACATTTTTAAACTAGCTCATGAGGGTCATCTTGGTCAGGGGATGACTATTAGGAGAGTAAAACAAGAATATTGGTGGCCAGGAATGGACAATCAAATTCGTAGATGGGTAGAGAGTTGCTCACTCTGCAAGGAGAGTGAGAAGAGACTGAAAGTGGGGAATCAGAAAGTCATGGGACACATTACTGACCCAGGGAAGGCGTGGCATACAATTTGCTTGGACTTTATTGGTCCCATGTCTGAACTATCATCGGACATGCGTTTTGCGGTGGTGATTGTTGATGTTGATTCAAGATGGTTGGTGGTGAAGTTTTTGAAGGATATTACTACTCAGTCGACAATTGGTGTGTTGGGAAAATTGTTTGTGGATGAAGGTGTACCTCACGTGATGTTGACGGATAATGGTACGCAATTAACTTCTGGTGAAATGCGTTGTTTCTTGGAGAAGAGTGGTGTTAAACATGCGTGCACTTCTCTATACAATCCCATGGGGAATGGAATGGTTGAGCGGGAAAACAGGTTAGTGAAAGGGACCATTCAACTTGCTTTTGCAAATGGACAGTCTCCTAGACGTTTGGTGGATGAGATGCTTTGGGCATATCGGGTCACCACACATAGTGTGACCCAGGTTTCTCCGTTCCAAAGCATGAGAGGACGTGTTCCAGGCTCTCGGTTAGTTCCTGGCTGGCTCAGGGAATGGATAGTTTCGGGTGGTGAACATCCTGAGGAGTTTGTTGGCTCGAAGTTTAATGTGGGAGATTGGGTCAAATTGAAGCTTGGTAGAGTCAAGGCGGAGTTGAACACATTTTCTAGTCCTTGCAAGGTGATTGCTGTAGGGAAACATTGTTGTGTGGTGGTTGAAGGAGGACATAAGTGGAACTTGCGCAGGGTAGCTCTATATCAGAGAGGTGGTTCTGTTGTGGAACGACTTCGTGGTGATGACGGGTGTTCAGGTATGATGTTTATCCCTGATAAGGCGTCTGATCTGGAACAAGAGGAAAGGGAGAGGGGTTCTCTTCCAGAGTTGCTTACAGATGCTCAAGGGGTTGGAGATGGTGTAGTTGGGTCCCAAGTGAGGTGCAGTGTTAGAACACGCAGGCCACCTTCGTATTTGCAAGATTTTGTCACCTGTTAACTTGCATGTTCTGTGTGTTCTTTTCATGAAGATATATTTGGGGTTTCCTTTGTTATTCTATTAAGGAGGAGGATGTGTTGTAATGTAACTTACCTGTGTATTCTGGTTTCTGTAGTTCTCCTACCTGTTCTGGAGCATTCAGTCATGTAGGTTCTTAGAGTGTAAGGCTGACGGCACTCGATAGATGACAGTTGCTGCTAGATCGTCGAGGTGGTCGGATGCCAGGTTGCGTTCTTCAATAAATCTTCTACTTCTACATCTGTTCATGGGATTTATTGCAAGCAAGCATCTCAACAAATAGCCAGTGAATTGGGAATTGACATGGATAAGGTAAAAGCTTTACAAAAGCCTTACCGAGTGGATTTTACAGATAAGGACATTGAGAATTTGAACAATGCAGGCCGAACAGGGCAGATCAAGGAGACGATTGCTTTGCTGACAAAATGGGGAGACGTAGAAAGATGGAAACACAGATGGTACCGAAAGCGAGAGGATGGGGCAGATAGAACTTACTCGACATTTCCTCTGAAAGAAAAGGAGAAAGCAGTAACAGCCTACCCTATGAGGGAGATTCCAGGAGGTGGGTATGTACATGTCCCATGGACCAGACAGGATATTTTATCATTTACAAATGATTTCCCTCGACTAAGGGAAAAGCCCGTCGAGTGGTATAGACAGGTCGACAGATTTGTGAAGTTGTCAAAAGTGCTGTGGATTGACCTGAATAGTCTGTTTGATATAATTGTACCAGCAGACCTGTGGGCAGAATGTAAAATAGCCATAGACTGGCCCACTAAGGAATACCCGAGAGATCCAAAGACAGGAGCTCCAGACCCGGAGGTAATGAAGAAGTATGAGCAGGTTATGGCCTTCTTGAAAAATAAGGTACCCCCCAAGGAAACTGATTGGGTTAAAATAGATCGAACACATCAAGAATTGAAAGAATCAGTCCATGCATATTATGAAAGATTAATATTAGCTTTCAAACAGTTCAGTGGAGATGAACATCTGGGTGACAAGGACCTGAGCCATTTTGTATATAAATTTGTGTACGGTTTGCGGCCGGAAATCAGTGAGATGTTAAGGCAGCATACCGTAGACTGGCAGAGCAAGAAGATTGATGAGATTCTGAGACATGCAAAATACTTCAGTGATGAGATTGAGGCAAAGCAGAGGAAGCTAAAAGAAAAGGCAATGTGGGCACAGGTGTAAGTTGCAGAAAGACAGGAAGCTCAGTTGGTTGAACAGGCAAATAACCCAGGAAATAAACCCAGGTTTGGTCCAGGAAAAGGGAAGGGAAACATTGAAGAAGCAAAGAAGAAGTTCCCATGCCACAACTGTGGAAAATTGGGGCACTAGAAATCCGAGTGTAAGAATCCACCATCTACTAATGATGATAATCCATCATTGAATTCACAGGTGCAGAGTGAGGGGTGTGGTCAGCATCGGCAACAGCAGAAGGCTGATAAGCAGTAGAATCAGGTGCCAAAACCACCCTTGCCACAGAGAAGAGGATCCCAGAAGTACAGCCAAGAGTTGGGGTTCTACGATGAAGAGCAGGTAATCAAACCAAAACGCGCAAGCGCTGTTTCTCAGTACTGGCTGAAAAATGAGGGAAGCGATATAGACCAGGCAGGGCCTTTTGTAGATGGGAAAATTAATGGTGAAAGTGTCACTTTCCTAGTTGACACAGGGGCCACGAGATCAACTGTTAGGTCAGCTGATATAAAGAATCTTCCTCTCTCGGACGAAGCAATCCAAGTGGTTGGTGTGTCCAACACACAGATTAAAACTCTACTTACTGAACCAGTAAGGGTTAGAATAGGGACATTTTCAGACACGCACCGATTTGTGGTGTGTGACACAAGTCCTGTGAACTTGATAGGCAGGGACCTGCTGTGCAAGATGAATTGCACTATTTTCTGTACTCCAGATGGAATAACCTTTGAGACACCAGATGAGGATGTTCTATACAGAATGACCATGGATAACAGGGAATGTGAGGCTCTGGGAACATATGCAATATTTAATCCGGATGCATTACCCCCAGAATTGAAACAGACAGTGAAAGCAGCAGTTTGGGATTTTACTGGAGAAGATGTGGGTCTGATGAGAAATGTAGAGCCAGTAAAGATTACTGTTAAAAGAGGGAGTGGCTTACCCAAACATACCGCAATACAGACTGACACCTGAAATAATTGAAGGAATAACACCCATAATTGAGAAGATGATCCAGCAGGGGGTGTTAAGAGAAATATTGAGCAGCCCATGTAATTCACCCATAATGGGACTGAAGAAACCTAATGGAAAGTTCAGAATAGTACAGGATTTGAGAAAAATTAACAAGATTGTTGTGTCATGTTGTCCCATTGTGACAAATCCATCAGTGATTTTGTATCAGATTCCCCATGATGCAGAATGGTATACTGTAATTGATTTGTGTCATGCTTTCTTTTCAATTCCATTGCATCATGACAGCCAGCCAATATTTTCTTTTAGATTTGGAGAGCGGATTTTGGCATGGTGCCGAATTCCACAGGGGTATACAGAGAGCCCCTCAATATTTAATCAATTGCTGAAGAAATCTCTGGAAAGTCTAACAATGCCTGAAAATTCAGTCTTGGTTCAGTATATTGATGACCTGCTTGTGGCATCACAAACCCGTGAAGCCTGTGAAGTAGATACCATAGCTTTACTGAATCACTTGGCAGATGGAGGATTAAAAGTATCTCCAGCCAAATTGCAATTCTGCAAGAATGAAGTCCAGTACTTGGGACATAACATTGAGAAAGGCCTGAGAAAAGTGACCATTGACAGGATTAAAATCATTAGAGGGATGAGAGCCCCAATGACACAGAGAGAAGTGAGAATGTTCCTGGGAATGGTGGGTTACTGTCGTCAGTGTATAAGTAACTTTTCCCTGATTGCAAAACCATTGATTAAATTGACCAAAAGTGAGGTGAAAGACCCATTGGAACTAAACCCAGAAGAAATGGCTGCATTCAGAGAGTTAAAAGACAGACTATGTGAAGCTCCTGCCCTAGAAATACCCGATTATGAAAAAGAATTCGAGTTGTATTGTAGTGAGAGAAATGGATGTGCACTTTCAATGTTAATCCAGAAACATGGACGCCTGAGAAGGCCAATTGCCTATTTCTCAGCAACACTTGACCCAGTAGCTGTGGGTTTACCAGGTTGCCTGAAAGCAGTAGCTGCTACCTGTAAAAGTCTGGAACAAAGTGAGGGAATCATAATGGGATATCCTGTAAGGGTATTTGTACCTCATGATGTGGCAATCCTTTTAACAAGGAGCCGGACACAGTTCATGTCTCATTGTCGGCTGACTAAATATGAGAAAGTCATTCTTGGTGCAACAAATGTGACTCTGGAGAGATGTGTGAATGTGAATCCAGCGGCACTGTTGCCTGATGCTGAATGTGTGGGAGTAAGGAATGAAGTTGATCATGACTGCCTGGATGTACTTGATTGCTGTACAAAGCCAAGGCCAGACATCTGCCACTGCCTGAGAGTGATCATGTGTTGTTTGTGGATGGATCTTGCTTGAGAACGGATGAAGGAACACTGAGTGCTGCATATGCTGTGTGTACAGTTTCAGGAGTTGTTGAAGCATCACCTTTGAAAGGAGTTAAATCCGCTCAGGTGGCAGAATTGGTGGCCTTAACAAAAGCCTGCAAAATTGGGAGAAGTGTGAGAGTGACTGTGATGACTGACAGCCAGTATGGCTTCGGAGTTGTCCATGATTTTGGCCAGCTATGGCTACAAAGTGGTTTCCTGACCTCAAGTGGAACTCCCATAAAGAATGCTGAAGTGGTTGGAAAATTGCTAGAGGCGATACAGCTGCCTAAAGAACTAGCAGTTGTAAAATGTGCTGCTCATGGTCATGGTGATAATTTTGTTACTGTGGGAAATAAATTCGCCAATGACATAGCACAATACTGTGCAAGAAACAATCATTCTATTAATCTGAGTAAAGAAAGAGAAATATTTTCTTGTTCCTTGATGTTTACTAATGAAGTGGGAACATGGGAGGAGGTGAAACAATTGCAGGATGAGGCAGGAGACGAGGAAATGAAAGATTGGGTGAAAGCAGGTTGTGCACCTAGAGAAAAGGATCATGTGTGGGTCTATAGAGATGGAAGACCAGTCATGTCAAATAGCATGCTATCAACAATGGCAAGGATGTATCATGGCCAAGGACACCTGGGGAGGGATGCTATGATAAGAGCCTTTAAGCAAACCTGGTACAGTCCAAAGTTCAGGCTGATAGCAGGAAGTCTCTGTCAGAGATGTCTGATATGTCAGCAATTCAATCCTGGAAAGAAAACAGTGGTGAGCCTAGAAACAATAGGCAAAGAGGGAGGACCCTTCACAAGAATGCAGATTGACTTCATTGAAATGCCCCCAGTCAACAGATTGAGGTATGTCCTGGTGGTGGTCTGTTTGTTCTCCAGGTGGGTGGAGGCATGTCCAACAAGAAGAAATGATGGGATAACAGTGGCCAAATTACTGTTGAGAGAGTTTATTCCAAGGTATGGGTTCCCAGTAACCATTGAATCAGACAGATGAGGACATTTTTATAATAAATCATGGGTCTAATCTGTGAAGCATTGAGTGTACAGCAGAAGCTACATTGTGCTTACCGACCAGAGGCCTCTGGTGTGGTTGAACAAATGAATGGTACCATCAAAAACAGAATTGGCAAAATGTGCTTAGCCACAGGAATGAAATGGCCCGATGTCTTGCCTCTAGTCCTGATGACCATTAGGTCTACTCCAGACAGAACAACAGGTTTGAGTCCACATGAAATTATCATGGGACGTGCTATGAGACATGCCTTTGTACCAGTCAACAAGCTGATGACTATAACTGATGACATGATTTTGGATTACTGTAAAGGCCTGGCTGCTGCAGTTCATTCTGTGTTTCACCAGTTTGGAGAAGACGCCACCACACTTGAGAAGAAACCAGCCCATGATCTAAGCCCAGGGGACTGGGTAAGGATAAAAGTCCACAGAAGAAGGAATTGCCTGGTTCCAAGGTGGGGAAGGCCAAGACAAGTCATTCTGACCACAACGACTGCTGTGAAGTGTGCTGGAGTGAAAAATTGGATACATGCAAGCCACACACTGAGAGTTCCAAATCCAAGAGATGGTACTGGAAAAGAATACTTTGAAGAATCAGATTCTAGTGATGATGCAGACAGTGAGACAGTAAGAAGGAAAAAGAATCCTGAAAGTGGGGAAAGTGAGGCAAGGGAAATTTTCATCCCACCAGAAGAGATTCTGAAAAGAACAGTGCAAACCACAGAGACGAGTTCAGATTCTGAAGAAGTACCTGAGGTTCCACTCAGGTACTTTGACCAACACAAAAAGAAAGAAAAGAAAGAAAGGAAAGAAAAGAACATTCCAACAGAAGTGATACCTGAATCAAATGAGGTAATTGGACAAGTTCCGCCTGAGATAAACATAGAAAAAGAAGGGACAGACAAAGACAGAGAGGGACAGATTGCGGAAAAACCCCGAGGAGGTGTAGGGAACATCAACAACAAGCTAGGTGAAGGGACAAGTAGACAGCAAGAAGATTGCGTGTCGGAGACCCGAGGAGGGACAGAAGTAGGGAAATCTCAATTGGTGGAAAAAGAGACTGTTGGAGAAAAGGAAGTTGTTGGGGAAAAGAAAACTGTTAATGAACAAGAGGCAACTGAAACAGAGTCTGATGAAAGTGACAATGAGATACATAGAGGTCGAGTTCTGAGAAAGAGAACTTGGCTTGGAGAAAGAAACAATAAAGAAGGAAAACAAAAGAGAAATGCTAAAGGAGATCTTTGGCCGAATAAGATAAAGAGACTGAGGTATAGACTGACACGAGTTAACTCTTCGAAAGCTGAACAAGTGAACGAAGTGTCAAGTCAAAATCCAACCAAAGAAGAAGAAACAAAGATACCTGAGAGAACTAAAAGAATAAGAAAACCAAACCAGAGGTACAAGTCACCGGAATGGACGTATGTGGCACTGCCTGAACAAGGAGAAGAGGCAGACAGTCAAGGAAGTCCAGAGAAGGCTTTACTGAAAGAGGTTGCTGAAGAAGAAGCTGTGGGAATCCTGAGAGTTATCTTGTCCGACATTGGAGAAGAGACGGATGTTCAGGACCTGATACAGTTTGATGATGATGAAGAGACAGTGAAAAGTGATGAAAATCCAAATTGAGTAAATCCAAGGAAAATCACTTGGAGGGGAAAAAGAAAAGAAGCAATATTAAAACTAGTAGATTGTAAAAATCTGTTGGGTACTTGCTGCCCTTAAAGTTCGGTAGAGGAGTAGAAGAGGCTAAGTCAAAAGACACGGTCAAATTAACAAAATGGCAAACACTGAGAATAATAAAAGTAGATGTACCGTTCTGAAAAGATGGTGCAAGATGTGCTGCTGCTGTACAGGTTTCGTAATGCTGCTTTGGAGCGTACTTGCTCTATTGATTTCATTTAGAGTCACTATAGACACTTTAGAAGGTCATACTGAGAACAGAACTAATATAGGGAAAAGTTCACAGAAAATAGTACCAACTAGAACTAGCAATGTACATATACATAAGGATAGGTCAATTAATGATTTTTCTAGCAATGTTTTTTCTAAATTGTTGTATGAGTACGTAAAGACAATGGAAGTAAGGGATTGCTAAGTTTGCATGCAATTACCTGCCTCTGTTTCGGAAGGAGTGACTTATCATCATCTTCCGGCTACGTATGGAATTTCTTGTAGTGTGCTAATTAGTATATTTTATCAATTAGGGAAATTAGATTATAATATGTCTAATGTAGATAATATTCTTGGGCAACTGCCTATGAATAAAGCACTGAATCCAGCAAAAGAAGCTAACACTTTAGAGGCCATATGTACGTAGCCGAATACCGGTCGGTAACGGCCGATTTTCGGTAATTATACCGTTACCGACCGGTATTTAGGCTTTTGACATGTAGGGGGCTCATTTCTGTATTCGGTAATTTACCGAATCGGTAAAATTACCGAATCGGTAATTTTACCGATTCGGTAAATACCGAATACAGAAATGAGATGTAGGGGGAGTGTGTGGTGGGTGTGGGGAGTCGTTATTTACCACCAACTGTAAGTTGGTGGTAAATGACAAATGACTCAGTAAATGCATTTTTTAGCCCTTAGATGTGTGCAATGTGGCAGACACACATGCCCTCAGGGCATGTATGTGTGCCACATGTGCACACATGCAGAAATCAGGGGTGCAACAGGGTGTCAATGTGACACCCTGCCACCCTTGATTAAGCTCCCCCCATTACCTATTCGGTATTTACCGATTCGGTAATGGTAACTGGCTTCCCATTGATTCCTATGGGCCTCCTGGCCCATAGGAATCAATGAGATACAGGTTGCCATTACCGAATCGGTAAATACCGACTCTAAAATACCGACACTTACCGATTCGGTATTTTTTTTCCTACATTACATTTACCGATTCATAAATACCGAATTGGTAACATTCGGTATTTATGAAGTGGTAAATGTAATTTACCTACATAAGGCCCTAGGTGAGATTTTTTTAGAAACCAAAGAATTAACCTTAGAATATGTTTTTAGAAACAATTTAACTTGCAGTTTGAAGGGAGAAGAGAAGAATTTTCAAGACATGGTTGAGAGAAGAAGGTTGAACATGCACAAGAAAGCAGAAGGGCATAAAATGAGTGACACAATGTGGGATATTGAGAAAGAAAAGGAGTTGAAAAATGGAGCCAGTCCAACTATGGCTATAGATGCCCCACAGAAAGGCAAACTGTGCATTACCAGGAAGAGATCCCAGTATGATTATTACTTCATAGGGACTAGTAAGTGCCATGATACATACTTTATTGCAACCGGATGGGGATTTAGAGGAGGAGAAGATCCAGTTTTTCCGGGAGTGTATTATATTTGTGGGAACAAGGCTTATTACCTTTTGCCTGACCATTGGTTTGGTACGTGTTATGTTGGCCTGGTCTTTCCAAAGATTTTTCACATGGATAGAGTAGATGATGCTGAACATTCGAACACATTAACACGCTATAGAAGAGAAACATGGACAGAAATTGTAGGAGATATTTTTGGAGCTTTAATTCCAGCAGTGGGAATTTCTTTGAATGCATTTGGCATTCGGAAGCTGTCAACAGTGGTGGATCGCTTGTCAACAAGCGCCGCTGGAGGCTTTCTTTTGGTTAATACAGAAATGGTTGCGTTGCGTGCTATGGCGATGCAAAATCGACTTGCCCATGACATTCTTTTGGCAAAAGAGGGTGGAGTCTGTGTAATGCTGAAAGTTCAACATTGTTGCACTTACATTCCTGACGAAAGTAAAGATCTAAAAGTTTGTATCAAAAATATTACTGATTTGCATGAAGAATTAGTACCACTGGAAGCTGAAAGTATCTGGACTAGAATGGCTAATAAGATGATTGCTATTAAGAATTTTATAGCTAAAATAGGTAGTACCATTTTTGGTAAAATATTATTTCCATTAACCTGTGTAATTGTTGCATTATTGATCCTTAGATTAGGGTGTATGTGTTGTAGGTATAGAAGAAATAAAAAGAAAATCACAAAAGAAAATGTTAAAAGGAGACAATAGAAACCAGAAAGAGATCCGCAAGAAATAGAATTAGAAGAGCTAAGAGAAAGCATGTATATAGAAACCAAGAGAGAAGATGAGTTGGAAACAAGGGTTTGAAAAATGAACAAGAAAATATTTTGAATTTCTTCCAAAAGGGGGAAATTAAATTGATTTTTGGGGTTTTTGATTTTGTGGTGATAAGATATCACCAAAGGGGGGATTGATGGAGCAGGGTTTTTACTTTAAACCCGAATACCTATTTCATTTTCGCGTGTTATAATTAAAAGTACTACTGATTAATTATTAATTATTAAAAGATTGTCAAGTCTTGTCTAACCAACCTTATTAACAAGAGAATTACACGTGGGAATGCTATTGCATGGCTAAAATAATAAGTGAATTAAGTTGGTGAGCAAACTGACAGAAATAGATGTTGCTTATGTAATGTTATTGTGTTTTGCGCTTATAATTAATATGCATTAATGGCTTCTGATGTCGCAAATGGCTAGATAAATACACACACATAAGGGTAGTAGCAGGGGAATAACACTGTATAATCATTTCCGTGCAGTAATTCTGTTTTATGTCTATTTTCACTTAAGTTGACTAATGTGGCCTACCAGAAAATGGCTACCACCCGCAGCTTGCATTCGAGTAGATGGAAATTTTGCAAAGAGGCTTCGCGCTGCCTGTGACCTTGCACTTCTGATGAACTGAAAAGCCATGATCATGACGACAAGTCCAGGAAGTCTGCCAAATGCCCCTGGAAATGGAGTTTGTTACAATCTCGAAATATTGAATTTATGAACTTGTAATGATCCCACAATTGGATACAAATGTATCCAGTAGAGACATCCGTAAAAGTAACGAATTAGCTATGGACTAATAATTTCTATTCAGAATTTGAAGTTTACAATACATGAGAAAATTTCTTAATATAACAAGACGACATCTTTTCCTGCTAAACGGATGAGGATTGTAACATTTCGTGATGTAATTTTGGTATAAATATTGGTAGACTAGAGAGGTCTAGCGCCACTTCTTCCCGAACAGATGATCCAAGGTCCCTATGCTGACGGAGAGGACGGTGACTCTACATGACGGCAGGAAACTCTGTTTCTTCTACTGAGGACCGGTTCTGACTTAGGATCTGACATTTAGACAGAATAGGTAAATATGAGAGAAATGAATTTGCATTTAATTGGCTTTTCTTACAATTTTAGATAAATAAATAATTCTGTTTGAATCTCTGTGTCGGGTGGTTATTTCTGGTCATGTTTATTGAATTTATTTGTGTATTCTTTGAAATGTTTTCGCTAGATTTAAAAGCAACTAAGTAGATGCCATGGGGGCGCTAGAGGGCGCACAAGCAGCATGGCCGCACACGCGTGAGGCTCCTGCAGCCTGGACGCATAATCCTGCAGTTATCCTGGTTACCTGACCGCCTTCCGAGCCACGACCAGATGGGGATGTAGCTGCTGTCCCCCTGCGGCTCCACCTCAAGTTTGGAAGCTGTTCGACCTCCGGAGACGGAGACAGCCGCGCCGCAACTTGGACCGTGCCCCTGGCGTCTGTGTGGTGGAGGGTACTGCCGGGCTCTGTAACTGCGCGACTCCGGTGCTTGGCACGAGGCAGGTGGGCCCTGAAGCGTCCGCTGATGTAACGCAGCCCCCGTGGGCGCGAATCGTGGTGTCTGCTCGTCGGAGGGGGGCGCAGTGGCACGAGACTGTTTACTGGCCTGGGGTGCCCCCCCCGCAAGCACTTGACGTGGGACGGCCTGAGGAGTGGGGGCGCCAGAGATACTGGAGCGGACTGGGCTGGAGAACGGTGGGGGCTCTTGGGGACACAGGCGGTGTGGGCCGCCGCCGCCTCCCCCTCTGGTATGCTTGAGCTCATTGAGGTGCTGATGGGGGCCCCCCCCCCGCCGCTGTCCACGTGGATACTTACTGCTGCCAGGTGTCGCGCTGAGACTGCTCTGGTTCGTCTACTCTCGGCGATTTGGAGCCACGTCTGAGAGGAGGCCCTCCTGTTGTGTGCGCTTCCGTGGTGCACGGAGACCTGTTGTTGGTGGCAAGGCCCCGTCATTGCCTTATAACTGTTTGACCCTATGAGGCTGGCGGCTGGAGTCGCGGTGCGTCAGCGGCGGCTGCATTGAGCGCGGCCTAACCGTTCCTGCGGACCCCCACCGGCCGGCTCCTGCTCCCCCCCCACCCTTGTCCAAAGGGTGGGATCGCTGGCCCGTGGGCCTCTGGGACTGGGGTGATTTCGACGCGTGGCTACACCCTTCCAATGTGAGAGTGGCGATTGTTCGATGAGGTGTGCTGGCTGGAGTAGTCCTGGTGGCGGCGAGGATTGATGCCGAGCTCCCTGCCTATATTCCTCCCGCGTGGACTGACTGGGCCTTCATCTGTGTGACCGCCGGCGCGGGCTGGTCAGCTCCCAGGGTCCTCTGGCTCTGTCCTGCCGGTGGCGTGAGCGACCTCTGCTCCCTAGGGGTGGGCGGTGTCCCCCTTCGTCGTGCCCACGATGGGCAAACATGACAATAAACAATCTAAACTGTCATTTGCAGCCCCGGTTGTTAAGACGGGGCTGCGGAGTGCGCCGGATGATGGAGGTGGGAAGGGCCCTCCGGCGACTGGCGTGGACATGACCTCTCTAACGCCGGACCTCCAACAGATGATGCGGGAGATGAGGCAGGGCTTTGCCACCGTAGTGGACAAGGTTGACCGCCTTTCCTCACGCGTGGATGCGTTTGCCCAGAAAATTGATGCCCACGAGGAACGTATCACTGAGGTCGAACGACGGATATCTGATAGTGATGATACAACTGCAGCCCATTCTACGCAGCTTACCAAAATGGACAATGTTCTACGGGTCATTGCTGCTAAGAATGAGGAGTTGGAGGCCCGCAGCCGGCGCAATAATATACGCGTGGTGGGTGTGCCGGAGTCCACCAATACGGGTCGCATGGAGGACTATGTGGAAAAGATACTACTGGCCGCTATCGGCGCGGAGACCTTCTCTAAGCAGTTCATCGTGGAGAGGGCCCACCACTCCCTAGGGCCGAGGCCCCGTCCTGGCACCCCGCCTAGGCCTATCATCGCGCGGCTCCTCAACTACCGTGACCGTGATGCTGCACTGCGGGCCGCGCGTATGAACCAAAACCTATCTTGCGAAGGCGTCAGCTTTACCATCTATCCGGACTTCACACCTGTGGTTCAAGAACAGCGGCGCAAATTTGTTGAAGTCAAGAAAAAGCTCCGGGCACTCCAGATTGATTACGCGTTGCTGTACCCGGCGAAGCTACGAGTCACCCATCAAGCGAAGCAACATTTCTTCTTGAACCCGCAACAAGTGGAGGACTTCCTGAAATCCCTGCGGAGAATGCGAGACGCAGGACCTGAGGAGGATGATGCTGCTCAGGGGAATGAACATTAACTGCTAACCTGCTTGCCATTGGGACTGGGCCCCTGATCTAATCTACTGCTCCGCTGCTTTGCACTGGTGATTCGTCACGTGTGCCCGTCCTGATGGGCGGCGTCAATAACTGATCAAGACTGTCCTGGTCGTGTGCTGGTCGGTGGTCGGTAATGTATTCCAGGCACCACCCTTTCCCCCTCTTCATGTGTTTCTGATGGGGAACGGGCTGTAGAGGGTGTATATGTGTGCCCCCTGGATGACCCCCGTAGGGTGTACCCCATTGACTGAACTGACTTGGTTGCTCCTGTTGAGCACTTTGACTGCACTGACGGGTGGGGGGTGGGTAGTTTTTTCTGGCGAGTTGGGGCTGCTTCAGTGGGTGGGGGGTGGGTGGGAGGGTTTTGAGGCCATTCCGGTTTCCTCCTTTTCCTTCCTAGGGACTGATGGGTTGGTACTCGTGGGGGGTGTGAGGTTTTCCCTGGGAACTCTGATGTGTGTACCTAAGGCTGGGCTACGTCGAAGAAGGTGGGAGCCCACTCGGCTTGCAGCTGGGGCCTTTAGCACTGTGCATGACTTTACTGCCTTAATCAGCTTCGTTGCACTTCTGCTGGGGGATCGCACTGCGGCCCCCAGGTTGGTCACAGAGCCTCAAGGTCCTAAAACCTATTCCGCTGGTCGCGACAGTGGGGCGCATAGCGCTGGATGTGTTGGGGTACTGATCTCATTTGGTCGAGGGCTGCGGGGCGGGGGCGCAGAGTGGGCTCCTTTCCCTAGGATTCAGGCTCTGTTCACCGGACTGGGGAGGCTGCTCTGCAGGGCTGGTTCCTGGGTGGCAGGGGGCAGACCCAGTTCGGGGCCCTGTGTGTTGGGGTGTCGCACTCCTTCTGTTCTGTTCGCAATTGAGCTCTACATGGGCTGCCTGTTGGTACAGATATTGGGGAGGGGTGGGAGATCGGGAGTTTTTCTAAAGGTTGTTCCATTGTTGGGCGCAGCTGTGTTCAGGGTGTTACTGTCCACAAAGGTGACAAGGGTTCCTGCTGTATGGTTAAGACGAGGTCCCCCGGCGGGGCGAGGAGGGTACACAATTGTCGGAGATGTCTACCACTATGGTTTGACGACGGGGGAGGGCTATGGCAGTAAGGTGCCTTTTCGCGAGGTGATTCGAGTGGATGGCGTGCATGGTTGGTTGGTGATGTGTGGGCGAGAGCCCTATACTAATGCCTTATATACCTGTCTATGGGGGACACTGACTTGAACATACTTACGTGGAACGTCAGAGGCCTGGGTGACCCCAGAAAGCGGAGACAAATCCTGTCCTATTTAGTTCGGCATGCAATACACATCGCGTTCCTCCAAGAGACCCACTTTAAGGCGCAGTCTGCTCCGACCTTTGCTAGTAGGTGGGCGAAGTACACTGCCTTTTCTTCCTACTCATCATACCCTCGTGGTGTTGCAATATTGGTCAAAAGGGGAACCCCTTTTATTCTGTCGGGCACAAAAGGTGATGCCCAAGGCCGATACAGCTTGATGTGGGGTAGACTAGGACACAGGGCGGTTACCCTGGCATGCTGCTATGGTCCCAATGTGGACGACCCTACCTTCTTTGCGGACCTTGGCGCGATGTGGTGGGTGTGGGCACGCAGCACCTCATATGGGGGGGTGATTTCAATGTCGCGCTCAATCCGACGATGGACAGATCCCACCCGGCCCCGCATCATTATACCAGATCCCGGGGGCGCTATTTGAGATCGTAGAAGAGCATAAACTAATCAACACATGGAGACACCTCCACGTGGAGGTCCGCGAGGGTACTCATTTCACGGCGCAGGCGCGCACCTGGGCTCGGCTCGACTATGTCTTCCTGGCCCCGCAGTTTCACGCGGCGCTGGTTGCTGCGCGACATCTCCCGCGAACCTTCTCGGATCACGCGCCAGTACGTGTTACCTTGCGGGCTGCGGACCTTGGCCCCCCACTGCCGGCCTGGCGGCTGCAGCCCATGATGCTCCTTGATCCCCCTTTCCAGGAGGAACTTCGGGAGGACTGCTTGGACTTCTTTAGGCGCAACAAAGATTCCGTGAGGGACGTGGAAACTATTTGGGATGCGTTCAAAGTGACCCTGCGGGGTCTGTGCATTGCAAAAGGGTCGGGTGTTCTGAAGAGTATAGTGACGCGCCTACGCACCTTGGAGACTGATCTTCGGGTGCTGGAGACGTCGCTGGCTGTAAATCCTGATGATGCCACGCTGGCCAGTATTCGGGACAAAGTCACAGAGTATACAGCTGAGGCTGCTAGGGAAACAAAATTCAGAGGCAAATACTGGGTCGCCTGGAGTTATGGGGAAGGCGAACGGCCGGGGAAAGCCCTGGCAGCTACATTGAGGCTAGTGCGACCGGCTAATACCGTCATGGAGATTGTGGGGGCGGACGGCATATTGTACAGGGATACTGCGCACATTCTCAACGCCTTCGTGGCACACTATTGTGTGCTGTACGCGTCGACTAGGGCTGAGGAGCTACAGTTGCACGACTACCTTGCAGATGTTTCCCTGGGGTGGCTCAGCGATGCGCAAAGAGAGTTTCTGAGCTCCCCCTTTGAACTAGATGAGGTGCGGGAGGCCATCATGCACATGAGGTCAGGCAGGACCGCCGGACTGGATGGTATACCAAGCGAATTCTACAAAACCTACATCGATTTTATGGCACCAGTCTTGAGAGAGGTGTATGAAGATGCACTGGAGGTGGGCCACCTGCCCCCTTCGATGCGCATGGCCCCATCACGTCGCTTCTTAAACCGGGGAAGGAGGCGAGTAACTGCGACTCCTACCGGCCTCTCTCCCTGCTGAATTGCGATGTGAAAATCCTAGCCAAGATCATAGCCACTCGCATTAACCTGCTCCTCCCTAGCCTGATACTGCCTGATCAGTCCGGGTTTGTGCCAGGTAGGGCTACATCCCATAATCTGTGCACTTTCTTCTCAATCCTCTCTTCTGTGCATGATGACCTCCCCATGGCCGCCGTGTTCCTTGATGCCACGAAGGCTTTTGACTCCCTTGAGTGGGACTACCTGTTCCAAGTGTTGGAGCGCATGGGATTCCCGAACATATTTATCTCGTGGATCAAGTTATTATACATTGATCCTACTGCCAAGGTGCTGGTGAACGGCCAGCTTTCTCCTGCGTTCCCTATTACTAGAGGCACCAGACAGGGTTGCCCCCTCTCGCCCCTGCTATTTGCCTTGGCCATGGAGCCTTTGGCGGCCAAGTTGCGGCAACACCATCGTGACAGGGCGCTGAGATGTTTCCAGCGGCAAATATTGATCTCCATGTACGCTGATGATATCACCCTTTACGTCCGCAACCCTAAGGATAATCTCAACCCGATCCTTCGGGAATTTATTCGATTTGGCATGATTTCGGGTATCCAGATCAACTGGAGCAAGTCTTGCCTGTTCCCCCTGACAGCCTCCACAGAGCGATTCGGGCTGGACTTCCCCCTTGCCTGGTGTGAAGGGGATTTTAAGTACCTGGGCATCCCTATTGAGAAAAGCAGGGACGAGCTTATGAGGGCTAACTATGGTACAGCGATGTCCCGCATTACGGATTGCGTCACTCGTTGGATCGCTTTGCCCCTCTCCATGGCTGGCAGGTCCTCTTTGATCAAAATGGTAATATTGCCGCAGCTGTTGTACCTCTTTCTGAATATTCCCTTTTCTCCCGGTGTTTTCTTCTTTCAGCAACTCTGCTCGGAACTCACCAGACTGGTGTGGGGCGGTAAGACACCCCGGCTCAAGTGGGAGATACTTATTAAGCCCTACGACCAAGGCGGGTTTGGCATTCCCAACTTTGAGCTCTACTACCTAGCGGCCCAGGCGCACTACGCCTACTTCTGGTTACGGCAGCCTAGATATATGCCGCAGGTCGCGGCTGAACACTGGCTGGCGCACCCCATTCCTATAGAGGGCGCGCTGTACATTCCAGTGCAGGGAAGAGACAAGACGCCCACGACATTGATTAGCACTGTGACTGCGTGGAACCGGTTGGCTGCCACTCTCGGACTTGACCTGGTGTATGCACCACTGTTGCCCCTTGCTTACCACCCGAATATGCCCCTGTTGCAGGAGGCGGGCTTCCGGAAACTACTTCATGCTATACACGTGGAGACGTGGGGGGACTTGTACCACAATTGCGAGTTCCGATCTATGGAGCACTTGTATGGCGACATGCAGCCTTCTCCCCTCGATGTCTTTCTATACCTCCGCCTCCGCCAGGGGCTGAAGGCACTCACGGCCAGCTTCCCGCGGGAACCCCCACATATGGCTCCTCTGCAACGCATACTGAATGATGACACTCCAGCCAAGCTCGTTTCCAAAATATACCGATTGGTGCATTCCTCAACACAGGCGCCGCAGTTGGCAGCCAGGGAGAAGTGGGACCGAGAGTTACCGGCCCCGGTGACGGATAAGCAGTGGCAATTCTGCTTAATGCAGACAGATCGCGTTTCCTCCAGTAGCCGCCTTAGAATTATCCATTACAAATACATTCACAGACTTTATTACACCCCGGCCCGACTTGATAGCTATCAGCTCCGCGATGAGGATAGATGCGAGCGCTGCCGGGCTCCCAGTGCAGACTTTCTCCACCTGGCATGGTCGTGTGCAGCGGTGCACCGCTGTTGGTGTCAGGTGTTTGATGCGCTCTCAAAGATGATCTCCACAGTGTTGGTGCCCTCCCCTCTCCTTGCCCTGCTGGGCTATGTAGAGCCCATACAGGCAGCGCACCGCAAATTCATGGCACTTGCTTTTCTGCTTGCTAAGAGAAGGGTGGCGTGTCGGTGGGGCAGAGGCAGGGCTCCGAAATTCAAGGACTGGATGCGGGATCTTGTATACTGTCAAGAACAGATATGTACTTACTCTGAGCTTATGCCGCCAACGTCTAAGCCCGCGGACATTTGGGCTCCGCTGCGATGCTATCTCCTAGCCGGGGAGGCCACCACGGACGACGTGTTGTCGGCTGGATGATGTTTGGCCGGTGGCCGCGGTTGCTGGCGGGAGTGACTGCCCGGGGCTGCTGGAGTGGTGCGTTAGCGCGGTGGGCGCTGGAGATGTGGGTCGCACATACAGCTGACATGGTGGGATTCTAGTGTGGGGTGTGTTGTATTGGGGAGCCCCCCCTGGGATGTTGGGGCCATGCGTCGACTTCTGCGGGAGGATACATGGATGTTGTTTTGCACTGATTCCATAATGCTGGTCTCGCCACTGTTGCCTGAAATGTATTATTTGTTCCTCCTCCACGCCTTCTATGTATTAATAAGGAAGACTGTATCTGCTCAATGTCACTCTTTGGAATACAGCTGTATGTTTTGCTCTAAAGTTTCAAAAATAAAATTCATTGACCTCAAAGTACATGCAGATTGGATAGGTATCTGAAAGTGTTTCTCCTTATACATGGCACGGATAAGAGTGGTAGGATGAATGTTGGTGAAATGGGCCCCACCAGCGTGTGATGTGTGTATGCGTGTGTGACTGTGAGATCACTCCGTCCGTAGAAGTAGAGGGGATTCGGAAGCTCCGATCTGCACCAAATCCTCCGTCTCTGATATTCGGCGTTCCGCCACGTCTATGCGTTCTGTATGTTTGTCCAATCGCTCTGACATTCGGTCAACACGGTCAGTCAGGGAGTCTATTTTCCCATCAATATTAGACAAGGTGGACTGTATGGTTGCAAACATCGACTGGAAATTGCACTACCCTCGGTGAAACGTAAATTATTTGTGGGAGCACACTTGTTACATGTGACTGAAACTAACACACATGAGTTTTACTATAGGACTGAATTATGCGTATTACTGCAATTGTACACTGGAATCTGGCTTATATGTTCCATAACCTTACTCCAACAGCCTTGAAAAAGTTACATCGGTAACGAAACACGTGTCGGCTGTTTTTGGATCATCATTTTACCATACTTTGAACACGTCTTTACTTGTCTATGCTGCACGAGAAACTGGTGCATCATATAGAAATTATTCAGATATTGTTGTATTTAGAATTTGGAAGTTTGAATTGGCTGTTTTTGGATCATCATTCTACCAGACTTTGAACACGTCTTTACTTGTCTATGCTGCACGAGAAACTGGTGCATCATACAGAAATTATTCAGATATTGTTGTATTTAGGATTTTGCAAGTTTGAATCACGTGTTCATGTATTACTTACTTATGTTGTGAATATTAGAATCCAGATTCATATGCAAATTAAACCAATCATGTGTTATGACTGAACCTTGCTGGTACAGTACTGTTTATTTGGGAACATTGGGGGAAAGCTAAAACTGTGAATACTAATACTGTTGTGTTTAAGTTCTCACCTTCACTATACTGTGTGACACGCTAATTTGTTACATAAGACTGCCGGGATAATACCCAGTTAGAAGTTATCGACTGAAAATCCACTGGCGTATCAGAGGTAGGCGCAGCTGCGCTTCCACGGCCCAGTTCTGGAGCCGCAGCCCCTGTGTCCGCCATTTTACGCTGCTGTTCGAAATGCAGTTTGGTTTGGTTTTTGTCCGATTTCCCCATTGCTCTGTGCCACTCTAGGGAGCCAATGCACTGAGCGCGTTGACCACAGTCCCGCAAGCCGTGACAGCCCGCAAACCGCGCAACAACCAGGGATATAGGACCGTTTAGGGATCGTGATATTGGTCTGTCCCAAGGGCACGCCACTCTTCCATGCATGCACATCGGTACACAATCAAGCTCTGCTGGAGAGAAGGTGGAACGCCTCCACAGAGCGCCAGACCAAGCCCGCATCAGTTACATCATGCCCCACAGAGTTCCTGCATAATCGGTAATATTGTGTGGAGGGCAGCCCACAGGTGTAGCCCCGCAGAGGCACAGCAATCCCGAAGATCGTCCGTTAGTGACAGAGTGCTGATCCTTCCTTCCCCAGGATTAAGGCTCCCTATCTGGACGCAGGACGCACTTTACGCCGCGGGGGATCGTGCCAGCTACATCTTACAATCCGCCCGCAGCCAAATCCTGCCTCTCCACCATGTGCCAGCAGTACCACCGCTATGCCTCTGCAGGTGCCACAACACCACCTCCGCCGATGTTCAGGTATGCTCTGTTTTGCATCCGCACTGTCTTCTAGTGAACGCTTGGGGGGGAAAGTCACGGTGGAGACAGGGGTGCACACCCCCCGGCATGCCGCCAGAAAGCACTCCCCTGCACTCACATCCAACAACAGCGTTAGCTTCGCGCATTCAGGCCGCTGTATCGACAGGTGGTGGGTCAGGCTCGGGTGCTCCTTACCGAGTATTCCATCGTAGGCGTACTCCCCGAAACTGCGTTTCCCGGACCGCACGCCAAATCCGCATCAGCTCATCGATGGGGACTAATTACTTCACAGCGCGGATGTCAGCCCGGGCAAACACGCAGATCCTCCGCGTTCGCTTCCAGTCGCCCTCAGAGTGCCTCTGCCGCCGGCCACAGCAGACCTCCAGTGTCAGATCCGACGCTGGGTCCGTCATGTTCAGACACACCCCGGACTTGCGTAGAGATTACACCGCAATGGATGCGGTCTCAGGTCTCCGGCCGCCTCCCGGCGATGACTAGGGCTGCATTTCATAGTGTTTTATATGGCCGCTAAACAAATTAAAGTAGCCATTAGCTTCCTCGGCATTCTCCGCTGCCTGGACTGTCTGGTATATCTCAAATCGTCAGTTTCTCACCCAGGATAGTGTCAGGATCGTGGCTTGGTCGGGAGAGCTCGCCTACGGCGCAGCCATTTCCCAGCGTGGCAAGCTCCGCCCCCCCAAGCCCGAGAAGTACTTTATTGAGTTCCTTTTTACATCAAGCAGGGATTAGGAAATATTGGTTAGCAATGGCATTTTTATAAAAATGACCTTCAGCAGATATGTGCAACACAGTTTTACATTTTATTAGAAATGCGATTGTGATTAGTAACCTTTTAATGGGTGTTTCGCCTTTATTGATCAACCTTTTATGCTGGAAATTTTTAGAACGTCATTTAATGGAAGATTTTTATTGTTTTTAATGGTCAAAATTGTCTTATCATGCTCAAGTGTATTTATGCTTATAAATATGATCTTGTACATGCTTTTTATGGCACACTGCCAAAATAAAGATGTCTTAACTGACTGACTAGCGCAGGCTTCTCCAAGAATTAGCTGGTGTGCTACTGGTAGCTCTCCAGCAATCTGTAGATAGCTCTCCTCTATGCATACCTGCCTACCTAATTAGAAGCCATTGCTTGGTTGAATTAATGTATTCATCCCAAAATTGAAATAAATGTGTATTTTCAGAACTCATAGCATGGGCTGATATTTGGAAGGAAATAGTTGTTTTTTCAAAACATATTTAAAGTTGATATTTGAGTGATAAATCAAAAGACGTTGGGGACACTTATTACCATGATTATTAACTTGTTGTCCGAGGCATTGCAGTTATAGCTGTTATGTATATATAAAGTTGAGGAATTCCAAATTGATAAAGCCTTTTTAACAAAAACGCTTGCAACCCTGTCTGTTGAACTGAATTGATCATTGATGGTAATCTTGCATGGAGAGGTCATCTTTGTTGATGTTGTCACTATCACTACACTGACTTTTTTAGTCATTGAACATAAGTAGCTCTTAATATAGAAAAGGTTGGAGACCCCTAAATCAGAGTCTCTAGGTGCAAACAATGCACTGTACATCCCAGTTTATAGGTAATGTTATAATAATGTATTTAATAAACTATACAGGTTTTGGAAGGCTTTCTTAGCCTCTTGGTGTCCTTTTTAAAATAGACAGGTCTTAAGAAGCTTTCTGAACCTCAGAAAAGTATTCAGCTCCCATAAACAGTGGAAAAGACAGTGCTATACTTTATCACTGGCAACAGAAGATGCTACTATTCCGTTTTTCAAGTGTGTATTTGGGGAAGGGGCATTCAAGTCTATTAGTGGATCTCACCATTGTGTGGGCTGTATGTCTCAAAGTTCTGGGCCAGAAAGGAAGGCTTATTTCCATAATAAATCTTAATTAGTAAAAAGTCTCTTTGAATTTGATTCCCAATAAAAGACACCGTTCAAAGCTATTACATTTATAGATGTAGGTATATTTACCAAGGAAGTAGAAGAAAGGAAGGATTATTTTGTGACATATGGACAGACAGTGTATTGATAGATCTATATATGGTTGCATAGATAGGTACCTAGGTATAGACGGTTGCATAAATATGGAGGGTTGCATGGACAGATAGATATATTTGCAAAAGGATAGCGAGATAGATAGATAGATAGATAGATAGATAGATAGATAGATAGATAGATAGATAGACAGACAGACAGACAGACAGACAGACAGACAGACAGACAGACAGACAGACAGATAGATAGATAGATAGATAGATAGACAGACAGACAGACAGACAGACAGACAGACAGACAGACAGACAGACAGACAGACAGACAGACAGACAGATAGACAGATAGATAGATAGATAGATAGATAGATAGATAGATAGATAGATAGATAGATAGATAGATAGATAGATAGATAGATAGATAGATAGATAGATAGATAGATAGATAGATAGATAGATAGATAGATAGATAGATAGATAGATAGATAGATAGATAGATAGATAGATAGATAGATAGATAGACAGACAGACAGACTGGTAGATAGAGAGACAGACAGACAGACTGGTAGATAGAGAGACAGGCAGATAGATAGGATTGCAAAGATAGACAGAGAGACAGACAGACAGACAGATAGATAGATAGATAGATAGATAGATAGATAGATAGATAGATAGATAGATAGATAGATAGATAGATTGATTGATTGATTGATTGATTGATTGATTGATTGATTGATTGATAGATAGACAGACAGATAGTTAGGCTGGAATTTGGAATAACTGCACAGCTTCAATGATTAAAATAATAGTTAAAAGTCTACGTAAGCATTGTTAGAACTGTCAGCCATAGGGTGGTCTTCTCCAAAACGTTTTGCCTACTTAAGTCCAATGTTTGCTGAAATTTGTTTTTTTCAGCCTTAGTGCTCTGTGCACTTTATCGCTGCTAGCCAGTGCTAAAGTGCTTGTGCTCACGCCCCTAAACATGGTTTGATCGGTAAATACCGATTTCCATATTTAATTTACTTACAAGTCTCTTGTAGAGTGGAAAGCCATATACCAAGGGCCTGAAAATCAAATGCTTCCAGTAGGCATGCAGCACCTTTGTGCCACCTACTTCAGTACACACTAAAACATGTTCCAGGCATGCCATTGCACCCTAAATGCAGTGTTGCACTGCCATGTCAACTTGGTATTCAAACCCAATTGTCTAGCCTTAAACTCTCCGTTTATTACATAAAAGTCATCCCTTGGGTAGGCCCTAAGTAGCCCATAAGGCTGGGTGCTGTATAATTAAAAGGTTGCACATGTTCTTTTAAGTTTTTTGTGTTCTGGTAGTGTCGTACTGTGAGGCCTAACCATCAGTGTTTGATACCTATGCAATCGTAATGAAAAACCCTCTTTAATGGTAAAGTGGGATTTTTTATTACAATTTAGAAAATGCCTCATTTGGAAAGTTGGATTTTTCCCGACAGCAGACCTTTGTGCTTGCAAACTGTGTTGGATCACATGGCTGGGTGTAGCTGACAGTTGGACTTTGTGAACTCCTCCCAGACAGCGACACAATAGAGTGATTAGGTGTGCCTCAAAGGGGCCACCTGCTGGCAGGATGGGGGGTGGAGCTGAGCACAGCCTGAATAGCCTGTGCCATGCCTTCACAAAAAGGGCCGAACAACCCTGCATTGTCATGGCACCCAACTTGGAGCCAGGGCAGGGAAGTCAGGATATTCTATGCACTTCAAAGAACCTTTCCAGAAGCGTATTACACCTTCCAGAAGAAGGGCACCAGGGTATAAAAATAGGACTCTTCAGTTCACTACTGGACTTACAGAAGGACTCTCAGAGTACTTCTGCTGCTGCTCCCGAAATTAGGATTTCTGTTTTGTCTGTGTTAAGTTTGAGGCATCTACTTTGCATCCAGCTTGCGACGTTGGTCATGCACCCGTGGAAGTTAGATTTAGTTTTAGTTGTGTCTGAGGAGAGTGAGAGGATGAGCTGAGTGTCGTCCGCATAGAGAATATGTTCATGCTATGGGATCGACCAGGGTGGCCAGTGGTGCTATGTAAGAATTGAAGAGGGTTGGGCTTAAAGAGGAGCCTTGTGGGATGCTGCAGATGATGTTTTTTGGTACCTAGGTAAAAGGTAGGAGGCGGACGCTTTGGATTCGTCTGGAGAGAAAGGAAGAGACCCATTTGAGGGCCTTCCCTTGTATCCCCATTTAGTGGAGACTATCCAAGTGGGTGTGGTGTCAAACACTGCAGAGAGATTGAGGAGGATCAGGGCAGCAATCTTGCACCCTGAATTTCGTGCTGCAAAAAAGATTAAGGTACTTTGCTCAGCAGTCCCTGCGTGGGTCCTGCAGCTGGCCTACACTTCATTGTGGGCGGCCTGAACGTTTGACTTTGTTTCTGTCCAGTGCAACCATTTCAACCTTTAGCGCTATTTCCTTCTAAGCTGTATTTTGGTGCTTATTTTAAAAAAATCATATCTTGTATTCTACTTAATGGATTTCTGTCATTTTGGTATCATTTTGTTCAGGGTATAATAATCTATTTGTTCAAACTGGTGTGGAGTCTTTTTATGGCGTTCTCACTGAGTTACTGTATGTTTTGTGCACAAATACTTTACTCATTTTCTCTTAGTTAAGCCTGACGTCTCTGTGCCAAGCTATAAGAGGGTTACCACAGGCTAATTTAGAGTGTGTTACTGACTTTCCCTGACTAGGATTTTGGTCTCCACTTGGACAAGCTGCATACCTCTGTCAACTAGAGTCTGCCTTAACTTTCGACTTTGAACCGGTCTCACGTGACTAGAAGTTTAGGATTGGAGCTTTCATCTTTTAAGCGCTAGATTTTACTTCATGAATTAAAAGTTAATATCTCCGGTTCTGTTGATTGGATTATAGTTGTTTTTTGTGTCAAAAAAGTTATTAAAATGTACTCTATTTTCCTAAATTGGCTAGGAATTTTTCTAGTGTGGTGTTTTTACTTTATTACTGTTTGTGTGCTGCATACATACTTTACACTTTGCCTCTATGTTAAGTTTCACAGCTTTGTGCCATGCTACCCAGGGTTAAACACTGATTTGTTTAGTGAATTTGTGTAGTTCATCCTGCAAGGGAATGTGGCTGTTGCTTGGCCAGGGCTCACACCAGTCAACCAACAGCCACATTTATCACAAGCATGACACAAGAGCATTGAAGAAAACTAAAAAGCCATACAAGTAGGGCATACAGTTAAATTGGTTTACAAGTATATAAACATGAAAAACAATGGTGGCTATGCCATCCAACTCCACACATAGACAGTAGCACAGAAATATCACGGCAATGTCATCAGTGAAAGCAAAAGAAGGATTTCTTTTTGTGGTGCTTTTTCGGTAATGGTCTCCGCCACCTGAGGTGTCGTAGCCGAAACACAGGAATCATGGTTGGCAATAGTCAATAAGCAGCCTTGAAGAAGTCTTCAGATGAAACACGTGTTGGACGCTATCTGTAATGAAGATTGTACTTCTACTGAACCACCATATGTCTGCCCAAAGAATAAAGCCTCTTTAACGACACACTACAAATCTGAAACCAGAAGATTATTATATCTAATTTATACTTCAACCATGGACTGCATGTGTGTGCTTTGATTTTCTTATTGGTTCGCAAGTATAACTGTAGTCCTCAATTAAAATACATACCAGTAGAACATACATGAGTGCAGTAATAATTGCATTTTTTGTCTAAAGCTTTTACCACTACAAACGTGAAATTGTTTCTCACTTTATATGCTTTTGTAATAGAACATAACTTTTACCCGCTCTCCTCGTTTTGTAGATTACATCTCCACACATGTGGGGACAAATTATGTTTTTGCTAATTTACAAGGATTGCCCTATACTAAATGGATCTGTAAAGTTCACAGCATTTATCATGGTGACATTCAGCTATGGGACAAGCAATTTGCATTGCTTGCGTAAATATCGCTAGGATTTGACAAGTCACTTAGTTGTGCATATTTTATCAAAAATGATGTTCTAAAAATACATGTTTTAAATTTGATTTGGTTTTAATTTACTAACCATAAAGAGTTTGTGATCATTTCCAAAGAATGCAAGCCATGTGGCAGCTCACACAGCAGCAGAGCAAGGTTGCTAGAAGATAAAAAACTGGAACTAGTGCATGAATATCGATCCTTTGGATTATTATTTGAGCACAGCCTTAGTTGGGCCTCAAAGGTAACTGAGATGGAAAAAGTTCCCTTAAACAACAAATTGGGCTACCCTTGTTTAATACATTTTGTAATAGCTTCATCTGAAGCCCTGAATTCGGCATTTGGGGCAAGGATAATTTCATGACTGAGTTATTGTCCTCGGTCTGGTGGGTGGAGGGGCATCACAATCTAGGGTATGGAGCAGGCCCAATGTTGTTATTAAGTAGCCATTAGACCTTGGTGAAGCAATTACAATACCAGCAGTAAGGATGGAGTTATCCTTAAAACCTCCAATTTTGTTCTGGCGTGATGTCCAACAGCACCAGCTAAATTGACGATTACCATTTAAAAGACACAAGGGTCCAAAAAGGACAGGTGCTGAAAGATACATTTCTTGTTTGGAACTGCAAGACAATCAAAACTGACAAATTTCCCCCAAGAATCAAATTTCTTTTAAGAAAATCCTTTTGGTGCGGAAGGCAAGTTGAAGCTGGGATAAAGGCATAGCACACAATAAAACACTGAAAGCAGTATCCTATATGTACCCCAGACAAAACAGGGCCTAAATTATGAAAAAGTTTTTGATCCCAAATGGATTAAACATTTGTTTATAATGTCCTAGCTGGGACAGCTTCTTTTTATGGAAACTTGGGAGCTTTACTTCGTTTGCCTAAAAGTATGCAGAGCAGTAGATTACGTGGATTGGAGAATGAATGTATTTAACATCTTAAATTTATGTATGGTGTTTTATATTTTATAAAATAACACACTGCAACACATTTTCTGTATGTGTTGTTTTCTTTTGACGGTTTTAAACATTCACCTTAATTCCTATAACTTCATTCTTCAGGTATCTTGCAGTAGGTTTTACACAACACAAATATTTATCTATTAATTGTTTTACTGCCAAGCACATGTCTTTTTATCTGGCTCCAAAGCCTGAGAGATGAGCAGTCAGAAAAGAGAGAAACTGATGGACATCCCTTGAATTGGTTCAGAAGTGGGCGAAGCATACAAGATGGCAGACATCACTTACCATGCACAACTGGAAGCCCCGGAATCATGGCACATGTAACACTTTAATTGCAGCTATGGTTGCTGGGGTAGGCGGGCCGCCGATCTCTCTGGCTAACTCCATTTCACGGGATTTCTTTCCGAGGCCGCGCGGGGCACCGGTGAATACACGGGCCCCGCCCGCACACATGATCCTCATGCGGGTGTTTCTCTTCGGCCGCGTGGGGCACCGTTGAAGTCACTGGCCCCGCCCACGCTCTGGAATCCGGTGCCAGAAGGACGTCAGGGGAGCCACGGGCCCTGCCCACAAACTGGCATCTGGCATGTATGTTGGTGTGGGCATTCCTTGATTTGCGCCGTGGAACAGCAATTCCGTGGGTCAAGTTTGGAGGCAGCACAATGGGCAGCTGGTTTTGTGCACCATTGGATTGGAGTGCAAGGGCTAACATTGCAGGAGCTGTTTGGTAGGCTTCAGCAAGCGATAGAATCCGAATCAGTGCCTTGCCCAGTCATGTTAGTTATTCACGCCGGAGGCAATGACATGCCGCAGCTAGGCAGGAGAGGTGTGAAAGAGGCATTGTTTGAGGTCATGTCTAGAATTCGGAAATACCTACCGACCACATCTATTTTATGGTCTGAGTTGTTACCACGGTCGGTATGGGTGGGAGGGGCGTCTGTGAAGGGCATGAACGAATCTGTACAGAAGCTGAATGGTTCAATTCATAGGATATTGCAGGATTCCACAATGGGTACAATTCGGCACAAGTTGCTACATTTAGGGAGGCCAGAGTTGTTCCATCATGATGGGGTACAGCTATCGGCAGAAGGGATAGGGATTTTTCTGCACGCTATACTAGGGGCCATTCAGGATCACAGTCAGCGTCAGGTGGGGAGGGCGAGTGCGCTGGTGAGCTTCTCACCCTGTGGCGGAGCGCTGACAGTTAACAGCAAAGGAACTGGCACAACAATGGAGCTTCAGTGACTAGATGGACCCCAGGAGGGGGAAGGATTGCGGTGCAATAGGTTTGGCGGGGTGGACGGACTGAGCAGCCGGTGGCCCTCGGCTCTACTGCCATAACCTGCCACCTATGGACTGAGGTGATTCTTGGGGAGGTTGCCTGTGTTCAGGTACCCCGGAGGACCGGTGCAGTATGCGGTGCCCTGGATTTCAAGTTGATTTTCAAGTTATGTATCTGTTTGCTGTGGCACGTTGGGGCCTGCCGGCGCAATGTGACGACCAGCTGGACGTTTATCTGTTGCTGTAGTGCGTTGGGGCCTGCCGGCGCAACGTGCGCAGCTGGGCGTTCAAGTGTATGGTCTACTTGACGCAATGCTGGACGGTAATGCCAATGTTAATTTCTTACTGCCTTAACATGTGAGTGCTGATAAGATGATGTGATATCATGTATAATCTGATGTGTATATATATATATATATATATCTCCAAGTAGGATATATGTACTCTTGTAGTGTATTATGGTGAGTTACCTGATTTGGAGTGAATAAATTCTACGCCTTGGACAATATAACCTGACCAAATGCTCACACCCCGTCATAACTTAGTGGTCCTGAGTTCAAAGCTCGGAAGGAGGGTCTCAGCGTTGATTTATTTTTCTTTACATTTTACAATACAAATATATAATGTCGTGACTGCAAATAGAAATTGCAAGAGCAGGGAGACACCACCTGCCATTTACACTTTCATCTCCATTGCTCTGTGAATGGCACGTGGGGTCATCTGATGTATTAACTGGTGTTAGTAGCTAAACACACTGAATTACGTGTTTGAAGACACAATTCCACATAATGGTAAGAAAAAAGCACCAAGAAGCAGTTCCTGTCTGCAGATTGAACTTTAAGGAGGCAGCCACTGAAAAGAGATGCACTGGTATTAAGCAGTTTGCCTCAGGGCTATGAACATTGCCCCTCAAGCATTTTGTTTTGTTGCAGTGTGTGAGTTTTGCTTCTGGGCACAGGGCAACTGTACTTACTTTGGTGAGGTGTGAAATGAAAGTGAAAAACTATAATACAAGATAAGCTCAGAGTGCATAACTCTCAACACAGGCTTCAGCAAGAAGAAGACGAGAAGCAGCCGATGGGAGGTGGGGCAGTGGCTGGGAGGTGAAATGAAGCACAGAAGAGGAAAAGGCAATGTGTGGGAGTGCAGTCAATGGAAACAGTGGAGAGAGCAAGAAAACACATGCAATCTCATGCAGCACTAAAAGAAAAAAAACAAGCACTGCAAAGCCAATAGGTTTTGCCTATACAAGACTCATTGGCTTTGTCGTTGTCTTCATCATGTTGCACAACAGTCCAGCCTCTGTGCAACATGGAGAAAAAAACATTGACAAAGCCAATAGATCTCGTATAGGCGAGATTTATTGGCTTTGCCAATGCTTCTTTTTATTGTTGTGGCTATGAGCAATGCAGCCTGTGAGCTGCTGTCACCCCCTCCCTATGCCCTTACCCCTCCGCTCCTCGGTGGATTGGAAAAGCGGAGAGGGAGATGGGGGAAACAAGGGTGTTAAATTTGCTGCCTAATCTCTATTCATTGCTGGGAACACATCACCCATTACCAGGGCTGTTCACAATGTTCAAGGCATGGAGATTCATCGAGATCGAATGGGAGAGGATGTGGCGTGATCCCCAGAAATGCTGACTTGGGAACCCAAGCAACCCGTTTCGAGTCTCGGTGTTGGCTCAACATCTGGGCAAATCACTTAATGTGACAGGGCATAAAAAACATGAATGCGACCTTCTGCAATATAACCGGGATTCATGTAAAGGGCTTCAGTACCTGCCAGTCGAGTTTTCACTATACAATACTGCAACAAAGCGCAGTGCTAAAATGAAAAATAAGCACTTGCATGACCGCTTGACTGGTGCTCATGTAAAGAGCTAGAATTCCTGCAGGCGAGTTCGGGCTATACAAGTCTGCAAAAAAACTAAAAATATCAAGCAACACTGGGGGAGTCAGAAGCAGTGTACAGGCACAGATTAAACTAAATCAATCTCTGCTAGGTCCATCCTACACAGAAATGATTGGGAATGACAATTCAGCTGTATCAGTCAATTACAGAGGCAAGAAGAACAATGTGAAGCCAACGAATGTATTTATTTATAAAGTTGTATATAGCGCGAACATGATCCTGAGAGATATCAGAGCGCTTTACAATAGGAAGTAAGGAAGGTAATAAGTTGCAGTACCGGCATCACATAAGAATAATACATCAAACATTTACAACATAAAAGGGTCAATAAAAAGTAAAACAATAAGTGGTACAAGGCGTGTTGAACGAGGAGCAAATGATAGGTTAAAAGCAGGGTAACACACAGTGCAGGTCGTAAGTTTGTAAAACCAGAGCCTTGAAACAGATGATCCAGAGCTAATAAAGGTAAGAACTTGTTCATAAAGAATCTTTTAGCTTCTAATTTGAAAGCAACCGTGGAGGGGATTCTACGTACTTCCGGTGGAAGAGAGTTCCAGATCTTTGGGGCAGCGCCGGAGAATGCTTGGTGGCATGTTCTCTTTTTGCGAAAGATCTGTGGTTTCAGGAGGAAAGAGTTAGCACTTCTTGAGGGTCTACCCCCTCTGGATAGTTCTAGCTTTTGTGCTAGATAACTGCGGGTTTTGACATGGAGGGCTTTGTGAGACAGGCAGGCAATCTTTAGCTGAATTCTTGCTTCATAGGGCAACCTCTTAAGGGATTTTAGGACTGGGGATATGTGCGCATTTCTTTTGGTACCCGTAACCAGTCTGGCAGTAGCGTTCAATGAAGCCCTTAGTGGGGCCAAGGTATTTTTTGGGAGGCCACAGAGCGTAGCACTGCCATAATCTAGTCTCGGCAAAACAAGGGCTTGGACTACCTGCTTGAAATCAGCGTGAGGGAGGAAAGGTTTGATGTTCCTGAGTGTCCTCAACAGGTGATTATCTCGAGAGAGATTTGGCTGAGTCAGTGATGAGGGGGGAGCAGTTGAAGGCAGTGAGGTGGTTCATCCAAAGGTCTAACTTGGGGATGTGATTCGGAGGCGAAATGAGAAGGAATTCTGTTTTGGATTTGTTGAGCAGGAGATGGTTCTCGGTTAACCAGTTTTGAGTAGACGTTAGAGTAGAGTTGAGTGATATGAAGTTATCCAGGGAGGATATTTTCAAGTAGAGTTGTGTATCATCTGCATACATGTGGAAAAGAATGTTCGTGGAATTTAGTGTATTGGCGAGAGGATCTAAGAACAAGTTGAAGAGTATAGGAGATAGGGCTGACCCCCATGGAAACTGGAGATGACTGGGAGAGAGAGCCTTGATTCTTTGTGATCTATGGTAGAGGAAAGACGAGAACCATTGCAACACCCGACCAGAGAGGCCCAACCTGTTCTTCAAGATACATAGCAGGTTGTCAAACGCAGAGGAAAGGTCAAGGAGGATTAGTAGCCAAGATTCATTTTGGTCAAGTATTTTTAAAATGTCATCGATAACGTGAGTCAGAGCCGATTCAGTGCTGTGCCCACTCCGGAAGCCAGTGGGCGGGCTCCAAGCCCTTTTTGTATACAACAGTCTCTCACAAGCAAGACACATGTGCTGGAGCATGCACTAGCAGGCTCAACCTTGAAAGGTTGTTGCCTGGATACGAGGAACAATTAGAACGCTCTGAGACCAAAATGTTCTTAAGTGGGACTAACAAAAGAATAGAGAGGAGAGCGAGTCATGAGCAGAGACCTGAGGTAAATAACAAAGACAATTAAGAATATATTGGAGATACTTGTTCTGGCCAATAAGCAAAGGCCTGAGGTAAATAACAAAGGCAATTTAGAGTATATTGGAGACACTTGTTCTGGCCAATAAGCAGGGACCTGAGGTAAATAATAAAGGCAATTATGAGTATATTGGAAACACTTGTTCTGGCCAATAGACAGCAACAGATGTTTGTATAAATCCTAAACATGATTTTTTACGCAGAGGCAAATAAAAAGGTTGACTTAGGAGATCAGAAGTGATCAATTTGAATATGAATATTGTTAGGGCGTTTTTTATTTTTTTATAGATGTTCATAGCTTTTCTTTGGAAGGCAAGGTAAGTGGAATTTCCTTAGTCAGGGCAGATTGGATAAATGCATTTGAGTCTATGATTTTTTGTGTGAAGGATAAAAACAGAAAGCTGTGGCATAGGGGCCATAGTGGGTAAAGGCAGTGGGTACAAAAAAGCTGACTCCTGACAGACACCCGAATGAAGAGGTATAGATGAATGAGAAATAGAGCCTAATTGGACGGTTTGGGATCTGACTGTGATAAAAGAGTTTAACACTGAAGAACAGTTTTTTAAGGCAAACCTTTTAAACAATGGCATAGAAGGCTGTGGTTGATAGCATCAAAGGTGACGGATATGTCCAAATGGATCACAACTCCTGATCCCCTCTGTTGGCTATCATCTGTAAGTCATAAGCTTGGTCATCATCTAGTAGACTTTGAAGCTGGGTGAGAAACTATTTTTCTAAATGTTTTGCTAGATTGAGGAGCAGAGAAATGGAACAATAGTTTACTGCATCTTTTCTGCTCATAGATGGTTTTTGTTGTAGAGTCCACATAAGATACTACATGATGGTATTACGAAAATCAGTATTAGCCTTTATTCAATACAAGAGGCTCTATTCATCACCCCATCATGAATTCAGTTCAACATATCTGTCCCCACAGCGAATCTCCAACCATATCACAGAAAGACATTCCATAATAGAACCGAAGGTGAGGGAGAACATAAAGACTTACCACTACCCTCGGAATACAGCAGATCTTTTAATTTGGTTGAATTGCTACTGCTTTGAAATCACTAGGATCACACCTGACATAAATGGGGTATTGCCAATTGGAGTAATCAAAGAAGGCAAGGTTTGTCCAAAGGCGTTTAACTTTGCCACCAGACAGGCATCTAATGAGGAACGTGAAGGTTTGCTAGAAATTAGGAGTTTTTCCAGTCCCTAATGGACAAGTTGAGAAAAGTGAAAACAAAGCTGCATTTGTTGCTGCTATTCTCGAATTAAGGTGGGTTGTAACTTCATTGCTTACCAGAGTATCATTCATGAAGTCCTTTCTGATTTAACTTTTTGCTAACTGTGTCATGAAATACATTTTTATAAAGTCCCCACAAGTTCTTGGGAGGGAGTAATTTTACTGCTAGTGATGAGTGTTTGCTTAAGAAGAGCTCTTGTGGGATGTTTTTTGCTAACATACCAGGGGCGGTGGGTGAGATTTTAAAGTGGTGGGGCGCAAACGAATTAGCATACAGCACCGTAGCGAGCGAGCGCAGGAGGGTGCGAGCCCGAACCCCAAAAGGGGGGTTTGGGGGGATAACCCCCCCCAAGAAAATTTTGAAAAAAAAGAAGAAAAATCGTGCATTTTCAAGCAAATTTGAGAAAGCAGGAAGGTTAATAAAGCAATTGTGAAAGTGCAGTTATTACATTAATAGATGGCATAACATAGGTAGCTGCTTATTCAGTATTACCACAGAGCTTCATACATTCTGTCCTATTATGCTCAGGTGCTGAATTCAGACTATAAGACTCATGGAAATCTCAGCTCTAAGAGTAGAAGAAGTTGCACAGCAGTGTAATGGTTGCCAGGCTCGTTCCGCAGGAGCGTCAGGAACTTGAAGAAAAGTCCACAGTCTTCCCCTACGGCCTTCCGACTCTATTAGACTCTAGAGTAACGAATGGCACGCAAGGGGAAAACAGGGAAACAAAACAAGGAAAGGCGGGGGAAGAAAAACAGTCTTACAACATACTGAATAAGACTCTAGAGTAACGAATGGCAAGCAAGGGGAAAACAGGGAAACAAAACAAGGAAAGGCGGGGGAAGAAAAACAGTCTTACAATATACTGAATATAAAAGTGGCAGCGCAATGCGCTGTTACCGTGATTCTGGTTGAGCTGAACTTTGTACACACACTTCACATAGGTCCACGCAAGTACCCCAAATATAAATGGTATAAAGCAGTGTTTCCCAAACTGTGGTCCGCAGACCCCCAGGGGTCCGTGACACATTCCCAGGGGGTCCTCAGGCAGTAATTTTAAAAGCACAAAAAAGTTCCTTGTATAATCAGCAGTTTTCCAGCAACAATAAAAGTGTCAATATTACGTCGGTGATTAATGTACCTGCTGGAGAGAGATGAGAGTTGTGTCAAGTGGCAGCTTTGACTTATCTAATGTAGCACAGAGGGTTAATATGCCTACTGCAAAGAACGTGTACCATGCATTTTGAAAAACATTTTTTATGTGCCTAGGTTAGTGGGTTACTGCTTTAGTCACAGATTCTTTTGTTACTGTGCAGTTCATAAGTGACAATAGTAATCTAGCACAGTGACCTATAAACTGTCATCAAAGAGCTGCTTGCAAGCTGCATGATACAAGTTAGAAACATATGTTTGTTTCAAGTCTTTCATTATCCTAATCCTGCTAAAAAGGTTTATTTGGGTGGCAATACATTTTTATTGTTAAAGTCAATGCTAACCACTGTTATGTTCTGAATCCTGAGTTTGTGCTTCTCCAGACCAAGCACTCTTTAAAAATGCCTACCAGTATGAATAACATGTGAATCCTACACCCTGTAGTCGCATTTGCCTTATGTAACATTTTCTATACACTGATTTACACGTATGAATCATTGTCTCCATGGGGCAGATTTGCAAGGAAATTGACTGTGTGTGTCGCAAGCCATTTGGCTGCGCCGCACTGAGTCACTTTCGAAGCACAGGGATGCGACATATTTACAACAATATGTTGTATCTCTGTGCTTCCCCCTGTGCTGGCGCACAAACTGCTGCCATGCGCCTGCACAGGCACATTTGCACCATGGTGCAAGGATGCCTGTGTCGTGGGGAGATTGTTTACATGCAGGAAGGGTTACTTCCTGCACATAAACAATCAGAAATGGCGTTTTTCAACTTCTAAGTGTGCTGCATTAGCACACATAGAACTTGCAAAACGTCATTGTTTTACTGATTGTTTATGTGCAGGAAGGGAGTCCCTTCCTGTACATAAACAATCACCAGAGGTAATATCCTGTTTCTATGCGTGCTGCAGAATGCAACATGCATAGAAAGAGGAGAAATTAATACATTTCTCCAAGTTGCCCCTCCCTACGCCTCCCCTGGGGTGGCGTAGCATTCAGACACATTTCCAGATTTACGATTCCTCGTAAATCTGGAAATGTGTCTGGTTCCATGGGTTATGCGTGGGAACACCCACAGCAACACTCATGGAACGTCCCTTTCACGTAAAGTGCTGTGTGCAATTGGGCCATATTTACAAGACCAGTAAAAGTCACGCAGGGTTGCTTTTCCTGCCTTGGAAATATGGGGCACTAAAATAAAATGCGTCACCGGTGCATCACTTTTTGTGACGCACCTGTGGCACAAGGGGCTTGTAAATCTGCCCCTATATGTGTGTGATTTAAGGTGCTCTGACATCCTTCAATGGTATGAGAGATGTTATAAAACAAATTAAATACATGTGACAGAGGGGCTATGGAGAGATGAGAGGCACTGTTGGAGGAGGATAATATGGGAATCATTGAAGAACCCCAACAAAGATTGTCATATCCTGGTGCATAGTAAGGTCATCATTTACTACTCTTTAAAAGCTAATACAATTCAATATATAATGATAAATTTGTTGTAGACTGCACCATTGTTTCCTAAATTGTCTTGGGGGGAGAGCCTCCAAAAGCCCCCTTTGTAGTGGTCAGGCGCACTCACTGCACTAGGTGTGCACTGTATGGGGACTGGTCTGAAAACATTTGCCAGGGCTGCTTTGGGTTTCCAGTCTGGCCCTGGCAGGAGTCTCATACTGCGAAATAAAACCAACCATTTAAAAGTTAGTCATGGAGATGCAGCGCTAACCCTCCTGTTTTTTGCAAATTCTTTCAATATAAAATACTAAAATCCTTAGTAATTCGAGTATCCGTTTTGTGTGCACACGTGTGTTTATTGTTTTCGAATTACTGTTTTAATGTTTGAAATTTAAGTCATACAAATTGCTTGGGGGTCCCCGGCTTCCAGTGGTGACTCAATTGGGGTCCTCAGGAGTAAACAGTTTGGGAACCACTGGTATAAAGGTTTTCGCAATTTGCCAAGGGGAAAGGTTTGATAGGCAACACAAGCAACGAATCGTTCACCCTGCGGGAGACAGGTCCGGCCAGTGAACAAAGGTGAGCAAATCTGTGTAGTCTCCAAATAGAACAAACACTACAAAACTTTTAACAACAGAGATAACAATGCATTTCTTACCTCAATCAGAACTTTTTGTATTCAAACAAGTAGCAGCATTCACTTTTTGTATATCAAATCCGCACGTCTCTCTTTCAGTGTAGCAAACTTGTCAATTACTTTCATGTTGAAGTCCGGTATCTTTTGGACTAGCTTGCTCTCTACAGATAGCATCGCCAAAGCATTTAGTCTTTCCTCTAGCATGGTGTTCCTGAGGAATGTCTTTATGCGCTTTAAGGCTGAAAAACATCGTTCAGCTTCTACTGTTGTCATTGGAGTCGTAATCACAATTTTTAGTAAAGTCACTGTCTCTGTAAGTGAGTTTTCCATATGCAGTTTATGAATTAAACTCAGCAAAGTCAAGGCGCTTGTGGCCATCCGGTACACAGGCATTCCGTAGAGTACAGTTAACTCAGTTCTCAGCTGCTCTTTTTTGAGCATAGGATACGCTTCCACAGCCTGATTCAGAGCACGCTCAGGGAAGGATTCATCATATTGTGCAAACTCTTTACTTTGCAATAAAGTCGCACTCACCAAATGTTTTGAGAACGAAAATCGTTCTTTCGCCTGCACAATTACAATGTCACATATCTCCTTTCCAATTCGAACCAGAGAGGTGATGTTTTGTCTGCGGTTTGCAAAAACAGAATGCTCCGGCAGTTTGCTCTCTAAATCTTCAACCCCATCTCTCACTTTCATAATCTGTTGTACAAATGCAGATGTATTGGCTTTCACAGAGACAGTATCTAGGTCTTTTCTTTGCAACTGATCGTATAACACATCAACAGGAATCATTATGTCATGAAATAAAAACAGTAAGAACTGAAACTCTTTGTCTTGTAGTGTTCTAATAAAGCCATGGGCTTCATTCTGACTTGTGTGATCAAAGTCTGCTCTGGATGCTATGGCGACAAAACATTTCTCAAGGCCCTCCCTCTGTTCAAAGATTAAGTTGACTGTACGAATGTGAAAGTTCCAACGAGTTGAGGATCCCCTTGGTACGCTTTTGTCCACAATCTCATGAAGGGCTTCTGTTCTTTTGGGGGAACGTGTGAAGAATGCTGCTATGCCTCCGATATCCTGAAAGAAAACTCGTGTCTCTCTGATCTTTGATACCGCCTGTTGCATAATAAGATTGAGTTGGTGGGCGTAACAGTGCACAAAATGAGCATTAGGGTACACATCTCGAATTCTCTTCTGAACTCCACTAAGGCTCCCACTCATTACGGATGCACCGTCATAGCTTTGTGCGATAAGTTTTTGTTTTTGAGGCAGGTCCGGGAAAATTAAGTCCAGTTGACACAGTATTGCTTCAGTGATGGTTGCTGCACTAGAGTCACTTAAATGCGTGAAGCCATAAAATCTTTCCACAATGTTTCTGTCACTGTCAAGGTACCGAAACACTAACACGGACTGTGTTTGAGTGGACACATCAGTGGTGTCATCAGCCTGAATAGCCACAAAGTCTGTGTTTCGCAACTCTTGCACAATATGGCTTCTTATAATTTCGAGCATACAGTCAAGGAGTTCATTTTGTATTGTATTAGAGGTGCCCTTAAAGACTGTAGCATGTGCTAAATGTCTTTCCAAATCCTGGTCTATGGTTGACATTAAATCCACTAGGCCTCGGAAGATCCCAGGTTTTGAGGAAGTTTCCGATTCATCATGGCCTCGCAATGCCAGTTCGAAAGCACCACAGAAACGAATGCAATCAATGATCTTGGATAGATTTTGTCTGTTCTTATCCACAGCTTCATTGTGTTTTTGAATGGATTTGCGATACGCATCATTTATCTGCTGCTCAATTGGTGCGTCTTCCCCCAACATTCCCAGTCTTGTCAGGTTTTCCAGATGATTTCTTGTGAGCGCATGCTTCTTTATTTTTTCAGCGATGTGCTTCAGGTCGACCATTCCTTGCCGTGTCCAAGAAAAGTCACCGCCAAACAGCAAGCAGGGGAAGCAGAACAGAGAATTGCGTATAGGGCAGCCTGTAAGCCAATCAGCTTTTGTGTACCAGGCATTTGAGAATGTACGTTTTGACATTTTTCCTCTGTCCTGGGTAGTTTGCTGTAGGTTTATTTCAGGCTGATGAGGTCCCAATTCTTTTAACTTCAGTTTTTGTTCAAGTGGCCGTGACTGGAATGACTTTGTAATCAGCTCTTGTACTGTATTCATGATGGGGTGTCGGGTGTTGCTGGCCTTACCAATATATATATATATATATATATATATTAAAGAAACCTGTCAATAATCAAAGTACAACGTATAAGGTGCAGTGCAATAATATGAAATTTCAGTATAAATACATTATACATATATATTGTGTGCATTATCCTAATACATCTCAAATGACTGCTAAAAATAGAGCCGTACTGCCTCCTGCCTCTCTGTGCCATAGTGTTGCTGGAGGCACTGAAAGACACTGCTTGAGGGCCTTGAGAGTGACCACATGACATACATGCTCTAACTACGATGTAAAAAAATATATAGCATCAGTTGCCTTACCTTTAACACTGGTGTTTGCTGGGTTGTAGCCGGGGTCGGGTGAGAGAGCAGCAAAGGAGGTTGGGGTCCTCTTGTTGTTTGCTGGAAAGTTGCCCCAAAATGCGGTAATGTTTCAGGTTGTCAGGTGCTGAAAATGAAAAGATAACAATTTATTTTTGAAACAGTAGGGTAATGAAACAAAGACTGTGGGGAAAAAACATAACGCTCCATTAAGCATTAATATTTTTTTTTGATAAACAAGTTTTTATTGTTTTTAGCAGTACAACAAAAGGAACGTCTGGCCCTCCAAGTCCCCACCCCGCATCACCTTGCCACCCTCTCCCCAAACCTTCCCCCCCCACCCCAACCCACTCCGCTAAGGTATATTGCCTAACCATTTCCCCCACACCTTCCGGTATTTCTTGGGACAGCCGCGTGCCTGATAGAGAGTCCGCTCCTGCGCCGCACACCAGTCCACCCCGGCGCCCCATTTAGCTACGGTTGGCGGCTGTGGCTGCTTCCATGCCGCTGCAATGTCTCGTTTAGCCACCATCAAGGCCGTCATGAGGAACCGGTGTTCTGAGCGCGTGCCATCCAATCCATCCGTGATGCCCAATAGGGAATGTCTAGGTTCATGTGGCACCTCCCACCCCAGGACCTCCGTAAGCTCGGACTCAATGCCCCTCCAGAACCCCTCCAGCTCCGGGCAGGACCACACCACATGAAGAAAATCAGCCGGCTCGAAGCCACAGCGGGGGCAAGCCGCATCCCCGGAGAGGCCCGCGCCGTGTAGGCGGGCCGGCGTGAGATAAGCAGTGTGCAAGTAATAAATTTGGACAAGCCGTAGCCGAGCTGAGGCCGTCACCAAGCGGGGGGCCATAAGGGCGTCCCGCCAGTCGGCCTCATCCAGGGGACCCACCCAGCCCTCCCAGCGCTCCTTAAGGCCCTCAAGGGACGTAGGGGTGCAGTTGACGAGGGAGCGGTAAATCCTGGAGACGCCCCCCCTCCCCAAGTTGCCCATCATAACGTGAGCCTCCGGGGGGCTGTGGTCCGGCAGCCGGACGTCCAGCGGGGTGTGGATGCGTATAGCATGGCGCAGCTGGAGGTATCTAAAGAATTGGGAGGAGTGGAGGGAGAAGCGCGCCTGCAGCTCTGAAAAGGAACACATTCGCCCGCCCCGCCAGATGTCCCCCAGCTGGGAAATGCCAATTGAGTCCCACGATCTAAACCCTTCCAGCGCCGCGACCTCACGCAGCCATGTCCCGTGCCACAGGGGTGTGACCCGGGTCAGCCTCCCCGTCCAGCGGGTATGACGGAGCGCCGCTCGCCAGGACAAGAAGACGGCCCTGGTGATATCCGGGCAAGAGGCGGGGACGGACGCGCCATACAGTCGATCCTGGATACCGGAGAAGCCCAACTCACCGAGTTCCACCCTATAGGCGGGGTCAGACCAACCCCCCCCAAACCAGTCATGTACGACCAGCAGGCGAGTGGCAAGATAATAAAGGTAGAGGTCAGACATGCCCAGGCCCCCATCAAAGGTGGGTATGCGGCACGTCGATAATGCCAGCCGGTGCCTCCCGCTGCCCCAGAGGAATCTCGTCACCATCGCGTCTAACTCGCGGAACCAAGGGCGCGGAAAGGAGAGGGGGGTGTTTTGCAGCACATAGAGAAACCGGGGAAGAATCATCATTTTATAGAGGGCCACTCTTCCTAGCGGATTGAGAGGCAGCTGGTGCCAACGCACCAAGTCCGCCTTGGCTTTCTTCACCAGGGGGGTGACATTGAGTGCCCAGCTCAGCTCCGGGAGGAGGGAGACCCAAATACCCAGGTACTGGAACGATAGCCGGCGGAGAGGGATGGTCTCCTGCCAGTCAAAACACTCCCTGGATGAGTGCAGCGGGACCAGCACCGATTTCCGCGAGTTGAGGGATAGGCCAGACGCCCGGCCGAAACGGCTCAGGATGGAGAGGGCACGGGGTCCGGAGTGCGCCGGGTCACTCAGATACAGCAGGACGTCGTCCGCGTAAAGTGCGATTTTGTCGGCCTCCAGGCCAGGCCACTCCCAGCCCCGAAGGACGGGATCAGATCTAATCAGGGCGGCTAGGGGTTCCATCACAAGGGCAAAAAGAAGGGGCGACAGTGGGCAGCCCTGCCGCGTCCCCCGGCCGATCCGAAATGGCCTCGATAGCACGCCATTGACCAAGACCCTGGCCCGGGGATGTGCATATAGGACTCGCACCATCCCCACGAATCGAGGGCCAAAACCCATGCAGGCCAGGACCTCAAACAGGTAGGCCCATCCCACTGAGTCAAATGCCTTCTCGAAATCAGCGAGGAGGAGAGCGAGGTACGGGGACAGCCGATGGCGGTGGGCCAGGGCCACATGGAGACGGCGGAGACAGTGGCGGGTGCCCCGAGCGGGCATGAAGCCACATTGGTCCGGGTGGACCAAGGTCGACAGCAAGGGCCTAAGCCGTTGAGCCAGGATCGCCGCATAGAGCTTCACGTCCGTGTTAATAAGCGAAATGGGACGGTAGGCCGCCCTGTCGGTGGATGGTGGCGTGGATTTAGGCAAGACCACGATCGTGGCCATATCCGCCTCCGGGGGAAAGGAACCCTTCTCAATCACCTCCGCATAGTGAGCGCACAACCGCGGGACAAGGGTGTCTCTGTATGCGGCGTAGAATTCCTGGGGGAACCCGTCGGGTCCCGGCGTCTTCCCCGCGGACGTACGCCCAATGGCACCTCCAATCTCCTCAAGAGAGATGGGGACCTCCAGGCTTTCCCACTCGGCCGGCCGAAGCCGAGCGAGGTGTGCGCCCCCAGACGCAAGTAAAGCGGCCAAGGAAAGAGTCGGTGCACGGGCCCGGTAGAGCTGAGAATAAAATTGGGCAAAAGCCGCTGCCATCTCCACAGAGGAGGACCGGAGCACCCCCGTGGAATCCGTGACCGCCGGGATGATACACGACGCCCTGGGGTAGGTCACCAGGCGATGTAACAGCGCACCGTTCTTGTCACCCCAGCCATACACCCTTGCCACCGAGGCCTGCCAAAGGAGCCTGGCCGCATCAAGGGACCGCTGGCTAATTTCCTGGCGAAGGAGCCGCAGCCGCCGGGCCGCCGCCGGGTCATCGTTTGCAGCGAGAGACTGTTCCAGTCGAAGCGCCTGAGCCTCGCAGGCGGTGAGCTGCTGCAGCCGCGACTGGCGGTGCCGCACCACTTGCGCCTTAGCTGCCCCTCTAATGGTCGCCTTGCAGGCCTCCCACAGAGTACTTGCCGATGAGACCGAGCCCTCATTGGCGGAGTAGTATTGAATGAGTTCGGTACCCACCGCCTTGCGCAGCGCCCTGTCCTGGAGGAACCAGGCGCTGAACCGCCACACCGGACGAGCCGTATGCGGCGGAGGACCCAGGCCCAGGAGGACCGGCGAGTGATCCGAAATCCCCCTGGGCAGAATGCGGACGTCCTGGACGCCCCCGCATTCAGTGGGGGGGACAAAGATCATGTCGAGGCGGGCGTGGGAATGGTGAGCGGCCGACGTGTGAGTGTATTGACGCATCTGAGGATGCCAGAGCCTCCAGGCGTCACAGAGGCCCTGAGCCTCGGCCCAGCCCGCCAGCTGCCGCGCGCGAGCTGCGCGAGAGTCCGAGATCGGTCCCGAGGAGTCCAGCTGAGGGGCCATGACGGCATTAAAGTCCCCCCCAAGCACTACAGTGCCCCCCGTTAGCAGCGCCAGCAGAGAGGCCGCGTGGGACAAAGCCTGCGCCAGTCCCGAGGGCGGTGCATAGAGCGATAGGAAGCAAAGCGGCCTACCATCGAGCGTGCCGCAGATAGCAATCCCGGTGCCCCGAGGGTCGTGGGTCACCCGTGTAAGGACAAAGGGGAAGGAACGGCGCAGCAGGATCGCCACCCCCCGGGAGCCACGAGCAAACCCTGAATGCCACACCCGATCGTAACCATATCGCGCCAGGAAGGGGCAGTTGTCCCCGAGAAGGTGGGTCTCCTGAAGAAGGAGCACGTCGGCCCCTATGCGGTGAGCATATTTGAGGACCGCGGTGCGCTTGAGCCTATCCAACAGGCCGTTCACGTTCCAAGACATGACGCGCATCCGCGCCCCGGGGGCTAGGTCAGCCATGGAAGCCACGAGCGGGATACGCCGCGGAATCTAGCACCCGGGCGGCGTCAGGAGGACCCGAGGCCGCGCCAACGCGCAGGGAGTGAAGGAGGGTCGCCCAGGCAGCGCGGGGAGCGTAGAGGACAGACGAAGGGGAGCCAGGGAGGCCAGGCGGGGAGAGGGAGCGAGTGGAGCGCATATGAATGTCAGTGCGAAGCTCTGGACCAGCGCACGCAGGGAACTGCTGTGTGACACGAGCAAGAGGAACCAGACCCAAACTAGAGGAAACACCCGCCCCAAGAGGAGCAACCAGCAAAACAATACCCCAACAAACCCAAAACCCCCCCCCCCAATTTCCCACCCTATACTTCGAGAACTGAAGCATCTGTCGCCCTAACTGTAACAGCAACTACAAGGCCCCAAGCGACGTGCTCGGGTGTCAAGAGCGTGGTGGACCCCTCCAGATGTGCGGATGCAAGAGTCCGGTCCTAGATCTCTACAGATGAGCGGGAAGCCGCTGAGTCCAGGTCCGTAGTGAAGGTCCCAACAGCGGGACCAGGCCGTCCGGCCCCCTGCCGAAACAGAGGACAGAGAAGAGTCAGAGCGCTGGGCTGCGGGAGAGATCAGAAAGGTCCACTGACACGGGAAGGGGGGTCAGGGACGGGTCCAACAGACGGGCCGACTGGCGCCCGGGGCCCCCAGCCGCCCTGGAGGACGTCCCGGAAGAGGCGGAGGAGTCCCGCAGTCCTCTCCCTGATGCACTTGTGGAGCGAGGCCCAGCCGCCAGCCCCCCCCGGGGCCGCCGAGACCGCGTGCGCCTCCTGCGGCCCGGGCGCCGGGGCCCGGCCGCATCCCGATCCGAAGGCCGCCGAGCCGGTGACTCCCGCTCGGCCTGGCGCAGCGGTTGTTCTTCGGTGAGCCAAGTCCAGGCCGCCCGGGGGGTGTCAAAAAACAGGGTCTTACTCTGGAAGACAACACGGAGGCGTGCCGGGAATTGAAGCTGGTAGCTGAGGCCCAGGGAGCGCATCTTGCGCTTCACTTCCACGTACGAACGGCGTTGCTCCTGGACCTCCCGGGTGTAGTCTGGGAATACCATGATGTTGTGGTTGTGGAAGGTCAAGGGAGCCTGCGCCCGCGCCTCCCTCAGAATAGCGTCTCTGTCCCTAAAGTTGAGGATCCGCAAGATGAAGGGGCGCGGGGGGGCCCCCACCGGAGGCTTGGCGGCCAACGACCGATGCGCCCGCTCGACGACAAACCAGGCGGACAAGCTGGCCGACGGCATCCAAGATTTGAACCATTTCTCCAGGAAGTCATCGGAGCGGCCAGATTCCACCCCCTCCGGAAATCCCACCAGGCGAAGGTTGTTGCGGCGGGCCCGATTTTCGGCATCCTCCGCCCGCCGATGCAGCTCTTTAGAGTGAGTCGTGAGCTCCCGAACCTGGTCTTGGAGCTGCCGAATGTCATCCTCCGCCGTCGAGATCCGGGACTCCGTCTCGGTGATGCGAGCCGTGGCATTGCGCAGGTCCTGCCGCAGTAGTGCGACGTCCACTTTCACCTCCCCGACCATCCCCTCAAGGGACGTACGAGAGGCGGTGATGGCCTGCAATATAGCGGCAAGGTCCGTGCCAGGAGTCAGTGCCACCTCCCCGCCCGTGCCCGGGGGGTCGGAGGTCGTGAAGCGGTCGATTTTGGTCTGGTGGGGCGCGGCCGCTGATTTGGCGCCCCTGTCCTTGCCCATGGCTACCCTCGTGGAGCGCGCACCGATGGCCAGGTGCTGCAGATCGAATCGCCAACCAGCCTCACCCAGCGTCCAAGCGACCGGGCCACACAGGGAACGCAAAGGAGAAGAGGTGTCGTCGTCCCCTCACAGGGTCCACCGAGGACTCCGCAGGCCGGCGTGGCCCCTTCACACAGGCGCCGTCCGCGCCGTCCCCGCTCCGGGTCCAGCACCCACAACGGGCCCACGGGCTCGCTCGACAGCGCCCCCAGCCCGGGCCCCGACAGGACCCCCCCAGGCGGGGGAGGGGAAGCAGGGCGCCCCAAGCCCAACAGCAGCAGGGTCTAACCAGCGGAGGCGGGGGGGGGAAGGTCCGATGACCGGCAGCCGGCGGGGGCCCTCCCGCGGTGGAAGCCGGCACCCGCGGCGAGAGCACGTCCGCGTCCCCAGCGAGGCCTCCGCCCCAAGCGCCTCCAGCGCCAGCCGTCAGTTGATTCAGGGGAAGGAGCCAGGAGCCAGGGCCGGCAAGGCCCGCCGGGGCCGGCCACACAGGTCCGCAGCGCTCACCTCCGGTCAGCTTCAGTAGAGGCCTCAGCCGGATCCAGGCCCTCCCGGCCACGCAGGAGCCCAGCAGCGCCCCACGGATCGGTGGAGACTCCACGTCAGGCCAGCAGCAGCGTCAGACAGTTCCGGGGCCCTCCTGGATCCCACGATGTGCAGCCAGCCGCCGTCAGCCTCGCGGCCCGAGTCACGCGGTGGCGTCGCGGCCTCGCGCAGGATCCAACGCCGGGGACAGCACCAGGCAGCCGGGTCTCCCTCTCGGCCTCCCAGCAACGGGCGGCAGAACTCGGGCACGGAAGCAGGCAGGCAGCTCAAATCGGGACCGAGTGTAGACCCCCGGCCCCGCTGCAGGTAGGGACCTTCAGATCGCCGCTAGGACGGCGGGAAACGGATGATTGCCGGATGCGAGGGGTCAAGCACCGGGAGCCTCACCGCGAGGCAGCCATCTTCGTGTGCGCCACCTAGCGCTCCTCAAGCATTAATATTAACAATACCCATTACAATTCACAAAACAATAAAGGCAGGCTCGCAACGCACTGGGAAATTCACAGATTTCATTTGAATCAGATTAAATATTCACCAGTGTACATTCAAAAGTTAAAACTTTTATTTAGCTATCCGCATGTTTTTGGACGTCAGCACACGGGGAGGCCGGTTTTGTTACAGTAGCGTAGCTGCAATATCGGCCCCCAGCAACAAAAGAGGCACAAAGCCTTCTGCTAGCACCCCTACCACCCTCATACCCGCCACGCGGCCGGCTGAGCTCTTGACCAGTTTTGGTTCCCAGTCCAGCCCTGGTCCCTGACCATCCCTTTGACACTTATAACATGGGACTCTGCTTTTATGTTTAAAACTTTTTATTGAGACAAAACAAACCATGGGGGAGGGGGATAGGAGGCAGGATACATGGAATACAGTCAAAGAAGAGGGGATGTATCTCCAGAGGGTTGGCAATAGGTGGCGCGGTGGCTCAGAGGGAAGAACACAGTGACTGAACGCTAGAATTGCAAGCTGTGGAATCCCACGCGCGTATCCGAGACCCCAAAGCTGAGCAAGAGCATCCCCCCCCATCAACACCTCAACAGAACACCATCCCCCCCCCCCCATCCCCCATCCTCCCAGTAACAAAACAACAACCCTCCCCCCTCCCCCCCGTCCTATGGTCCCGCATCAAAGCAGCCCTAGCCAGGAAGCCCCGCACTCCCCCCCCCTCCCCGGGGGTCCCCATCTCACATGTAAGCTAGTCCGCCGGGGTCACCGGCGGCCTCAGCCTGAGAAGCCTAAGGTACCTCGGGCAGGTGAGCTCCCGGAATTCAGTGGACAGCAGCGCTAGAAAGGGTTGCCATAGCTCTTCAAATTGGTCTATCTCCCCCGCAACCGTAAGCGACAGCTTCTCCATCCCCAGCACGCGCCAGAGCCTATGCAACCAACCGGTGATGGAGGGGACGGTGGATGTGCGCCAGTGGACTAGAATGTTCTGAACCGCAGACCCCAGCGCTATTGCAATCTGCCTACCCCTGCGGGACTTCAGTGGGTACATTAGGGCATTGGGGAGGCCCAGCAGGACATACGCCGGGAGACGCGGCAGCTCTATCCCAAAGTGCTCATCCACCTCGTCCAAGACTTCTTTCCAGTAGGCGGTCAGCACTGGGCAATCCCATAGAATGTGTGTAAGGGTACCTTCCTGCCCGCAGCTCCGCCAGCACCCCTTGTCAGTGTGTTTATGCATTTCATACAGTCTCTCCGGGGTGTAGTACCAGTATGTGGACACCTTAGTGAATGTCTCCGTAAGGCCCGTGTGGTATGCAGAGTGCCGAGCCCGATACGCAATTTGGTCCCATTCCTTGTGGCTGAGTGTCCTACCCAATTCCCTGTGCCAACGCTCCCTCCCCGGGTTGTAGTAGTGAAACGGCGGGGGTTGTAGGTGTTTATACAGATCAGTGATCAGTTTAGCGTCGGAGGTCCGAGTAGCCAACCACCGCTCGTACGGTGTAATTGGACGGGCAGCGGTGGCACGCACCTGAGGCTGGAGGGCCCAATGCCGAACTTGCATGTAGCGCAGTCTGTCCAGCTCCGTCAGGCCGAACTCCTGGCGGAGTTGCTGAAAAGGAACCACGCCTTCCGGACCATAGATCTGGAAGAGTGCCCTGCAGCCCGCCCGTACCCAGTGGGAGAAAACCCCCGGCTCCATCCCCGGGGAGAAGTCCGGGTTGCCCGCAATGGGCGAGAGCGGCGAGGGGAAGGTGGTGAGGCCCCGGGTTTCGCAGACCGCGTCCCACACACGCAGGGGGACCCGCGTAACAAAGGAGGCGTAAAGATTAGGGGGGCGGTGCGTGCGGCGCAAGAATGGGACCTCTTGTAAGGTGCGGCCCGCCACTGCCTGGTCTTGAAAAAGCCAATGTTTGTCGGACTCCCACCTGCTCCACTCCACCAGATAGCGAAGCTGTGCCGCCTGAAAGTACTTACGGAGGTCCGGAATGCCGAGGCCCCCCGCTTCCGGAGCGAGCGTGGAGAGGACCCTCTTCATGCGTGGCCTGCGGCCCTGCCAGACAAAGCGGGAGATGTCAGCCTGCATTTGTCGGATCCAGCCCACCGGGGGCTGGAGCGGAAGGGCTCGGAAAAGATATAGTATCTGGGGCAGCACCGTCATTTTGACCGCCGCGATTCTCCCCAGCCAGGACAGCAGGCCTTTGTTCCATCGGCCAAGCTCGTCCTTGATCTTCCTGCTGAGGGAGGCATAATTGGCCGTAACCATCTCCGATAATGTAGGCGCCAGCAAAATCCCCAGATACGGCACCGTGGACGAGGACCACTGCATGGGGAAGAGCCGTTGAAGATCCCTCCTGGTGTCCGCAGCCAGGGACACGTCTAATGCCATCGACTTGCTCATATTCATTTTGAAGCCGGCCACCCCCGCAAAGGCGTCCAACTCTCGGAGGCAAGCAGGTAGCGACCTCCTAGGGTCATCCAAAGTCAGCAGGACATCATCCGCGTAGAGACTGACGGTGTGGACGTACCGGCCCATCCGGACCCCGACAGCATCCGGATTATTACGGATCCTCTGAGCAAACGGCTCCATGTAGAGGGCAAACAGGAGCGGCGAGAGAGGGCAGCCCTGCCGCGTGCCGCGCTCGATGGCGAAGCCACCAGAGCTACACCCGTTTACCCGCACCGACGCTGAAGGATGCTTATAGCAATTAAATACCATGGTGCGGAACTTATCGCCGATTCCCAGTTTTGTGAGGACCCGCTCAAGATACGGCCAGTGAACTCTGTCGAAGGCCTTCTCCGCATCAACGGACAACAACATCGGCTCTCCCGAGATCCTTGAGGCCTTCTCCAGAACATGCACCACTCTCTTGGTGTTGTCAACCGTCTGTCTACCGGGCACAAAACCAGCCTGGTCCGCCTCCACCAAATCGGGGAGGTGTGGACCCAGCCTGGATGCGAGAATCCCCGTGTACAACTTGAGGTCGACATTTAGGAGCGAGATGGGCCGGTACGAGCCGCAGAGGGCCCGATCCTTCCCAGGCTTCGGGATTACCGCGACCGTCGCCCTCAGGAGATCCGGAGGGATGGCTCCCGGTTCGGAGAAGGAGTTAAACAGCCGCGTAAGAACAGGGGCCACGGTCGTGCAAAAAGTCTTGTAGAATAGCGACGTATACCCGTCCGGGCCCGGGGCCTTGCCATGTTTCAGCCGCGCGATAGCCGAAATCACCTCCTCCACATGGATGTCCCGCTCCAGGTGGTCAGCCTGAGCCGGGTCCAGTACCGGGAGGGTCACCGACTCCAGATAGCTATCGGCATCCCGTGGCGAGGAGGGCTCCTCAGCATATAGCGCCTCGTAGAAGCCGCGGAAAGTCTCCGCTACCTCCGCGTCCCCGGAGACAACCCCCCCGTCCGCACCCACCAGTTCTTTCACCACGCTGCGCTGTTGCGCGACCCGGAGCCGGTGTGCTAGGAGCTTGCCACATCTGTCCCCCCCAGTGTAGTAGGCATGTTTCAAGCGTAAGGCGGCGTACTCCGCCCTATCAAGATCCAGAGCCGAGAGGAGCTTCCTCGCTGCCTGCAACTGCCTCCATACCCTCGGCGCTCCCGTACGGCGGTGGACCTGCTCAAGCTCCCGGACTTGAGCTGTCAACTCATCCCTCTTCAGTTGCCGCTCCTTATTCTCGGCTGCAGAGATAGAGATGAATTCCCCCCGTAAGACGGCCTTCAGTGCCGCCCATTGTGTCGCCTGCGAAGTGTCAGTGTTGCTGTTGTGAGTGAGATAGTCCCGTATGACCTCCCCGACGCGTTGTACCACCGATTTTTTGTGTAGAAGTGTGTCCCGGAGGCGCCACGCCCCCCGAGAGGGGGAGGCCGCCGGCCACCGGAAAACGCCGGTGACTGGAGAGTGGTCAGACAGGGACAGGACCCCGATGTCCGCCGCCGTGGCAGCGGCACGCATCGGTCCACTCACCAGGAGGTAGTCCAGCCGTGAGTAGGTGCGGTGTGCGTGCGAGAAGAAAGAGTAGTCCCTATCCGTGGGGTGCAGGGAGCGCCAGAGATCATGCAAGTCCATTTCCGCAATCCGGGCCTTCCCATCCTGGGACAGCTCCCCCGTCTGCGGGAAGCGCTGGGCCGATCTGTCCATCCCAGAGTCAAAGACAATGTTGAGGTCTCCGCCCAAGATAATGTGTCGGTCTGGGGAAGCAGTGACATCCACCAGCGCGGAATCTAGGAAGCGCTCCTGATGCTCGTTTGGGCTATAAACGGAGCCAACTGTAAATGCTATGCCTCCCAGGCGCATGCGATACGCAAGGAGCCTCCCCTTCTGTTCAGCACACTTATGCAACACCTCCCCCCGAAAGGAGCTCGCTAGGAGAATGGCCACCCCCGCTGTCTTGTTCGCTGCCGAGGAAAAGAACTGGGTGGGGAACTTAGCTGAGCGCATCCTATGGCAGTCTCGGGGCAATAAGTGTGTCTCCTGCAAAAGGCAAATGTCCGCCTGCGTCCCCTCCAGCAACGACAGGATCGCTCTGCGCTTCACCGGGTTATTCAGACCCTGAACATTAAGGGTCACTACCTTTAGGCCCGGCATTCCTCACAGGGATCGGGAGCGCCATGCAATGGGTAGGGAATCAGCGGGCGGGGCGCGCGGGGCCGCAGCGCGGGACAAGCCAAAACAAAACGGGCATAGACAACATCGGACGGGACCTTCCCAACCCCAAAACAACCCCCTCCCCCACCCAAAACCCAACCTCGGCAACTAGCCATCCCCAAACTCAAACACCCCATAGTCTCAGTCAAGCCCCAAAGGGCAAGTCCGTAGAAAAGAGCAAAGTGGACGTCCGGCCACTCACCTCCCCCCGCTCCCCCCAACCCCCCCGCCCCGTGCCAAGCATGTTAAGAAGCTAAAGACATCTCCCCCCGGAGTGCGTGTTAGGCCGTCAAGGCCACGCTAGAGGAGCCGGTTGAGTCCCCGGCCGCCGCCCTCAGGGCGTCAGCCCTGTCCGCCCTAATGGTAGGGGAGTCCGGGCGCCCTGCACTGGTCGCTGAGCGCCGCCTCGTTGACCTCCGCCGGTTCCGTCCCTCCGAGGACCTCCACGACGGCGTAGCTCCCTCCTCCTCCGCTGCCGTGAGCCCCAGGACACCACAAATGTCTTGCAAGGAGCGTAGCTGGTGTAATACTCCGTTCCACCGAAAAATCAGGCGGAAGGGGTGACCCCAAGAGTACGGCGTCTCATGCTCGCGCAAAAAGTCAGTGGCAATCCTAAAGGACCTGCGTTTCTGCAGAGTGATGGCGGAAAGATCCTGGTAAAGCGCCACTGGCCGATCCCGAAAGGTCAGGGGCTGTTTCCTGCGGGCTTCAGCCATGATACGCTCCTTTAGTGGAAAGTCGGGCAGGAAGGCCAGAATGTCCGGCGGGGGTGCCGATGGCTGGCGCTGACGGCCAACCCTATGCGCCCTGTCGATGCTGATGGGAAAGTCCGTGGCCTCCCCCAGGATCTCTCGGAACAGGGCCCGCAGGTAGCCCCCCAGATCGGACCCCTCGTCCGCAGTCGGCACGCCCCGCACTCGGATGTTGTTCCTCCGAGATCTGTTCTCAAGGTCCTCAGAGTGGGCCTGGAGCTCCACACACTGTTCCCGGAGGCGAAGAACGTCCTGCTGGAGATGGACTATCTCCTCCGCTCGCTGTTGGCCCTCCGTCTCCGCCGCTTCCACACGCTCACCTAGGCCCTCCACCTCTCTGCGCACTTCTCGGACCTCGCTGGCCACCTCCCGCTTCAGTGTCTGGAAGTCCTCCCTGAGGGAGCTAAACAGTTCCTCCATAAAGGCCCTCGTGACGGGTGGCTCCCCTCCAGTCACATCTGCCGGAGCCCGGGAGGGCCCCGGTGAGGGCTGTGCCCTGTCCCGCAAGTGCTGGGCCCTGCCAAGCATGTCCGGTAGGGTACGGTCCCCTTTCTTCGGGCCTCCTTTTCCAGACATCGCCAGCTCCGCAGTCGGGCACTGGTCCAAGTGCCCCAGGGAAGCTCAGCCGCCGGCTAGCACTCGGCCCGGGTATCCCCCACAAGTGAGGTCGCTGCGTCACAGGTGACAAAATGGCGGCCTAGTCCGGTCACCGGCAGCCGCAAGAGCTAGCGGGAGACAACCAAGGAGGCCGCAGCGGAGGGGTCCCAACAGCTCATCCCTCCGGTAGGCAGCCCAGCAATAGCGGGAGGTCGCCCGCCGCCAGCAGCCAGGACTTCAGCGGAAACCGCCACCACTGCTCCTTCGGGGACAAAATGGCGGCCGGTCGGAGCAAGCCAAAACGACTAGGCCCGGCGACACCTCCGGGGCCCCGAGGCACCCCGCAGTAAAATAGGTTCCACCCCCGGCCCCCGATTGTCACGCACAGGGGGCCAGATGGTCCGACCCCATCAGAGAGTCCGCCGTACCTCGGCTAGGGGTCAGGGCTTCCGCAGTGCAAGGTGTCGCCATCACCAGCCCGAGTGCCGGGGCACCCGTCCTAAGCCGTCCACACCGTTGGGCCCCTTCCTGCCAGGCTCCTTCAGTCACCGTCAAGCGGCGGGCCAGATCCCCTCCAAACCGCAACTTTCAGCACCAGGCCCAACCGAGGCGCCCGGACAGCTCTTCAATACGCTCCGCCCCTCGGGCTCGCCGCCGTCGTCCCTTGATCTCGGGCGAACTTTTGGGGGGGTTCCCCCGGGGCGATCCGGACAAAAACAGCACCGGTGTATGCCCCTGACGTTCCGCCACGCTCCTCTCCCGCGCTGAGCCTCAGCGGGGGGAGAGAAGCATAAGAAAAGGGCTTTAGCTTGGCCGGGCCGGAGGAGCTACGGGAGGAAGCGTCCGCTCACCCCGCCATCTTGGCCACGCCCCGGGACTCTGCTTTTGAAGGAATTTTCAGACTGGTGGTTGTGCTCCACGAATAAAATGTTAATGACGACTTGAAGATAATTAATATCCAGTATGGGAGGCGGGGCTTTCTTAGTTCAGGCCCCTAACCCAGAAACTTTCACCCGGAGAACCTCCGAATTATTTTCGTCACTTATTCTATTATAAAGATCGACGATGCTGCCCTCGGAGCCTTCCGTACAGGTTCACTCACTTCAGTCGGTTGGGGCCAAGGAACCTTTGAGTGAATTAGCGCATTCTAAACACCTCTACCATACAAACTGTTCTATATTTCCTCATAAAAATGGACGTATGTTAAAAAATTGTGGAAAACACAATTAAAAAAAATATTCCCCCAAAACGTCACAGTCTTAAATCTTTAAAAGCAGCAATATTTTAAATCTCGAAAAATACACGACATATTTCAATACATCGGAACACCTTTAACTAAATGCACTTAACAATTATTATTCAATTCGGGTCTTCTCTGCGGATAGCTGTCCTGTACATGATAGGTTGACCCAGTCATAAGGTAAAGTGTGGATCTTAATTACAAAGCGTAATCCCCCAATGACACTTTCCATATGCATGAAAAACATGTTGTTTATTTTTAAGGGGCAGTAAAGACATGTATCGTATTGTAACATTCATACAGTGCTTACTGTTCCTGCGGGGGCGTTGAAGCGCCTGCCTACATGGGTAGCAAGCTACATGGGAGTGTGGCGCAAGGCTGTAGTCTTTTTCGGTGTTGTATCACGGCATTACAATTTAAATCTACACATACATCTTCAATATATTTAGCAAGCACTATTTTAACAGCCCCCGCATATATTATTTTCTGATGACCGCTGTCACTTAGGTCACCCCCTTAATTGCAGAAAGTGCTGCCCTAAGACCGCAACAAACGGCAAAAAACTAGGAATACCGAATGAAGGAGGGATCTGCAGCCCACCCAGCTTTGGAAGCAGCCAAGGAAGCAGGCCTTTGAGCATGATTGGACCTACGACAATTCGACAAATAATTATCACGAATATAGTGCCAGATTATTCAAACTGTCTTTTTAGCAAATAGAGTGTGCAATTTTGCTGAAAAATGAATATTGAGCCCGTATAAAAAAAAGTCAAGAAATTCAGGGTATAACACTTTTCCAATAACCAATTACCCATATGGAGGATGGGGGCTAGCAATTAGCATTTACTCGGCTCAGTGTGTTGATAAAAAGGGGTTGGGGACTGTCACAGGGTTGTTTTGCCTGCTTCATGGTGGCCTCAATGTACCACAAAATACTGGAGAGATGCCACCTGGTTTGAACAAGGGATGAAACGATCTGTGCGGTATGTGCTTTTAACACAACGGGCCGCAGCCGCGGGTGTTGGCGGTGGTTGGTACATGTGTGGGCACCTCTGAGCGTCACCTCACTCTCAGATATCCTTCTCCCGACCGGCTGGTCCCAGGAGCTGCTGGCCACAGGGCCACTGAGGGGTTCCAATGGAAGTCCGTAAACCAGCCTCCACAGACCACCCAACTCCAGAGGGCACCCCAGCCGGCTCCTCTCGCGCCAGGGGAACTCCCTGGGTTGTGTGGGCACCAGGCCCCTTCCAAGTAACGGCTGGCCTCACACCCGACAACATGGCGCCACGGTCGCCCTCACACTCGAAGCACCTACTGACAAGAAGGGGCTGTAGGCCAGAGAGTCCGCCGCCATCTTGTTCCTGAAAGTGGTTCATGCCTCATGGCTCAGAAGTCCGAAACTTCAGACCGAGTAGCACTAGAAAAAAGTTTATTTCATATTTCACCTACTGTCCCCTGTATTACGTACAAAATTACAAAGGCCCCCGTCGCGCACAGCAGCCTGGCACGAGTTCCTGCCCACCAGTGAACCACCCTGCCAGGCTGCCGCGGGCGCTGTCAGCAGCGGGCACGTTTCTGCCCCTGCCTTGGGTGTACTTTCTTTCACCAGTGGCCTGTGTATGCAAATACAGGCACGCATGCACAGAAGCAGAGACAAGCACATGTGCGCACACCTACACTGAAGTGTGCACACACACATGAGCTCAGTCGCACACACACGTACACACTCGTACTTAAGTGTACACACAAACAGAAACTCAGTCACATGCGACACGCACACTCGTGTTTAAGTGTACAAACAGTGGCCTGGCTGTGTATGCAAATACATGCACGCATGCACAGAAGCAGAGACAATGTGGCTGCTACTAAAAAAACATTTCCCCTGACTGATCGTGCCTGCATTCACCACCACTTATTCTTCTCTGTAAAAAGAGCTTTTCCATCTTTGACTTTAACACTCAAACTTTGGGCATTCCTAGAAGCTCTTTACAAGTGATTCGGACCTCCATCCAGTTATGACTCATATAAAATCACTCTCATACATTAAATTAAAGGCTTAGATAAAGAAAGGGCTGCATGGAAAGCAGGTGTGACAGAGGTTGATATTGGAGTAAGGCTGACCTGGTCACTTTTCCATAATTCTTGACTAAAATTTCCAATACCATTGACAAACGTGGTTGTGTACAGGAGAAAGTGCAACATGAGCTGGTACAAGGCTCCTAACAATTTTATCAGCCTCACGGAATGTTTAGTCTTTGGTCCAAGGGCCTTAGTGGTGTCAATTAGTTGTACTGAGGAATCTGACCCATCTCCAGGTAATTCTGTTTAAATTATTATTTTATTGGAGGTCTATTTAGCGCGAACTCGACCCGAAGGTATTGGAGCGCTTTACATGAGCACCATTTACGTTTCACAAGGGAGCATTCCTTTTTGGAAGGCACGGGGAGAATAAGTGATTTGCCAGAATGACAGGATGCTGAGCCTTGAACCCGGTACCCCAGCTCCAAAGCCCTTGACTCAACAGAGTTCTAGTCGAAGAACAGAGCTTCCACATTGTCGGATGTTTACAATCCCAGACACTATGCACTTCTGGCAAAAGTCAGGGATGAGTTGAATATTTCCTCATCTAAAAAAAATGAATGATGCTAATGTGATGTCTGTGTGCACTTACGCAACTGTATGATTAGGCAGTCTGTATCTTGAACATTATGGCGGTGGGGAATGTTCGTCACCGTTTAACGGGAGATGGTGGAGAAATAAATCTTCACAGGGAGACACGAATTCTAGAATAATATTTTCTTTGCTCATTGGGGGTAAAGTTTAAATTGGCCCCGGAGCTCTGTATTTTAGGATTAGATTGCTAAATCAGCGGAACCAATCACTTGAAGGAACGGCTAAATTAAACAAATGGGTTCTGCTTCAGACTGCGCGCGCTGCTGTTCCTGTCCGCAGGGAGTCGGCGCTGCTGTAATTCGTGCACTTTTGAATCCATAATCATATGGAAAATAGGAGCTCTTCTAATTTATGCGCGTGCTTGACAGGACGCTTGTTCGCAGTTCTTCTGGGAGATAACACATTTCCATACCTCGAGTTCTGATCCGGGATGATTATACAAACGAGACGGTGCGAAGTTTTGAGGCAACTTTTTTTTAAACCAGCTACTCTTCTAAGATGTAGAAATGACGCATTTTAAAGAAACGAGCACGCGATGGTGAAGTGCCTTTTTCAGCAACAAACATAAATAAAGCTGGCTGATTCAGTTCTGATCAAATATGTTTGTACATTTACTGTTAATATGTCATCATGCCCCGAGGTCAATTCCGTTTTATCATTTGATTTTCAAGCGAGGGAGTATATCTGATTACCTGTTACAGATGGCCCCCGCACAGGAGGTGTTTCAGACCTGCTTATATGATTTGCCCTGAATACATTCACATACGGATCGGGGCTACTCACAAATAGAGCAGCCCAAGGGCCATCAACTTACTTCAGTTCAGTTATTCATCTGGTCAGTCCGCCCCCCGCCATAAATACTTGTATCTTACCTGTCTATAGGGGAACTAATGAAGGTCCTGCGCACACACACCGTCCCTCACGACCACGAGGCTGGGCTCAGGCAGCGACGCGCACGCACGAGTCAGTCAGTCGAGACAGAGTGAAGTTCAAGTTAGTGAACCTCAACCCGACCGTTACTTACGTCGTCACGCTCTCGGCATCCAATATGGATTGCCCGCCCCTGCGGTGACCGGCCAATCCTGGCGCAGTGGCGCTGCATGCAGCACCAGGATTGGCTTGGAGGGCACAGTGACTCCTCGCCCTGTCGCCCTTTTGCTGCCAGCGCTGCCGCCAGCAGGTCCTGCACCCCCCCCCCCCCCTACTAGCTAATGGGGCCGGCCTGGGTGCGCATGCTCGGGCAAGTTGCTGCCCGGAGCATACATGCGGGGATAAAAACGTTTTTTTAAACACAGACACCAGCCAGCCCGGCCCGCCCCCCCCCCTGCACACTCCCGATAAAGTCGGGTGCTGCCCGGCGCGGCGGCGCCGTGTAAATGGTAAGTAATATTTCGAGTTTAAAACTTGATTTATTTTAATTCTTTAACGCGGGTCCAGGGCTGGTGGGGCTACGCCCCTACGCCCCAATGGACGCACCGCGGCTGTAACATACACATTCATTTTTGGGGAGATTAAGTGATTTACCCAGAATCACAGGAGGTTGAGTGTCCCTGCCGAGACTCAAACCCAGTTCCCCAGCTTCGAGGTCGACCACCCTAGCTGTTAGGCCACATTCTCTCCCCATTGAATTTGGATACTTTGGCTTCAATATCAGGAAAAGCATCTTTTATGGCAATGTGGGAAGCAGTATTAATGATTACGAGGCATTGAATTCATTGGCCAAATATTTCACTGACATGCTTGCGTTAACTAAATTGCAATTACGAGAGCTTGTGATAACTTTTGACAACTGTAATAGCTGACATTAATGTTAGCAAGAAAACTGTATATATTTTAAATACTGCTTTGAAGTTTATGAAAAACTAATACTTTTCAGCAATACATGCAAATCATCATATACTGTGTGTTTGATTGTTTGATTGTTTTGAAAAAAGCGAATGAGCAATAAATGAAAAAATAACATTTCTCATTGATAAGGTAAAGGAAACAACAAGATGAAACTTATTAAGCTAAATGAAAAGCAAGCTGCATGTCAGTTATTTAATTTTTATCTAAAGTATGTGATTTTACACAATTAATATTATCTTCGACTTCTACTTGAGTGGAGTTGTACCTGGCCCTTTTCTAGGATTACTCCAGATTTTAGCCTTCGTCTGCCTTTCTTCGCCGAGCCCATTTTTGATGTCTTTTACAACTCTGTGCTTTTTTCCCCTGCTTACCGGTGGGAAAGTGCTTGTGCTCTCTCCTAAAACATGGTAACATTGGACTACACATAATTGGCACATTTAATTTACTTGCAGTCCCTGGTATATGGTACTGCATGTACCAAGGGCACGCACATTAAAATGTTACTAGTGGGATATAGCACTCATTTTGACACCCATTACAGTATCCTTCTAGAATATGCCTCGGGCCTGCCACAACAGTAAATAGTGATGTTTTAAAGTGCCATTTCGACCTGGAAATATAAACATTTTGCCAGGCTTAAACCATGTCTTTTAATACATATAAGTCTCCACTAAGTAGGAGCTGCCCCCGCCCCCCTAGCGCCTTTTGACCCTCCCGGGTGAGTAGCACGCTCTATAAGCCCCCTGATTGATTGATTGATTCATTGACTAATGTAGGCCCTAAAGCTGAATGGATAGGATGCATGGTATTTAAAAAGCAGGGCATGTGTGTTTAAGTTTTACATGTCCTGTCAGTGAAAAACTCCTAAAGCAGTTTTTCACTGTTGCAATGCTTTTCTCTCCCATAAGCAAACACAGGGCTAGCTTATTACATTTAATAAGTGGTCCCGCTTCGCACCTGAGGCCAGAATCGCGTTGTGCTGCCCGTCACCCCCGGAGGGGTAGAAACCAGGGACTGCTGCCGCTGCCATTGCTGTTGTGCTCGGGAAAGAGCATCGCACGGGACTCCATTGTCCAGGAGTACGTGCGTGAGCACACCTGCGCGGAGGTCCGCCTTCCTGTCCACACCCTTCAAAACAGCTCGCGGAACCCGCTGACGCGGGTCCCGCTTCGCACCTGAGGCCAGAATCGCGTTGTGCTGCCCGTCACCCCCGGAGGGGTAGAAACCAGGGACTGCTGCCGCTGCCATTGCTGTTGTGCTCGGGAAAGAGCATTGCACGGGACTCCATTGTCCAGGAGTCTGTGTGTGAGCACACCTGCGCGGAGGTCCGCCTTCCTGTCCACACCCTTCAAAACAGCTCGCGGAACCCGCTGACGCGGGTCCCGCTTCGCACCTGAGGCCAGAATCGCGTTGTGCTGCCCGTCACCCCCGGAGGGGTAGAAACCAGGGACTGCTGCCGCTGTCATTGCTGTTGTGCTCGGGAAAGAGCATCGCACGGGACTCCATTGTCCAGGAGTCCGTGCGTGAGCACACCTGCGCGGAGGTCCGCCTTCCTGTCCACACCCTTCAAAACAGCTCGCGGAACCCGCTGACGCGGGTCCCGCTTCGCACCTGAGGCCAGAATCGCGTTGTGCTGCCCGTCACCCCCGGAGGGGTAGAAACCAGGGACTGCTGCCGCTGCCATTGCTGTTGTGCTCGGGAAAGAGCATCGCACGGGACTCCATTGTCCAGGAGTCCGTGCGTGAGCACACCTGCGCGGAGGTCCGCCTTCCTGCCCACAACCCATGACTATTGGTTCCCGCTCATATAAAAACATCCACCCTTTGCAGAGCGGGACGCGCCGCGGGACGCCCAGTGTGGTAAATAATTTAATTACCGGGACTTAATTTGATACAGAAACATAATAAAATAGCTCAGTAAATAAGAGGCAGAATCCGTGGTATTAGAGGTTCGGAATGGGCTTTATTCCAATGGTCGATTATAATCGGTTGCTCCAGGTTCCATCACCACGAAGGTTCAGGAAGTGAAGTACATACGTTATTGACAATCAATTACTTTTATACAATAAGCATTACAGTGAAGCAAATACAAGAGGCGTAACAATTGATAGTGGAGATAATATATTCATACGTGGCAAAGATAGGCGTAACTGGGTGTGTTTAAAGAACGTCATCAGATGTGATGTCATAAGAGGGTGGTTACATGAAAGAATTTCGCAATGTCAGCAGAAATACTTGGCAGAAATGCGCGCGCAGCAGCATGACGTGTGATTGACGTGCAGCTAGGGGGTGAAGGGGACTTGACATTTAGCTCTACATGTGGCGACAAATGTCTGGAGGGTCAAGTCAACCTAATCCCAAATCATATCTAACATCCTATGTTTAAAGAACTATGTTATCCAAAAGAGAGGCCTTCTTGGAGTAGAATCTTGTTCTATACTGACTATACTGACTGTTAGTGCGTGTACAAGCGTCTAAGTGTCTACACTAGATGCGAGGGCAGGAATCTTCCATAGTAACAGTGCTATGAATTACTTGCATAAAGACAGAGAAGCCGGGCCTTTGCTCGGTAGCTGGCAGAATGTTTACTTAAGCTACTAGACAGGAATGCATTGGGCAGGGAGCGGAGCAGATAATTTTTGAAGGTGAAATACAGTTCTTGGCAGGCAGCAAGCTGATGTCAGACATCGAGAGCCGCGCAGAGGATGAGACAAAGTTCATGGTCACAGATGCAGGCTCGGACTGGAGCTTCAGAGATAGAAAGCAAGAAAAGCTTGATGACAGAATCAGGGCCTACTTGCCTGGACTGTAAAATGGCATAAGTGAACCATATAAAGGCGGTGGCCTTTCGTACTTAGGAATGGAATATCCGGCCCATTCATGGCGGATCTGAAAGAGGACATGTTAACGGTGGACGCACATGTATTTGCGTCTTCATAACTGGAACTGGAGGAAACATACATGTACTTGTAACATGCACATAGAACCGTTGGGGTCCAAGATAGGGGACATAACTGACCAGAAAAATCCATATTTCCACATTCCCTCCTTGTCCCCTACTTGCCCGTCAAGAGATATCAATCTTCATTAATCCATTGATCTGTTCATATAGCATCATTTGTTCTTCTTTCTTCTTCCGGGATCTTGAATGAAAATCTTGATGTGGAATGCACGATGTGGCACACAGACCACAAATCGCTGGTCCACATTGCAGGCATAAGCAGCAACTGAATAGTATGAGAAAGCCAATACCTAGGAAGGATAGAACTCTCCATCCCCAGGCTGATAACACGCTCCAAAACCAACCGGACCAAGTCCAGGTGCCTGGATTCTGGTGTATCTGGCTTACAATCTTATGAAGGTGCGTTATAGCTTTATATACAGATGGCGAATTTTCTGGTATGAAAATGCAACAGCTTGATCCGATGACCCTACAAGCTCCGCCCCTATCGGCCAGGATGACGTCAAGGACAAGACGATTTTGAAGCACAACAATCCGCATAGCAGACTGCTCTTCTGTTAAATTGCCTAAGGCGGAAATAGTTTCGTTCACTACTGCTTCAAGGGTTCTAGTCAATCTACGTATCAGCTTACTATTAGTAACGGTACCTATATAGGGAAAGAGACCTTTATTGAAATCTGTGTATTTTTCCCATGCTGTTTCAGTGTAGTCGACTATTGGGAGATCTCTCCTTTCTCTATTGTGTACTAAATGAGTATTTCTGTGATAATCAGGAGGAGCTAGGAAAACAGGTGGCAAAAGGAATCCAATGTAGCAAGTACCATCCCAATCTAGAGGCAAACGTACATATGCCGTCTGACCACATATAAAATAGGAATGGCGGGAAGCTCTAAATGTAGACTTGCCTTGATCACTGAACTCTATTACAGTGGTGCATCTACTATGGCACATATGTATGGAACCATTCTTTCTTACACATAATTCACCTTTTACTGGAAATACTGACATGGCGGGCAAACTTGGATTAGCTTCGGATTCGACATTCAAGATCAGGAGATTAAGCGTAAAATTACCTAATCCATATACTTCATTTTCTAGATCAGTTCCTGTTCCTTTGGGAAGTCCCTCCTTGTTGGGGTGGCAGACTTTAAGTAAAACTAAGTTCAGATTTCCCCATACCCCATTGTCTTGATAAACTGCAGAGTTCGAATCTTGGGAATTAATTAAACTAAACCATGCTCCACAGGAGCCGTTGTGTGTGAACGGGTATGGAAAAAGAGGTAGAATTCCTTTATAGTTCTGATAGGGAGGGAGTCGGCCACATATCCAACAATTTGTAGCATTGCTAACCTGATGGGAATGATGTAACATACTAATAAAAGTGTTATTGCGCAGCGCAAATCTGTATGACAATTCATGCGGAGGTAATTCACTAAAAGAATGTTCAGCAGTAATATTATAAACATGTCTAGAAATAGGATAACATATGTGCAACAATATACTTGCAGTAATTATTAAAAGACTTAGGAAAAACGAAATTAATAACGTCACTGTACAATGACTACGCAGTGATTTACAGTACGCCTGTCGTTTCAGCATTTTTCGGGTGTATTCTCTATTCAGGTCCAAGGGATACATGTCAGAGACAATTCAACCGCTTCACCTCGGAGAGGACTTAAACAATCAAATTGCTTGACTGATTGGACCTGAGCTTTAGTTTATAATGTTCGGCATTACTTTTTTCAACAAAAGGAAGTTTTGAGTCAATGGGTGAAGACACACAAGGTGTAGTTTTTATATCTGATGGTAGTCCATAAAATTTCTTGATATGACTTGAATGTATCCAGCCTTTTCTGCCCTCGATCTTCACGGCTGTCCTCGTCGTTAATAACACGAGCTGAGGCGACCTCCACCTAGGATCCAGCTGAGTCTTTCGATCGAAGTTTCTCACCAAAACGAGATCCCCCGGAATTACGTCATGGGGTTTCACTTCAGTGTTGTTAGGAAAAGCTGCAGCTACCTGTGAACGACAAGATTGTAGTGCAGACATCAAGGAAGCCAAATAATCTGTCAGCATATTACAGTCAATATCAGTTATTTTACGTGGTATAGGCGTCCCCCACATATTTGGTGGTCTACCGAAGATCACCTCATACGGGGATAGCCCTGTTCGAGAGTGTGCTACCATTCTCATGTAAAAGAGTGCAACTGGTAATGCTACTACCCAGTCGACACCTTTTTCCCTGCATATTTTGGACAGTCTGATTTTCAAAGTTTGATTATGTCGTTCCACGAGACCTGCTGCCTCGGGGTGTCGGACACAATGAAACTTCCACTGATATCCTAGCAAAAGTGAAACGTGTTTCATTAATTCGGATGAGAACGGCTGGCCATTATCTGAGTAGACAGCACGTGGTAAACCGTATCGTGGGAAGAATTCTCGAACTAACTGTTTGGCAGTAGTCGGGGCAGTGTAATCTGAAACCGGGTATGCCTCTGTCCAACGGGAAAGAGCACAAACAACTACGAGAACATATTTGAATCCTCGACATCGTTCCATCTGGATATAATCCATCTGGAGGACTTCAAAAGGGTGATCAGGAGGCTGAAATCCACCCTGCTCTACGGGAATGCTTTTTCCTGGGTTGAACTGACAACATATCATACAGGTACGAACTTTTTGTTTCGCTGCTGCTCGTAAATGCTTGTTGAACCAAATATGTTGAATGCTGTCTAGCATAGCTTTCTCTCCTAGATGCGCTGGACTATGGACAGTGTTAATAATGACTTGGACCATTGAATCAGGAAGGAACCACACAGATTTTTCCTTCGTCATCCATCCTTGATCCGTTTGGATCCCTCCTAATTCAGTCCATTTCCTTATTTCGTCTGGAGTAGCATGTGTCTGTATGTCAATTATATCAAGAGCGGGATCCTTAACCATCATGCAATGTGTTGGTGTCTGGACTATTGTCTTTGTCATGTCGGATGTTTGAGTTTGAGCAGTCTGTTTAGCTGTTCTGTCAGCTAGATCATTGCCTTGAGAAATGATATCAGTAATTTTCGTATGAGCTTTACATTTCATAATCGATATTGCAATGGGCAAATGTATTGCATCTAATAAGGCATGAATGAGGGGTCCGTGCTGAATGTGGGCACCGTGAGAAGTTAAATAACCTCTCTCTCGCCACAGCACGCCGAAGTCATGTACAACTCCGAATGCATAACGTGAATCAGTGTATATGTTGACTTTTTTATTTGTGGCTTGAATACAGGCTTGTGTCAGAGCGACGAGCTCTGCTGCTTGAGCGGACAAGGTATTTATACACTTGGTTTCAATAATTTCAGTGTCTGTTGTGACTGCGTAAGCGGCCACTAACTCTCCTGTACTTGTTCTCATACATGAACCATCTACATACAACGTCAGGTCTGGATCTGACAATGGAACATCTGTCAAGTCTTGTCTGGGTTTCGTCGTGATTGTAATAACATCAATACAATCATGAGCTAGTGGGTCTGTTCCGTTTACAGGTAAAAGTGTGGCAGGATTCAATGTGTTACAACGTCTGATTTCTATATGTGGCTGAAACAATGTTAGTTCATACCCTGTAAGTCGTGCTATAGTCAAGTGTTGTGTTTGCGTTCGATTCACAAGAACCTCTACTGCGTGTGGTACTTGTACTGTCAATGGATGTCCTAACACTATGGCATCGCTTTGTCTGATTGCTAAAGCTGTCGCTGCCACTGATTTCAGGCACGCAGGCAGAGCCTGAGCTACGGGATCTAATGTACTAGAAAAATAAGCACACGGTTTGTGTGATCCTGCTTGTTCCTGTGTGAGTACTGACAAGGCAGTACCTTCTCGTTCTGTAACAAAGAGTGTAAAATGTTTTCTGTAACATGGTGTTGCTAAAACAGGTGCTTGACATAAAGCTTTCTTTAGGCTTTCAAAAGCGAGTGTGTGTTCCTGAGTCCAAGGGAGAACAGTCGATGTGGCTGCCTCCTGTGTTGTTAGTTGAATGAGTGGTTTTGCTAGAAATGCATACTGAGGGATCCACTGCCTACAATATGAAGTGAGGCCTATGAAAGCCCGCACCTCCTTTTGTGTCTTGGGTATTGGCATATTAGCTATTAACTGAATACGATCTGGTGTAAGCTGCCTTCCCTCCTTGGACAGCGAGTGACCAAGGTAAATAACTCGCTGGACACAGAATTGCAGCTTAGAAGGGGACACCTTGTGCCCCTTTCCGGCTAGAAATTGTAAAACTATCAGTGATGCTTTTTCACATTCAGGTTCGCTTCGGGCGGTGATCAGCAGATCATCGACATATTGAAGCAAAGCAGTGTTAACTGGCATGTGGATACTGTCGAGTTCTCGTTTCAGTGCTTGGCTATAGATGCTGGGGCTTTCTGTAAATCCTTGAGGTGCGCGTGTGAATTTAAAGCTACGTCCATTTAAACTAAATCCGAACAAATATTGGCTTTCCGGATCTATTGGGACGCTGAAAAAGGCATTCTTGAGATCAATTACAGTAAAGAATGTTGCTTCGGAATCAATAGCTGTCAGTAATGAAGAGATGTCTGGAACTACGGGGTATTGTGGTACAATACATTTATTTAATTCGCGCAGGTCAATAACCAATCGATATACTGGGGGAGCCTTTGGATCAGTTCGTTTAAGAATCGGAATTATCGGTGAATTACATACATTGGAGTCGGTCTCCACAACCACTCCTTGGCCAATAAGTTCGTCAATGATTTGCAGTAAAGCCATTACAGCATCTGGGGGTAACTTGTATTGTCGCATTCGTGGTAGTACCACTCCTGCCTTTAGTGTGACTCGATATGGTGTAATGTTCATGCAACCAACATCTGTAGGGCCTTGTGCCCATAGATGTGTCGGTAAAGTCTGCAGTCGGGAATCCATATCTCGAGACACATAATGACCTTTGAAATCACGTAAAAACAATCTTACTCCTTCCGGAGAACAACATATTATAGCTCCTAGAGCTTTCAGTGTTTTTATTCCTAACAAGTTTTCTGGACATGATTTAGTAAGCAATAAATCTGTAGTACTGGTCAAGGGTCCTATCGTAAGTGGAAGAGGCTGTGATACTTCATTAACAATAGGTTTTCCTGAAAAACCAAGGGAAATATTCTGTGAGCCTGAGAGGGGTGCCCCTGGAACTTCACTACGTTTTATGGTTGTTCGACTTGCCCCTGTATCGAGTAAAAATTTTCTATCTTGGCCTAATAATTCACTATGTACATAAGGTCCTTCTTGGTCTACAGGGACCTCGATAAGGGGTAAGTCAACTTCCCTCTCTAGGCTGGTTCATGCGTATCGTTGATAATCAGGATAGTCATACTGTGCGGTCTGGTACAGCTGTCGTGTCGTGGTTTGTGTGGCAGCAGCCGGCAATGCTGGTGCGGCTGGCACAAACTGTATAGACTGTTGTGGAGCTGGCATGGCCTGTGCATGCTGCGGTGCTCCTTGTTCATTCTGATCCTGTCTGGGTGGCCGTGGTCTTTCTTTTGTATTACCTATAGCGATATTATGTTTTAAAACTGGACAATCGTGTACGTAATGACCTGGCCTTTTACAGTAATTGCATGTCCCTTTTACAGGTCCTGTTGCATCACCGGAATGTGTCGTACCCTTTTTATGTCCTTCAGCTGGAACTGTCTGAGAGACTAGCATTTTCATCTTTGTGTCTTTCATGCGTCTTTGTTCATGTTCTTGTTCCTCTCTAATTCTATTGTAATGATACTGTAACATTTGTAACATTTGTGATGGGGTATTACCTTGCCATGTACTCTCGAATTTTAATACTCTATTCTTCACTTGGGGCAAAGAATTTTCAACTAATTTTGTCACAAACAGATGTGGGTATGACTCGCTACTTGCTTTTATACCACTATTTATACCAAAACATTTTTCGAATCGGGCATAGAAATCACTAGTGTCTTCATCTTGCTTTTGTTTACAGGCTGAAATTGCACCCCAGTCTTCCTTTTTCGTAGTTAATAAACGTGGCAGTACCTGTACTAGTAAACCTGGTAGTGCTTTAGTTTTGTCCCCAAGCCCCGAACCTGGACCTCGGGCCTTTTCTTCATTTTCTAATGCTGTCCACTCTATCTTTTGGTCTCCTACCTCCCACTCTTTTTCCTTGAGTTTTTCATAAATGCCAGCAGGCATTAATACCTTTAATATTGTCATAATGTCGGGATAGGTATACTCTCCCATGAGTAACATATCTTTAATTTCTCGGTGGAAACCCGCTGGGTCTTTGTCATGACTGGGTACCACTTTCTTCATTTCTAACAATTCTATTTTCGATATGGGCGTATATACATATACACGTTTAAACTGATTATCTTCGCCCTTTATTGGGTGTACTTCTCGTAAGGGATTCTGTCTGTCCATGTAATACATCAGTCTTTCCTTGATGGGCAATGAAACATGTTCTGGACATACAAAAAGAATGTACTGTTTTCTAGATTCTAGTATTTCTTTAATCAACTTAGTACCTGAACCTTTCCATTTATTCGTGAGTAATTCAGTCAATATATCAGGTAAGGGACCAGGATCTGAATGTTGGCTTTTATATAGTATAAGAAGTTGTTGAATCATATAAATCCCAGCTAAACGCTGTTCATCTGGGGTGAGGTTCAAAAATGTGTGTGCTACTGTATCATCACCATATTTTTCGGGACTGTCAATCCAATGAACGGCTGACCTGGCTAATTCTTGTTCATCCATAGAATCGAGAAAATGATAACCCCTTCGTTCTCGCAGTAATTTGTCAGCGGCTTGGAACGAATGCTCGGGGGATCTCATATTTATTATAGGTGTTTGGAAATTCCTGTTATTATCTGGACATATCGGACGTATCGGGTCAGTAAAATATCTAGTACTATTACAAGATCTTCCTCTACCTACATAGGCTATGGTTTCTGACTGTCCTGTGGACAGTCCTGATCCTTCTTCCTCCTCGTTTTGTTCAAACTGGTCTACCGTTAATCTTTCTTCGTGTAGGCGTTCTATTTCTTTACGGATCTTTCTGCACATGGCTATTATACATTTTTGTCTATCATGTCTCCCTTCTGATATATTCTGGCTCCATCTGGTAAGAGTTTGCATTATTTCCGGATCTACCCCCGATCGGTCTTGATTTCTGATTACGCAATTTATGAGGAAACGTAACAGTTCCCCTTGTATCTCCACTTTCTGGTATTCCATAGCTCTGTTAATACATTCAGAGTCTCGCCCTGTTTGGACATAATGATATATTTTATCTAGATGCATAGTCATTCCTGGTAACTTCCCTAAATACACCGCGGCTCGTCTGATACGTAATGATGCCAGGATCATTTCGTCCTCTTTGACGGGCACAGGGTCATATCTACAATCTACTAGAAGTTCCTTAAGCGTGCGGGTATTTATGAGTTTGGGGGTACGTGGATGTGCTGACTCTTGAAAGGTAAGTTTATTTATTCTGGGTGGCGTAGAAAAAATATTGGTAGCACCTCCGGTAGCCCCGTCTGGAGTATCGGGCGTGAAAGGATTCGTAGAACGCGATACAGCAACTATAGGTGTGGACGACACAGCCATAGAAGTTTGTGTAGGAACAGATGTGGAAACGGACGTGCTTGCCGGAACTTGTGTCAGGATTTGATGCTGTAAGGATACAGGTACAAGATCTTGGCGTTGAACCTCCCCGGCCAACGGTCTATGTGGGGCGGGGTTAGCATACTCGGGAGCTGCGTCATCTAAATATGAGGAAAGAAAAACATCTTCTGCGGTTCTAGGATGCCCCTTAGGATGTACCTTTATTGGAAATAATGGGGGTGGCAAGTCTTTTGGTATCCCCGCAGTAGCCTTAGGTAATCCCTCGGCCAGAAGGGGATACATACCCTTCATAAGGGCATGTCTTTGTCTGTCTACTTGTTCTGATTTTACTCGTGTACCTTCTTCAATTAATATATTTTCTTGAACTTTATTTGAATTCTCTTTACTCTTCTCTTCCTGTCTACGTGCTTTTTCTGTTCGTCTATACGATTCTTTACGCCATAATTCAATGGCATCTTTCTGTGATTGTCTAGCTTTCTTTTTCCATAATTCTTCCTCTACTTTCACGATGCACTCTGCATCCCAGGTCCCAGTTGCGGGCCACCTCTGACTTTCTGGTAATTCCTTAGTGTAGTCTACCCATAAATCGAGAAATAATATAGCGTCTAGGCCGTGTTTATGATACATGAAGTACCCTGGAGTGTCCCTAGGAGGAATAGGAACAGCTTCTTCGAGTACCCCTTTTCTAGTTGTGATCTGTCTTAATTTCGAAAAGAGCGGCATATTGAGAACTGGTCTGCTACTTGATTTTGAACAAACTTAATACAATAAAACACAATAATGAACAGTCATTCATACCACAATATGCAGGACGTATCAATACATTTAACATTTAACATTTAAAAATGAGCAACGGTGATGATGACGATGATCTAAAAACTTAATCACTAAACATAATACTCGGCATTTAACTGAATTTTTCTGAATTTATATACTTGATATACTAGATATACTGCTAAACAGTACAGATACACTGCTGAAACAGTGCAGACCGGATTTGTGTACCCAAACCCGTCTTGACCGGCACAACCTATGTGCACGTCAGAACGCCTCCCCAGTAATGGTACTCACCGGGTAGCTCGGAACGGAAGGCCTCGGAACGGATCTGAACTGAACTTGAACCGGACTGGACTCGACTTGAACACTTCGGAAACCGGACTTGACTTGGGACTTCGGAAACTGGTGGGCCTCTGTATACCTCGGATCTTGCTCTCTCAGCTAGGCTCTGGTCGGGATACTTCGCACTTCTCACCGCCTCGTCTGGGTGTTGATCGCAGCCTCAGTCGCCCCCGCTTGACCGGAGGGAGATACAGGAAATCCTGCTGGTACGCGTTGTTGTCCGTCCAGCTGTGGCAGGAGACCGGGCCTGCAACGCACCGCCGGCGCGTGAGATGAGAAAGTGTCCCTATTCGGGCGCCATTCATGTGGTAAATAATTTAATTACCGGGACTTAATTTGATACAGAAACATAATAAAATAGCTCAGTAAATAAGAGGCAGAATCCGTGGTATTAGAGGTTCGGAATGGGCTTTATTCCAATGGTCGATTATAATCGGTTGCTCCAGGTTCCATCACCACGAAGGTTCAGGAAGTGAAGTACATACGTTATTGACAATCAATTACTTTTATACAATAAGCATTACAGTGAAGCAAATACAAGAGGCGTAACAATTGATAGTGGAGATAATATATTCATACGTGGCAAAGATAGGCGTAACTGGGTGTGTTTAAAGAACGTCATCAGATGTGATGTCATAAGAGGGTGGTTACATGAAAGAATTTCGCAATGTCAGCAGAAATACTTGGCAGAAATGCGCGCGCAGCAGCATGACGTGTGATTGACGTGCAGCTAGGGGGTGAAGGGGACTTGACATTTAGCTCTACATGTGGCGACAAATGTCTGGAGGGTCAAGTCAACCTAATCCCAAATCATATCTAACATCCTATGTTTAAAGAACTATGTTATCCAAAAGAGAGGCCTTCTTGGAGTAGAATCTTATTCTATACTGACTATACTGACTGTTAGTGCGTGTACAAGCGTCTAAGTGTCTACACTAGATGCGAGGGCAGGAATCTTCCATAGTAACAGTGCTATGAATTACTTGCATAAAGACAGAGAAGCCGGGCCTTTGCTCGGTAGCTGGCAGAATGTTTACTTAAGCTACTAGACAGGAATGCATTGGGCAGGGAGCGGAGCAGATAATTTTCGAAGGTGAAATACAGTTCTTGGCAGGCAGCAAGCTGATGTCAGACATCGAGAGCCGCGCAGAGGATGAGACAAAGTTCATGGTCACAGATGCAGGCTCGGACTGGAGCTTCAGAGATAGAAAGCAAGAAAAGCTTGATGACAGAATCAGGGCCTACTTGCCTGGACTGTAAAATGGCATAAGTGAACCATATAAAGGCGGTGGCCTTTCGTACTTAGGAATGGAATATCCGGCCCATTCATGGCGGATCTGAAAGAGGACATGTTAACGGTGGACGCACATGTATTTGCGTCTTCATAACTGGAACTGGAGGAAACATACATGTACTTGTAACATGCACATAGAACCGTTGGGGTCCAAGATAGGGGACATAACTGACCAGAAAAATCCATATTTCCACACCAGGACGAAGCCCGGACTAAGGGCGGACAGTCTGTGACAGTCCGGGACAGGAGGGGCTGGAGGGGGCCGTATACAGGTCTGTCCGTTCGCAGTTATTCAGCCTAACCCGTTGTGTGATTTGTCGTAACGTTATAGTCATAAGGGTAGGGCAGTGAACCTTACTGTGGTATTACGGGAAGTTTTCATTTATGTTAGACTGTCTTTTCTAGTACAGGTTTGCAGGGTGCCGCTTTGTGGTGCTAATCTACTTTAGAGTTTGGGTACCGGTTTAGTCCGGCTCATTATGCCCAAAGCCAAATCAGCGGTTGTAAAGTCCACTATGGATAACTATTTAGTCAAGATGGTGGATAAAATCAACAAAGAACGGAGGAAGTCCCTTGGACGACCGGGGTCTCAAAGCCCGAGCCCCACCTTTCCTGACGGATCGGTTACCCAGTCAACGATCAATCAGGATGTTAGTGTTTTTATAGATCCAATGGATAGTTCTATTTTGGTTGACACAAATGATACCACAATTGAGGCTATGGTTATCTCTGGGCCCCCTAACGATGTGGAACCTGGTCCAGAAACTACTATTGATCCGACAGTTCCAAAAGTGCAGGCTCCGAGGCCACAAAGATTAATACGATCATGTAGGAACAATAGCAAGATTAATCAGCCTAAACGAGGGGGGAACCGCCCCGTTAAAAGAACTGATCCCTCATTGTCTAATGCCCAATGTGAGCAAAAAAAGATACAGGATGGTACCACGATCAGTTTAGACAAGGAGCAATTAGATCTTTTAATCAATGCTATTGATGCCAAGTTTGACATACTTGTTAAACCCCTATTGATTAAACTGGCTACAATATCAGACGAAGTAGTCAGATTGGGAGGTTTAGTGGATACATTTATTAAGGCCGCCAAGGGAGCAAAAACTAATGATAATGAACTTAGCCCTGTGGAGGTACCATGTAACTCCCGTAATTTGGTTGTAACGTCGGCCGTGAGCAGCACTTTTGGTCCTGGGAATGTTTGTGTAGCTCCTTCAGCTGTTCCCAATTCTCCCCCGCAGTTGTCGGCCCAAGCTAAACCATCCTTTAGCTCAGTTCTAAGGAAGTCGGTGGGTTCCAACGCAAATTCTAATAGATCTAGTAGCCATCAGCCAGATTTACCTCCGACTTGTGCACCTTTTGTGGCAGTTTTAACCAATGTTCCTCCTTTAGAATGACTGGAAGCAACCACAGTCCTGATGAATCCCATTCATCATTAAAGAATAAAACCGTGGATTGGCTCCACCGGCAGTGTGGTTTCCCCGTAGCTTTGTCAGGGGATATCTTAAGCACCAGAAGAACTAACTGGGTGGGGAAATCCCGCAAGACATGTGGAGGGGATTGTATTGTTATTAATTTTCGAAATCCACAACTTACCTCCACGGTCCTGATCAAAGCTGCATCTCTTCCTATACGAGATCAAGGAATTTCTCTACGCCCCCTTGGGTTCTTTTATAGAGATCATGATATTCAATTGGATGCTAAGCATCTCCGAGGGAGGACCAGAGATATGAACATGTGTGTTGACCCCACTATCCCCACGTATAATAGATTCCAGCCCCTGAGTGGGCTTGACTGTAACGACTGACTGGTATCTCCTATGGTGGACCCAGGCATTGTGGATATGACCCTGGGCGAGGGGAGTTGTAGTGTGGTCCCTGTGGCTTCAGAATCAGTGGAGGACATTGTTACAAGTGGTTCCAGTGTTTATAATACTGATGTAACAGTCGATTGTGGAAATGTAAGATCGATCCTTGGGGCTTCAGAATCAGTGGAGGCCATTGGTATTAGTGGATCCAGTGTTAACTCTACTGATGCACCAGTCGCTTGTGGAATTGTAAGTCCGACCACTGGCGATGGGGATGGGGTAGTATCATTTAAACCCACTGTATCAGATAATTGGGACCGGTGTTCTATAGCCTGCTGGAATGTTGCTGGCCTCTCACAAAAGGATGCTTGTTTAGGATGGTTAGATTTTATTAATAAGTTTAAAATCATTTGTTTTCAGGAAACCTGGAGTCTGGACCCCATTAATTATTCGGTTTTTGTCTCTTACCAACTGCCGGCGGTGGCTTCCACCTCGGGCAGAGCTAAGGGTGGGCTTTTGATTCTGATTTCTGTGGATGCACCACTTATTGTTAAGAAATATGTACCCATTGGGGCCCATTCCCAGATCCTATGGCTATACCAGGAGCTGGGTAGAAATATCCTTTTAATTAATTTTTATAATAATGTTTTTGACAATACTAGGCAGCAGGTAGTGTTTGCTTTAGAGTCTGCTTTGGCTGACATAGTAACGGGTAACAATATTGTGTTTAATTTCATATGGCTAGGGGATTTTAATATTGCTGTGTGCCCATTACCCGCCCACAGGGTTTGTGGTTTTGTAAATTGTTGGGGGGAAGGCGTCTCTCATTTTCCCCATAACCCATACGGAGATTCATTAAACAAAATCTTGATGACTTATGACATGGAATTGTTGGAGAATCTGAAAGGTGCCTCTGGGGAAACTATCCCTACTTTTACGGGCCGAAATGCAAATACGGTGATTGATTTTATTTGCATTTCAACTAGCCTTAACCCGTGGTGCACAGCCCCTTTGGTAGTTGATAATCTCATTAGCGATCACAACTGCCTAACTATGGAGGCCATTCTTTGGAAGGCGAAACAAAGCCCCTACCCAAACACTATAGCTAATATCGAACCCCACCGCCCAAATGGAATTAGAATTAGGTGGAAGGGAGATAAAGCTGATATTCTCTCCAACTCCATTATTATTAATTGCGTAAACGAAATTGCCGTTATTTTAGAGAGCCAAGTATTAACGGATGTAATTGTACCCAATTTTATAAACATTAATCTTATTATTGATGCCAAATTTACTAAGCTTTTTAAGGGTAAGTCGTGCAGGCAAAGGGGGTGGTTCGACCACGCTAGCACCATTGCCCTTAAAGGTTTAAAAGAGGCACTCGTAGCTAAACCAAGGGATATAACTTTGGTTAGGGAGCTCAGAGCCACCTACCAGGCCGCAGTTAAAAAAAGGAAGGCCGAACTGAGGCAAGAGGCATGGGACAAGTTAGACCAGGCGGCTGAAACTTCTGATTCCTCCCTTTTCTGGGCAACAGTTAATAGTCCCTTTCTTAAGAACGAGGAGATGCCTGAACTGACGGCAAATGTCAGTGCAGAAAGCTGGGTCTCCCACTTCTCCGTGATTTTTGACTCGGATAAATCTCTGGAGGTCGGTGGTGGGGACTGGCCTGTCATTCCCTTAGACATTTCAATTTCTGAGGTTCAGGATTGCATCTCTGTTAGTAAGGGAGGAAAGGCCCAGGGGCCCGACGGGGTGCCCATAGATGTTTACAAAAAAGAACCAGAGATATGGGGCCCGTTATTAACTAACGTATTTAATGCAGCGGTCCGTTATGGTGTCCCACACACCTGGGAGGAATCTATCATTATTCCCATATATAAGAAGGGGGAGAGGAGGGACGCTAAGAACTACCGTCCAATCTCCCTTCTCGATTCCTCCGTGAAAATCATGAGCAGGGTGCTTCTGGTTAGACTGGAAGAATGGGCCGATTCAAATAACATATTAGCCAATTCCCAATACGGTTTTAGGAAGGGTCGAGGGACAGTAGAACAGTGCCTCAACCTTGATCTTCTCATAGGGAAGTACACGACGGCCAAGAATGGTTCTCTTTTCCTCTGCTTTGCAGATTTGAGCAGTGCCTTCGATATGGTGAACCATAAGATCTTATGGGAGAAATTATTGGAAATGGGGGCACCCGAGGGCATTGTTTATTTCTTGGCCCGGTTATACGCTAACCTTAGAACTAGTGTTCGTTTTGGACCGGAAGGGGAGCGTACCCCTAAGTTCCCTATTAGACGTGGAATTAGACAAGGTTGTGTGCTTGCCCCTCTACTTTTTACACTTTTTATTAACGAGATTGACTCTGTTTTAAAGGCTGTTGTGGCTGACGCCCCCAAAACCCTTGATTTCCACGTCCCAGTTTTACTTTATGCGGACGATGCCGTTATTTTATCTAGGACCCCCATTGGCCTTCAACGCCTAATGGACAGGTTTTCTCTGTTCATTAAGGAAAGGAAGTTGAAGATTAATAAAACTAAAACATTTGTTATGGAATGTGGTAAGAGCTGTAAAAAACCGCATTCGTTTTTTATTGATGGGGTTAAGGTCCAAACGGTGGACTCTTTTAACTACCTAGGTATAACATTTTCTAAGTCAGGTAGTTGGTCCAGTGAGATCAATCATGTTAGAGTGAGAATGGCGAAATGCGCACATGGGGTGTTTCAGTTCGCATCTAAAATTGGGTATAAACGGTTAAAAGACATGTTGAAAATATATCAAATGACGTGTCTTTCTATAGCTCTTTATGGTGCTGGTATTTGGGGGCATTCTCCTAGTGGTAGTCTACAAGTGGAGGAAAATCTCTTCCTAAAAAGACTCCTGTGTCTACCCACTTCGGTCTCTACCGATTTGGTGCACAGGGAGTTTGGTATCCAACATCTTATAGATTCTGTAGCCCTTAGACCACTTTTGTTGTGGCGTGCTATTTGGGCAAAGGAAGAGACCTCCTGAAATAGAGCTATCATCAAAGACTGTTTCTCTATTGATAATCATCTAAAGATTCCATGGGTCAAATTTGTTTCGGGTAGTTTCCTGGAGATCTATGGTCTTAATGTAATAGAGGATCATTATGCAGTCTCTAGTCTGACCAAAAACGAAATGAAATCTGTTTTTATGAGCCATAAGATAGAGGGGCGTGGGAGGGTCAGCGGTAATTTATCTACCTGTTTGTTCTACGGTAGTTTCTGTGAGACGATGGGTTTTCAACCTTATCTGAGTTTTGTCACCAGACCCTCCCATCGGTTCGTACTGACAAGATTGCGTTTTGGGATTGTCCACCATTTGGTGGCATTTCCAAGTATTAAAAAACGCCAGAATGGTCCCTGCCCTTGTGATAATACTACTGCTCAAAGCACCTCGCATTTTCTATTATTTTGTCCGATTTATGGCAATTTTCGCTCAGCTTTTTTAAAACCTGTGTTTAAGAAATATGGAGTTAGGACTGTAAAAGATACTATGAAATTGTTATTTAACCCGACACCTGATGTCTGCTTCTTTACTGCCACTTTTCTTCTTCGAGCCATTAAAGCAAGGCCTAGTATGATATTTTAAACTGTTTTTTAATGTTTTGTAAATGTATTTTAACAGTCTGATTTTTTGTTAATATGATGTTGTTTTTATTGTTATGTATGTGCTTTTATGGACTTTGTGTTTAAGCTCCGAATAAAGCCTTATGAAATGAATGAAGTGGTAACTTCAGATTAGGAGCAGATAGATAAATGATGTTTGCACTTTAATTAATTTTAATTCAAAATCCTCTTTAATGGTGACGTTGGATGTTATGTTCCCGAATTCTAAAAATGCCACATTTAGTACGTTGGCAGTGCCTTTCTGCCAGTGTCCTGGGTCGCATGACTGTGAATGGCTCTGCTGTTGAGGTATGTGTACTTCTTACGGATAGTGAGACAAAAGGTGTTTAAGTGTGCAACAGGATAAGCCATCCTATCTTGGGAGGGGCTGTACTGAGTCTCACTTACACTGCAAAGGGATTTGCCTAGAGTGCACACAAAGGACACCTAACCTGATCCCCAAAGGTGCCCCCCAGGTCTGGACCTTGGCTGGCATCAATGAGCACTCCTCCCTGAGGGTTCCATCAGATCCAGCACAAAGCAATGCAGGTTTTCTCAAAGCAGTGCAGCTCTGAACTGAAGGCTTCACAGAACTGATGCTGAGCAAAACACAGCCTTGCAAGACTCCACCAGGCAGATCCCACCTGAAAGCTCCACTGATTTAAATGCAGAGCCACACAAAGCTTCATCACAACTTCATCACAACTGACACAAAGCAAATCAAAGCCCTGTAAAGCCAGATGGCACAGCTGAAATCTTCATCGGAACTGACGCAGATGCACCAAGCACATAAAGTACAACACCCAGCTGGCCAAACTGTGCCTAGCCGGGGGTCCTTCATGGTCGGCCTGAACTTGTGACTTGTCCAGGTCCAGCGTTAACAGATACCCACACTTGTCATTTTCAGTCATTTTCAGTTTTTGTTGGCGATATTTTCACTAAACACTTCAAAATTCAATATCTCTGGGCCTGCTTATTGGAATTTTGTCATTCTGCTATAATTGTATTTTTAACTGCACTCTTTCTTTTGTCTTGTTTTTTGTTTTCATTTTATTACTGTCTGAGTGCTTCAAAAAATACTCCATACAATATCTTTAAGTTAAGCTTGACTGATTTTCTGCCAAGCTGTCAGAGGGTTAAGCACAGATTCATTTGGTGACTTTTTTTAATTCACCCTGACCACCCCACTCAACCAAAAGCCAATTTCTTACAATTGGGATTTCAGATGCTTTTTTGCAGGAGTACATACAGAGTGGATTTTGAAACCAGGACACCTAAAACCTTAAACGTAGGACGTAGATAAGATCCAAATTGTCAGGTTTGTTAGTTCTTGTTATAAGGACATTTCCTGTAGAGCTCACAAAGACATCATAGAAAACTGACGTACATAAAGAAAACACATTGGCAAAATGCCACTCATCAAGTAGTCAAATAAAAGATGTTGATTTAAAAATTAATTCAGCCGCATATATATTAGCAGCTTTTCTGCCAATGTCTACACACTCACCATTGTAAAGATGTACGCATGACATGGTTGATAACTCCAATACTCCTGAATTGTACTTCCTCCACTCCTCCTTTCAATCAAGCACTATGAGGGGCCTGTGCAATCCCACGCCTCGGGCTGAAGTGGGGGGCGACGCGGGAGAAGAGGCGCAGGAGTGCCCTGCAGACTGGAGGGAGCCACTGAGCGCTGCACCGGCCGCGACCGGACCCCTCGCTGGTTGGGACCCCTGGACACATGGCGATGACGGCACGGCCTGGCTGTCTGAAGCGGTGAAGCCTGGCGAAGTGCGACACTCCTCTCCCTTGGAGTGGGGCGTTAACGGAGCGGAACCGCCTCGCTGCGCGGCAACGGCCCCCTACCCCTCGGCGACGGGGGGGACACCTTGCACACGCCGCCGGCTCCATGCCTAGAGGGGCGCGAACCCGCTCCGGACCGGGAGCTGCAGCGGAGAGGGGACGGCACGAGAAAGCGACACCCACGATGGACACCGATCACGTAGCGGCGAAATTGGATAGCGTTCTGGCGGCCATGGAGAGGATGGAGGAATCGCTGCAGCAGACGCGCACCTCCCTGGAGACCCGAATTGACAGTGTGGCAATCGACCTAACACACCTCCGAGCCGACCATAAAAAGTTGCAAGCGCGCACCACCTCGCTGGAAGGCGCCATGGCGGATGTCGAGCCAGCGACGAAACGGACAGAAACAAGGGTGCAAGACCTTCTGCATCGGGTGGAATTGCTGGAGGGACGGGCTGAGGACGCGGAAGGCCGGGCACGAAGAAACAACATTCGCCTGGTGGGCATCCCGGAGAGATGGGAAGGGGCGAACCCTGTCTGCAAGGTTGAGGACTGGCTACGAGGCCTGCTACCAGACAACACACTTTCCCCGCACTTCGTGGTGGAAAGGGTCCACCGCGTGCCCGCGAGACCACCTCCCCCGGGCTCTAATCCTAGGCCGTTTCTCCTCCGAGTACTCAACTATAGAGACCGCGATGCCATACTGCGAGGAGCCAGAACCTTAGGGGAAATCACCATTGACAACGCAACAGTGATGTTCTTCCCAGACTACACGGCGCGAGTACAGAAGCAGAGACACTCTTTCCTAGCGATCAAACGAAGATTGCGCGAAGCGGCCCTCCAGTACTCGCTACTCTTCCCGGCCAAACTGCGAGTGGTGGCGCACGACAAAACCCACTTCTTTACGAACCCCGAGGAAGCGGAGGCCTGGCTTGATGGCGGGATGCCGGACGCGCCACGGCGGACGATGGGAGCTGACGCGGCGGAGAGGACGAGGGGATCAAGACGACGACACCGCCGCAGGACGCCCACGCCGCCGCCGGCCAGAGGGACGGCGAGCCGCTCCCCGCCGGTGGACCTCGTTCAGCAGGAGCAGCGGGATGCCTTGCGCAGGGTGGCAGAGATCAGCAATTCCCCGGCGTCGTTGGCTCGGCCGGACGCCAGCCCGACAGTGCACTCAACGGACGACGAGGCGATCTATGGCCTCCCGGACACACAGGACTCTGGGGGACCCCCGGAGGTCACACCACAAACAGCGGACCTCTTCGGCTGAGGAGCCCTGGTGATGAGCTGCCGCTTGACGCGAGCCCTTGGCCTACCGGAGTCCCTGTTGGGCGGCCCCTTGCATGACTGGACCTGCTGGAGGCCGCCTGCGCCTACACCGTTGGCACTATGAGGGATCCGCCCACGGAGCTGGACACTGTGAGTACATTTTCTGCTTATGAACACACGGCCTGCACACCCAATTTACAGACATGTAGAGATGCCTCTTGGTGCCGCATTGTCGGCTTGTTGCTACTGGCGTAATTCGAGGGGGGACATGCCCATGCCCCCCCCCACGGGCACTCCTGCCCCCGCTGGCCCGACGGCCGGGCGCACAGCTGCTACGGCCTTGAACTATAGACATTAGATGCCTGCCGGTCGACAGCAGCATATACGCAACACCTGGGAAGCATGCAGGGCGCTTCCAAGACTGCACTGTTTTCATTACTGTTAAGAAGATACACCACCCACCCCCAGAGACTGTATAGTTCATAAGCTCACTTGAGTGTTTGGACGGCGACCTGTTGTGCAGCCGACCTTTTGGTATTCTACCTTTTCTAGTTGCCATGTTCAGGCTTTCTATGTACCCTTTCTTCCCTCTCCCCTTACCCTGCTGGAGATCACGACACTGCACGCACATCACCCGCTTTAGCTGTACCTAAAGCGGCACAAAGTCAACATAGCGCTGCTCCAAGAAACCCATCTGAGCGGGACCGAGGTGAGGGCGCTCCATCGTAGATGGCGAGGGCAGCTATACGCTACGGAATACTCCTCATTTGCTCGCGGAACACTGATATGGGTTCGCCCAGGGACCCCGTGGGAGGCCACAGACACTGCGGTAGATAGTGAGGGCAGATATACGGCTGTGCAGGGCAGACTAGATGGCCAATTTATCACGCTGATGTCCCTCTACTCCCCAAATGCTGATCAGGGCGGCTTCCTGGCGCGGCTATCAGCGACTATGGCAACTTGGCATGAAACTTCATGGATCATAGGGGGTGACTATAACTGCACCTTAGACATCACACTGGATCGCTCCTCCCCGCCCCCAGCTAACGCCCCTACCAGGGGAGCCACGAAAGCGCTGCTGGAATGGGCCGCGCAATGGGACTTGCAAGATGTCTGGCGGCAGCGCAACCCAGGGACGCGGACATACTCCTATTACTCTGGCGCCCACGACTTGCATGTCCGCCTCGACCGCTTCATGGCATCCACAGACCTACTACCTCATGTGACGGACGCGCAATACATGGGCCGCACGCACTCGGACCACAATCCACACTTCATGTCCATAGCCTGGGCCCGCCCACACCCCCCTGTCCCTACATGGCGCCTACAGCCAGCGCTGTTGCTAGATGCGACTTTCCGCGCTGCCCTGCTCGAGCGCACCGCGCAATATTTTGAGGATAACACTGGTACAGCAACTGACTCAAGGGTGGAGTGGGACGCCTTCAAGGCAGTGATACGAGGCCACTGTCTACACACTCAGGGGCAGATACGGCATCAGCTGGAGAGAGACCTTACCAGGCTGGAGTCGGGCTTGCTTACACTGGAGGGGGAGGCTGCGGATGGAGACGGGGGCCCACTGCATGAAGCCCACACGGAACATGCGCGCCTTTTGGAGCGACTTCGTAATGTCAACTATGCTGCGCACTCGGCGAGAACTCACCATCTTGGTGACAGACCAGGAAAGCTTTTAGCGTGGCTGATCTCGCGGGACGCCCGCTCTGCACCGGTGACGGCTATACAGGGCGAGGGGGGGGAACTGACGTACACGCAAACTGGCATCCATGACACTTTCACTGTCCACTATAACGCATTGTATCGCTCCCGCCTCACGGTCCCTTACTCTGACATTACCGACTATCTCTCCCCCCAGCCAATGCCGCAATTGACTATTGCACAGCAAGACGAACTCGGCGCCCCGCTGGAGGGGGACGAGCTCAGAGAGGCCATCTTTCAGCTCTCCAATGGGAAAACCCCAGGCCCGGACGGGCTACCGGCTGAATTTTACAAGGCTGGCTCGGACATCCTAGTCCCGGAGCTCCTGCGAATGTATGCAGCGGCGGCGGAGGGAGCTGCTTTGCCCCCGACGTTGAATGAGGCCACACTGGTCTCTATACTTAAGCCAGGCAAGGACGGCACGCGAGTGGGCTCTTACCGCCCATTGGCTCTGCTAAACACAGACTATAAAATCCTTGCTTCTGCGTTGGCTAGGAGGCTGGCCCCTCATGTACCCGCTCTTGTGCACCGGGACCAAAATGGATTCGTCCCCATACGCCACACCTCCTACAACATCCGCCGGCTCTTTCGGGTACAGGAATACGCCACGCAACAGTGGCCAAGGGCGGGATGCCTGATACTGGACTTGGAGAAAGCCTTCGACTCCGTTGAGTGGCCGTACCTTACAGCGGTTGCAGAGAAATACCGGCTGGGGGGGGGGCTATAACGCCATGATTGCCCTCCTTTACAGCGGGCCGACCGTCCGGGTCCGCACGGGCCGCATCCTCTCTGACGCCATCCGGGTCTACAGAGGCACCCGCCAGGGTTGCCCGCTGTCGCCGCTGCTGTTCGCGCTGGCAATGGAACCCCTGGCTGCGACGCTTAGGGCGCACGGACTAGAATGGGGAATCCCATTGGCGGATGGCCTGCACGCGGTATCTCTATATGCAGACGACCTGCTGCTGTACATCAGGGACATAACCGCCATCCCTGCCTCCCTCGCTGACGTATTCCGCACCTTCGAGGCAGTGTCGGGCCTGAGGGTTAACTGGGCCAAGTCGGGAGCCTACCCCTTTGGCCCGGAGACGCCTGAGTGCGACGTCCGACTGGGAGGGGACAGACTGCAGTGGCACTCTTTCCGCTACCTGGGGATTAGAATCTATAGAACCCCGGCAGACGTTTTAGACGGGAATCTCCTCAGAGCGATCACATCTGTTCGTGCGCAGGTTGGCTACTGGAACACCCTGCCCCTCAACGTGCCTAGCCGGGTGGCACTGACCAAAATGATAGTGCTGCCCCGCCTATTGTACTATTTTGCAAACCTGCCCTTGTATGTACCCGCCAAACTATTCCGCGACCTGGAGGCACTGCTGCGCAGCCTCATCTGGAACAAGGGGAGACCGCGTGTAGCGTTGGCCAAATTGTACATGCCCACAGACTCTGGGGGCTTAGCGGTCCCCAATATGGAGTTGTACTATCTAGCGGCGCAGATGCAATGGGTGGCGGGGTGGCTGAGTGGCAAGCAGCTAGAGGACACTGCCTCGCATGCGGCTGCCTGGACGCGGACACAAGTCCACACGCTGTTCCACCCACTGACCCGTGCGCCCTGCCCCTCCCAGGTCTACCTGGCAGTGGCGCGCAGGTGTTTCCAGCGGTGCCTTCGCCTCACACGCGTGACCACACCGTACGCCCCAGAGTTACCGCTATTGGGCATGCCTGGCCCGACGGGACCGCTCACAGAGGCCCACTTGGCAGGATGGGAACAGGCAGGAGTAGACACGCTAAGTGACCTATATGAAGATGGCGACTTGCTGACGTTCGCCACCCTGGCTGAGGGCACGGCGCTCCCGGTAGGGCAGTTCCTCCTGCATGCCTCCCTCATGCAGACACTCACGGCTTCCTGGGGTGACATGGCGGTGGAGCCGCCGACGCATACCTTCATCCAATATCTGCACATTATGGGAAATGGCGCACATGTCATACACTGGCTAGCGCAGGCACTATTGGCGCATTCGCGACCATCCACTTTGGTGCTGAGGGAGCGCTGGGCGACAGACAGGGGCAGAGACTGGACAGACAAAGAATGGGCGATGATACTGGCCAGCCCGACCAACGTTCCACGCAACCCCCGCTTTAAACTCATACAATATTACATACTGCAGCGTGCGTATCTCACTCCTGAGAAGATAAACAGATATTTCTCGCGGACGGACGCTATCTGCCAACGGTGCTCGTTACCGGGAGCGGACCTTTTACATACGCTATGGCATTGCACTGGTGTGCAGACATACTGGAACGACGTGCTGTCACTGATAGAGCGCGGTGCCGATGAACGGCTACCACGCACGTGGGAGGCATGCATCTTAGGCCTATACAAGCGCACAAAAGCAAATAAAGTGCAGGCGCGCTTCTGGGACATGGGGCTTGTAACGGCCAAACGCCTTCTCACCAAGCATTGGAAGGCGACGGCCCCCCCGCACATCAGACACTGGAGGGCCTCCTTCGTAAACTGGGCGCAGGCGGAGAGTGCAGTGCTCCTACGTGAGGAAACTGCGGGGCTCCGGAAGTTCCCCATTGCCCAAATTTGGGATGACCTCCTTACCACCTTTCAGGCAGCCTGCCGGACCCGAGGGATAACCTGAACCTTAGGAGGGCATCGCTGCACTACTGGCTGGATAGCGACATCCCTGAGACCATGGCGGGGACAGCTCCCGGCCCCCTCTGCTTGCTTGTTCCCCTGGCGCCTCTCGCATATTGTGCTGCAGGGGATTGCTGCTAGACATCGCCTACAGTGTGTCTATGGCGCGCGCGCAGGGCTTGCTGCCGCTGCTGCTTGAGAGGGCGCGCGCACTACTGGGATACGGGCACACCCGGGAAGATATGACCATTCCGCCCCGCTCAGATGCCCCCTCCTAGGCGTGGAGGAATACCTCCCTCACATGAGAGGATAATCTCAGACCGCGGACGCAGGCGCGGCGGGCTCTTGGCCCCCCCTCCGACGGCCCCCTGACCCCCCCCCTTCTTCCCCCCCTCACGACCTGCTACTCGGCGCGCCTCCCATGTGGCCCGGCTATGCCCCGCTGGACAGCTCCTGTCTCCTCTTACACTGCTGCAGAACGATCTCCACCTCCCCCCCCACCCCTCTTATTCTAGTCCCCACCCGAGTTTTCGACCCTAGCCCTGACCCCCACGTTCATGTTGCACACACGGGGAGCAGTTCGGCGACTGGTTACGCTCCCTGGCCGAACCCGTGTCCAACCACAGCAACAGTTGCTGGAAGCATTACCCGACACCCCCGAGGCACTTCCCTACCTAGCGCGCTCTATGTAGCACTGATGAGGCGGCACTGGCGTACACTACGCGCAGATGGCGGCTATGCCTGGCAAACGCGGAATGATCCACTCGAACTGTGCAGAGTTCCGCGCCAGGCTTGCACAGGCACTCGGCGGCCTGGGGAGTGCACTGCTGAAGGGATAATAGAGCGACATGCGCCGCGCGCATAGGGCTGAGCTGCGAAACGGCACACTGGGCTTGTCGGATGTACACGCTGCTATGTGCGTCCTTGTGAGCTATACTGCAACCTCCTCGTCGCGCTCCAGCTTACGCCAAGAGCAGGCCACCGGGGCTCCGTTGCCCGGAGACCAGGGCATTTGGTGGGAAACCCGGCGCCTAGCGCAATTCCCCCTATGAGCCTAGGGGCTAATTGACGGCGCCGCACTGAGGGCTGGCACACAGCGCCCTCCTCTCTTGCAGGCAATGCGCTTCAGATGAGACACGACGAAATACAGAAAAGCACCATCGACCCACTTACACACAATGTACATACCTGATTCCTATGCATATGTTCAACTGTTTACCGCCGCCGGACCTCCGGGTTGTCGGCTAAATGGCTGTGTCTCACCATCTGAACGTGTGTATTCTAGCATTGCTGAATCGATGCCTTGGCAAAGGACTGTACATTGTCAATTGATGCAACTGCGGTTAATAAAGGTTTTAAAAAAAAAATTACAAAAAATGAGGGGCCTGTGCAATGTCTCCAAAGTAAATAGTCTTATGCTGTCAACATGTACTCATCTGATAATGCTTAAATGTCTCACTGCTCCCCTCGCATGTCACCTGCCATGTCTGCATTAATATTAATCTCAATCATATCATCCAGAAACTCTTTAGGTCAAAACTTCAGTAAATTTAAAAAACTGTTTGACTCCCTCCATTCCTCATTCACCTCTCTCCTGCTAGTCCTGTTGAACAATGTGATACATTATGATAAAGAGTTGTTGCAGTGCACTGTAGATTTTAGAATTACAAATACTGCTTGAACAAACCTATCCTTAATTTGCCTGCACTTGAAATATAGGGTGCCTGAACACAAGATTTGAGTGAGAGGAGAAGAGAGTAGAAGGCTGGCCATTAACATTGGTTCTGAATGACACCGAAATTTTAAATATATACTGGGTTCATAAGCCTACTTAAGATTTTCAGTTTATGAGTGCCTCGGAGGTGTATGTGGGTATAGATGCTGATAGTGTTGTTCTTTAGATTGTACTTTCCTAACTATATGAGACATTGACATAGATGGCAAACATTGTGAATAAAGTGTCAGAGTGCTGTTTGCATGTTCTATTTGTGAATGTTATGCTGAGTAGGACGTGTCTCTTGGAGCTCCGTCCCAACGAGGTAAAATCTGTCAGATTCCTGTGGTGCTTTTAAGGCATCCACCTCACCCTACACAGTGGCCCGACCAGGAGCATCCCTTGATCTGGGAATCACTCCCCAGGGTGCAGTAAATCAGGTGTAAGCAGTGCCGAAAGCAGAGCGTCTCAGGGACGAAGCCGCCATCTTGACTGGTGCGGCGGTTCCTGCAACGAACGTTGGAGGCCCAGAGCAGACAAACTCCTCGGCCCTGAGTCTGACAGGCTAGGGAGCAGAGCCGCAACTGGGATGACAGCCTTGGAGGCTCCTGAGCTGGCGTACCTGTGGACCGAGGCGTGGAGCAAAGTTACTGTCATGAGGAGGTGATGCTGCATTACAGCCACTACCGGGACTCGCTTGTGCCTGCAGGAGCACAATGCCATGGGGCGAGCTCCCTGGTGGGAGGCATTGTTTGAAGGAGTACGGGAAGCCAAGTCCCGGCCGGCACAGCACCTGGAGTCCCTGATTCTGGTAACCGGAGGGCACCCTTGGGGCAAGAAATGACAGAGGAAGGCCCCGACGGGCAGGAGAACGCACTGAAAGGAAACTGCCCTCTTGACTCACGCCCGTTAGGCCACAGAAGCGGGGGATGGCAGTAGGAATAGTGGCTGACCTCCGGACTGCGAGTGACTTTCAGCTGGAGTTAGGAGATGACTGGGTTACTCCCTACTGCAATGCCTGACCCTGAATGAAGGTTGACACTGGCTGCCACAGGAGCTGTTTGTAGCAGTACAAGAATCCCCGTCTCGGATGGTACGAGAGCCTGGGGTCCCTTATCTTGGTGACTGAGGAGCGCAACGAGGGGCCAAACTTGGAGTGGTAAACTTCTGTGAGCAGAAGAGGTCACTGGGGGGGATGCTTTCGTGGACCAGGCCTGCTGGACTGCAGAAGTTGGAGACAACGTGAGGGAAAACATTAGGCCTCTGGGGTACAGGTGGCTTCTGCCTGGAGGTAGGAGACGGCTAGTAGACCCTCCGCTTCAACGCCTGGCCCTGTAAAGCGATCAACGCTTAGCTGTTGGAAGGAAACGTAGATTGGCCTTTTGTTATCCACGGGCCGAGGGTGAGGCCTGGAGGTGCCCGGCACCCGGAGTGAGCCCTGAGTGGAATAATTGGTCGTAAGTCAGCTGGGGTCCCGGACATGAGGTGTGTTGTGTCTTAGTATGTAGCCAGGCAACATGTCAACATTCCTTCCATAGCAACCAGGATGCTTTGTTCTGAGTTGGCTGGGAGAGAAGAGCTGGCAGTTGCAGAGAGAGGACCTGTCTGTCTAGGGGTTGTACATGTGAACTTGCAATAAAGTTCTTCTTACAGATATCTGTCTGCGCTTCGTAAAAAGGTGCGCTTGAGTGCTGGAAACGGAAGACATCGTGGGTAGCAGTCCGCGACGGTACTCGTGCGGGTCGGCACTGAGGTAGTGGGTCGCTATTGTTCATCATGGTTAAGGATAAAGGCACCAGATTGTAATCCAACAAAATATTAAACTATGTGCAACCGTTCTCCATGGCCCTAATCAAAAGGATGCGTGAGGTGAAGATGATGCAGAGGTGACGCCGGGGGACGAACCGCAGGATCCCTCTCTGAATGATATCCTGATGGCTGTTCAGACTGCGAGAGATGAGATGGTGACCAGGATCAACGCTGTGGCGATTGATGCCAACCTCCTCCGATGTGACCTACGTAAGGTCTCGGATAGGATCACCACAACAGAACAAAATGTGGATGTACTTCAGACAGAGGTCAAATCCCTTCGAGACACGGTCATGGAGCTTCAGAGGAAGACGATTAAATTGGATGAGCACGCTGAGGACCAGTAAGGACGCTCGCGGAGGAACAACTTAAGATTTGTGGGATTTCCGGAACAAGCAGAGACCCTCTGTGAAGCTGTTTTTGGAGGACTGGATAACAAAAGTCCTGGCATCAGGCAAACCATCCAAGTTCTTCAATATTGAGAGGGCACACAGGGTGCTGGTCCGTCCCCCACACCCGGGGGCTCTGCCGAGGGCCATCACAGCCCGAATCTTTAACTATCGAAACCGGGACATGTTCCTGCAATCCACACCCGCCAAGACCGACCTACATTATGAGGGGCATAACATTGCAATCTTCCCAGACTACACGCAAAGAGTGCAGGACCAATGACGCACTTTCTAGAGAGTGAAGAGACGCATGAGGGAGGTATGAAATACAGCCTTCTTTATCCAGCCAGGCTCTATATTGAACACAAAGGCAGGGCTTTGTTCTGTGGGTCGGCGGAGGAAACTTTGGATTGGATGAATATTACGGGGGATCGGGGAGCCCGTCGGAGGCTGCAGTCAAATCCAGGACCACTCATGGACTCCATGGATCTCTCGGGGAGACAGCGCAGATTGTCCTAAGGAAAATGACTAAAAGACACAGGAGACTCTGGGAGAGTTAGAGTGTATGAGAATGGTACCTTACAGGTGGTTGAGGGATCACCGGACTCTGACCTGGCCTCATCGGAGTTTATTCCTGATACTAATGTCGCCTGAGATTTCAGGAAGAGATGGAAGAGCTGGTTCAGGGTTCTGAACACTCAGATAAGTGACTTCAAGAAGACTCAATAATAATGTCTGGTTTTTCTCTTTGATACTTGGTGATACACTGTATATAAGTGATGCATGTGGGAGGGGACACGCTCCTCAATAGTGGCTGGGATATGTCCGGGGAGCTGGAGGCTTAGGCCTCGTGCCCAGTTATAAAGCGTATAAGGGTGCATTCCTACTTACGGCGGTATGAAATTCTTATAGCGGGCTTGCAGGAGACACATGTGTGGGGTGACACATTACCATATATTCGGCGCAGGTGTCGATCACAGCTATATGCCTCTTCATTTTCCGGATTTGCACAGGGGTGCTTGTCTGGGTGGCCCCGGGGACTCCCTTCCAACATATACACCACGTGCTTGACCCTAAGGGACTCTACGTGATCTTACATGGTAGGCTTGATGGACATTAGATATGTCTCATAAATGTGTATTCCCCTAATTCGGACACCCACAACTTTTTCTATGAAGTACTGATGGCAGCGACCACCTACCTGGGTGGTGACAGTGTCCTTTTTGGGGATGTCAATTGTGTGACGGACGGGATGATGGACCGTGAACCCCCCTGGGTGAATACTATGCCTGGTATGACCGGGGCCTTAGTGGACATAATGAGGGAGCTGGGACTAGTGGATGCATGGAGGGTCAGACAACCGGACACCAGGATGTTATCATGTCACACCCTTGCGACCAATACATTTAGTAGTTTGGACCAATTCCTTATGTCACCGACTTTGATGTCTAGAGTCGAGGAGATAGTGTATCTCCTGAGACATATCTCGGATCATTCCCCTATGCTCTTAGTCTTAAGTACTGTTAAGCCCAGGGTGGCAATCCGCACCTGGTGGCTTCCAACCGATGCACTCACTGACCCAGCCTTTACTGGGAAGCTGGAGGAAGAGATCTCTAACTATTTTGCGATGAACTGGGGCTCGGCGTCCTCGAGTGGTGTGGAGTGGGAGGCATTGAAAGTTTTGGTCCTGGAGTTCTGCCTTACGGGGTCCGTCATCAGCTCGAGAGGCACATTAACGTTCTAGAGAGGAGTTTAGCCGAGTTGGAAGCGGTGTTACCCATGAATCCTGGTTGCTTAAAAGAGTGGTGGGAGGCACAGGAAGAATTGTTGGCGGCGCTATTGAGACTTGAAAAGTTCCACTACACCGCATACCAACAGCGACTGCATGCGGAGGGCGATCGTTTTGGGGCGCTACTTGCCAGATTGATTCATAATGAGAAACCAGTGTCTCCCATCGTGCAGATGAGGACTGCTGACGGCTGCGCGGTGTACAGCCAGCAAAAAATCTTAGACATCCTAGCTGATCAATTGGCCGGGGTATACGCGGGGCGCCCTACGCTGATCCTGGGCAGAGTGGTGCGGCTCCTCACTGCACTGAATTTACGTTGTTTAGAAAGAGAGACCAGCCAATTGCTGGACAACCCAAGGAAGTAACTAAAATCTGCGAAGAGCCCAGGGAGTTATGGCCTACTGGCCGACTTCTATAAGAAATTAGCATCTTTTCTGGCAAACCACCTCCTGGAGGTATACAACGAGTCATTTTAAAACCTAACACTCCCATCATCCTTGAATGAAGCCTTGGTGGTTATGAATCCCAAGGCGGATAGTGATACCCAGCTCCCCGGGTCATACAGACCCATTTCCTTGTTGAACATAGACATAAAAGTTCTTAGCGGAATCATGGCGGCCCGACTGCAACCGCATATGCAGCACTTAATTCACCCCGACCAAGCGGGATTAATTCCCAAACAGAGCACGGCCCACAATTTAAGACAGCTAGCCCACGTATTGCACTCACCCTTATAAAAATAGGAGGAGTGTGCCCTTGTGTTGTCAGCTATTGAACAAGCGTTTGACTCAATTGGGTCGGTGTATCTCTGGGAGATCCTGCATGCAATGGGTGTGGGGACACAATTCCTGAAATGCATGCGGCTATTATACACAGAACCCCGTGCCAGGATCAGAGTAGGGAGGTTAGTATCGCGGGCCTTTAGGTTGCAACGTGGCACTAGACAAGGATGCCCGTTATCGCCGCTTCTTTTTGCCATGGCAATGGAACCCCTAGCAGCAGGCCTGTGGAAAGAGATGGAGGCCTTTGGGATCCCACTAGGAGAGACCAACCATGTGGTGTCTATATATGCGGATGACACCTTGGTGTATCTCCGATACCCTGCCCAGGTGATACCGATACTACTGGGGGCCCTTGAAAGGTTTTGACATGTGTCAGGGCTATGGATTAACTCAGGGAAGTCTAAATTAATCCCAATGGGGAGACTGGCTTTGCTCCTAGACAAGGGACTGCCAGGGGTTGGGCTCCCATGGGTGAGGACTGCACCTCAATTCCTAGGGGAATAGACTGGTGGAGACGGCCAAACAGTATTTGGTGCTTAACATTGGAAAAGTAATTGAGGGATTGCGGGGTTCGGTGTGCCTTTGGCAGGAACTGCCCCTGTCCCTTATAGGGAGGATTGCCCTGACCAAAATGGTTGTCCTACCCTAATGTCTTTATGTGATGCAGCATTTTTTCTTTAAGATCCCCGACATTTCTTTATAACGCTGAACAGGCTTCTGACAGATTTATTCTAGGGGCCCAAGCTCAGACGGTTCAGCCTGGCCACTCTTCAGAGAACCTGGCAGAACGGGGGACTGGACGTTCCATGTCTGGAATTTTATTATGCTGCTCCTCGTCTGCAGGATGCTGTGCACCCGGTTGGACGGTGATGAGAACTGGGAGAAGGCCCTGTTGGCAGGGACCTTCAGGGATAGAACATTGCCTGAACTGCTATTTGTGGGAGCACAGGTGCCCTTGACGAGCCCATATATTGTTCGACATGTGGCAGAGATAGGGGAACTGGTAGTCCGGAGAGTGCTAAGAAGGGCTCCCTACGCCCCAGACATGCCCTTGTGGGTTTTTCGACCCTTTCATCAGATTACCGCATCTATGTCTGTGCGCAGATGGTGCGAGGGAGGGTGCCTGACCATGGGGGACCTATATGACAACTAGCAGTATATCACGGGCAAGCAGGCGATGGAAGCCTTTGCCCTAGGCCCAGGGCAGTTCCTATAGTATAGGAAAATAGCCCAGGTGCCTAGGGAGCTGTGGCCCATGTTCCCTGAAGAACATACTGTCTCTAATGTGTTACAGACTCTGATAATGATGACCAAGAGGCACAGATTGATCTCACACTTATACCGGGCAATCTGGGACGACAGGGCGGTCCGCACACTATCGGTCCAGGCAAAATGGGAGACACTGAAGGAGAACCCCATAACAGAGAGGGACTGGACTAAAATCCACGAAGGAGTTAAGCAGGTGAGCGCGAATACACGGTTCAATTCAATTATGTACCCCAGACATATCTTACTCCCAAGATGTTACACAGGATTTATCCGGAACGATCAGGGCAATGTCCTAGGTGTGGGGAAAGGGAAGCTATATTTATCCACATGGTCTGGTCCTGCCCAGACCTTCAATTATACTGGAATGACGTCCTGACCGTGTTGCAGGGAGCAACGGGGTGGGAGATATTAAGGGACATCCGTGTGGTGTTGCTTGATTTACTGCCCGACCTAAGAACAAGAGTCGTAGTAGGAAGTTTGCCCTTTTGGGACTAGTGTTGGGGAAACGCCCGATAGCTATCTCATCGTTGAGCCGCAGGCCGCCCACAATGCTGCGATGTGTGCGAGACATTAAGGAATGGGCGATGGCCGAGGTGATTCGAATGCAACAGACCAGAAGCGATGAAAAGCTAGAGGATGACCTGCAGGCATGGAGAGTGATATTGGGAGAGCTGACAAGTGAGGGGGCAGACACTGAACCATGAGAAGAGGCCACTCGGAGTGCACTGACAGGTAGTAGGCCAGAGGGCAATTATGGGGAAAGGGGAGAACGCTCATCTGGGACATATTAGACAGCGTACTGATGTGGATAAAAAGATCATGGGTTCACATTACGGGATGCACACCAGACATGGCGGGGGGTATGATATAGTTGTGAGTGAGGGTGATGGATGTTGGGTTTATTTGACACAGGTTTCCTTTGGAACGCTTCAGAGACATGGACCAAGGTATAGAGCCTCACAGGGACGGAGGCCGGTAAGTAAGAATTCATGATGATGGGACTAAGTTCTTACTGATTGGATTAATGCACATGCATAGAATGTATCTAGCCCATTCAACCTTGTGTTCACGAATATTTGATGACCCTTATTGTATGACTCTGAGACTATCCATGCCGTTTTTGTCATGTTTGTTTCAAAATACCAATAAAGATATATTTAAAAAAATATATATATTAACCTGCTTCAAGTCTATGGTGGTGGCTACTATTTTGGCAGCTCTCGTTGTGCACTACTCATACTCTCACATATTACATCACTTATGACATGCTTAGCTGGGGTAAGCCTCGCAAGGATATCTGTATATCACGGTTTCCCTTATTTTGCTAGCAAGAATATTTGACCATGGCCCAACAGAAAAAGACCACCGGAGGTTCTGTGTTGGGCACTTTAGACCAGTTTATTATACGTGCATCATCGGCACTGGAGAGAGAAATAGTTCTGACTGAAAAGAGACTCTCTATGGATCCAACATTTGATAGAAGGTCCTCTCTGGGCAATTTGGCGCAGGCAAAGTCCCCCCATGACACTCTTGCTGTTCCCCTGAATACAGTGCCCGAAGTTACCCGAGGACAAACCAGCGCAACATCCGCGACTAGCTTATCTAATCTGGAGGGGAGCGCTAGCAGGGGCTCTGTAATAAATTCTGTGGACAGCAGCATCCTGACTGAGCCTACACGAAGATGCATACACACTCGAAGCGCAAACTCTGCTTCTATAAATAGGTTAACAACGGAATTAAAGAGGAAACTGGTAGATGTACACCAAAAGGGAAGGAAAACAAAGGCAAAGAAGCTTAATCCGGAGATAGACGATAATGGTCCTCCAGCCAAGACAACCCTCGAAGTTAACCCCCCAGAGGCGGGACTTGCCGCCCCAATAACAGGTCTTAGGGAGGAGACATCATCCAATTGGGGAGAGGACATGTGGGTCAAAATGGAACATCTGTTCATTAAATCTTGTGCTCCCATATATGAAAGGTTGGACAAAATAGATACTAGGTTGAGCATCCTCGAGGCCGAAGTAGCGAGGGTCCAGGATAGAGGGGCCTCAATCCTAGGAGCAAAGGGATTAAAGAAGCAGGGTAGGCCAACAACAGAACCTGTAGCTGGGATATCCCCAGCTACCCGTGGTGAACTGGGAATGTCTGGACATGGCCTTTCACAGATAACTCATTTAGATCACCAAGGGCAGGATAGAGGTTCAATGCCAACTGGGAGTGACCTAGCACCTCAACAATGTATAAGGGGGGTGGGACCTTGTAACACCACCTTGATTACGAACCTTCCTGAGACAAACATCACACCCTCTAGAGACCGACCGTGGAAAATCACACCATGTATTAACCTCCCCCCGGCCTGTGCACCATATGTGGCAATAATAGTAGGGGTACCAGCACTAAGATCGGGTCAATGGGAGGACTATCCCGCCTTGAAAAGAAAGTGCATACAGTGGTTGAATGCAAATCGCCCGCTCCCCCCTACGGCATCGGCCGAGATTTTATTTGCCCGAAGGGTAGAGTGGGTAGGGGGCGGAAAAAAACTAGACAGGGGTGATTGCATAATAATTAATTTCAAGGATACTAGAGCTGTTGTGCACATATGTGGGTGGGTGCAGGAAAGGCCCAGGCCCCAAATAAAAGTTGTGCCCCTTGATTATTTCTATTTAGAGGGGAATATGTCCCCAGGACATGACTGTTCAGGAGCAGGGGGGGTTCCTACAGGAAATTCCTGGGGCATTGAGACGAGGAACAGGTACGATGTACTTTCGGGGCTCGAGGAACGTGATTGACGCCACCCGCCCCAGGTACAGACTGGAAACTTGGATGGCCGTAGTATACCTACGATGGAGGGTACAGGGATAGTCAGGGGTTCCCAAAAAGGTCTATCAACTGGTCTGCATGTTCAAACCTTAGGGGGAACACAGGCATCCCATGCGCTGTTAGATCCCGATGTTGGGAGTGTTAATTTACTGCCTATCATTAGGGTGGGTGGATTGGATTCCCGACCAGATTTAGGGATAAATATGAGCGCAGTGGGGTCCCAAACCATGGACCGGGAGGTTATTACAGAAATCCTTCTTTCTCCCTTTTCGAGCGATCTGTCCTTGCTGTCCTAGAAGATTGCTGGTTTAAGCTCTAAGATATCACAGGAAGAGTGGGCTGATTTTATTGAGGGATACGATATATGTTTGTTCCAGGAGACGTGGGTAGTGGATCATGTTTTCGGTCAGGGCTATTTGAACTTTTATATTCCTGCAGAGAAGAAAGATAGGGGACGGCCAGCGGGTGGTTTGGTAATTTGGGTTAGGCAGGCGTTGGCCTGTACTGTCTCACAACTACCCACAGCAAGTAGTGACATCCTAGTCGTAAGAATGAAGATAGGGTCAGGGATGCGAGTAGATATATATTATATCTACACACGTGGCCTTCCTGGAGGGTGTCGTTCTGAGGTAGTGACAGCAATGGAACTCATGCTAGAGTCATCACCTAGTAAAGTCTGGCCGATAATCGGGGGGGACTTTAACACTACGTTCGAGCCGATGGGGCCCGACGACGGGAGCCTTATGGAAGAGGAGGACTGTAAGTGGGGAATACCTATCCTTGAAATCCCACCGATAAAAAGATGGACAGAGGCGGCCATCCATCTAAAGGGTCTTTGTTTGGGCCTGCAGTTGAGGGCGGCTAACGGCCGCACTCTTTCTGACAGGACCAGAGCTGCAACTTTTGATAATGGGATCTCGCCAAGCCGTATAGACTACTGGCTGGTCAGCCTACATCTGTGGCAGTTTCTAAATGATATGGTTGTAGTAAACCAAGTTGAAAGTGACCACAATCCGCTTATTATGACCTTGGTGGGGGTGTTATGTAAGGCAATCCCCATTAGGGATACCATAGCTAATCATGATATTGTGGTTAGTAATGATATGCACCACCTTAAGTGGAACCACATCGTCGATCACCCGGAGATAGTGGCCAAAATGGAACTAGAATTAAGTAACACCATAGGAGTATTAGGTACCAAAGATGACAGCCAGGAATGGAAGATGATGGTGATGGAGGAGCATACCGCCCTCTTTGATCGCCTGAAGTCTTATTTTCTCAAGCATGGTAGCGCCAGGAAATCGAACATAAAAAAATCCCACAGGTGGTATAATGAGGAATGCCGCAAGGCCACCGTCGAGTTAGGATCTGCCCTAGGAAACAGAGATGGGGACAGAGTAAGGCTGGCAAGGAACAACTATAGGAAAGTAGTCGGAGATGCTAAAAAACAATGGGACCAGGCTAGATGGGGTGACCTATTGGAAGCATGCAAGGATAAAAATCCGAAAGTATTCTGGGATAAATACAAATGGGAGAAGGGTGGATGCCCAGATCCCCCACAGAATAATGTTGCCCAGGAGCTCTGGGTGGAGCACTTTAAACCCCAGTACGCACCACCAACAGATGAATCCGATAGTAGACCCCTCGATGACAAACCCTATACTAAACGGGTATTGACCTTGGGTGATGTGGCCAGGGCATTAGACACAGTGACACCTGGTAGAGGCGCGGGGCTCGACTGTGTACCCGTTGATGTGTTTTTGCACAATAAACCGCTGTGGAGTAGTTATATATGCACAATTGCCAATGCAGTCGCATGCGGTGCTCCAATCCCTTCCTCATGGAAGGGAGCGGAAATAATACCTGTTTACAAAAAGGGCGATAAATCGGTGGCAGGCAATTACAGGCCGATCAGCCTTATAGCTTCAATCCAAAAGGTCGTAGGGCAGTTGATTATGCAGAAAGTACAGTTATGGATAGATGAACACCACATACTTACCCCATTGCAGGCAGGGTTTCGCCCTCTTACAAGCACAATAGATCAGGTATTCCGTTTTATGACAATTTCTTGGAAGACAGTTTTACTGGGCAGGGGAGCATTGTATGCAGTGTTCGTAGATCTGAAGGCAGCGTTCTATACCGTGCCACGCTGCAAGCTGTGGCACGTATTAGGAGAATTGGGCATGCCTCCGGAGTTGTTGTCCCTAATCGTCAGCTTACATGAGGAAAATTATGCTTGGGTGCGGTGGGGATCCAGGGGTGAGGTCACGGAGACCTTTCCTGTTGGCAGGGGAGTGAGGCAGGGCTGTGTGCTTGCACCTACCCTGTTCTCACTCTTCGTCAATGGGGTGACAAATTACCTGGCCCTGGTCCCCTCCGACGCCCCAGTATTATCAGGAGTCCACATCCCTGTCCTCATGTTTGCGGATGATACCCTATTAATTTCCAAGACACCCAGTGGCCTGCAGAAAACTCTAGTGAGGTTCGAAGAGTTCTGTAGAATCCGTGGGCTAGAAATAAATACGGGATAGACTAAACTCATGTCATTTAATGAGCATAGATCATTCCAGAGCAAAATTAGCATGAATAATGTTATGCTAGAGCAAGTTAAAGCCTTTGTATATTTGGGCGTATCCTTACAGAAGGACATGGGTTGGAAACACCAACTCAACCTGACCACTCTCAAATTCAAACAACAGGTGGGGGTGCTTCTAGGGAAGTTTAGAACCTCTTGCACGAAGCCCGTTACCCCGGTATTGGAAATTTACGGGCTAAAGGTTTTGAGCTCTGTTCTTTATGGGGCAGAGTTAGGGGGATTCGCAAACCTGAACCAACTGACTGCGGTTGAGAATTCATTCCTACGTAAAGTGGTTGGAGTCCCAGTGAGTACCCCGATGTATCCTCTTCGGATAGATCTAGCTAGAAAGGCTGTAAATGACTCCGCAAAGCTCTAACCACTATTATACTGGCGAAGACTTTGGTGCACAGAAGAACTAGAGCATTACGCCAATGGTCTCAAGGACGTTATGGAAGCTGACATCTTCCATAAAATTCCTTGGCTTAAAGAGATCAGATCGCTCCTAGTGAGGATGGGCTTGAGTGAATTGTGGAATGATCCCCAAAATGCAGTTTTCCCATCAAAAAAAGCATTGAAGAAAATGTATTGGGATTGGGTAACGGAAGAGGCTTGCATGAGCAGACACACAAGGCACCTAACAGGCCTATTTCTAGAATTTAAACAAAGACCTGCACTAGAAAAATACTGGGATGCAATTACGAAACCCCATGATAGGAAACTGTATTTTCAACTGAGGGTTGGTTCCCTCCCATTAAGGTAGTTCACAAGTAGATGGGTAGGGTCCTCAAAAGAAGTGTGCCCTTGGTGCCCAGACAATCAGGAAACTTTGAGTCATCTATTGTTTTTCTGTCCTATTTACACTGCAACCCGAAGGGAATGGGTCATTCCCATATGCAAATTACTGGGCTTCAGAAAGCATGAGGAAGCATTTAGAGTTCTTCGATCAGACGCGTCTCCTCATATTGCGATTGCCTTGGCCAAGTTTTTAGGCTGGGCATGGTCCATACGAGCTAAGGCGTTCAAACAACACCCACCCACTCCCTAAGAGATAGCTGTTTACAGTTGGAAACATTGGGGAAGTGGAGGTAATCCCAACTCATGTTTTGTCATCCATGGGAGAGAATGTGTCTTATATTATAGGAATTGACTGGGGTTTGCATCCAGACCATTCTTAGCATCATTCGACAAATGCTTTATATTTAATATATTTTAAGATCTTTTTATTATGTAAATAATTGTATTTGCAGTTTTATATTTTAATCACATCAACATTGTCCAATTGATGTAAGATGTTTTAAAAGCTTTTAAGACAGAAATGTCGAATAAAGTTATTATGATGACATGCTTAGCGACTGCACTAATAATATCCCTAATGACACCAATCATTACATCATTTATGAGAGAACTGTGTTTGGCGGCAGTGCAAGTTAAATTTATTTTATGGCACAGTTTATTGTTACTTCTGAAAGTTATAACTGGTTACTTTCAGTGTATTTTCAGTTTAATTGTCCTGTAGTAACTTGAACTTGCTTCCTGCCATGTACAGTGTTGTCATAAATGATGTCTTTTCTGTTGTCATCATATGTGATGTCACTGAACACGTCATGAGTGATGTAAAATGTGAGGTCTAAAGCAATGAATTGTGAGGACACAATCTATAGTTACTTTCAGGCTTCACCTGTCTCTGGCAGGGGGTTGACTGGCTGTGGGGGTGGCCAGGCCCTGCGGCCAACAACCCCACCATGCAGTTTTCTCTTTACTTCTACAGAATTACAGAATTTTTTATTGATAATTAGATTAGTATTCCCTGCCTGCACTCTCCCGGCTTTGGAAAAGTGCACTGGCGTGGGGGATATCGTCATCGGACCATGGGGGATTAGTTCCCCAGGACCATATCCTGGTGCGGCACGAGCCAGCTCTGTTGCCTCATTGCAAATGCCCCTCTCCAGTTAAAAAAATGCTTTTGCCTGGGTCCTTGGGTCTGTGGATGAGGTCCAAGGCTTGGGGTGGCGGCCTGACACCCCTTCCCCATAACAATAATAGTAGCTCTAGTGAAGGGGCCCAAAGCCTTAAAATGGACACCGAAATTAATACTTACACCGATCCCCCAGGACAAAGCCTAACCCGGGAGGCTTATATATAATTTTTTTAATGGAACCACAGATTTGTGGATCCATGGTACTGTTAAAAAAACCTATATGTTTTTGACCCCAGAGCGGGTACCTCCGAGGCTGCCCCACAGGCCTAGTAGTAGGGTATCCCTACCCTTCCCCCTACATGTGTTTTTAATCTATTTGCAGGACAAGACACTTATTCCTCGAGCCCTAAAATGATGATTGCCACATCTCTGTTGATGTGGTGGCAGCCAATCAGTTAATCAGATCTTATCTTTGGATCTGTCAGATCAACAGATCTTCTGCAGTGTGGAGTATACATGCATTTTGAACCTTAATTTCTCAAAACCTACTCAACGAAATCACAAATGCACACTTTGAGGATCAAGGTCTAGTTTTCTGCTAAATTGTAAGTGATGTCACTGACCATGTCATACGTGATATAATCAGTGCATTGCAAGGGCATAAGTTACAGTTAGCTCAAGTAACTAACTCTGCTGAATTTCAAGGATCTTGTACAACTGAAATCTGAGCCTAACTATAACATCCCTGTAACCTTTGATTTATTCAGGGGTTTTCTAAGGTTCTTTTAATTCTTTTTCCTAACTATAAGATCCCTTTAGCCTTTTTATTTCAGTGACTTTCTAAGGTTTGTTCAGTGTTATTTTCTAATTGTATCTCCCCTGCAATCTTTGTTTTTTTCTGTGGATTACTAAGGTTTTTAAAATTGTATTTCCTAACTGTAACCTGTAACCTTTGAGGGTGAGTGCATGAGTGAGTGCATGAGTGTCTCAGTGGATGTGGAAGTGAGTGTTTGAGTGTTTTAATGGGTGATGGGTGAATGAGTATCTGAGTGATTGTCTGAGTGAGTCTGTGAGTAGTTGTCACAGTGTCTGAGTGGGTTTATGAGTCCCTCCATGTGTGTGTGAGTCAGTCTATGAGTGATTGGTTCTGTGAGTGGGTGCATGACTGGATGAGTCAGTCTGTGAAAAGGTACATGAGCCTCTGAGTGGCTGTGTTAGTGAGTGCATCATTATCTCACTGGGTCTGTGACATTTCAGACATGTGTCTGAATAGGTCTGTGAGTTAGCGCATGAGTGTCTGTGTGGATCTGTGACTCAGCATGTCAGTGTCTCAATGGGTCTGTAAATGAGCGCATGAGTCTCTGAGTAGATATGCCACAGGGTGCGTGAGTCTCTGAGTGGGTCTGTGAATGAGTGCGTTAGTGGGTCTGTGACTGGGCACATAAGTGTCTCAGTAGGTCTGTAAGTGGACACATGAGTGTCTGACTGGGTGTGTGTCTGGGTGCGTTACTGTTTCAGTGGGTCTCTAAATGGGAACGTCAGTCTCAGTAGATATATAACTAGGTGCTTGAGTGTCTGAGTAGGTCTGTGAGTGGGTACATGCATGTAAGAGTGGGTCTGTGAGTTGATGTGTGAGTGTCTCAGTGGGATTGTGAAAGGCTGCGTGTGTCTGTGAGTGGGTCTGTGACTGAGCACATGAGTGTGAGTGGGTCTCTCAGTGGATGCATAAGTGTCTAAGTCTATCCATAAGTGTTTGAATGGGTCAATGAGTAGGTGCATGAGTATCTGTGTGAGTCTAACAGGGCTTGTATTAGTGTGTGAGTGAGTGTGTCAATGTTTATATTATTTTTTTAATTCATCAAGATTTGTGGCTCAGCCGCAACATTATTGTCACTGACCATGTCATGAGTGATGTAATATGTGACATCATCAGCAGTGCATTGCGGGGGTGCAAGTTATAGTTAGCTCAGCTAACTATAACAGCTCAATTTCACAGGTTTTGAACAAGTGAAATGTCAGCCTAACTATAATGTTCTTGTCATCTCTTATTTTATCCATGAATTTCTAAAGTTTTTTAAATGCTAACTCCTAACTATAATGTCCCTGAAACTTTTGGTTTTCTCAGGGAATTTCTGAGGTTCTTTAAATCCGTATTCCTAACTATAACGTCACTGTAACCATTGTTTTTTTCAGTGAATTTCAAAGTTTTTTTATCTAGCAGTCATGTTTGCAGAGTAGTGGAGAAAATGTGCTGGGCCTCCAAGCAGCTCTCAGGAATTCCACTGCGTAGAACTTACAGGAGCTACCAGGAGGGCTTCATGGCCCCAAAGTCCCTCTGGAGTAAAGTGGACTGCATCCCCCAACCAGTAGTGCACCAGGAGGTGCATTTGCAGAGTGGTGGAGAATGGGGGGCATGGCCTCTAAAGACCTCTTAACAATTCTACTGTGTGGGACTTACTGGAGGTAACAAGAGGGGTAGTTGGACCCAAGGATATCCTAGTGGGCCAGCTATCCCTCCATGTCCCAATCATGCCTAAAGATGCCATCGATGTTTTTAGTGACATTGTGATTGAAGACCTCAAAAAACTCAATACCACTATGAATCACAAAATACAACGTATAAAATATTCACATTAACAATACCTGAATCTCATTAAAAAAACTTGGAGATGATCAAGAAATCATCATCAACAAGGCAGATAAGGGCGGGAACATTGTTCTTTGGCCAAGGCAACAATATCTGGAAGAGGCTAACAGACACTTGGGAGATAGTTTATGTTATCGGAAAGTTTCCATGCAATATTTATGTAAAGAGAAAGAGACTGTATTTGACAAACTGAACCACTGGAAACGATTTGGACTTCTTACCAAAAATGAAGTAGCTTTTCGTAAAAATGACCATCCAATCATTCCAGTTTTATACTTCCTCCCAAAGGTCCACAAAGGCATCACTCCTATTTCTGGGAAGCCCATTATTTCTGCTAGACACAGTCTACTAGAATCAATGTCAAAATATGTAGACTACTTCCTACAGGAATTTGTCTTTGGTCTGCCGTCTTTTATTAAGGATACTAGTGACTTCATTAGAAAGCTATATGAAATAAAATTGAAAGAAGGTTATCTTTTGCTGGTGATGGACATCTCTTCGCTTTACAGTATTAATCATACTGATGGCATCACAGCTGTCCAATTCTTCCCCGATCAAAGATCGATTCGTTTATACGACACAACCGCATGGTGATATCTATGCTTGAAGTCTGTTTAAATAACAATCTCCTTCTGTTTAACAGGGATTTGTACCATCAATTTAGAGGTGTGGCTATGGGGGCATGCTTCTCCCCCAGTTATTCGTGTCTCCACATTGGTTGGTGGGAGGAGCATGTCCTCAGAACAGAACACAAGTTGGCTTGGGATTCACACTTTATTCGTTGGTGGCGTTACATTGGTGATGAATTTACAAAATGGAAAGGCATTAGAGACGAGGCAGAATGTTTTGTAGCGTCTATCAATGATAATGATTTACATTTCACAGCTTCAATCAGAGACAAGTGTGTAGAGTTTCTGGACGTGCAGATCTATATAGACAAAGGAAAGATCCATATGAAACTCCACCATAAAAGTACGGCTGGAAATTTGGTGCTACATGCAAGTAGTGCACATCCTCTGCATTTAATAAGTAGCATTCTAAGAATTCGGCGCATTTGCAGCCCTGATATTGATCTAGAGCAGTGCCAATCTGAAGAAGTTAAGCGGTTCATTTCCCATTGGTATAGCCGCACTACAGTTATCAATGCCCTCTCTTGAGCCAATTCCCTGACTAGAGAACACTGTTTGTCATCTAACAACATCATTGTGAATAGACCAATTGCCACCGCCAATACTGACCCTACTGCTGATAACACTCTAGAAATAAGGCTGATTACCACCTTCAGCAGGCAAGAGAGACAGATACGCAACATTGCCAATGCTCATTGGCCGATCATTTTAACTGATATCACCCTAGGTCAAATTCCCCCTAAACGACCCTCTATTACAGTCAGACGTGTTACCTCTATGAGAGTCTCTCTAGTTAAGAACAGTCCAGAGTTCACTACCACACAAACTTGGCTTTCCGATAAGACAGGATTTATTAAGTGCAATTCCTGCTGTGCTTGTAAATTTGGGGTAAATACTTGTGAATACACAATTGCTTTTAACTCTAAATCCATCAAGATCAAGAGACATTACACCTAACATACTGAATTTGCAGTCTACATTGTAGAATGTTCCTGTGGCCTCAAATATGTGGGCAGCACCAAGCATCAGGTTTTCAATTGCATTTTACAAGATCTGAGGGCAGCTGTTAACTCGGACCCTAATTATCCTGTGGCCCGTCACTTTAAATTAGTTCATGACAACAATCTCAATGAGCTTAAATATTTTGTCATTGGTGCTGTCCCTGTACCACGTCGAGGAGGTAATCGTGAAAAACGCCTCAGGCAGTTAGAGTCCCATTTTATTCTTGCACTTGACACCATAATACCAAACAGATTAAACATTAGTGAGGATTTGCATAACTTTTTATTAATCTGCTCTTCCTATGTCTGTTTTAACAACATTGTGTTTGTCGTTTCTATTTTTCCATCATTATGTATTTTTTGGAAGTCCCTCGTTGTGGCTTTTAACATCCATCAGGGGTAGAATTTTTTTTTAAGTGTTTACATCAGTTTTAGGGAATTCATGACTATGTCTGATTTTATAACTTTGTTTGCCAGCTATTATCAAATTGGAGGACTAATATGTAAGCTTCTGGCCAGCTTCAAGTTGCTATTAGATTTTTCATGTTTTTGAACAACACCTTAGCACTTTACTCATTGCACTTTATGGTTCTTGCACTAGCACTTTATTTCTAAACTTGTTGACTCTTTGAAGGCAGGGGTCCTCCATTGCTGCTTATTGTACTATATAGGAATGTCCTTTTTTGCTACAATCATTGTGATTATGTTTCTATCAGTGTGTCTTCGTATTTAAATAACAGTATGTTTTTCCTATTGATTTGCTTTATTTTACCAAATATAAGTGAACTCTATTTGCACTTTCACTTTGAGAAATCAGCACTTGCACTTTGATAACTTATCAATGAACTGTGGTATTGACCATTTATGTGTGTTGTGACGCTGCTATTTATCTATGTATTTATCATCGTATTATGGCGATCTGTGGTTTACAATAATTATGTTGCATAAAATTAGGACTCTGTTTATACACTTCTAGTGCCGTACATCGCAATCTTGACATATTTTGTTGTTTCCGTGAATCTGTTATTTCCTTTCATGTGTATTAACCCCATAGTCTTTCCACCATGTCCATGAGCTCTAATTAGTGTTTTGCGCCGTGGCTGGGTGTTTGTTTTCACTATATAAATGATGGCATTTTGGAAGTGTGTCATGTGGTCTAGACCACGCTCTTACTGTCGACATGCATCATGGCAGGCACTAGTCAGAACTACATTATGTGCCATGATTTGATTAAAGCACTTTTTAAAATTTAAAATGTCACCGTTTGGCGGTCCGTACCTTGTGTGTCTCACTGGATCCATGGTGGGCTAGGATTACTCATATATATATATATATTATCTACTGGCGGTCGCCAGTAGATAGTTATAGTTAGGACCGTGTTTCCAATTCTATTTTGAATAACTTTGGCGCCGGTTGACGAATCCTCGCGAAATTTTCAAAACTAATGGGGCGCTCAGTTCAGCTCCTACCCTGAAAGTCTCGGAGTGATTCGTCAAGCGGGGACCGAGAAAAAAGGGGGTCCCAAAACGCATTTTCCCCATGCATTTTTCCATAGGACCTTTAGTCGCAGCTACAGCCCGAACGGCTGAACAGAATTACTTGAAATTTGGTTGAGAGGTAGCCATAAGGTCAAGGAAGTGCCTTTCGCAGGTCTGGTTTAAATCTGCTTAGTATTTCCCGAGAAAATAGCATTTAAAAGCATATATATATATCTATACGCGCGCAGGGTGCGCGCACCGTGCGCGCACCGTGCGCGAGCGTAATTCTGATTGGTGGTTACATGTTAGTCAACGTTCGAATCGGTTGAAATCAGGAAGTGTCGGCCGCCATTTTGTTTGTTTTCAGTACGAGAGTGAAAAAGGAAGGTGGCGAACGTGAAAAGGGGGCAGGGTAGAGAGTTCCTGACCCCCTATCCTTGGTCAGGGGGTCCCTGAAGGACCCCGAAGGCAAAAAAAATATATTTTTTTTTTAAAAATCGCAGGGGTGCGCGCACCGTGTGCGCATCCTGAAAAACTAAAAAAAAAAAATCGCGGTTTATTGTGGTTTATTGTAAAATAAATATATATAAAAAAAAAATAATACATAAATAAATTAGCATTTAAAAAACCGTAGAAATTCACTGAAAAAAACATAGGTTTCACACACGTTATAGCTAGGAATTAGCATTTAAAAAACCTTGCAAATTCACTTAAAAAACCATAGGTTTCACACATGTTATAGTTAGGTGGATATTTCACTCGTAAAAAACCAATGAAATTCCCCCGTTGTAGTTAGTTCAGATAACTATAACTCGCGCGACCACCACTCTATCACAAGGATGATGTCATCAGTGATGTCATGAGTGATGCCACTGACCATGTCATGAGTGATGTAATATGTGACGTCATGAGCAGTGGATTGCGGGCGCGCGAGTTATAGTTATCTGAACTAACTACAACGGGGGAATTTCATTGTTTTTTTACGAGTGAAATATCCACCTAACTATAACATGTGTGAAACCTATGGTTTTTTAAGTGAATATATATATATATATATATACATATATATATATTACCTACTGGCGGTCGCCAGTAGGTAGTTATAGTTAGGACCAAGTTTCCATAGGAAGAGCATTTATTGTTTTGCTTATAACTTTGGCGTCGTTTGATGAATCTTCATGAAATTTTCCAAACAAATTATTGGTTCATATCAGCTCCTATGTTGAAAGTTTGGGGGTGATTCGTCAAGGGGGGGCCGAGAAAAAAGGGGGGTTCCAAAACATGTTTTCTCAAGGCAATTTCCATAGGAAATTTTAGACAAGACTGCAGGTCGAACGGGGGAACGGTATTACCCCAAATTTGGCAGGGAGAGGGTATTGGTCTAGAAAGCACGCTTTTGTTTATTTGGTGTAAATCCGTTCAGTAGTTTTGGAGAAATATCGAAATTTGCAGATATCGATATTTGGGAATTCCGCCATCTGATTGGCTGATGCATTACGAGCACGAGCTTGCTGCTTATTGGCTGCGAGGTGTTGCAAATAGGAAGTGTTGGCAGCCATTTTGTGATTCCGCTGAAAAGAGTAAGGGGAAAAAAGGGCAAAAAGAGTAGGAAACAGAAGGATAGGAGCACTGTAACCTCTGTGGGGGAGTGCGAAGCGAAGTAGTCACTCCTACCGGTCTGAAAGTGCGGTGTTGCTCAGAGTGACATGGTGCTGAGATGAGATGCTGCTACACTCGGATATGAAACCAAGAGCCTAAACCGTGAGCTCATTGCTGTACAGTGATGTGTTCTGGTCTTTGTAGCATACCTGTGCAAGTAGTGTTAGTAGGCATTTATACCATACAGGGAGTGGGAAGCGAACTACTGACCTCTACCGTGCGTTTATACTATACCGGAAGTGGGAAGCATAGTACTCATCACAAAAGAGCTGCTCCTAGTGTGATAACCCAAATGAGTTACAAGAACGTCGTAAGTGTGGGCATTTCACAAAAAGATACGGACTAGTCTCACACACCCCCTGGTGTCATGCTTCATCATTGACCAGTCCTCGCCCTCCAAAACCTTCGTTTGATGGAGGGCGGGCATACACTTGACGACAAGGATGCACTTCTAAGTGATTGAGTGGGGGCCCGTGACTATGTGAGTGAGGTTAAAAATCATTATAGTAATCAGTAGCAATTCTTTAATGTGAAATGAAAACTATATGATATTAAAAGCAAGTGTGACGGTGATTGGGACGGTTATTGTTCCGAACCGTCTAGTGAATGGTCTAGTGGATGGTCGACATGTTTCTGCCTGGATGGCCCCGAAGGGTCCGTGACATTCATCAGGACCTAGAAAAGAAGAATAAAGGGCTCCGTTCTTACCAAATTTGGTAATGTGTAACCACTGCGGGAGTGAAGCCTGAAATAGAGATTATGGGAAACAATAATGTAACTCGCCGGGTCATTTGTACCTGTAAGGGAAAAAAAGGAAAAAACAATGCATGCATTGGTTGTCGTGCGTGACAGAAGTGTGTACGTGACTTGGTGGCACTCTATTTGTGTACACTAGTGCGGAAATATGGTGGCAGGCGATGCTGCTACCAGGCTTACCCTAGTAATTTGGACAACTTGTCCCATGGGGGAAGGGGCGGGGGAGAAACCACAGTTGTGTTTCCTCTGTAAGAGAAAACATGAAAGAACAGTTCCTTGGTAAAAGCGTTTTGTTGGAAAAGAATATCACAAAACGAGCTACATCGTTATCTTAACCAGTCTCATAAGGTTAGTGAACATTGTTACATGTTTTCACATACTCATATTAACTTACACACTCCATCGCTATTCACTTCAAACACACTCTTACTGTAACTTGTGGTCACTGCATCCCGAAACCTATACGTCCGCTCCCGGTCCTCCCGAATGTGAAAATGGCAGGGAGCGGGCGGAGTATTTAAAGGTTACTTCCGGGTGCTTAATTGAGGTAGATGGAACAACTTGTGGGAATTGACAGCACGTGACTGCCTGGAGCAAAGATGTCGGTTAAAGGCGTGTGAAGTCTCGAAGAAACGAGCTTTATTCGTTAAGAGAGGGCTGAGTTATGATAGCCAATGGGCGGTACCGTGAGACTTGTGCAAACAATAGTGCGCTGGGGAAGGGTTACTGTTATTGGATGAACGGTGTACGAGATTCTTAAACCCTCTCTAATTGGTAGGACTATGGCGGGGGGTGTGGTTGAATAACGAATACGATGGAACCGTGGCTATGTCGTTGGCAAGGAAACGCACATGTAATTAGTGCTCGTGCGGTAGTGGCGCGATCATCCGGATGATGGGCTCTGAGTTGAGGTAGCTCTGTGCTGGGTGTGTGGTTTGTTAATAAAGAGACAGAGATTGTGTTGGTCTCATGCTGGAGCGAGTGAAATGGAGACTCTACACCATAAGAATGAGCGATGCATACAAGTTATGGAGAGTTATTAGAGGAAGGCAAATCCCTTCAGTTCCTGGATGCTTGTATGATCAAAAAACCGGAACGATCCCCTGTGCAATGAGCATTCTATGGCATCAAAGGAACACTCCCATACTAAGAGAAACAACCACAAAGCGCTGTGTTGAAAAACCTTTTGAATGGCATATCAATAGTTTCGGAATAAACGATCAGTCATCATTAAGTTAAGTTAGAGTGTGTGTGTCCCACATATATTGATGCTCAAACCAGGTACACAATACGAGATCCTGACGTATTAGGTGTGGAGGGACTATAGTATGGTGTATGGGCCCAGACCATGATATAACGTGAGTCTGTGTGAAATCACGTATATATCGTGGTTGAGGGATGGTGTATTCCAAGTTCATCGATCCATCTATCGTGTCAGCTGTAGCCAGGGGATATCATCATTGAGACCCTTCTCATGGGTACGGAGGCGGTAGACCCATCGTTGCTCTCTAAAATGAAGGTTTTTTGTGAGGTCAGACTTCTCTTTTCTCATGACCTCAAGTATAGTCCAACTGAGGTCTGTTTCTTTGTGGTTTGCTTCGGAGAAATGGCGAGTCAATTTAGTATTGTTTTTTTTGCACCTGATCGTGCTTCGATGTTCGTTGATACGAGTTCTTATCTTCCTAGTCGTCATACCTACATATTGGAGCATGCAGGGACAAGTTAGAAGATATACAACATTCTCCGTGTTGCAGTTACTGAATGTTTTGAGTTTCCAGGGTTTTCCAGTGCCTATCTCTACCTCTTTGGTGTTCTTGGTGAGGTTACATGAGTTGCACGTACCACAGGCGAAATGACCCACTACACGTGGTTGGTCCCAGAGTCTAGGTTGTTCAGTGTCCTCCATTGTGGTCATCTGGGCATGTACCAGTTCGTCCCTTAGGTTTCTGTTGCGTTTAAATGCAAAAAGGGGGGCTTCCCATTGTTTCCCTGCGCTGTTCAGAATATGCCATCTCTTTCTGATGATTTCTTTAATAGAGTTCGATGCTGGTGTGAATGTAGTGACACATACTTGTCTATTCGTTTTTACTTGCTCGGTATCTTCCAATAGGGCTTCTCTGGGGTTATTGCTTGCTCTTTTATTGGCCCTCTTCACCATCTTTCTAGGGTAGTTACGTGCGATGAGTTTGTTCTCGAGATTTTTCGCTTGTTCTTTGTAGGTCTCTTTCTCAGAACAATTTCTTCTTATCCGTAGAAACTGACCCACCGGAAGGTTCTGTCTGAGGGCTTTTGGGTGGTAACTTTCATATAAAAGCAAGCTATTCTTATCTGTAGGTTTATTATGGATCTTGGTTGAAAACCCTCTACCAGTGAGTGTGATGTCCAAGTCCAGAAAGATAGCGTGGTCCTTGTGGATGGAATGTGTGAACTTGAGGTGTCTGTCTTGAGAGTTCACCCAATGTACGAAAGCGGTTGCATCTTCCTCTGTTCCATTCCACACAATCAGTACAACTTGTCCATGGGACAAGTTGTCCAAATTACTAGGGTAAGCCTGGTAGCAGCATCGCCTGCCACCATATTTCCGCACTAGTGTACACAAATAGAGTGCCACCAAGTCACGTACACACTTCTGTCACGCACGACAACCAATGCATGCATTGTTTTTTCCTTTTTTTCCCTTACAGGTACAAATGACCCAGCAAGTTACATTATTGTTTCCCATAATCTCTATTTCAGGCTTCACTATTGGAAGCAGTTCTAAGACGGTGAAGTGTGACTTTTGCCACACTCCCGCAGTGGTTACACATTACCAAATTTGGTAAGAACGGAGCCCTTTATTCTTCTTTTCTAGGTCCTGATGAATGCCACGGACCCTTCGGGGCCATCCAGGCAGAAACATGTCGACCATCCACTAGACCATTCACTAGACGGTTGGGAACAATAACTGTCCCAATCACCGTCACACTTGCTTTTAATATCATATAGTTTTCATCTCACATTAAAGAATTGCTACTGATTACTATAATGATTTTTAACCTCACTCACATAGTCACGGGCCCCCACTCAATCACTTAGAAGTGCATCCTTGTCGTCAAGTGTATGCCCGCCCTCCATCAAACGAAGGTTTTGGAGGGCGAGGACAGGTCAATGATGAAGCATGACACCAGGTGGTGTGTGAGACCAGTCCGTATCTTTTTGTGAAATGCCCACACTTACGACGTTCTTGTAACTCGTTTGGGTTATCACACAAGGAGCAGCTCTTTTGTTTTTTTTTTTTTTTTTTTTTTTTTTTGAAAAAGTTTTTATTGAACAATAATTCGGTTACAAGTACGGGCCTACAACCACCCGGGCCGGCCGCTAGGTACAGAAGGAAATCTACACATATCAAGGCTGCAATCAGTTCCCAGGGCGCTGCCCCGCAGTGGCTCCAGATAGTTCTCGAGGAACAGGAAGCGTAAGTCCAACAATCACAAAAACAAAAGGAAAAACAATAAAAAACATAAGGCGAGTTATGAGGGAAACCAGTGCGGATCAGGCTCCCCCCGGGAAACTCCCGTCAGAACAATTGAGCAATCCGCTAAAGAGAGGAGTACCGGGAGGCCGGGGACGGAGGGGGGGGGAGGGGGTCAAGGGAGATGGACGTCCATATGTAGTTGTTCCAAAAGGCGCCAGGAGCCATCAAGGGTCAGGGGGACATGGCGATATCAGTGTCTACCAGGGGGGGCGTACAGATGCCTCCGCGATACGCGTTCCATTGCCCCCAAATGCTACCCCATGCCCCCGGCTTGCCACGGGCCACATACACAGTCTTCTCCCTAAACATACACCAGTCCATATTGAGCAGCTCTTTTGTGATGAATATTTAGTATTGGAGGCTGCTGCTCCTAGAACCCCATGCCTCTTGTTCCCTCCTCCACACATCCAGTGGAGTTCTTTTGTGATTGGATTATGTACAGCTGATGGCTGTGGGAACAAATCAAGGGGTACTCTCCCTATAATAAGGGATTTGTTCTATTATACAACTTTCTGTTAATAGAATAATCACACCAGACAAATTGTGTGTCTGGTCTCGGGCACCAAGGTCCGAGTCTAAGATCTGACTAAAGGCCACATCTACAACCACCCTAGTTTCAAGATGGACACCGAACTCTCATTTGGGGATGAAGTCCTAGCAGAGATTTTGAACACACCATCTCTACTAGCGGAAACCATTGTCACGCAAACAGTACAAAACTCAGATGAGTGGGAAGCGTTATCCACAAAGAAAAAAGAGCAAATACGAACAGCTCTTCATGGGGCATTTATGACAGAATATCTCCGGAAAAATACAGCCCGAGAGGATTGATTGTCACTAATGAGCCTAGACTCTTTCTTAATAACAAAGAGTTCAGAATCAACTGGTCCAGCATCGCTTGGAAGTGTACAAAAGACTGGCTCATCCTTATTATTAACACCGCGAGACAACTGGCCGATGCTCTCCTAGTCGAAATCCAGCAGAGCGAGAGTAGGCTAAAAACTACAGTACAACTATCAACCTTCAAGAAAAAGTTGGACGAGATTAATAAAGACCACTCAGAATACAAGGAATACTTGACTCAATCGAAACTGACGAAATTAAAGAAAGATGTACTGAAGTTCAGTAAGGAAACAGTCTATCCATACATAACGGATGAACATTACGATAAACCAACCCCCCAACAAACAGGGAGAAAACAACGTTTCAGACCAACTCCCCAGAACTGGACGTTCAGTTCAGGAGATGAAAGAAGTGATTCCAGCAGCGATGAAGGCTCAGGACCACCTTTCGGAAGACAACCCCATTACCAACCTCTGATGCAAATTCAACAACCGCAACACCCTCCCTTTGGTTACTGGCAACAACCTTATATTCAACCAGGGTTTGGTTATCCTCCCGGACCCCTTCTTTTTTATTCCAGGGCAGGGGCAGGGGGAGAGGCCGACAAAAAAGAAGAAATGCAAGGGTCCAATGGGAAGACCAACAACAACAACCACAAGGGATGACAACCAGGAGCAGAGGGAGAACGGAGATGCCCTCAACCAGCAGGGATTAACAAATATTGTCAACATCAGCACACACACCCTCACAACTGAAGAAAAGTCCGTCCTTGAGAAAGGTCTGGGCTTTGTTCCCACACCGCGAAATGACCCCTTTAGCCTAAATATGGAACTGGCCCAATTCTTTCGCAAACTCAAACTCCGCGACTTCTTTGGCGACACAACTGAAACCATTGAAGACGGCAGGAAATCAACAGGGCTACGTAAAAAATCAACCTTCCAACCCCCTATGCAGAATATCTCATGTGAAGTACTTGCATTCAAACACGCTGTACTCAGAGACATTGAGAACATAGACTACCAAAACATCAAAGGGTTTGATAACCTGACGGGGAGAGAACGTACGGCCCTACAAACACTCAAAAATAACCACAACATCGTTATAAAACCAGCGGATAAAGGGGGCGCCACAGTCCTCTTGGATCGCACGATGTACCAGGAAGAGTGTCTACGACTACTAGCAGATACCAACAGTTATGCCATACACCTAACAGATCCCACTAAACAAATCATGATTAAAATAAAGAACATAGTGGAAGAAGCACTCAGCAACGATTGGGTTACGAGACAAGAAGCTGATTTCTTGACCAATACTGAACCTAGGATGCCAAGATTCTACATCCTCCCAAAAATCCACAAGAACCGGATGCCGCCCCCAGGGAGACCCATCGTATCAGGGATTGGGTCTGTGCTGGAACCTCTATCACAATTTTGTGATTGGTTCCTGAGGCCAATTGTGAAGGAGGCCCCATCCTACCTAAGGGACACTAAAGATGTCCTCTGCCTCCTAAGAGATCTGGAGATAGATCCCGTTAGTGATTGGCTTATAACTATGGACATCGAAGCCTTGTATACGAGTATACCCCAACAACGAACACTGGAAGTCGTAGAGAACATCATTCTACGCAGGCAATGGGATTTCATCACCCCCCAACACTTTGTTATGGAATGCGCTGAACTGGCCCTCACAGAATTTTTTTTTCAGTATGAACAGACCATCTACCATCAAATAACAGGTACTTCGATGGGGAGCACTTTTGCCCCTAGTATAGCCTGTCTGTACGTCCAACAATTTGAGGATGACTTTATTAACAATCCGGTGAACCCGTTTCTTAGTCATCTCAAGATTTGGAAACGGTATATAGACGATGTACTGATTGTGTGGAATGGAACAGAGGAAGATGCAACCGCTTACATACACGGTGAACTCTCAAGACAGACACCTCAAGTTCACACATTCCATCCACAAGGACCACGCTATCTTTCTGGACTTGGACATCACACTCACTGGTAGAGGGTTTTCAACCAAGGTCCATAATAAACCTACAGATAAGAATAGCTTGCTTTTATATGAAAGTTACCACCCAAAAGCCCTCAGACAGAACCTTCCGGTGGGTCAGTTTCTACGGATAAGAAGAAATTGTTCTGAGAAAGAGACCTACAAAGAACAAGCGAAACATCTCGAGAACAAACTCATCGCACGTAACTACCCTAGAAAGATGGTGAAGAGGGCCAATAAAAGAGCAAGCAATAACCCCAGAGAAGCCCTATTGGAAGATACCGAGCAAGTAAAAACGAATAGACAAGTATGTGTCACTACATTCACACCAGCATCGAACTCTATTAAAAAAATCATCAGAAAGAGATGGCATATTCTGAACAGCGCAGGGAAACAATGGGAAGCCCCCCTTTTTGCATTTAAACGCAACAGAAACCTAAGGGACGAACTGGTACATGCCCAGATGACCACAATGGAGGACACTGAACAACCTAGACTCTGGGACCAACCACGTGTAGTGGGTCATTTCGCCTGTGGTACGTGCAACTCATGTAACCTCACCAAGAACACCAAAGAGGTAGACATAGGCACTGGAAAACCTTGGAAACTCAAAACATTCAGTAACTGCAACACGGAGAATGTTGTATATCTTCTAACTTGTCCCTGCATGCTCCAATATGTAGGTATGACGACTAGGAAGATAAGAACTCGTATCAACGAACATTGAAGCACGATCAGGTGCAAAAAAACCAATACTAAATTGACTCGCCATTTCTCCGAAGCAAACCACAAAGAAACAGACCTCAGTTGGACTATACTTGAGGTCATGAGAAAAGAGAAGTCTGACCTCACAAAAAACCCTTCATTTTAGAGAGCAACGATGGGTCTACCGCCTCCGTACCCATGAGAAGGGTCTCAATGATGATATCCCCTGGCTACAGCTGACACGATAGATGGATCGATGAACTTGGAATACACCATCCCTCAACCACGATATATACGTGTTTTCACACAGACTCACGTTATATCATGGTCTGGGCCCATACACCATACTATAGTCCCTCCACACCTAATACGTCAGGATCTCGTATTGTGTACCTGGTTTGAGCATCAATATATGTGGGACACACACACTCTAACTTAACTTAATGATGACTGATCGTTTATTCCGAAACTATTGATATGCCATTCAAAAGGTTTTTCAACACAGCGCTTTGTGGTTGTTTCTCTTAGTATGGGAGTGTTCCTTTGATGCCATAGAATGCTCATTGCACAGGGGATCGTTCCGGTTCTTTGATCATACAAGCATCCAGAGACTGAAGGGATTTGCCTTCCTCTAATAACTCTCCATAACTTGTATGTATCGCTCATTCTTATGGTGTAGAGTCTCCATTTCACTCGCTCCAGCATGAGACCAACACAATCTCTGTCTCTTTATTAACAAACCACACACCCAGCACAGAGCTACCTCAACTCAGAGCCCATCATCCGGATGATCGCGCCACTACCGCACGAGCACTAATTACACGTGCGTTTCCTTGCCAACGACATAGCCACGGTTCCATCGTATTCGTTATTCAACCACACCCCCCGCCATAGTCCTACCAATTAGAGCGGGTTTAAGAATCTCTTACACCGTTCATCCAATAACAGTAACCCTTCCCCAGCACACTATTGTTTGCACAAGTCTCACGGTACCGCCCATTGGCTATCATAACTCAGCCCTCTCTTAACGAATAAAGCTCGTTTCTTCGAGACTTCACACGCCTTTAACCGACATCTTTGCTCCAGGCAGTAGCAGCCCGGGACACCGGGAATCGCTCACGTGCTGTCAATTCCCACAAGTTGTTCCATCTACCTCAATTAAGCACCCGGAAGTAACCTTTAAATACTCCGCCCGCTCCCTGCCATTTTCACATTCGGGAGGACCGGGAGCGGACGTATAGGTTTCGGGATGCAGTGACCACAAGTTACAGTAAGAGTGTGTTTGAAGTGAATAGCGATGGAGTGTGTAAGTTAATATGAGTATGTGAAAAGATGTAACAATGTTCACTAACCTTATGAGACTGGTTAAGATAACGATGTAGCTCGTTTTGTGATATTCATTTCCAACAAAACGCTTTTACCAAGGAACTGTTCTTTCATGTTTTCTCTTACAGAGGAAACACAACTGTGGTTTCTCCCCCGCCCCTTCCCCCATGGGACAAGTTGTCCAAATTACTAGGGTAAGCCTGGTAGCAGCATCGCCTGCCACCATATTTCCGCACTAGTGTACACAAATAGAGTGCCACCAAGTCACAAACACACTTCTGTCACGCACGACAACCAATGCATGCATTGTTTTTTCCTTTTTTTCCCTTACAGGTACAAATGACCCAGCGAGTTACATTATTGTTTCCCATAATCTCTATTTCAGGCTTCACTATTGGAAGCAGTTCTAAGACGGTGAAGTGTGACTTTTGCCACACTCCCGCAGTGGTTATACATTACCAAATTTGGTAAGAACGGAGCCCTTTATTCTTCTTTTCTAGGTCCTGATGAATGCCACGGACCCTTCGGGGCCATCCAGGCAGAAACATGTCGACCATCCACTAGACCATTCACTAGACGGTTCGGAACAATAACCGTCCCAATCACCGTCACACTTGCTTTTAATATCATATAGTTTTCATTTCACATTAAAGAATTGCTACTGATTACTATAATGATTTTTAACCTCACTCACATAGTCACGGGCCCCCACTCAATCACTTAGAAGTGCATCCTTGTCGTCAAGTGTATGCCCGCCCTCCATCAAACGAAGGTTTTGGAGGGCGAGGACTGGTCAATGATGAAGCATGACACCAGGTGGTGTGTGAGACCAGTCTGTATCTTTTTGTGAAATGCCCACACTTACGACGTTCTTGTAACTCGTTTGGGTTATCACACTAGGAGCAGCTCTTTTGTGATGAATATTTAGTATTGGAGGCTGCTGCTCGTAGAACCCCATGCCTCTTGTTCCCTCCTCCACACATCCAGTGGAGTTCTTTTGTGATTGAAGCATAGTACTCACGCCTACCGGGGTGAAGACTCGGGGATCAAACCGAGCTGATTGCTGTAAAGTGATGGGCTCTGGGCGCTGTAGCGTACTGGCCGCTGTAGTATAACTGTGTAAGTAGTGTTAGTATGCGTTTATACTATACACGGAGTGGGAAGCAAACTACTCACCCCTACTGGTGTGAAGACTCGGGGATTAAACCGTGAGCTCATTGCTGTAAAGTGATGTGCTCTGGGCACTGTCGCATACCTGTGGAAGTAGTGTTAGTTTGCGTTTATACAATACAGGGAGTGGGAAGCGAACTACTCACCCCTACTGGTCTCAAGACTTGTTGATGAAACCATGAGCTAATTGCTGTAAAGTCATGTGCTCTGTGTAGTATTCCAATGTAAGTCATAGTAGAATGTTAGTATGTAATGCTACTGTCATGTTCTCTTGCGCCCCTCACCAGCGAACCGGAAGCAGGGCACTCATCACTCGACACGGGACTCCTCCCCCTGGTTGTTCCCAGCAGGTTGCAGTCTAGTCTTTCGGCGTCGCGTAGTGGACGCCGCCGGCCGGCCGTCACTTCCGGGCGCCTGGGCATATCACAACTGAGAACGGCAGGCTCGGCGCTTCGGATTCCTTCACTGAGCTTCGTAGGCATGCAGGAGCGTAGCGAAGGCTCTTCCAGCAACCGGACAGTCGGTCCGGACCGCGCAAGGGCGCCCAAAGATCCCGCCTATTTCACTCGTACTTGGCACGGAGCCGCCATTTCCTTGTTACCTCCCCAGAGCGCAGTGGCGCTTCCCTTTGCTGAGACGACTCGTGCGACGGCACGAAGTCGCCATAACTGCTTTATTCACCCCAGAGCGCAGTGGCGCTTTTCCTTTGCCGAGACGACTCGTGCGACGGCACGAAGTCGCCATAACTGCCTTGTTCACCCCAGAGCGCAGTGGCGCTTTTCCTTTGTTGAGACGACTCGTGCGAAGGCACGAAGTCGCCAGAACTGCCTTGTTCACCCCAGAGCGCAGTGGCGCTTTTCCTTTGTTGAGACGACTCGTGCGACGGCACGAAGTCGCCATAACTGCCTATTTTCTCCCCCAGAGCGCAGTGGCGCTTTCCTTTGCTTAGACGACTCGTGCGACGGCACGAAGTCGCCACAACTGTCGTTACTCCCTCTAGCGCAGTGGCGCTTTTCTGGTACTTGATCTTTTCTACCAGCGCAGGAGCGCTCGTACCCTGGCATACCTTCTGGGTCTTTTCCTTTGGCGATCACCACAATCCGCAAGGACCTTGTTGATGTCATCGCCTGTACTTCCTCAGTGCAAGAACACCTCGCTCACAGGTAACAGAGAAGAGAGTCCTGCTCCACATAGTATTGTGTCTCCCCCAACGCTCGGGGGATGTGCATATTCTCGCTAACCCCAGCGCTGTAGTCACCCCTGTCTCCTCTCTTGCCTTAGGTATCGTGGACTTCTACACAGACTAAGGAGCCACGAAGGGTGTCCCATCACGCCATCCACTGTCCCACTCGCACCACCCTTCCTGGCAATCTCCCCCGGTTCCCTCCTGGAACTGGCTAGTGTATTTAGTCCTTCCAGTAACAGAAGGGTTCAGGTAGGGGTTGCTCCTGTCGTCCCTGTGGGATCCCTCCACAAACACGAGGTAAGAATTGTGGGGGTCTGACAGCTACTAGAATGTAAGTATGTAATGTTAGAATGTAGGGCTGTCTTGAGGGGAATCTTGGGGAATTTGTACACGGTGCTGGAGAAGATGGTTGCCTTGCTGTCTGCTCCTGTTGGTGGCTTTTAAGCTGTCTTCTTTTCCTGCAATAAATCTACTTATTGGATCCACTGCTGTCTTCTTCTTCTTCACTACATAAATTTGGCGACGAGCGGGAGAAGGTAAAAAGAAGGCAGCACTCACCAATATTTTGAGCTTCCTTGCGTTCTGCTGAAGACCCGTTTTCTTCGTGAAGCTGTTTCTACTCATCCCAGTGTCGTCGGCTCATCGAACTATGTCATCCGACCTCTGGTAGGATTTACATTTTTGGATTTTGGGCTTCCTCTGCCTCTTCACTACACTCTGGTCGCTGTACAACACGTGTGCACGTAGTGTTAGTATGCATTTATACTAATTCTGTAGTTATGCAGTAACGAATGCATAATGGCCCTATGGAGTGCCACCTCCCAGGCGAAGCTCATACTATGTCCCGGGGTGTGCATCCGCGGGACATTTATGTTTGCTATTACAAGGTGGGAGCATGACTTCCACCCTGTGATAGCAAATCCTTGTTTGCCTTGTTGAAGCGAGAGTAGGAAAATCTCTTATCGCTTCAATAAAGCGGATCCGGATGGTAAAAATGGAGAAAACAAATTAAGCGGGTGTCACCCGTTCATTTAAATGAGCCCCCTGGTGGGTAATGTTCCGGGACCAATCCTATTATTATATTGCTGGGTCTCTGCAGCACTGGGGACCTTAATCTCACATGTAAATTAGGCACGGGAGGGCATAGAGACGTTTCGCAACCTAGGGGATCGCCACCTCCCCGGGTACTGTTTAGTAATTGTTTGGGGGGCTTTGAGGCCAACTCAAGTCCGGGGGATCGCCACCCTCCGGGACTTTACTTAAATATGCAGGGTGGGTGTCCCCAGTCCCTGAAGCCTCGATGGCCCTAGGCAGTGCCTTATTGGTTCTGTAATCACACGGGCAGTACTCATGGTGTTATAAAGTGATACACTCATAGAGCCCTTGCAGTTGTAGAATTACCTAGGCTTCGTTTACGTAATAGTCTGTTGGTTTATATTTGGTTGATGCACCGCAAAATTACAAATGTTTTCCCTCATAACCTCCCATCAACCGCCGATTTTCAAAATAAACTACATACAAGTGTTGTCAGAAAAAGACCCATACACTCACTTAGTTATTGGTAAAAAAAAACAACTTTTATTAAAACAACACAAATCAATGGAAATGCAACTTGATTGGAACAAACAACAGTAAAACATCAAATAAGTGGGTGGGACTCCTCCGGAAGCGGCATGCAAAACCTGCAAGAAAAAAAGAAACATAAGGATGTGTGCCGTGCCCTAGAGAAAAAAGAAAGGTAGTCAGAATGAAAGGAAGAAAGTGAGAATGGGACAGAGAGGGAATGGGTGGAAGGGAGAAGGGGGAGGGAGATTCAAAAGAACAGAGGGAGGAGGAGACAGAGTGTCGACCTACTGCACCCAGCCCTCGCTGTTCACCTTCCGTCACCTGTGTGTCTGGGACACTGGGGTTTGCGAGAAAGAGTCCGGTCCAACAAGTCTTTAAAATGAAACAGAGATATGAATGAGGCCAGAGATTACATTATTATCTACAGCAACATCGCTTGCCTGCACCTGTGCACCCAGGCTGCTGCACCCCATCCCCTTTCCCCGCACTGTGCTCAATTACAGCTCCTGTGCACCGAGGCTTCAATGCTTACCTGCCACAACCGGTGTGTCCAACGACATGCCGGTGCAAGCTCCAACTCTGGGGTGCCTCTCTCAGGGTGGCACAGCAGGTCTCTGGTCGGGGACAGTGTCTTGATACCACGATGGAAGGTGTTAGAATGCCCAGGGCCTCATCACGGGCTGAGCATCCGCTCCGCCGATTTTGGCAGTGGCGCAAGCCTGTGTGCATGTACACTTACTAATCAGCTCATTACAGTGCCCCAAAAGCCAACACCATGTGTCTGTAGGGCAGCGCTGCCCGCTGGCTCAGGCCTACAGTACGGTCCAGTAGGTCGTTAAAATGAGACAGAGATGTGACTGAATGAGGTCAGAGATCACATCATTACGCACGGCAACATCGCTTGTTTGCACCTGCGCACCCAGGCTGATGCACCCCACCCCTCCCACTGCACCGCGCTCAATTGCAGCCCCTGCGCACCCAGGCCCCACTGCTTACCTGCTGTCATTGGTGTGTGTCCAAACACGATGGCCAGTAGTGTTCACAATTCAGATCTAGTTTTGATTGCCAGGATGGTTTACACCTCATGGATCCCTTTTTTTATTGCGCATTGTGATAAGCGAGGTGGATGCTGCCATATCACCTGAGGCCGCGTGGAAGAACTGGGACATGTGGCATCGTCATTATCCTATTTATACGACCGCAAAGTGGGCTGGGCTTGCGTACGCCAGGCCAGTGTAGGGGTGTGAATAATTATTCCGGGGACCTGGGCGTTGTTCAGTTCCTGCCTGGGCAGGAAGTGTACTTATGTGTGTGTCACAGTTGCAGTTTTGACTTCGCACAATCCGCAATTTACATTAATGTAGCATGTACTGGGAAGGCGGCAACTATCGCTAATGAGATGCTGTCCGAAAAGATTGAATGGACAACACCACATGTCGTTGTCAAGCTTGTGGACATGCGCAGACACGCATGTCAATGGTGTGCGGTATTATTGAAAGTGTTGCTATCGCAAAGCGCACACATGTGAATGTGCTCATATGGGGAGGATCAGCAGTGAGGCTACGTCATACACAGTGATAACGCTCATTACAGTCAAGCAATGCATGTCAAACATGAAACTGAAAGTCTCACATATGACACACTACTATACTGGTAAAGCTTGACAACAGAGCATGCTGCAACACAAACCTACACATCACTCTTTACTGTTTGTCACATGTGATCTAGGATGTGCACTCTGCCCATGGGTGATAATACCCCTTCAAGCACCAATACCCAGGCCGAAAGGCAGCACAATAATGCGCACACACACACACACACACCGGGGCATCGTGTAACACACATTTGTTTTTTGTTGCAACGTTTCAGATGCATGGCCATCACACGTCGAAGGCTACTGTACAGAGCATGAATATTGATCAAGATGATTGTTGCATGTTGTGTGTACTATACGATATGTGTACACAGCAAAACACTTTTCAAAAAAGCTCTCTAAGCAGAAGAGGTGTCTCTCATCTAACGCTGTAGAGAGAATGACTAAAATGGGTGTGGTCCCCCAACTGTTACAATGGGAAATGTTATGAACCAATCTAATGTTTTTTTTTAAGGTCACATGGCAATCGCGCACCAAGCGCACAAGGAGGCCGCACCCGATGCATTATTGAGAAAATATATTTACCATAATATAAGTTTATTACAGTTAGAAATATATAAATGTTTAAAATATTTTAGATTATCGCTTGCTCTCATATACACTTTAAACTTATTTAGATATAGTATTGAGACATAAAAAAAAAAATAGGGAATGGCGTACCCGGCACGACACCATATGTCTATGATGTAACACAGGGTCTGGCAGCGTGCACTCGTCGCATACGGAACGCGCAGCCAGCGTGACCCCATACATATATGACGTAACGCGGCTTAGTACTGGTCACCCGTCGCATACCAAACTAGCAGCTGGTGCGACCTTATACGTATATGATGTTAGGCGGGACGCGGTGCAATGAAGCTATCAGAACCAAAATGCGCATACTTTACGAGTTTAGCAATATGGCGGATAGGATGTGCGTGCTCATGGAGCTTGGTACACTACAGGTACGGGAGTCCAGTTTTCTAAAAAAAAAAAAGATATACATAGGATTATAGAGTTCCAAAATATTACAAAAAAAATTAGAAAAGATATAGGTTTTATAAATATTAAAATATGAAATTAACATTTAAAAAACCTTTGAAGTTCACTGAAAAAACCATAGGTTTTACAGACGTTATAGTTAGGAATTAGCATTTAAAAAACTTTAGAAATTCAATGAAAAAACCATAGGTTTCAGGGACGTTATAGTTAGTTGGACATTTGACATGTCATCAGTGATGTCATCAGTGAGGTCACTCACCATGTCATGAGTGATGTAATATGTGACGTCATCACCAGTGCATTGCGGGCGCGCGAGTTATAGTTAGCTCAACTATCTATAACGGGCGAATTTCTCTGGTTTTATATGAGTCAAATGTCCAACTAACTATAACGTCCCTGAAACCTATGGTTTTTTCAGTGAAAAAAAATATATATATATAGATATATATATCTATATATATATATATTCACTGAAAAAACCATAGGTTTCACACATGTTATAGTTAGCTGGACATTTTACTGATAAAAAACCAATGAAATTCCCCCGTTATAGTTACTGTAGGCAACTATAACTCACGCGACCGTAATCCTCTGCTGATGCTAATACTGTATTTAGACACTTATTTGCCCATGTCTTCTTCCATTAAATTTTAGCTATACATATATTACAAATATTTTTTTTTCATAAAGACACATATGTCATCAGCAGAGGATTACGGTCGCGTGAGTTATAGTTGCCTACAGTAACTATAACGGGGGAATTTCATTGTTTTTTTATCAGTAAAATGTCCAGCTAACTATAACATGTGTGAAACCTATGGTTTTTTCAGTGAATTAGCAAGGTTTTTTAAATGCTAATTCCTAACTATAACGTGTGTGAAACCTATGGTTTTTTCAGTGAATTTGTACGGTTTTTTAAATGCTAATTTATTTATGTATTATTTTTTATATATTTATTTTACAATAAACTACGTATTAAAAATTATTATTTTTTTTTTTTTTGGTTTTCACCCTGCGAATTTTTTTTTTTTTTTGTAAAAAAAAATTCTTTTTTTTGTGTTTTTCAGGGTGCGCGCACTGTGCGCGCACCCACGCGATTTTTAAAAAAAAAAATTATTTTTTTTTGCCTTCGGGGTCCTTCAGGGACCCCCTGACAAAGGCTAGGGGGTCAGGAACTCTCTACCCTGCCCCCTTTTCACGTTCGCCACCTTCCTTTTTCACTCTCGCACTGAAAACAAACAAAATGGCGGCCGACACTTCCTGATTTCGACCGATTCGAACGTTGACTAACATGTAACCACCAATCAGAATTACGCTCGCGCACGTTAGGGTGCTCGCACGGTGCTCGCACGGTGCGCGCACCCTGCGCGCATATATATATATATATGCTTTTAAATGCTATTTTCTCCGGAAATACTGAACAGATTTACACCAGACCTGCAAAAGGCACTTCCTTGACCTTATGGCTACCTCTCTGCCAAATTTCAAGTAATTCTGTTCAGCCGTTCGGGCTGTAGCCCTGTCTAAAGGTCCTATGGAAAAATGCATGGGGAAAACGCGTTTTGGGACCCCCCTTTTATCTCAGCCCCCGCTTGACGAATCCCCCCGAGACTTTCAGGGTAGGAGCGGAGCGTAGCGCCCCACCTATTTTGAGAAATTCGCGAGGATTCGTCGACCGGCGCCAAAGTTATTCCAAATAGAATGTTGCGGATTTCCTATGGAAAAGGGGTCCTAACTATAACTACCTACTGGCGACCGCCAGTAGGTAATATCCTCTCAAAACGGAATTCGACTCACGCTCTCAGAGCTTCACTGATGCAGAAAAACAGGTTTGTTCAATAAAGTTGGAGTTTATTCAAATCAAAGACCCGCCGTGACACGTTTCGCCACCGAAGTGGCTTGTTCACACAGCGTTAACAAACAAAATCATGCCATTATATACATTTCCAAAGATAATGAAAATGGTGAAAGGACTTCAGGATGTACAGCGCGCATTTTTGTATTGGGGCGCCATTTTGTAAGTCCAAATGTAAACCAATTCTCATTCAGTATACAATCTATCTATATATATTAATGTCTAACGTGTATTTTCCTCAATGTATTTATCGGGTTTTTGGCATCTCTCAACTACATTAATCCAGATTTCTGTGAAATTATCCAGATATCTCCACCGATCGGGAAATGCTCCTATCTTATACTCGCAGGGGATTATGGTAATTATAGTAACAACTCCCTCCCGATCGTGGCGCGTACTTAGTATGTAAGTGGTTCTTGTGATTTAGCATGTGTTCCAGTGCATATTCTGCACATGTGCATTCACTAGTTGGTGACTACGTGTAGCATATATCACCAATGCTTTAAAGTCTGTAAAAACCTGCATGTATTCATATACATTCATATATTCATGTATTCATATAGCCTTGTTAGTGGGTGATCGTGGAGCAGAGTAAATTCCTTGATGCCTTAAACCCGGTGAATGTATGGAGTAAACCGCCCTTGTTGGTGGATAGTCAGTATCAGTTCCCTCTTATTAATACGTGTCATGAGGGTTTGTTATATCAATGTCATGGGTAACTGAACGGCCTCTTGTTTGTTCACCCCTGTATCATACCCCTAGTGTCCTCAAAATTCTTTCAAAAAAGAGCAAAAACTTAAAATCTTATCTGTGATTCGGAGTGTGATTGTAGGAGGGTCTGAAGAAAAGGGTAGGGATCCCATTGCCACCGGTTTGAGACTTATTCCCTTCCTTTCCTCCTGTGGGAAATAGATATATGTTTCCAATTAGACAGACTGTAAGTATTAATTTAAAACCTATAAGTTAAAAACACAAGTCAAATTTGCGGATCACTATTCTTCCTGGAAGTGTATGGCCATTTCTTCGTCCAGATTGTGGCCGTTTGGGAAACGGGTACACATACCAATTATGTGTCTAGATTCCCGCTGTCTAAGTCTCAAAACTCAATTGCCTCCCCTGGCTTTGGGTAAGATCTGTTCAATGGCATAATATGACAGTTTGGTGTAATCTGAGAAATGGTGGCTAGCAAAGTGACGAGCAATGGGATACTGTTTGTCTTTGTTTGTTATTGCCCTCATATGTTCTAAAACACACTTCTTTGCCATATGTGTTGTGCTGTGCACATATCTAAGTCTGCATGGACATTCCAACACATAAATGACAAATGTGCTAGTGCAAGTCAGAAATTGGGGAATGTTAATCATGACGTTAGTACTGGTATTCCAATATTCTTTGACCATTTTACTATTTCCACAGGCTTTGCAATGGCCACATGGAAAAAAGCCTTGTAGATCGTATCCTCTTCCGTCAGTGTTAGATGTCAGATCACTATGTACCAATAAATCTTTGAAACTACGTCCCCTTCTGTACGTGATATTAGGTCTTTCAAGTAGGTCCTTTCCTATTATGGGGTCGTTTCATAAAACCCCCCAGTGTCGATTAACTACTTTACGTATCTGATCTGAGTTGCCATTATACGTCATGATCATGCGTGTTGTGTTCTCATCTTCACTGTCGGTGGTCATCTTTTCTGTTGTTTCCAGAGTACTTATTCTCTCTACTCCTTTAACCCTTTCCACCGCCTTTTTAAGGACCCACGTAGGGTACCCTCTTGTCTTAAATCTTTCAATCATTGTTAATTCTTCCCTAAGGTAGTCTTATGTAGAACTACAATTCCTCTTTGCTCTGAGCAGTTCCCCATAGGTTATACTCCATTTCAGGTTGTCTGGGTGGCTGCTCAGAGCATGAAGTAAGGTATTGCCTGCAGTGCGTTTTCGATAGAGAACTGTGTGTATGGTGTTACCTTTCACTAGTACCCGTGTGTCTAAATACTCTACCTCCTCCCGTCTGATAGTTCTAGTCAAGGTAAGATTTCTCTCATTGTGATTCAACTCTTCAATAAAACACACTGCCTCACTTTCTTCACCTTGCCAAACCACAAAAATATCATCTATGTACCTGGTAAATGCTTCTTTTAGTTTAGTGTTGGTACAGTTGTCCTCCTCCCATGCCCCCATGAACAGATTCGCGAAGCTCAGCGCAAAACATGTGCCCATCGCGGTGCCATGTTTTTGCTTGTATGTTACCAGGTTAAACATGAAATAATTGTTCGGAAGGCAAAACCTGATCATTTCTAGGGTCATATTTGTGTGTTCCAGGCGGCTAACATTTCTGCGTTGGAGGAATTTCGCACATGCCTGTATCCCTTGCTCGTGGTCTATTACAGTATAGAGTGAATTGACATCCAAAGTTATAAGGATATAATCTTCTTCCCACACTAGATTTGCAATTTTATTCAAAAAATCTTTTGTATCTCTCACGTATAAAGGGAGAGTGGACAAAAATTTCCTCAAGAAATGATCCACATATCTTGAGATATTTTCCAGGGCGCTACCTCTTGATTATATAATGGGTCTCCCTGGGGGATTGTCCCTACTTTTGTGGATTTTTGGGAGGAGGTACATCACTGGTAGAATGGGGTGATCTTTATTCAGGAAACAAAATTCCTCCCATTCTAGCAGTCCCTTATCTTTCTATTCATTGAGTAACTCCCAAATGTTGATAACGCTGCTATTGTATTCCACCCGTGTAGAACTAATGTAGGTGTTATTGTCATTAAGCTGACGTAAAGCCTCATTGACATACATCTCTCTTGGTAAAATAACAATGTTCCCGCCTTTATCTGCAGATCTCACTATGATGCTTTTGTCAGTAGCTAGATCGTTTATAGCATTTTTTTGTACAGCTGATAGATTGTGTTTAAAATTTCTCATTTTCTTGGGCCAATTTTTTTGTCTAAAGTTTAGCATTTCATCCTTGTAAGGTATCTATATTGTCATGGCCCATTCTAGGTACAAAGGTAGATTGTGGTTTGAAACTACTGCAGGCTGCCTTGTCATGTCTGATCTCTAGTTCATCTAGGATGAGAAGTGAATCCAGATTCATATGTGTTTCGTCTGGATTATTTTGGAGTTCATGTAGAATAATCATGGTGTCTATGTCCCCAATTGATAGCTCTTCCTCCTGTGTTGTTCATGCTATGTGGTGTTGTTCCCTACTTTTAGCTGGTTTCAATTTATGCCACTTTTAAACACATCAATTTTACTATCCACATAGTTCATGGGGACTGCAGGACAGAATGAGAGTCCTAGACATAATGTTCTTTTGTCTTTGTTACTGATTGTCTTTGTCGTTAAGTTAACGATAGTTTGATTTACCATCCCATCCTCCATTACTGATTCTTCCTGGAACGTGTTTGTCTTTTTCCCATGTACTCCATAGTTTTCTCTTTTCTCTTTTCTTTCTTCTTTGTCTGGTCCTTTTCCTCCTTTTCCTCTGGTACCCATTCCTCTCCCTCTGCCCCTGCCTCTCGGTTTCGGGGAGTCCTCCATCTGGTTCATTCAGGACATGGATCTCGTTGTTTGGCGGCTCTGTTTCATGAGCCGATACTCGTCTAAAAAAGTTGTTTTTGGTCAAGTCACCCTATCTGTGTCTGATGTTGAGCTCTCTGAGGTTCTCGTTATTTCCGACTCTTCTGTATTAGTGTCCCTTAGATCTGTTACTTCCTCCTCTTGCTGTTCTTGGTGGTAACGCATTCTGACATCGGCAGGTTTCACCGTGTCGTAGAGGTGGTCATATTTTTTGCTGTACATCAGGACCCTGCCGGACTAATAGTCACCACAGTCCCTGTGCAGCTTACGTTGTTTCCTCCTCTTGATATCGTCTTTCATTAATTTCAGTCATTTCTTCATTTCTTCCAGGAATTTCATGATGGTTTCTTGGTCATCATGTGCATTTAACAGAATTTTAATTTGTTCTATTTCTTGCTTGATCTTGTCTATATCTGACCAGGCATATTTTACCAATATTTCTAGCATATTCCTGGAGCCAGTAGTTGAATTCACAGACCAGTCCTCTAGCATTTGGGGATCTGGAGAGTCATATGAGGGAGTGATATATATTCTTAGACCTCGCGGTACCATTGATTTGTCAATATAGTCCTGCAACGATGTTGCTTCCCACCATTTAGAGGTCTCTTGTTTGTGGAGTTTTTCAAACCTTCTGAGTGTCTCCAAAATAGTTTTTTCAGTTGGTACTTTTGCCTGAAAAGATCTTGCATTCCTTGTCCTCATCCATCCTTTAACTTGGGAATTTAAATAAATCTCCGTTGAGCAAAAACCTGATACCTGCGTCAGTATCTGCTCCCTCTATCTATTATAGAGTTCCCCTGGTCCCCGGGATATAAACGTTCATAGGTTGGGTAACGTTCTTTGTGTGCCTATGTCCTGTTTCGAATGTTATCTTCATAGTCCCCAAGACATCTATGAAATCTGGTTATCAAAAAAAGGGGGGAATTAGAGGTTGATGGTTAGGTTCACCCTCCAGCAGTATATGTATCAAAGAACAACCTGAGCTAGTCAAGTAAAAGAACCTAACCTAGGGGGATGGGAGGTGTCAGAAAACAACTCGATTCTGAAATACACCAATTACAGAAAAAGGAAAAGATTGTCCTTTTCTTGAGTCCCCTCACTCACCAGGGTTTCCCCACGGTGACATGCTTCATCATTGGGGTCCTCCCAGTCCTCTACGGACTGAGGCGTGCTGCGACTTGCGAATTACGTAGGAGCACTAAAAAATCAGACTATGTGTAGTGCAAGTGAAATAGTGGAGTGGGATTTAAAATTAATCAGCTAGTGGGCCAAATAAACTTTATTGATGCTCTAAGCTGATAGGTTAAAAATCGGGTGATATGCTAAGGCCCCTAGTTATAATGAATAGGTGTGCCTAGCATATGGTCTGGTCAACTAGTTTCGAGCTTCCCCAGCTCTTCTTCAGGACAACACCGGGACCAGCCCAGTGAGACAGTGCCACTCCTAGTTTACCTAAATAAGGTGCAAAATGTGGGACGCTGCAACTATAAGGCATGCGTAACAGATGATACATACGTAATGTACGTCAGGCAAAATCTGTAGGATGTAATAAGACAAATATTAATTGGAGAAAAATTGTTCATATGTACTGTTATCCATAATAATTGTGAGCACACTACACCCAAGTGTTCAATCACTTCAGTCTCTGATGTGCCTCGTTGTGCGTTTTTATAAAAAAAGGAAGAAAAGAGAGGAACGTTAATTCGCTTTCTCCATGCCGGCGTTTTTGTGCTGAAAAGTGATTGTGATTTTACAAAATATCCATATAAAACTAACGTGTCTGACACAACATAAAACACACATACACAAACATATAAATGACATAAATAGGCATTACATACTTTTTAAAAGACAATAATATGCCTCATGGTCAACGGAGGGGGAGTGGCGATCTTGTACATCTAAAGAAAAAATGTAAAAGTTGCCGTTAAAGCTGTGGCGTGCTTCGTGGTAATGGTTCGCCCTTTTTGGAGAGAAAAACGGGAAAAATGGATGTTCTCCGTAAAGCGGGTGGGGTGGAAAGGCTGTCCCAGAGCGCTCACTTACTTGTACATGGACAGCCACGCTTCTGAACACCTACTTGGGCCAACCCCTACCGGACCGCATTCTGGCGTGTCTCCGGGGTGGTGCTGGTTATGTAGGAATAATAGAGTTGAAAGCGAAGTAGGGCTCGTACTCGGAGATCCTCCGGGGGCGGCCATATTGGATTGGGGCAATTTCCACAAAATATATAGGTGGATTGCATGACGGTGTCTGAAAAGACTGAATTTGGTGAGACTGAACGTAAATATTAATTTACAAAAGGATAGAAAGTCTCATGAATGAAAACTTTTACATGCGAGCGGTGTATGCGAAAGAGAGGGCAGCCATAGCGAAATGGGACTGAAATTGAGAAAAATAGAAAAAGTTTTTGTGTAAGAAAACTTTATTAACCTCACATCCATTTTTAGGCTGCTAAGAATTAAAATCTATCGTGGGATAAATTATAATGATAATCAGGAGTAGGGAAGTTTATGTCAAAACACGATCTGGCAGAGGTTGGATGTCCAAAAAATCAAAATTACACGGTTCACAAGTAGTGTAAAAAATGTGAGAAGGACTATGATGGTCCAAGTGATACAGTAGGGTTTGAGGCCATTGCAGTGGGTATCAATGTCATGTGAATTGTCCCCAGGGTATATCATCAGAACGCAGCTTGAAAACCCATCGTTGTTCTTTCTCGTGTAGTTTTTTCTCAATGTTTTGGTGATTATTTACGTGTTCCAGAATGACCCAATTGAGGTCATTAGGTGTGTGCTGTTTTTCCAGAAAATGGGTGGTCATTTTGGTGTTATTACGTTTACACCTAAAATTACTCCGGTGTTCGATTATCCTGGTGTTTACCTTCCTTGTGGTCATCCCCACATAGTGAAGGTTGCAGACACAGGTGATCAGGTATACCACCCCTGCCGTGTTGCAGTTGGTGAAGGATCGGAGGTCCCATGTCATTCCGTTGTTGTAGGTTACTGTTTTTGTCACCTTGGTTAAATGACATACACTGCAGTTACTGCATGGGTAATGGCCCTGAGGTAGTGGATGTAACAAACGTAAAGGGCCCATGGTTCTTGTGGGGTTGGGGTGAGTGTGGACTGAAAAGTCCCTCAGATTCTTAGCTTTCCGATGGCTGAACATAGGTTTTTGTAAGTCTAAACCTCCACTGTTCAGGGTCCGCCAATCCCACTCCACTCTTTCACTTGCACTACACATAGTCTGATTTTTTAGTGCTCCTATGTAATTCGCAAGTCGCAGCACGCCTCAGTCCGTAGAGGACTGGGAGGACCCCAATGATGAAGCATGTCACCGTGGGGAAACCCTGGTGAGTGAGGGGACTCAAGAAAAGGACAATCTTTTCCTTTTTCTGTAATTGGTGTATCTATGAAATCTGCACACTTTCCCAGTTTGAAGTCCTATAGAGGGATATGTATCCCATTGCCAAAGTTCCACCCTCGCTAGCCCTCACTGTACATAAACCTCCAATAAAAAACAAGGTTCAGTTCTTACCTGCACAGTGTATCCTGGTCCCGGGATAGCGTGCAGTCTCTTTGTGGGTGGCGTGGGCTCCTCCTCTCAGTCTACGTCCCCTCTCAGTCTACGTCTCTAAATAAAACTTGTGAATCTGGCAAAAGTCCAAGACGGGGCCTGCCCCGCTTTATGACTGCCAAACGGAGCTACGAGCTGGCTCCCCCCTTGTAAGGGCACCAGCTCACCTTCGTTCACAAATGCTGCGTGGTGCCGCAGCTGACCCGCCAACAGCGGTGGTCTTCTCTTCGCGAGACTTCAAGCTACACACCCACTTGACTTTACAAGGATTGCACTACATCATCCATAAGGCCATGAGGATGACCACTCCCGCAAGGACAGGTGCTGGAACATAAATTGTGCACTCCCGGCAGCGTTTCTAGTCTTCGTGTAAACTTAACGCCACTGAAGAAAGGCTCATTCCTGAAACGCGTCTGCCGTATACTGAGCTATGCTGTTCCTGGATGTTTCCTGCTGGCAGGCTGTCAATGAATTAAAGAGAGCTGAAATATACCTTTGTGTGGCATGTCTCTTCAAATGGGTTCCTGTTTTGTTGGATGTAAAGGTGGCCGTAACCCGGTCGCGAAGAGAAGCGAATCATGAAAATTCGCAAACCACGTGGTACTCGTCCCACATCTGTTTAGCGCTGAAGCGATTCTGCTTCTCACCACTTTGAAAGCTCTTTCCTGTGTAATTTCTCCAATTGATTAAAGAGGGTTTGTGTTTTTAGTTCCTCTGTGATATTAAGTGTCTGATTACTCATACTGCCATTTGCCCCCAATTGCGTGAAAAAAGTTTATCAGCTGTCTCTTTTCTCCTTGCTTTAAGAGCTGCAGCCATCGTTGTAATATGCCTGAATAAGCCGTGCACGTACTGGATGCGAGCGTTATCGCTCTCGTAATTACACCAGCTCCCCTCCCTTATAGACGCTCAGTTGAGCATAGCGGTCAAACAGGACCCGAGATGGATCCGCACACCTCCGAGGCAACAATGGAGCCGGCGGCATCCTACGACGTCTTCCAACACCTCGATGAGCCCGAAGGGGCATCAGCACCCAGCTCGCTTCACCCCACACTCAGGATTACAAAGTTCTTTAAACCGCCAGCACTCGCACTCGTGAGCTTGCACTTCACAAACTCGAGTCTAAATACATCATAGATTTTGAAACGATGATACCTATGGGATTAAACTCGAGTGAGGAGTTAGCTGCACATTTGCATAATTAGCTAGATTGCGTGATGTGATCGGTAAAATTTGCATGTCTGTCTCTTTTATGAAATACTCTGGATTTTAATCCTTTCTTAATTTTTCTTTTAGGAAAAGGTCTGTCAGATTGGGTTAAAAAGTTTGGTTTGTGGGTAACTTTGACAGTTACGCCATGAGCTTTTCAACTGTTCAACCAAGATTCAGCTATGTCATCAGTGTTGTCGCCCACTTGAGCATGGACTTGATTATATTGGAGAATATATATCTGTGTTAAATTTGATTTGCACAACCGGTATTGTCTATTCAAATAGGAATAGTGTCTGAAGGTATAATAGAGGATACGTCTGCCCACTGGGGGGAATTGTTGTGTAATTAAATTATACTGATGGCTTGTGCAGATCAATTTAGTTGTATTTTATACATTATTACTTATTTCTTGGTTGCACAGTAATTAGGTAATGATTTAAACACTTACTGCCATAATGAATTACAATTGCAAAGCAGTTACTGTGATACAATACATTTAACATAATTAGTATTTTTACCTTGTTAAAATGGCTGCCATGTATGTATTTGTAATCCCCTCTTTTGACAGTCCTATTTTCATTTAATTTATTTTGCGCTATTTAAATGGCTGCTTTAAAATTACTTGCTGAAAGCGTGATCAAGGTGAAAGCCGAAACGCGTTTGTTTTGGAGCCATTAAAAGCTTTTAGTTCACCGAGCATGAGTGTCCGGACGTTTTTCTGTGATGAGCGGGAAAGATTGATGCATATATATATTCACTGAAAAAAACATAGGTTTCAGGCACGTTTTAGTTAGGAATTAGCATTTAAAAAACCTTAGAAATTCACTGAAAAAACCATAGGTTTCAGGGGCGTTATAGTTAGCTGGACTTTTCACTTGTACAAAACCATTGAAATTCCCCCGATATAGTTAGTTCAGCTAACTATAACTCGCGCGCCTGCAATGCACTGTTGATGACGTCACATATTACATCACTCATGACATGGTCAGTGACATCACTCATGACATCACTGATGACATCTCAAATGACATCACTGATGATATCACTGATGACATCATCCAGTGAATGTGAATGAGCTTTTCTAATTTAAAAAGCTCCTGGTTCCTCCTTTTTGTTTAATTAATAATAAGTAATAAACTGGATCTCAGGAGAATTAGCCCACTGGCCTCTTCCAGTGATCATCTGCGGCAATTTTAATATTAGTCTTCCTTGCGATTGGAGTGCTAGCAGTCAGTAGAAATATACTGGTAGGAAGCCAAAAGTGTTTCAGGCCTTAACAAATTTAATACACATTCATGGGCTTAGTGATGTGTGGGCTACTCTAAAACCTAATCAACCTGGCTATACGTACTATTCAGCCCCACAACTTTCTCTCGCAAGGCTGGATTTTTTTTTGTTTCTTCACCTCTGATTCGGGACTGTACCATTGATACAGCCCCGCGATTTATGTCGGACCACAATCCACTCATTTTAAACTTAAAGGGGCTGGGTTCCAGTGGACAAACCTCGACCTGGAGCTTCGAAAGAGCGCTCTTGTATCATACCGGATACCAGAGGTATATGAGAAACTGGATCCAGGAGTTCCTTGAGACAAACATAGGGTCTGTACCGGTCATGGTTGTGTGGGACACATTGAAAGCATGTATCCGAGGTGAGACCTTACGGTACTCCATAAGAAAAAACAAACAAGAAAAAGCGCAGATCTTGAAGCTACAGGATAAAATGGCCAAGGCGGAAGAAAAATTAACTAAGGCTGTTCAGCTGAGGGTGGAAATCGAAGCAGCACAGCTTGAAGTGGTAGCCAATAAAGCTGAAATTGGGGCAAAACTCGCAGAGGTCGCTGCAAAATAGTCTTCTGCTCGGGTAAAAACCTACAAGTGTAGTGAACTTATCGGACATCAATTAACTATCCGAATCAGACAGCAGGTCTCCTCCAATGAAATTCTTTCAATACAAGTCTCTACAGGGGCGACCCCAAATGACCCTATTAAAATTCAAGGGGCATTTCGAGAGTTCTATAAGAGCTTATATACAGAGGAGAATATTGGCTCACCAGATATCAGAGAGGCAGAGATTTCCAACTACCTGCATACAGTATCTCTTACTCAACTTAGCAGGGAAGAACATGACCAATTAGAAGATCCACCTTTATGGGAAGAAATTGCTCTAACCTTAGCAAACCTGCAAGATGTTAAAGTCGCTGGTTTAGATGGCATTCCTGTGAAATTCTATAAAAGAAATTCTCTTCAAATAAAAGATCTGCTTACCACGCAGGTGGACTCCATCTTCAATGGGGCTCCTCCACCAGATTCATGGTCACCTGCTAAGATCGTAATCTTTCCAAAGGAAGATAAGTCACCGCTAGTTATGTGCTCATATCGGCCGATTCCATTCATCAACTGTGATTCGAAAGTCTACTCAAAAAACCTAGCGTCTAGAATTGAACATCTTGTGTCCAAGTGGCAACATGGGTTCATTCCTACAAAAGAACCTACTGAACACGTTCCGTGGACCATCACTTTATTTGGTGCCGCTCAAGTGTCAGAAGACCCGATCACGCTAATTTTGCTGGATGCTGAAAAGCTTTCAATCGGGTCTCCTGGCAATTCCTTTTGGGCGTCATGAGGAGGATGCAATTCAAGCTGTACAGGCCCTGTATTTAAATCCCACAGCCAGAATCTCAATAAATGGGAAATTAACTGAGTCAATCGAGATATCAAGGGGAACACGGAAGGGCTGCCCGTGCTCTCCATTGCTATTTGCGATTTATATAGACCCATTTATCAAGAAAATCGAAAACAATTTAGATATTCTGGCTGTGAGTAGACATGGTCTGAACACTAAAATCATGGCCTCCGCGGATGATCTTGCATTGATTATTCCGGATCCTGAGACAGCCATTTTAGCTATAGAACAGGAGACACACGAGTTTGGCATGGTATCCGGATATGCACTCAATAAAGCAAAGACGCAGATCATCTTAAATAAAGAAATTTCAGGGTTATTCAAAACGCTAAATATTTAGGGGTAAACATCGTAGCTGCCATTGAGCTAATCGTTAGTGAGAACTTGAACCCACTGGCAGCTGAAACCAAGAAAGCACTAAACCGGCTCAATAATTTGCACCTGACCATAGTGTGGCGTTGTAATGTCCTTAAGATGATTATTTTTCCTAAGGTGCTTTATTTTTTTTGGGCCATCTCCCTGGAATTCAGCAAGATAACTCTTCAGAGATTTGAATAACTTTTTTCTCAATTTGTTTGGGCATACACTCAGCTGAGGAGGTCTTTTAAGTTTTTATCCCTTCCTCGGGAGCGAGGGGGGTGGGCGCTTCCCAACCTGAAGCTGTATTATTGGGCAGCGGTCCTGCAAAACTGATTTTTTTTATTCTACGAACAACCACCTCCTACAACAACAGGGCTCCCGTCTCCCTTTGAATTATTTCTTGGGGCTGTAGCTCGGGGTTGCCTTTGGTGACAGCTAGAGTACGGATACTACAAGCGGGTCTGATCCAAGATTTTGGTGGGTGCTTATATGGTCTTCTCTAACCTCTGCAAATGTTTAGGTCTGGGGAGAATGAACTTCTATACCCCCATAAATAACAACGTTAATCTGCCTGCAATCTTCGGGAGATCATACTGTCCAAACTGGCACAAGGCGGGCATATTAAAACTAGGAGATTTGATTTCTGCTGAAGGAATCCGGCCATTCAACGATCTCAGGATTCAATACAATCCGAGCCATAGTGAGGCCTTTATATACCTTGCCATTAGGGATTTTCTGGTCTGCCGGCTTTGCCCCCTAGTGTCCTTATCGACAAGCTAAATGATCCTAAGTTGCCTCTCATTGGGTGTATATACACTGCACTGAATAGCCGAATGCTGGATGACATGGGCAAGATTGCAAGTAAATGGCAAACTGGGTACTTCCAATAATACTTTTTATCTTGCCATGCGAGAGGCCCAGAGCGACTTGCTATCCGCCAAATTGCAGGCACAGTTTTACAAAACCAGTTTATTTTTATATAACACACCTAGTAGGATCGCAAAGTGGGGGACAGGCAAAGGAACTCTCCACCCTCGATTCGCGGAGTTTAACGCTGACTCTGTACATATGTTTTCCACCTGCATAAGTCTTGAGCCACTTCTTAGAAAAATACAGATTTTCCTAGGGGTAGTCTTATCGCGTGACATCTTGCTAACGCCCCCTGCTATCTTACTGGGTATACAGGATAGGATTGACAGGAAGAGCAGTGGGGCATTATTTTTTGTGGCTATGACCATCCTCAGGATCTGTATAACTTTTGTTTGGATAGACCCAAATCCTCCTTTATTTTCCCAATGGTTGGCCCGATTTGTAGCCACATGCAATCTGGAGAAGGCTATCTATGCCAAAAGAGGCATCCGGGCCAAAAAGAAGTGATTAGACATAGGGGACCCTCTATCCAAGTGACTCAATCAGACGAGCCTTAGGGCTTTTCTTTGGCACATAGCACTTTACTTTATCTAAATAACTTTTTTTATCTTTGTCTTCTCCTGTATGCTATACTATGGTTGTAATGTTTGCAAAAGAAGCACGTGGCACTTTATTAGTAATGGTCTTTTAGCAATGGTACAATCATGCTCACAGTTTTAAGAAGGTACGCAGTACTTCCCATTTTAACAATTGGTATAATGTTTGTACAACAATTTGCTTTTCTTCTCTGTTTTCTTATGGGGATGTCTAATGGGGGTAGAAAACAATAGGAGAGCAAGGGAAGGAAGGGGTGCGTCCGTATCCCCTGTGTAATGAATATTAAACAATGATGGACGAACCCAATCTATGTGTGGTACTATCACTGGTAGTCAGTGTTTGGGACCGACTGGGTTTGTTAAAAGGCCCCTCACACACCAACCTGGTTGGTGTCATGCTTCATCATTGGGGTCCCAACCGGGTGGCCGAGTGCCCCCCGGTTGTGCTACGACGCCTGATTACAGCGGAGCTGGTGTGGTGCAGAAATGCGATGTGGTGTGAATTAAAAATATCGCTGAGAATTCTTGCCTCTTCGGATTTATTATTGGCGGCTCAGGATATGGTTAAAAAGTATGTGTGATTCAACTAAAAAAGAATGAATGATCTTTTTGTTGGCAATGTGATGGGTCTACATGTTTCAGCTCGGCTTTCTTCAGGACCATGAAAATAAGTGAGTGGCAAAAGATGTGGTGCCACGTGAAAAGTGATAACAGTAATATTAGCACCTACACACGCGCTAAGGTGTGTGGACTGCGTGTCGCCGTACTTACAGACACGTATGAAAAAATTACACTATGGTTAAGTGTGGGTGGCCGATTCGGGGCTTGGGAGGAGTTCGCTCCTCTGAAAACCCGCATCCGGGATGACGGGAGACAACACCAGGTTCCATGCGGGTCCGCTCTGAGACAAAAGGTTTTCAGAGGAGCGAACTCCTGTCATGATGGCCAAATGATGCTTGACTTAATTACATTCCAAATGATGGAGTTAATTTACCAATGTATGTTAATACTGTGACTGTGGATTACATTCTGGTTGTGTCCTGAGTACATTTTTCAAATACAACCTGTTTATTGGCAGTGTAATATACGATTAACACACTGCAAAATCAAACTGTGACATTTCCTATTCCAAGCCAGAACCCTTCCTGCAACTTTGAATAGGTTTACACTTTATACCACCATGCACAGCAAAGACTCACTCTTGAAGGGATACAGTAGGACATATGCCATCTTGGTTTCAGTGAAGGTTATTTATTGGGATTACTGTTAGAGCAAGTGTTAGAGCACTTTGCAGGCTTCATTGAACACTCTCCTCTTGGCATGGAGGTACTTAAACACTGAAGCATCTTAAGGGACAGGCCAGATCTTAAATGCTCACATCAATGGATCCTAATAGAAGGTACTTATTAGTTAACACACAGTATGCTAATTTACTATGTACAATTCTCTCACATAATGCTATAAGCCATAAGCAATGGCATTTTAAGTGTTGAACTACCAGAACTATGTCAAGACAGTTTGTTTTGGGGACGATTCCGCCACTGGGTGGGTGACCATAACCGTCACCTTCATGTGGGAGCACAATACCTGTAATAATAATAATAAAAAAGTGTAAGGCCTCACTCTGAAATATGTCACCATGTTATCTAAAGCCAGTTAAATTTTTTGTGTGCACTTTATATATTTTGATTTCGTCCACATGCTTTCACTTACTCCATTTTTATATACAATTCGGCCAATACATTAGTCAGGATCAGGATTTGACTAAAGTCCTTAAATCTTCAAAGCCTCACATCTGTAAGAGCTTGTTACAGCTATTTAACATACATTGTTTAGCAAGAAAAAGGCCTGATTTTTTATTGTTTGGTGTTTTCTGAGCTGTGTGTAAATTCATGTTTACGCACTGGTCGGAATTACAAATTGGGAGGTAGTTATTGCATCCGTTATTTACCCGATACATTAAATACGTCAACTGCCCTTCCATTTTGACAAGCCAAACCTGCCTAAATTTAACAGGGAAATGTGTATAGAATGTATCATACCATACCATTCAGATGTTGGTGTTTTCAACACCAAAATCCACGTTATTCTCCAAAAACTCTTAATTGGTGATATTTATCACTCCAATAAACAACGTTCCTTAGGGTATCATTGTGTATGAGGTGCGATAAATAGCACCTTGTTTCTGGACCAGTGTGTAATGAGGCTCTAATTAGCTAATTACCATATTACCCCTAAGATTGCTACCTACATATAGAAGGACCCCAGATTATACAATTTGGCATCTCAGTTGGTCAGCTATAAAAGTCTGTAACCTTTCCTGTATGCCATTAAAAACACATGCTTCTGATACTACTCATAAATCACTCCATTTCTAAACTTGAAACATATTTTGAAGTCTGTATGATTAGATCGCCAAGGGTTTTCAAAGTACCTAAAGTAACAATATTAACTGTAAGCGATTATTTGAGTGATTTGCCTTTGCACTTGAATGTTTGGAGGAACCTTGCAATGAACCATCTTCACAAGATAGTTTGTGCTGTGGACTGCACCCTTACTGGTTGATTGAACATAATCATCACCACCATGTGAGTGAACAAAACCTAGAACAAAAACACATGACTTCAGTCTGCAATATGTTGCTTTTGATGTTGAACATCTAAAGGTAAATAGATTTGTGGAATGAACTGTAAATATGTTTTATTTTGCTCAAACACCTAGTGACTCACTCACTAATTTACTCTCATGATTCTGCACTTACACTGAACTATGCGCACGAAAACAGGACCTCTGTGTATAGGGGTGTACCAACCTACCACCTTAGTACCCAAAATCCCCAAATGACTAGCTGTAGTATCTCATTCGTTCTCCTCCAAAATCACAAAGCTACAAATGATTACACAACCCAGAACACAACACTCCCGACTCTCTCAGGAATCGCGGTAGTAAGACATACCCTTTTGCTCACTCACTCGTACTTGTCCACAATAAGAATGGTCAGAGTCACTGTTATAGTTCAAAATGTTTATTTTAACTATCGTGCTCTATAATGCAGTATACGAGCCACTACCAGCAGCCAAATGCATACACTTAGAGCAATTTGCAGTGTTACAATTCCATAGAATATAAAGGGGGATGTCATTATATATAGACAGTGGAAAAAGGACTATAAGGCCTGACCACTCTCCCCTTGGTAAGGTCACTTTTATGTAAGAGAAGATCTCTGGGCTTTGTCAGCAGACCCCCTACCTTAGTGCTTAGATGGAAGCTTTACATCATAGGAATCGCATAGCTCTTCTCCCTAGAAAGGACCCTCTCCAAGTGTGTGTCAGAACAACATGCATCCCTTTTATATCAAAGCACGAGTTTCCAGTAGTGCAGCTGTGTTAGCATGTTTTGTCTAGATGCTAGGGACTTACCAGAACAGAATAACAAGGGGCATTGTTTATCGACCTTGCACATCGTGTTCAGACTAAACTCCAAGAGCGTGCTGCGAACCAGAAAGCAGACAGTTCCCATGTGAAAGGTACAAACATAGTCTTGCAAAACAAAGTCAAGTACTAATGTGTGCAAAAGGAGCATCATGGCAGCTGTGCTCATGTCAATTTAGCAATGTCGACATTGACCCTAACGGCCATATGACACCATCAGTAGGAACACCACAGCAATCTTCATGACTGAGAGACAAGAAGGTATTGAGTATATGGCTGCAATACCCTCTTCAAGCTCTTCTGTCAGTCCAGGACGCCTACATTTTTACTGGAAGCATCACCACAATCTCCTTTCAGAGCATTGCACCACAGATCAAATTACCACTTTATCAGAATAAATGTTGCCAATGCTCTCAAGCGAGAAGAATGTAAAAGGTGCCTGTTTCACACACTTGCTTTTATTTTCCAGTCAGTAAATATTTAGGTGTGACTGTCATGTCTCTGTTTGTTGTTCTCTGTGGAAAGAGCACTTAGGCATAAGGAAGAACAGGGTGTTTGTCAAAGGGGGCGTTTAATCTAGAAACACACTACATTAGATTTATTTTTCTTGTCTTTATCATCCAATTTTCTTACGTAATTGATTTTGATAGCAGCTAAAGTACTGTGCGATGGTGTATGTATATTTCCACTTCCAGGGTTTGTTATTTGTTGGGGATTAAGTATCCATTTTCTGCCATAAGAACTTTCAAAGGGTTTGAATACTGGCACAAACTCATCCTTAACACCCTAACCTCTCTTGCATCTGGGATTTCTCTCTGGATAGCCATTTTAAGTCATTTCATTTTGCCTTTATTTTGCAGTATGAAGTAGCAAACCTTGTAGTATTTAACTTTATAGCTCCCTTTTCCATAGGGCTAGTCTGGAAGTTTCATTGCTTAGAGGAGCAACTCATTAAATATTTAAATACATCATAGTATGTCACACAACTTAACAGTATTATTTTCTGCGACAGAAAACCATATACTCCTCAAAGATAAACTGTGTTCATTAAGACAAAACATTAAGGATGTCTTCCGACCATTTCCTTAATCTCATCCTTGGAAATCATTGATTCCCATTTGCAGTATTATGACAGGAACAGAAGCAGGTATTATTGTACTTCCCATCAACAGTGCCAGACTGAGCAGCATAGCAGAAGAAAACAATCATACCACCCTTACAACATAAAATTTAAACATTTCACTTAAGTAATGTTAAGTGTTTGCTTGCAGTATCATCTTCTGCTTTTTGGGCGTAGGTTTTAATCCTTGACATCATATGATTCATTTACCGACCGAGAAAGAACATCACCTATTGCGCATCATGCTCTGTTGATTGCTCATCGGGCAAAGATACCTTCAACTCAAAGTCTTAAAAAGGTCACTATAAAAGGAGCTTTAAATCTCTTGATTTAATTTGGAGCAATGTCCATAAAGACACACTGTAAAATGTCTTGGTCAATGATGGCAATGCCCTCTCATGATCAATATTTCCAAAGTTTAAAACATGTTAGTTTTATAACGCTGCCTGTGGTGATGCATTCCAGGGCCTGACTTTCCCCTTAGGGAGATGCTTAGTAGTGGCTTGGTCCCCTTTATTCACCAGTGTCCTTCTCCCCTCTAGATATCACATCAATTCAGACGTAGATCCTTAATAGGTGTATAAGTATTTGACTGGACACCAATTAATTCTTCACACTCAGTCCTCTGATTGTCTTTGAACTACATTGGCAAAGCATCTTAACTTGGATAAGGAAAACTCTTGACTCAAAAATTAGGAAAATGCTCAAAGCCAAATACTATTTTTCCTCTGATTGTTAATAACGTCCATTCTATCCCGTGCATCTACCCTAGCTTACTTTGATTTCTTTTTGCATGGAGAAGAACCTCAACAATATCCTTTATATGTTCCTTAAAGTATGCAAAGGCTGGTTCCTGAAAATTATAGGTCCCTTATCTAACCTATAATTTTTGACATGTTTTAGGAGTCATAATCCAAGGATATTTCAGTGGACTTGCTCTCTGCTAATGCATTGATATTTAGCTGTGAACTGTCACACACACTTAGGGCCATATTTATGACATTAGTGGTGCAGAGTAGCGCAGCAAGTCACCTTGCTGCTCTGCCCTGCACCACAGAGAAAGGGTAGGAATGCACTGTATTCATCCAATACTGTCCTTTCCCCTTGTGCTGGCACCATTTTGACAGCCTAGTGCCAATGCAGGCACCCTTGCACCATGATGCAAGAGTGCCTGTTTTTCAGGCAGAATGTTTTTGAGCAGGAAGGTGCACCTTCCTGCACAAAATAAATCATGAGAGGCTTTTTCCTAGAAGAAAGAGGAAAAAACAAGGCAAAATAAACATATTTCTTTATGCTTCACCTGGGGAAGCATATATTTTAGGCACATTTCCAGGTTTATAAGGTCTTGTAAAACTGGATATGAGTAAAAAACCAAAGGAGTTGCATGAGAACACCCATAGAAAGCCAATGAAAGTCCACCCAGGGCAGAATAATGCTGCGTTATTTACTCCATATTTTTGGAGCCACGGCAAAATTGCTTTGCGTGGCTTCAAAAATATTTCTTAAGGTTTGGGGGGCTTCGTACCCCATTGGGTGGTGCAAGAGAGAAACAAACGGGGTCATAAAATTGGCCATTAGGGCCTGAGTTATAGTTTTGTGGATGGAGTATAGGAGTAAAGGCAGACAGGGTGACAGTGGACTAAATTCCACCACCATGTCTTTATACCTTCTGTGAATTTGAGAATACTCTCCTGGCCCACTGGTATATCTATACATTCACAGGAACATCTGTCATGGCAGTTACTATCAGTGTTGAAAACATTTAACAGACGTCACCATCAAACATTATGATTGGCCGTGAAAATTATCCAAAGTATTTTTTTTTCTCAAAATATACTCTCTAAAACTAATGCCTTGTCTCCATGGGAGTTTTGCTTCCTGGTTGGGGGTAGTTATTTTTTACTCCCTGTCTCGGTGATAGACATTAAGATAAACTGATAATGCAGTCCACCTTAAACTGGGTGGATTGTGTTATGTGTGTCTTCTCATAGCCCTTACTCTGTCACTCCATCGGAGGAAGGTTTAGGCCGCAGAGTAAGTTTTACTCCATCCCCATAAACCTGGCAGTCTTCTCGACACAATATCGGGTGGGTGTACCTAGAGTTTGGCAGAGAGGGTACTCTGTCGCTGTTGCAATGATACAATGTAGTCTCTCTGCCAAAGTCTGAGTCAGGCTCTGGTTGCTATGTGGTCCCATTCATGGCCCAACTCCACCGTATTTTGGCAGTGCTGTTCACAAAGGTAAATTACACTTGTGAATAATTTACATATCTAATTGACTTGTACATTTTTTAGTAACTTTACTACTTTTGGCTAGTCGCAAATTCTAGGAAATAATGTTACATTAAATTAAATTATCTATTTCATTAAATCAGTAATTATTCATTAAATGAATAATTATTAAGGCCTAATACAAATGTTATCTTTATTTATCTTATACCATACAGTGATTCTCACTTTGAATATGGAGTCTACCTGCAATAAAGTATAAGGAAAATAAAAAACGTATTTTATCCAGAATTAAAAAAAAATATATTTTTCAGTTAAACCTTAACCCCTTTGCCGTGCGGCAAATTCTGCCACGTTACGAGGGGGGGCGGGGCTGGGTACCCAGTACGGCTCTCCCCGCCATCATAAATCATGGTGGGCATGTGCTCATGACGGCCGGGAGCCATCCGAACTCCGCTCACCAATTAATTCTCCCGCACAGGTGGGTAATTAGCCTCGCGTGGGCGGAGCGGCAACGGTCAGACGGCTCCCGACCGTCATGAGCACACAACTACCATGACTCTTGACGACCGGGAGCCGTCCTGAGCATCCATGAGGTTAATGTAATTTAATTATTTCTTTTATTTTAGAATGTAGAACTAAAGAAACCAATGGTACAGCACTGGTAACCTAATTTTGAATTAGATCTTTGATTAATGTGAATCTGTTATAATAAATAAAAATTATTTTCTGACGTTTGAATTGAAAGCTAAATTCCAAACTAAAGTAAAAATATTTGTTTATTTATTATCCATTGCAAATTATTAAAAGTGATGTATCAAACTAATGAAAAGTTATTTAATTGCATTTTAATAATAACATTATTTACATGTCTTTTTGAATTTACAAAAGTGTATTAAATAATTTAAAATCAAGTATTAAAAATTGCCTATTTACATATGTGTTTTAACTTTAAATTATATTTATTTATATTTGTTAATAATTACAATAACTTAATTGGATTCAACATTATTTTTATTTCAAGTACTACATTTAATTATTTTCTCTGGGAAAATATTGCAGTTCAAGTGGTTGTCAAGTGTGGTACTGAACTGAGCTGGGGTAATTTACTGTTGTTTTGAGTATCTTTTTTGGCTTTGCTAACTTTGGAAATGCAGTTTGTGAACAGCAATAAGCTTACTCTTTTGCGTGTTGGCATCTCTCTCTCAACCCCTCCCTGACCCGCCTTTACCCTTCCTAAACTCCTCCTTACTCCTCCATAATCCACTCACCTTAAATTGTAAGTATGCTCCAATTTTCAGCCAATCCCCTCTGCCCCTTGCATATTGAAATCTAAAACATTTAGTTACGTGTTGAAGATTCACAGTTCGGGCAGATATCTCTGCAGAGAAAAATAGTAGAAGTGGAGGCGGAAATTGAGCATGTAAATTTTTTTATTGCATTTTGTACTATGCTTGTAGTACTATTGTATTTCTATTGTAGTACTACAAGAACTACTGCAAAATGAAATATGTGAATGTGCCTCTGAGCTTTTTAATTTTAATAGGACATGATTTACTGTCAGTCAGTCAATAAACGTTATTCGGTTTTTGTTATTAAAACCATGAAAGTTAAACAGATACAATACAAACAATAAATTATGACATATTCTAAAAACAGTCTCCATTGCCACACAAGGCTTCATCTGAAAACAAGTCTGGATAAAAAGACTCTACATGTCCATAAAGTGCCTAGATTTCATAATTGCCTTTAAAAACCCTACAATAAAAAAAATACAATCATCCTTTAACAGTTGAAGATGCATTAATGCAGGTCTAACCTGTTTAAAATTCAATTTCTTTAAAATAGGAACTATAAAATGCCTCCTGGGGACTTCATACAGTTTGCAAAAGAACATAAAGTGCAGCAAATCCTGAGGAGACTTTCCGTCGCAGCCACATCGAGCTAGCACTTGACCTCTAGAAGCCCCCTTGGGTCTTGCTAACAGGAGATGGAAAAGATTGATCCGGAACCTGGTTAAAAGAAATTTTTCATGTGACGTCAAGGACCCCATAAGGTATGGTTCAGACAGTGGCAATAAATATGCCCGAACACTCGGTTTCCGTACCTCTTCTGCATCCCGATCTGCTTGCCTCCTGCTCAAGAAGGCTGTCTTGGTTAATTCCACATCCTCTTGTGCGGTAACATCTGGTTTGAAAAATAAAACTCCCCGCCCAATCAATTCAAATCCTCTTTTAATATAGTTAAACCAGGGGATACGAGCCATATTATCTAAAGACAAACACTCTCTTACGATCAATTGAGTGAGGAATAACTCTTCATTTAACCAACACGTTAGCCAAAAAATCAAGGGACGCAGAGCAAGTGTATCACTTAGGTAGGAGACCCCCAATTCCTCATTTACCGCCATGTTTGCAGTTCCTCTCGGGACACATAATTCGTTGTCGTATAGCCCCAGATCTCACTGCCATAAGTTGCTATAGCTAAGCTTTTTGCTGATAGACTTGAAGCATAGCTCCTGTCGGTTTCTTACCCACTTTAGAGGCATAATTAAAAATTGCACCATTGACCTGCACCAGTTCCCCTTTTTTTCTTTTGATTAAGGCATCCCACCCAAGTTGATCATCAAATAAGACCCCTAAATAAGAAAAAACCTTCGTGCGGGGAATCTTGTCCTGGCCAGATCTAAACTGGAAACTCTTTTTCGTATCTTTCCCTACTTTCATGACATAGGACTTTGAATTATTAATGGCTAAATCCCGATCTGTCATGAATCCAGAAAATGCAGTTAAAAGGGTTTGTAAGCCCAGTTCGGTTCTGTATACTAGAACGGCGTCAGCCGCGTAAAGCAGAAATGGGATGCCCTGCCGTCCTACATAGGGGAAATCATCGCCAGTTGCCCTCAACACACTGTCTAATTCATTAATATAAAAATTAAATAAATGGCGCCAAGATGCAACCTTGCCGGACACCCATCTTAATCTCAAAGTCCCTGGATACCTGCAGGTTCTGCGCGAACCTGACGTTAGCTTTGGTCAATAGGTGCAGGTCCTCAAGAAAATTAACAATACTGTTATCCACCCCCCTAGCCCTCATGGACTGCCATAGCTTTGCCCTATTTACACAGTCAAAAGCAGATGACAGATCCATGAAGGCAAGGTGGATGGTTCCAGGGTGTGCAACAGTGTATTTATTTAATATCATAAATAAATTAAGACACTGCGCAATGGTAGAGTGCCCCGGCCGGAAGCCATACTGGACTTCTGACAAAATCCTATTCTCGTCTGCCCAAGTTGTTAATCTCTGTAAAAGGACACGGCCCACCACTTTGACCACTGAATCAATAAGCGAGCTTGGTCTATAGCAGTGAGTACTATTCCTATTGCCCTTTTTAAAAACTGGGACTATGGTTGACGAAGCCCAGGACTGAGGACACCCCTTTTTGGCCGCCGCATTAAATAGGGACTCTAGAATCGGGGCCCAGAACACGGGGTCTGACTTAAATAGGTCCGGGGGATCCCATCTGGGCCCGGAGCTTTGTTGATAGTTAACCCTAGAATCCCTGCCAAGATCTCACTCCTGTCAAAACATATCACAGCTTTCTTCCTGTTCAGCGGTTCACTACGAGTAGGCTCGAGCGGGCAGTCAAACATGGTTTTAAAATGAGTCACCCACTCTTCCTCTGTGATATGAGCCTCAAGGCCCTCCCCCCCTTCCATGAGAAACAAGGGCCCATTTACAACACTCCAAAACCGCGAGCTGTTCCTCAGAGTACTAGAGTCAATCAGCTCCTTCCAGGCGTCTTCTTTCAGGGCTCCCTTACGTTTGGCCATGGCTATCTTATATTCCCTACGACAAACACAGACCTCAGATTGGATTCTTGGTTTGGCTGCCAGAGCTTCCCTCAGCCGCTTAGTCGATTTGGAGCAATCTGAGTCAAACCATCTGGGGCCATGAGAGGCAGTGCACTTAGCAGTTCACTCACAGTTTGCGCTATTACCTCATAGGCACCAAGGATCTCGTTAGGAGTGGACCTCTCAGATGTACATAACGACAGTTCCTGGCCACAAGATGTTTTCACCTTGTTATAAAAACTGTCCGGAGACACCTGAGACCATTTTAATCTTCTCTTTCCATCCATCGGTTTTATAGTGCCCCTATTGGTAGCCTCCCGAATTTTTACCAGTAGTGGGCCAGACATATGAACTGTTAGGGGATTGTGATCACTAAATTCACTTGCTGCAATATTAAAACCATTAAAAAAGGATAACAATGATGAAGAAATTAAGATAAAATCGATATATGAGCCTCTTCCATTTCCTTTAAACGTTGGTACAGGGAACTTAGTGTGAGGGTCAGATAAAGACATCAAGACTACCAGATCTAATTCGTTTAACATGTTATTCAACAATTCTCCTTGGGGATGTTGATCAAAATGAAAGCCCCATATACGTGGGCAGCCCAACTCCGAGATGCAGGATGTTGAAGGATTACCACAAGGGCGTATATTAAAATCGCCAGACACCAAGAACTTATAAAAACCGTGACCCATGAGTTGTTTTAAGAGCGCTCCCATTTGGAGATGTTACACCCCTCTTGCAGACAGGCCACCGAGTTATAGATTCCCCATCTTGTCTCCCCCCCTAGATACTGAGAGTGCCAGAATTCCAGGATTTGTATTTGGAATCACCTGCAACTTGAAATCAATGGCCACAGAGATATAAGTAACGAGGCCACCCCTTGGTCTTCCACTCACCGATGGAATGGCCGGGACAAAAAATGCCTTATAGCCTTCTAAGAAAAGGTCACAATTCACGACCATGTTTCTTGAAGACTAATTACAGTATGTCGCTTCATATAACGTAACCACCAAGGATCTTGGAACTTATTGGCCAACCCTGCAATGTTCCAGGATAAAAAGTTATTAGGCCTCACAGTGGTATGCCTCACAGCTACCACCCCTGGGGTCTGAGGAGGTATAACTGATTGTAGTCCAGGAGGTGCAGAGGTCTTTAGTCAAGCGCAGTTATCCAATCCGGATAAAACTGCAAATCTATTATCTAACGCCAATGTGTTGGTACTACAAGACTGCCCGTCTAGCTCGGAGGGTAAATGGGCTAGGGCGGAAAATTGTTGCCTGGGGGCTGGTTTGGTTGACCAGCCTCCTTGATGACGTACCCTATGACCAAATTCAGGCAATTCCCTATTGGGGGCTGGTTTATAAAAATAGCCCAGGGGTAAAGCCATAACATCGGATTCCCTTGCCGAGAAGAGACTATTATCCATAGATAAGATACGCCCAGCAGTAAAGGGGTTATCAAAGTTGACAATAACACAATCTTCAGTGGCCAGTTTACGTGAGCTCCGTATCCAACTTACCCTGCGTGCCATGAGGATATTTTTATAGACACGGTGGCCCAGGGTGGTATTATGTGTAAACCAATGATTTCGTTTATTTTTCAGCTGCCCAAAATTTTCCTCGGCCCCGTTGGGGAGAGGATGTACATTTCCCAGCACCACTACAAATGGGGTAGATTCAGGTGGAAGATCTATAATCGGGAGATTTGGTGAATGATGGTTCCTACCCTCAGACCCCCTTTCCGTACAGATTCCTGCTCGACTAGGGTGCTGACGAGTAGTGGCCAGGGGATCTGGACTCCTGTGCCTGAAACTGGTGGGACTATTATTGTCTTGTGCCTCGCTGTTCACTGCAGTCCTTGCAGTAGGCTCCCCCCTTATTCCTTCCCCCCTGCTCTTTTGCCCCTCATAGCTGTGACATCTATGTTTGTAGGTAGGCTCACTGTTGGCAAAGCTGGAGGGTTACAGACGATAGATCCCTCCAGTTTAGCCAACCTAGCTTCTATCCCACTTATTTTTTGGAACATCGGCTCTAATAGGGTAGATAGCATAATTTCTAGCCTACTCCAAAAATTACCCTCCGCCATGCTATCAAGCTGTTGCCCTGGCATAGTCTGATTCATAAAGGAAGAATTGCCCTCTTTATCACCACTTGTTGAGGGAGCAACTGATACTGACCCTCTCGGAAATCCCTGTACAGTTTTTTTTGATTTTGTACACCCTTGGCCCTTTCTTTTTGTAGAGGAAGATTCATTGTTGCAATCTGATTTAAGTTTAGCTTTAAGTTTAGTCACCTTGGATTTCAAGGGAGTAGGTTCTTGCTCCTTAAAGGGGCAGGAACCAGAGTTTATCAATATAACTGGGGGGACAGATAGCAGTGAACTCGGCCTAACTGGTGAAGTGTTTTGGTTCAGTACAGGCAAGGAATCAGAAAGTGCAGGGGTTAGGGAGAGTCTACTTAGCGGGGAATGTGTGTCAAGGCATAATCTACGTTTTGTTAGTTGTATTTCATGAATGAGGGCAGATTAAGCCCTCAAAATGGAGGCATCTAAAGTGCCGACCACATTTTTCCCTGTGTTCCCGTGCCGCTTGCTCATTTTCGACAGCCTATGAACACGTTTAAGGTGAATACACCCTGCCCGTATTGGATACGAATGTGAAGGTAATGGTCGGTTACGTAAAGCAATGTGCAAAATACAAAGTGTAAAGCCTTAATCAAAAGTTCCTCCAACCATTAGTTGAGATCCACAAAATCCAGAAAAAAGTGCAATGTGCGTTAAATACTAATTAGCATCATCAGTGAAAACAGTTCAACAGTAAAATAGTGCCAAGGTACAAAGTGCAGTATAAAGTCCAGGCACGTAGGACAGAGTCTTTAGGTCCAATGTCTCTTGCAAAAACGCGTTTAATGTGTGAATGATAGTTCATGCATTGTCCTTAAGGATAAAATGCAATAAGAACTAATTTATTTCCAAACAGCACCTTACTGCTGGGCAAATACAGTTACAATAACTCGGGAGGGGGACAACAACAGTACCTGTATCAACAACCTTACTCGCAGATGAAAGGTGAAAGGTGATGACGTCCTTCACCGGCGCCGAGCGGGGCCTTCTGGGAATTGTAGTTTCCGCCTGCCGCCTAACCATTTCTCTCAGGGCGGTGTAGCGGTACAGGAAGCGGGGCTCAAAAAGCCTGTTCCCTTACGGCGGCAAAACAAAGCGGGAGAGATGAATAACAGGCTGTCCCCCTCACGGCAGCTGACCAAAGAGTAGCGCAGGCAGTCCACAGCCCAGTTCCCCTCCCTGGCCAGCAATCAAGCCGAGTGTTCTCACCAGTCACCAGGAGGCATCCAGTGCTGCCCCTATTCTGTGGGGATGTCCTGTGTTTAGCCCTCTCATCCAGTCCCTGTGCAGACGTGAGGGTGTGGCGAATGAAGAGTTCAGCTGAACATAAATTATGTAATATTCGAACAATTCATATCATACTTGGCAGGTATTCAGCAGGTTTTGCTTACTATCGGCTTTTGAGCAGATCGGTGCCTGGACACGGCTCCTGTCAGCGGGCTCCGGATTCCGATACAGCCCAGTCCCGGCCAAGTAGAGCCCAGCCCGTGGCGCGCTGCTCTGGACGCCCGTGGCTCTTCGAGCCCACACCGCTCCTCTCGTGCCTCTGCTCCGAGAACAGTGGCTCTCTGACAATTCCTCAAGAGTTTCTCAAGGTTATTTCGGTTCCTCAGAAACTCCCTAATGAAGCGTCGGAGGGCAGATCTTGCGAATCATCGAGGAGCCTGGTTTCTGAGGTGCTGGGGTGTCACGCGATAAGTTGGGGGCCCCACGCTTCATGAGGTACAAGCAGGGGGGGTTGATGGAACCCGTCGGGACCCTCTGAGGCGCGGAAGCTCAAACCGCGCGCCCGTGAGTTGAGGACAAGGGGCGGGGTCTTAGGAGGAACGGCTGTGAACCGACTCATTCATTGCCTGTCAGTTAGAGCATCCTTGGACTCGTCTGACTGCAGTGTCAGCACCTAATCGTGTTCTCAGAATGTCAGAGAGGATTAAAATTCGCAGTCTAGAGAATAAAATTGGAACCATGAGGAGTTTGGGAACAACCTACTCGCCTATCCCCCCATGTACTTCACTGGTCAAGTTGGCTTCAGGGCCTCTCCCGCTACGTTCTTCTCCAGAGCAGCACATTCTTTTCTTCCGACCTCTTGGAACTGTCTTTGGCTACAACCATCTGCCTCATCTTGCTGGAGAGTTTTGACTTCCATTTCGGTGACTGAGTCTGAACGTAGAAATCTTCACTGCAGCATTGATAGAAGGCAATCCCACTATGAAACTCCCTCCTCAGACATCTCCTGTAGCCTTGCCCTGCTGAGCTTTACATTCTCAGAACATTTTCTTCAGGAATTCTTCTATGTCTGAAGGAAAACGCTGAGCAGGTCCAATCCACTTTTTATATCTGAACCATGCTACATCCCAGTCGGCCTTAAATTTCGACTTTGACCCGGCCTCACACGACTTGATGTCCATGGTTGGCGCTTCGATCTTTTAAACACTAGATTTCATTTAAGCCTTTTAGAAATTAATTACTCCGGTTCTACTGATTGGACTTTTGTTGTTGTGGTGTCAAATAATTTATTAAATGTACTCTATTCGTCTAAATTGGTGTGGGATGTTTCTTGTGTTATATTTTCACTCTATTACTGTTTGTGTGCTGCATAAATACTTTACAAACTGCCTCTAAGTTAAGTCTCACTGCTTTGTGTGCCAAGCTACTTAGGGATAAGCACAGGTTAATTTAGTGACTGTTTGTGGTTCACCCTGCAAGGCATTGTGGCTGTTGCTTGACCAGGGCTCACAACCCAGTCAGCCGACAACCCAATTTTTCACAGTCCTGCTCCAGTAGGAACATCCCAGCCTGAACTGCAAAGCTGGTCCTATCTGAACTGGAACAAAAGCAACTGAAGACTAGTTAGCTGGGTCCAAACTGAGGTGGCATGGTAGGCAAAAGAACAATAGATTGAAATGCTGCCCAAGCAATTCACAGTGGTTAGATTGTTGTCATGCATTCCTTCCATCGTCTTTTGTGTGTTTGATGTGATGCCCTAAGTGGCAGGGTTTGCCTAGACATGAGTGTCCTTGCTCACAGCGCCACTGGAACCAAACTACATCTGAATGATGAGCCCCAGTCAGGAGGAAACCAATATGGGGCTGCTTGTATTCCGGTTCAAGGATGGCCTGACCTAGAAGATTAGGCTGGAATGTTGCTATTAGAGCAGAGGCAAGACTTATTTGCCTACGGCGGTGTACACACTGATGTGGCATCGTTAACAGAATATTGGGCAGGAATCCTACCGGAATGATAGGCAGGATTTATACTTGTTACAAGCACTCCTCCCATCACTTTTTGCGTTTTTGACTGTTAGAATGTATTTTTCTCTAACCTAAACCCACTTGTGTCTAGAGATTAATCAGTACCCTGTGCTAAATATGTGCAAAGGATTAACCTGATACATTGATGTCACAAGGATATGAGTATCTCAGTCATTTGCCAATGTTTCAGCAAGTGTCAGAATGTATTTGTCATTGCATTACTGGTGATTAGGTTATAGCTCATCACAAGGAGCCTCATCACATGTGCAGCAACTTTAATGAGGAGAGAAGAGTTAGGTATGTTACCCCACAGCAGATATATATATATATATTGTATTGTAATTGTATTTATATAGCGCATACTACCCCTGAGAAGGTGTCAAAGTGCTTTTTGGTGAGCAGCATGCTACTCTGGAACCCAAAAAGGATAAGTGGTGGATTAGTATGGTGAAATTTGAGATAATTTGAGCAATGGACATGTTATTCCTTTAGTTGGTTTTAAAATGATAATGAGTGGATAGAAGAGGGAAGAGTCTAGAGAGTATTTTTTGGGAGATGAGATAATAGTAGTAAAATGAGGTTTGGGCTGAGTATAAGGAGAGCTGGAGGAGGGGAGAATCTGTAGAAATGGATTCGGTATATCATAGTAGTAAAATGAGTGTTGGGATAAGTCAAAGGAGGGATAAGTGAGGGGAAAATTTAGATAGGGTGTTTGGGAGATCATACATAGTATTAATATGAGGTTTGGGGTGATCCAAGGAGGGATAGTGGCAAGGCGGGATAAAGGAGGGAAGAGTCTGCAAAGGGTTATTTTAAAGATCATAGTAGCAAAATTAGGTTTGGTATGAGTCAGAGAGTAGAGGTAGAGGATATATTGAGAGAGGTTTAGGGTGAAATACAGGGTAGTGCATTGGAGAGAACATGGCTAAAACATATTTTTAAAGATTACATCTGTTGCTTAGGTGAAACCTATTGGATTTGCCAATGTTTGTTTTAATGTAACTTTAAAAAAGAAATTATTGGGGTTTTCAGGTGTTATAAGGAGCATTACAGGTTATGACCGTATGCATTAAAGCACATTATAGAAGAATTACCCTTGTAGTCCAGAGGCATAGCAGATTATTCAATTTTATGCAGTAAACCTCAGACGGTGACAGTAGGCGGGCCTAAAAGCTTCATGTTACCCCTATGGTAGATGTTGCATTATTGTGTCTCACCCATAAGTGAAATTAAACTGTTAACTTTGATCAAACACTGGGGGTGTGGGGACAAGGGTGGGCGGCAAGGATAGGGGTCGCTGTTCTAGTACTGTGTTGGCAACATGGAATGCAGGACTAGGCTCAGGGAGACTGCACTATGGTACTCCATTGAGCTAGACAGTGGTGGGATGGTGGGACTTTTTCAGAGGTGTGAGCAAAATGCCCCATTGCTGGGCGATAGGGCGTCGACAAATCAAATGCACCTCCTTATATTACAGTGCTTCCTCCTCTGCAGTGCCCCATTTGCACATATCCCCCACCCATGCCTCCACTGGGGTGCCCATGGTTTTCCGCCAGTGTAGAATGATTGAGCGCTTAGGTAAAAGTAGGGACAGGGCTGCGAAGCGTCTGTGCACCTCATGTTGCTTCCTGCACTTGAAAACGCCCATCGAGCAGGCTTCCCATGTGTATCTGTCCTGTAGACCTGTGACCTCCCTTAGGGTAGCATAGATGGTGCACAAGTAAGGTTGTAGGGCTAAGCAGGACCATAACATGTGGATAAGCATTATGTCGGGGGTTTGACATTGGGGCAAGCAAAGTGTGACTCTGGGAAAGTGGCTGGGGAGCTGCGCTGGTGTTAGGTTCAATGGAGGGTGAAGAGCTATGTTTTTGAAACACCAGTTTTGGGAGAATTTCTTTGGGAATTCTGAGGCCTTTTTCCCATTCTTTATCATGAAGCTTCCTCCCAAATTCCTTCTCCCACTTTTTGCGAAATATGTCTAGCGGTTCGGCTGACAACTCATATATGGCTTTGTACAGCCAGGTGAGGAGGTGACGACCTGGTTCCATGGTCAGTCGGGCCTGAGGCACCGGGTGTGTCATTGGTTCACCCCGGACAGATCGCAGCGGCACTGGCAGGAGTATATGAGTTGCCTGTGGATGAGGAACTGCTCTGGAGTGAACCTCCTCTCCTCAGCTAGTTGGGCAAAGAGGAGAAGCTGCCCCTCTGAGAAAAAGGCTTCCACTTCAAGAAACAAGCACCTGTTCCAGGCATGTAATTCCCCGGCTGTGTAATAGCCCTGAACTTGGGTGAAGCCGACTAGGAACAGAATAGGGTATAGTGCGGGGTGCCCCGGGAGAGATGATGTATCCTAGCCAATCTAGCTTTTGCTATCAACAATTGTATGGGGTAGGTCGGGACAGGCAGGGCCCTCAGTAGGAGAAGGCGGCAAATTGCCAGCAGGGAGCCAGCTTCCGAGCACGCCTCCCCGAGATAGCACCCAGCCATCCAACAGGACAACCATTGAAGCTGCACCACCAGGAACCTAATCGCTTGAAGTGCCTCACTAGTACAACCAAGTATATAAGGCACAGCACACACATTTCATCTTTATCCCCTCCCACCTTCTTCTTCTAGAATTTCTAATTGAGCTGCATATCTTATTTTTCAGAATCGTAATATGACATGCGTTCTACTTCTAATCAATGTCTGTTTCATGGTTAAACCTGTGACTGAGGGGAAGAGTCTGGAAGACTCATTGTGTTACTGCATTTATAACAGAAACCTGCTTAAAGGGGACTTGGACCCTGAACTTACATTCCTCCTGGTTATCTTATCTTTTCAAATCAGCCAACCGACCCTTGCGATTATTCACAAAATTAGATTTTTAGTCTCCTCATAGACTATGAAGTCCCTTTCCTTTACAGTATATATTCTCAAAATTTCTCATTCAAAAATTCAATTAATAAAAATAAATCCAATAAAATGGTATTAATTTACAGACTCTCTGGCCCTCTGAAGAAAGTTATTACTTCAATACGGCAGTCAAGCTCTCTAGTCTAGAAACTAATAATTCTATCTTGCTTTAAGATTTTAATTTCCAAGTGTACAGGGAATCTGACAAGGAATCCACAGAGTTGCTATTTATTCAGCTTCTGATTTGCTGTAAATTGTAAAAGGGCCAACGCACTTAGCAGGCCATATTCTTGCCCATATTGAGTCCTGCCAAGCTTCAGTCAACACTCTTTTTACTCAAGGGGAGAGGCCAAAATAAAAAACAATGAGTCGTCCAACATTTCTGATCACTCATGGTCTAAATTGGACCATCCTAAATTGATCACCTGCTTAGAGCATACTGTGTCTGAGCCTCCTGGTAGCGTCAACAACTATGTAGATTAGTTTATTGAATAGTTCACTAATGCTCTATAGGGCATCTTTCTTGTGATGTCCTTTATTACCTTTCCTAAGAAGTCCTTTGTGTCCCAGCGTTCTACACCATCTGCTTCTTGGTATACAACAGACCTGACTCTGGCCAAGAGGAAATGTTGTAATATAAAAAACAGGGATTATGCTCAAGGGTGTCTAGGGATTCAGCCATCAATTGGGTGCATTTTCTTAACCATTGAGGGCCTCTTCCAGACCACAAGCTGTAGGTAAACTCAGGATGGCATTTTGAAAAAGAGCATTTCCATTCAAAGGCTATTATTAAATTCAACAACATACAGTCAATGATCCCCATCAGTGATTCAAATCCAATAGTAACTTCCTTAATTGTTTAAATCACTGAAGCTTTAATCATCTAAACTTTGCACCAATTCCACTGCTAAGAGTACTCCAAAACATACCTGTTAGCAATGACATCACCCATCATCTCAAATATCACTTTAACCACAAATTGACATCTTAAATGTCATCTTGAAGTACTACAGGCTTATATTCGAGAGTTTGACTTAACTTTCTAAGCAAAATGTTTCAACTGTATATGGCGACAGTAGTTGCTTTGTTGATCTTTTTTCATACTGGGAAGCACACTTGATGTTTCATGCTATACCATTGTCCTGATTTACTTTTGTCATGAAGGGCTCCATATCTAGATCTACTGTTTCTGTCTGTTTCTTGTCAAATCTTCACAGTATTTTCACTGAGAAACAGGAGGGTACATAGAACCATACTCCAGAAATAGTGGGAGTATAACAGCATGCCTGAGAGACATAGAGACAGACATCAAAATGTAGAGAAAGACATTGGTAATTCAAAATAGAGATATGTTACAATGTGGGAGACCATAGACCACTCCTTTCATTTATGTATCATATTTCATGGATCAATTTCCAAAGCTCCAAGGATGAAATATGACTTGTAGTAGTGGTTCACTGTGAAGATGTTCTTGTGTCATATTTTTTCAATTTGTCATCTTCTGATTTATCCATTTGCCTATGAACTATTCGTTTTTACTGTTTCCAGTGATTCTAGGATGGTGTCATAGGTATTGCTCATCATCATTAAATGCCTTGCTAGTTTTCCTACAGTCTGTATCAGAAACAAAAGATTGCTGTGGTCATAATAAGCCATTTTGTATCTTGACATTTTTATTCAAACTTTTGGTTCTTCTTTCTTATTCTAGTATTGGAATCATCCTAGATATTATATAAATCCAATGGTAAATTCCAATTAAAATGAATATATAAGTCTATTAGTCATCATAGTCTTATAGCAAAATGTATAGATCTTGTGGTTCTAGGGAACAGTAACCTTTTGCCCTGTTCAAGGTGGCATAGATTCCCTGGATTATTACCCCTTCCCTTGGCAATTAGAAATGGGATAGGGCTGCTCAGTGGCTATGGAAATGGTGTCAATTTGTAATTAGGTTTCTGCTCTTTTATAATTATTGAGGCAACCTTTAATACTCTTGCGTCCATTAACCTGTGCCCAAACATTTCTTATTTACTAGATTCTCATTAAATTTAAGATTTGTTCTTTGTTCACTGATAAAATAAATCACTCATTATTAACACCTTTTTGTCCTTGTCGGACTGATGTGGCAATTCCTGTTCACAAGCCACCTTAGTTCACCTGACTCTGTTCTAGAAATGAAGGTCACTACTGGATGAGCACATAGGTTAAAATATATTCAAATTCAAACAATAATACACATTACATTTTGAATGGTTTCAAAAAGCTTTGCTTTAACACATAAACAATTTTTTACATACTAATCAATGGATTAATTTTCCAACAATCTTACATAACATTATTTTGGGACTTGAATACATTCTCAATGTTATTAATGCAATGGCAAAGTACGACTTGTGTATAAATCGCAATGCATTTTGGGTGATTCCACCATTCTTCAGGGGCAGTTCTGCACTGAATTATGCTGCCTGAATCTCAGCTGAAAAGCTCTGCATGTCCTCCTGAAAGGAAAATGTTAAAACCTTGGGCAAGCTCAAAACGCTCAGCTGAACCTTGAACTCAAGTTCTTAGACAAATGAGTCAACTCTCTGCTGCTGGAAGCAGCAACGTATGTCGTGTTGCAAATGTCACCATGATGCGTGTGACTTGTAGATCTAGATTACTCTTGAGTGCAGAATATCTTCTTTGCATAATAATTTCTTGTTAGCAATCCAGGATGTGCAGATTGTATTTTAATGTATTTTAATTGGTTGTGAAGAGCGATGCAATTTGCAATGTAATCTATGAACCAAGGAGTCGCATTGCAAATTTTACATTCACACAGAGTCTCAAAATGACCTGCCTAATGTATAAGAATTAGTTAGAACACAGTTTGCAAACCCTGTGAATGGCTTTGAATGCAGGGATAATGGTCTGCAAGAGACAGCAAACCTGTGTTCTTGTATTTGCTTTGCTTAATGTGAAACATCTTTAAGCAGCCTTTTGTCTAGTCAAAGAACAAGTGATGATTTACATTGTTTTTGCCTTTTTGGGAAGACATGGAAGGAGTAGGCTGTGGTAACGTGATCCACTGCCTACTTTCCTGATTGAACAAATGTCTGCTCCCATGAGGTTGAAAACTACTGATACATTTAATTTGGATTTCTAATGAGAAGCGCATACCACTTTGTGCCTTCTCTTCATGATTCAAAATGAGCCTTGAGATGTATTTTATGAATTGGAGTCCCTTTAGTACATTATAACAGCATTTGGTAACTCGCAACACCTAAGATTTTGGTAACTGCTAACTTTGTGACTGCATGACAGTATTTTATATTAGGGTTTATGAGTGAAGATGAAAGATGTTATTTACTCTTACCATACTTCATTTGGAAGTGTCATACATGCCCAAGTGTATTTCTTATCCCATGTTAGGTATGTCAGCATTAAGTATAAAATATCTCATCATCATCATTATCATCACAAACTTTATTTGCAATACCTAAAATGCATAAAAGTACATATAAAAAAGCAGTTAAGATCATCCTATGCAATACATAATTAATCATAATATTTAAAATGTTTTTGTCCAGTGCGAATCATCCAAGCATTAATACAGGCTCCAAATATCCAATCCTTTAGACTTGAACTACATTATGTAACTCATATAAAATTCATCTTCATCAGTTGATCACATATTCCTAAGACTATAAAAATTATTTTAAGACTTGTTGCAATGACTCTCGATTCTTTAGAGCAGCCCATAAAAATGATGCAATTATGTGAAAAGATGGCCTGGTATATGATATCCACTAATGCAAGTGGGCACCTTACACCAGTCCAGGCAACCCTTATGGTGATTTAAGAGGTCTCAGACAACCTTAGAACGCTTTCTCTCTGATTTATCCAAGGAATTTGTAGTGCGGACAGATGCTTCAGAGCATGATGTGGGAGCTGTACTCTCACAATTGAATGACGAGGGCTTGGATCAACCAGTAGCTTTCATTAGCTGGAGGCTACTTCCCAGGGAACAGAGGAGGATTGCAATTGAGAGGGAAGCTTTTGCTGTGCAATGGCCGCTGAAGAAGTTGAGGCCTTACTTGTTTGGGACTCACTTGCTGGTTCAGACAGACCACAGGCCCCTCAGATGGTTGATGCAGATGAAAGGTGAGAACCCAAAACTGTTGAGGTGGTCCATCTCCCTACATGGAATGGACGTCACGATGGAACACCGCCCTGGAACAGAACATGCCAATGCTGACGGTCTGTCCAGATTTTTCTGCCTTAGTGATGAGCACTCCAATGAGGGTGGGTAGTTCCCCCCCCACTTTTCGGCTGGGAGGGACACGTGTCAGACCTGGCATTTCTTGGTGTGATTACCCCAGACTTTTTGCCTCTACCTCCTCTATTTGTGACACACTTAGATGCTTTGGACACTTTGCCACTGCTAAACAGTATCAATATGCAAGTGCTCCCTGTATAAAGTGTAATGGTAATTGGTTGTCCATGATTGGTATGTTTGCCTTACTAGTAAATTCCCTAGTAAAGTGCACAATGTGTGCCAGAGCTGGTAATGCAAATGCTACTAGTGGGCCTGCAGCTCTAATTGTACCACCCACACAAGTAGCCTTAAAAAGAGATCTCAGGCCTGCCATTGCAGTGCCTGCGCTCAGTTTGTTAAACTGCCATGTTGTCCTCACAAGTGCACCCACTTGCCAGACCTTACCCTTCCCTTTCTATGTACATCAGATACCCCTATGGTAGGTTCAGGGTACCCCCTGGGCAAGGTGTAGTGCACGTAAAAGGTAGGACATGTACTAAGGTGTGTACTATGTCCTGACAGTGAAATTATCTTCATTTCGTTTTTCCCTGTTGAAAGGCCATCTTGCCCCATAGGATAGAATGGGAAGGCTATGCAATATGTTTTCCAGCCTATCTTACCAAAGGCTTAAGATGGAGAGGTGAAGTTTAGTGTGCCTAAACTCACAATGTAACAACACATCTTTTTATGACGGTGGTTTTTTCTTTGTGTGTTTAGAAGCCACTCTTTTAGAAGTGGCTGGATCTTTGTTCCCTAAAATTTCTGTGTGCCTCTGCCTGGTTGTGGATTGGCTGTCTGGATTTGAATGCGATAGGATCTAGGGAATGTCATGACCCAGGAGAAGAGGTGAGACAGAAACAGGCTGACCTGCATCTGGTGTGTAGGGGTAGGAGTAGTCCCTAGAATATTAACCTTTTCTCTTTTTATAATTGTATAATATTCTCAGATTTTTAGAAAAGTATTTCTTTTAATTTAAATGTACAGATGTTATATTACTAAGAAATTGTGCTTTTTTTGTATGACTACCATATGCAATGATTTTAATTAATTATGCATAATAAAATTACTTACTTACTAGTCCCTAGAGGTGAAGAAGCCTGGAGTCCAAGCGAGGATCAGCAATGCTGTGTGTGATTTTTGCAGCCTGAACCCTTTGTGAGGATTGTCCAGTTATCGTGTGCACTGGTATGCAAGTGAGTCTCAGCTACGCTGTGTGCGTGTGCTTTGTGCAGCGTGAGACCTTTGTGTGGAGTGCCCAGTGATCGTGCACCCGAAGCTCAAGGGAGTCTCAGCGATGCTGTGTGCATGTGCCCTCTGGCAGCCTGAGATCTTCGTAGCAGTAGCGGCCAAGACCGGCAGTCCAGGCAGAGGTGAGCCACCGGCCTGAGCCCGACTTTGCCAATTCACAAATTTGCATCGGAGGACCAAGTCGCAGGACGAGGAGAGGAGAGTGGGTTCGTTCCCCCCAGGTAACGTGTGTCGACTCCTGGGACAGGGTGCGGGCTTGAGGGAGATGCTCTTGGCCTCTCTCTCATTCCAGCAGTGCGAGCCTCTGCTTCGGCTCGTATCGCGGCCCGTATTGCTAAGGGAGTGGCTGTACCCAGGGCCAGAGTGCGGAGCTGCACTTTTTGTTACACCATACCCGTGTTGGGGGCAACTGTTGACAGAGGCTGACTGTGAGTCAGAAGGATTGGCAGAGAGACCGTCTAAGGCACCGTGATCGGTGCCGGAGTGTATTACGCATTAGCTTATTTCTGCATAACGGAGTACCTGATTGTCGTATTACACATTGCATCAGGCTCTTATTAACCCCCTCCAGAATGTATATCGCTACATGCTGGCCTTAAGGCACCAAACTAGGCGTTTCAGGCAACTCGCTCAGGCGAATCTGGAAGCCAGCCAGGAAGAGATGAAACGGTGGTACGACCAGAATGCCACTCTGGTCGAGTTTCAACCTGGGCAAAAAGTGTGGGTGATGGTGCCAGTGGAGCCTTGCGCGCTCCAGGGCAAGTGGACTGGGCCTTATGAGGTGGTGGAGCACAGGTACGATGTGACCTACTTGGTTCACTTACGGTCTCCTAGGAACCCCTTTGAGGGTCATCCATGTGAACAACCTCAAACCACACTGTAAGAGGTCTAAGGTGACCATGCTCTTGACTACCGATGACGGGGCGGAAGAGGAGAGTGAACCTCTTCCTGACCTCCTGTCAGCCAAGGAGAAGGATGGGTCAGTGGATGGCGTGAACCTCTCGCCTACCCTGACCCCGGAATAGCAGAGGGACTGTCACCAGGTATTTGGTCAGTTCGCCTCCCTGTTCTCCCTGACCCCAGGAGTCACCCATTGGTGTGTCCATGATGTGGACACTGGAGACAGTCTACCTGTAAAACTAAACTTTTACAGAGTAGCTGATAAGGTCAGGGCCAGCATCAAGGAGGAGGTGTCCAAGATGCTGGCGCTAGGGGTGATTGAGCCATCCAGCAGCTCCTTGTGCCAAAAGCTGCTGCGCCTGGTGCCACCCCAGAACTTTGGTTCTGTGTGGATTACCGTGGGCTCAATGCGGTCACTAAGACTGGCGCTCACCCCATCCCCAGAGCTGATGAGCTCGTGGATTGGCTGGGAGCTGCCCGGTACCTCAGTACATTTGACTTGACATCTGGGAACTGGCAGATTGCCTTGACCGAGGGGGCCAAGGAGAGGTCAGCATTCTCAACGCCTGAGGGGCACTACCAGTTTAGAGTTATGCCCTTTGGGTTGAAGAACACCCCTGCCACCTTCCAGAGACTGGTTAACCAGGTGCTGAGTGGGCTGGAGTAATCCAACGCCACCTACCTGGATGACATTGCTGTGTTCAGCGTCAGTTGGGGAGAACATTTGCAACACCTCTGTGAAGTGTTGAAGGCCTCGCAGAGGGTGGGCCTAACTATCAAGGCGAGTAAGTGCCAGATAGGGCAGGGTTCTGTGGTGTACTTAGGACACCAGGTAGGGAGCGGCCTGGTGGCGCCCCTACAGGCAAAGATTGATACCATTCTGGCTTGGGAACCCCCTATGACCCAGACAGGAGTGAGGTCCTTTCTAGGACTCACTCGGTATTACCAACAGTTCGTGAAGGGGTATGACACCATTGTTGCCCCCTTGACAGAACTGACGTCAAAGATACAGCCCAAGAACGTGATCTGGACTGATGCCTGCCAGACCGCTTTTGATGCCCTGAAGACTGCCATGTGCACTGCGCCCATGCACAAGGCGCCTGATTTCTCCAAGGAATTTGTAGTGCGGACAGATGCTTCAGAGCATGATGTGGGAGCTGTACTCTCACAATTGGATGACGAGGGCTTGGATCAACCAGTAGCTTTCATTAGCTGGAGGCTACTTCCCAGGGATCAGAGGAGGATTGCAATTGAGAGGGAAGCTTTCGCTGTGCAATGGCCGCTGAAGAAGTTGAGGCCTTACTTGTTTGGGACTCACTTGCTGGTTCAGACAGACCACAGGCCCCTCAGATGGTTGATGCAGATGAAAGGTGAGAACCCAAAACTGTTGAGGTGGTCCATCTCCCTACATGGAATGGACGTCACGATGGAACACCGCCCTGGAACAGAACACGCCAATGCTGACGGTCTGTCCAGATTTTTCTGCCTTAGTGATGAGCACTCCAATGAGGGTGGGTAGTTCCCCCCCCACTTTTCGGCTGGGGGGGACACGTGTCAGACCTGGCATTTCTTGGTGTGATTACCCCAGACTTTTTGCCTCTACCTCCTCTATTTGTGACACACTTAGATGCTTTGGACACTTTGCCACTGCTAAACAGTATCAATATGCAAGTGCTCCCTGTATAAAGTGTAATGGTAATTGGTTGTCCATGATTGGTATGTTTGCCTTACTAGTAAATTCCCTAGTAAAGTGCACAATGTGTGCCAGAGCTGGTAATGCAAATGCTACTAGTGGGCCTGCAGCTCTAATTGTACCACCCACACAAGTAGCCTTAAAAAGGGACCTCAGGCCTGCCATTGTATTGCCTGCGCTCAGTTTGTTAAACTGCCATGTTGTCCTCACAAGTGCACCCACTTGCCAGACCTTACCCTTCCCTTTCTATGTACATCAGATACCCCTATGGTAGGTTCAGGGTACCCCCTGGGCAAGCTGTAGTGCACGTAAAAGGTAGGATATGTACTAAGGTGTGTACTATGTCCTGACAGTGAAATTATCTTCATTTCGTTTTTCCCTGTTGAAAGGCCATCTTGCCCCATAGGATAGAATGGGAAGGCTATGCAATATGTTTTCCAGCCTATCTTACCAAAGGCTTAAGATGGAGAGGTGAAGTTTAGTGTGCCTAAACTCACAATGTAACAACACATCTTTTTATGAAGGTGGTTTTTGCATTGTGTGTTTAGAAGCCACTCTTTTAGAAGTGGCTGGATCTTTGTGCCCTAACATTTCTGTGTGCCTCTGCCTGGTTGTGGATTGGCTGTCTGGATTTGAAAGCGATAGGATCTAGGGAATGTCATGACCCAGGAGAAGAGGTGAGACAGAAACAGGCTGACCTGCATCTGGTGTGTAGGGGTAGGAGTAGTCCCTAGAATATTAACCTTTTCTCTTTTTATAATTGTATAATATTCTCTGATTTTTAGAAAAGTGTTTCTTTTAATTTAAATGTACAGATGTTATATTACTAAGAAATTGTGCTTTTTTTGTATGACTACCATATGCAATGATTTTAATTAATTATGCATAATAAAATTACTTACTTACTAGTCCCTAGAGGTGAAGAAGCCTGGAGTCCAAGCGAAGATCAGCAATGCTGTGTGTGCTTTTTGCAGCCTGAACCCTTTGTGAGGATTGTCCAGTTATCGTGTGCACTGGTATGCAAGTGAGTCTCAGCTACGCTGTGTGCGTGTGCTTTGTGCAGCGTGAGACCTTTGTGTGGAGTGCCCAGTGATCGTGCACCCGAAGCTCAAGGGAGTCTCAGCGATGCTGTGTGCATGTGCCCTCTGGCAGCCTGAGATCTTCATAGCAGTAGCGGCCAAGACCGGCAGTCCCGGCAGAGGTGAGCCACCGGCCTGAGCCCGACTTTGCCAATTCACAAATTTGCATCGGAGGCCCAAGTCGCAGGACGAGGAGAGGAGAGTGGGTTCGCTCCCCCCAGGTAACGTGTGTCGACTCTTGGGGCAGGGTGCGGGCTTGAGGGAGATGCTCTTGGCCTCTCTCTCATTCCAGCAGCGCGAGCCTCTGCTTCGGCTCGTATAGCGGCCCGTATTGCTAAGGGAGTGGCTGTACCCAGGGCCAGAGTGCGGAGCTGCACTTTTTGTTACACCATACCCGTGTTGGGGGCAACTGTTGACAGAGGCTGACTGTGAGTCAGAAGGATTGGCAGAGAGACTGTCTAAGGCACCGTGATCGGTGCCGGAGTGTATTACGCATTAGCTTATTTCTGCATAACGGAGTACCTGATTGTCGTATTACACATTGCATCATTTCTGCATAAGGGAGTACCTGATTAGTGTATTACGCATTGCATAATTCCTGCAAAATGAACTACCTGATTAGTGTATGACGCATGGCATTATTTCTACATAACAAACTACCTGATTGTCGTATGACGCATTGCATTAATTCTGCATAAGGAACTACCTGATTAGCGTATTACGCATTGCATTATTTCTGCATAACGACGTACTTGGTGGTTGTATTGCGCATTGCATTATTTTACATTGCAAAGTGCTTGATTGTTCTGTTACACATTGCAATATTTTTACATCGCAAAGTGCCTGATTGTTGCGTTACACATTGTATTATTGTTCCATTGCAAAAGTGCCTGATTCTAGCATTACAAATTGCATAACATGGTATTAGGATTACAGTGGAATGTTTAGAAGTGCTCATTAATATCGTCAAAACTTACAAGGGCTGGCTGGCCTAACAACCAGCCAGGAGAAATATTACACATACTCTCATGTTGGATATATATTGTGTGGTCTTATCGTGTCTCTTTTTATATAAAATGTATACTCGTTTATATAAAACTCGTGTGGAGTCTATTTGTGGTGTCATCGTTGGGTTGCTGTGAGAATGGTTGCAAATACTTTACACATTTGCCTTGAAGATAAGCCTGGCTGCTTTTGCCAAGCCACCAAGGGGGTGAGCGGGACTATCTCAGAAGGTGACCTTCCTTTTCCTGATGTGGAAACGCGGGTATCTATTTGGCCTAAGGTACCTATCTCAGCCAACCAGGGATCCCGGGTCCAACAATGTCCTTCCAGTTTGATCTAGAATTGAAGAGAACTCCTAGGTACATACATTTCTCCACCCGTTCTATTCTTTTTTTGCCCTTTTGAGAATTATCACCCACCTGTTTGAAACATCAACAACAACCATTACAAGAGTTTTTGCTTCATTTACATATAAAACTAATTCCGCCATAAATGAGGTATACTTCTCTATGAGAGTCTGCAAAACCATTGGTGTTCTCGCTAGTAAAGCTGCGTCGTACGCATAGAGAAAAAAAGGGAGCCTGAGAGACTCAATGATAGGGGAAGCCATACTGGTTTCCATCAGAACCTCATTTAGCTTGTTGGTAAAAAGAGCAAATAAAAAGGGGGCAAGGACACATCCCTGTCTTATGCCTTTTTCTATGTTAAAGGGTTTTGAACATTCACCCTATTTCCCATATTGAACAGTAGCTTTTTCTCCCATATACTGGGGGAAAGCTGCTGCTGAACAGCAGAATACTCAGACGCTAATTGGTAACTTCATTGGCTGCTCTTAAAGTTTTAAAAACGTATTTTATCCTGCTGTTCACTCTGCTCATTTGCACATTAAAAAATCTATTTTATCCTGCTGCTCATTCTGCTCATTTGCACATTAAAAAATCTATTACCTGTGATCACTTTGGTCCCCGCTAGCTCCCCTGCCCCGGTCCACCACGGCTGTGTGCCGATTGAGTGGAGGGCGATCCAGGGAGCAGCGGGTCCAATCGCGCGGCATTTCCAAACTCAGGGAGGGCGGAGCCAGGCTCCCGCGCTCTCCGCTAGAACAGACCGATGTGCCAGCGGACGTGCAGCATTACTGGGGGAAAGCTGCTGCTGAACAGCAGAACACTCAGACGATAATCGGTAACTTCATTGGCTGTTCTTAAAGTTTTAAAAACATATTTTATCCTGCTGCTCATTCTGCTCATTTGCACATTTAAAAATCTGTTTTATCCTGCTGCTCATTCTGCTCATTTTCACATTAAAAAATCTATTACCTGTGATCACTTTGGTCCCCGCTAGCTCCCCTGCCCCGGTCCACCACGGCTGTGTGCCGATTGAGTGGAGGGCGATCCAGGGAGCAGCGGATCCAATCGCGCGGCATTTCCAGTCTCAGGGAGGGCGGAGCCAGGCTCCCGCACTCTCTGCTATAACAGACCAATGTGCCAGCGGACGCGCGCAGCAGGCGCGACGCTGGCACTCCAAAGGCGCGCCCAAGGCAAGCCCGTCTGCGCCTGTCAGCGACCGGACGGGTCTGGGGGAGAGAAACCCTGTCGGGGACAAACCGGACCTAAGCACCCAGAGATATACGAGAAATTCACTGCTAGCTCTTTCGCACCATTCAGGCTTTGACCGCTCCCGCTGCCTTAAAACTCGCCCGGGAGAAACGCATGGCCCATTCTCTTGCTATGCATGTAAATGGTGCAGTCTGGGACAAAGCCAGACAAGAAGGCAGATAGAACCCGACACCTTTAAACTGTCATGCATATACTATAATGCAAGATCAGTCCCAAAGCATTCTACCAATATTTGGGACACTCTTAATGAAAAAAATCCTGATCTTGTTTTTATTACAGAAACATGGCTGGACAAAAACAACTCCCCGGACGTTGCTAACGCCCTACCAGCCAACTGCAAAATTGTCAGCCAAGACAGGAAAGATCGAAAAGGGGGAGGGGTAGCGATACTGTTTAAAAACCATCTGACCTGCCTGACCATACAAGTAGCCCCTCAAGATGAGCTCGAAACACTATCCTTCCAAATACTCCACAAGGGTCTCACCTTACTCGCTGGTGCCGTGATATACAACACTCCTGGTTGACAAGTCAATCTGAGCACCAGGCTACTTACTCAACTCTTACCTGTCTGCATGAAACACAAGAACTACTTAGTAATAGGCGATTTTAATGTCCATTACGAAAAACTTGATCATCCGGTGGTCTCACAATTGGAGAGTGACCTGCAAATTCCCCAATTAAAGCAATGGATCAAGGAGCCCACTCACATTGCAGGGCATACCCTTGACCTACTTTTCACCAACATCGAATCCACTGTCATCCAGGAGATCAAACCACCAGTATGGACAGATCACTCACTAGCATCATTTTCATTGGAACTGCCAGCCAAACTAACGCATCCATGTAAGCCCAAAGAGACAAATAAGAGAGCGTGGAGGCTAGTTACTGAAACAACATTCCTACAACACTTTCCCCCCCTAATACCCTATTCCTGAATGAGCTCTCAACAAACTCAGCCGCAGCACACCTGGAGTCCGAAATCAAAACAACTTTGAACCAAATCGCCCCCAAACTTAAGCCCAGTCGATCAAAAAGACCTGTCACTGAGAAATGGTATACACCTCAACTCAAAGAACTTAAAAGAAAGTGCCAACACATCGAACATCAATGGAGACTGTCCAAACTAGAATTAGACAGATCTCGGTACAAATCTGAACTTAAAATGTACAATCACGCCATCAAAAATGCTAAAAAAAGCTACTTTGTGCAATGAATAAATGAAAACTGCAACTCAACCAAAGAGCTTTATAAAATAGTGAAAGAACTTTGCAAACCAAACAGCATGTCCCAAACCATTACCCCTCTGCAGAATTCTGCAAAAAAATTAGTAATTTCTTCTCGGACAAAATTAGCCAAATATACTCCACTTTTAATCCTACCACGGAAATAGATATCACGAATCAGAATATTCAGACCCCGCACCCAGAAGCAATGTCTGAAATGAGCAAATTCGCTCTCCTCACGGAACCCGAGGTGCTGAAGGCAATGGGCGAAGTTAAGTCAGGATCCCCCCTGGATCCCTGGCCACACTTCATTTTTGCTCGGACAGCCTCTACCCTCTGCCCATATGTCACCCAGCTTCTCAATAAATCACTCAACACTGCCACCATCCCAGATATTTGGAAACAGGCAGTAATTACTCCTCTGTTAAAACAGGCAGGGACAGATGTTCTCAATCCCGAAAACTACCGTCCAAACTCCCAACTCCCATACCTATCCGAAGTTCTAGAGAAATTGGTGAACAAACAATTAACCAATTACCTTGAATTTAACGTCCTACTGGACCCCTCGCAGACGGGCTTCAGGGCTACCAACAGCACCGAGGCAACACTACTGGCAGTATCAGACAACATCTGGTCCTGTACCGACCAGGGAGGAGCCATAACTCTGATACTTTTGGACCTGTCGGCAGCATTCGACACGGTCTCCCACAACAGACTGTTGGAAACCCTCTACAAAAAGGGAATCCACTCCACAGCGCTAAAATGGATTGGCTCGTTTCTCAACAACCGAACACAAATGGTCCGACTAGGTCAGTTCCAATCCAAACGCAAGATCATTGGCTGTGGTGTTCCACAGGGAGCATCGCTAAGCCCCACTTTATTTAACACCTACGTCTCATCCCTGGCGGAAATTAGCAGAAAATGGGGTATTGGCATTTGCTCCTATGCAGATGACACACAGCTAATGGTGGCCCTCGAAGAAAGGCCTGAAGCCACCAAAATAAAACTACATAACTGTCTCTCAGAAATGGCACAGCGGATGCAGAAGCACTGCCTAAAACTAAATGCAGGGAAAACTGAAATCCTGCTTTTTGGAGGGGCCAAGGGGATCTGGGATGCCACATGGTGGCCACAAACACTCGGGACTGCCCCAATCCCTAAGCATTGTGCAAAAATAGTAGGTATCCTCATTGATGACACCCTATCCATGAAGGACCATGTGCGGGCCCTTTGTGGTAAGGGTTTTGCCACCTTGAAACTGCTACACAGGCTTTTTCCCTGGATCCCACTAGACTGCAGAAGAACAGTCACGCAGGGCTTGCTTATGAGTCAGCTTGACTACGGCAATGCTCTATTTGTGGGCATGAACGAGTCTCTCTTCACTCGGTTACAGGTGCTCCAAAATGCCGCAGCCAAGCTGGTATGCAACAAAAACAGATTAAGCTCAGCATCAAAGTGCATGAAAGACCTGCACTGGCTTCCCATGCGCCAAAGAGCGTTTTTCAAACTACTCAGCCATGCTCACAGAGCACTATTCCAAAATGGCCCTAAAATACTACAGGGAAGACTCGAGTTCCATGTCCCAACAAGGAATCTGCGGTCCTCATATCTGGCACTAGCCAGAACTAAAGGTATAAAGAAAGTAAGGTCCGGAGGACGCTCCATCTCATACTTGGCAGCTAAGAGATGGAACGATCTCCCCACAGACCTACGCCTCACATCCAACTATCTGGAGTTTCGAAAAAAACTGAAAACTCATCTGTTCCCAAAAAATTAACACCTTTCTGCCTGTTCCAGCAGACTAATACCCTCGCTCCTGCTATCAGCGCCTTGATATCCCCTGGGATGAATGTTGTGCTCTATAAATAAATAAATAACTAAAATATACAGTTGTCTTATGAATACGATTATTGCATGCTCCAATCCCATATCTTCCATAATGGACCATAGTTTACTGTGTGCCACACAATCAACAGCTGTAGACAAATTCATGAAGGCCATACAGAAGTGGCCATTCTTTGCTATTGAATATTTTGCTACCAGCAGTGTTAAATTCAAACATTGTTCTATTGTCCCCTTTCCCTTCCTAAAGCCATATTGAACCATCGTAAGGGACTTCTTTTCTATTACCCACTCTTCCAGTCTATTTAACAGTAGCCGACCCATTAATTTGTTGTACAATCAATTAGGAGAATTGGTCTATAATTTGTTGGATTATGGCCACCCCCCTTCTTAAAAACAGGGATAAGTAAAGTTTGTTTCCAGAAGGGCAACAGACCTTTTTTTAGCTATTGTGTTAAAAACATTAATCAGCAGTGGAGCCCACATTAATTTGTTTAAAAGAAAAATATCGGCAGGAACCCCAACTGGGCCAGCAGCTCTCAGATAAGATGTTTGCGGGAGGGCAATCTCTATTTCCTCTAGTTCGAAAGAAAGATTTGGACAGCCTTCTGGAGGAATCCAAGCTACAACAGAAGAGTTACTATTCTTATTTTGAAATATCTTCTGATAATGAAAAACCCAAATATCTTCCTCAATGTATACATCTAATGAAGGTTCTCTCGCTTCTACAAGAAATGGGGCGTTAACCACCTACCAGAAGTATTTACTAACATTTCTTGCAGAGGCATTTCTCAAATTAGACCATGCTTCCTCTCTAAGTTGTTTGTCACTAATATCTCTAGCTGTTTTATAATTTAGACATTGATCCTGTATGAGTATTATCTTCACTGCTTATGGAGATTCGCCAGTGCCAGAGAGCAGTTTTTATCAAAACAATGGATTGGTGGGTGTTTCCTATTAGGATTTCCCCAAAAGCCCCCGACACCTGCTTAGGATTAGCCGTCTCATCCAAGTATGTCAGAAAATACTTATTATTCATGGAAAGTATTGTAGTGAGTAGCTTTTCATGTTCAACCTTTTCCCATTTAAGGGTGTAGCCATTTTTCCTTGCTAAGATTGGTTGTGGTGCTATCTTTTCAGCCAACTTTTTTTTATACCTTTCCAATGTAGTTTACAAAGGAGCGGGACATGATTGCTAAAGCCCGTCAGCTTAATCTGTATATTTTTTATGTTATCTAACAAATCAACCAAATAATTTAGTGGTCATTTGTTGAGCCTCGGGCTGCAGTTTGAAAAGTACAATCCATCAAACCAGACTGTGGATATATCCTATTTATTATTTCTAAATTCCAAACCATCAAGAGCCTATGCAGCATATTACCATAATTAGTATGGCTGTAATGAGTGATAGGATGGCCATTACAGTAAGTTACTCCACACAGCGGGGAATCGGAAGTCAAACAACCTTTAATGTTGAAATCACCAACAGATATAATTTTAGGAGGTTTAGGATGGTGATGCACAAGGTCATCAATTGCCCTCCCAAGGGCTTCTGCCACTGAAGATGGATTTTTAAAGTTGTTTTTATAATAATTCATTATAATTATTTCTCCGCTTGTTTGCCCATTACATAACAAAATGTGAAAATAGGGAGAATCATTCCAAAATGTTAGGATTTTAAAAAAGGTTTTATTGGTTAATAATCTCAGTAAACCTCCCTTTGCCCTTCCTATTCCTGAAAGCAGTGCCGGGGATTGGTAAGAGCAATAGCCATTTGGATATATGGGTCCCACCTCCCATGTTTCCTAAATACAGATAATATCAAATTGTGTCAATTCTTTTATCCATTCACTACTATCATTCTTATTATTATACCCAGCAATGTTCCATGACATTAGCCTGCAGACTGTTGTCTCTTCTCCCATTTCCACTTCTGACCCACTATCTATGTTTCTTGGATCAGGATTAGAAGGCCTAGACCCTTTTATCCCTGACATTATATCAGCAGTTAACCCAGTAGTTCCTTGACCGGATACCCGTTTAAGACATTCAGATTCTCTGGATCTCAAGAGTCAATCACAATTGTCCAGATTCTCCAAGGGGGCAAATATATTACTGGTATGTAAGCGAAAGGTTCTTCTTGAGGCAGACCAATTATTAATCATAGGAGGCATCAGATCTTCTCTTGATTATTGGAGTCTTTCGTCATACTGTGGTTATTAAAAAACCCCAAAGGTACAACGAGTATCTGTGATCCTCTCAAGGAAGCTACTGGGAGCTCTACTAGTAAATCCCCCACAAGCTGAGCACTGTCAAAATTAAGTACTATGCAGTTCCCATCAATATTTTTTCAGGCTTGAGTCAACCCAGGGATTTCATCTAGCCATAATCAGATGGCTTTGAATGTAGGGGCCCACTTTTGCAAATTTAGTTAGACAGTGACTCGCTTTGTCCATAAGCTGTATTGTAGACTCTTTCTATGATGGTCTTAAAACAGGTACGTTCACCATTATCATGGCAAAAGGGCAACCAGCTGGTGGTAGGCTTAGTGTTTTAGGTTTATTTTCAGACCAAGGGTAATGAACTCCTGATTGCTGGGTGATGCAAATACTCCGAGTTACTCCCCCTTGAGTTAATTTATACCCTTCTTCTCTAAATAATCCTTAGTTAAACGTAGGCCTTATGTCTGATATACCAGGAAGCATTAACCCGTGCTCCCATCAGTTGATGTCTTCACAAAGCGTGTAGTGGCCATGTTCTGTATCTGTGTGTTTTTGTCAGCAGGCCTTCCCTTTCCTTGGCCCTAGGAGCCCCATTTTCCTCCAGCATATTTTTGTGATTTTCTGCATTATCAACTTGATCGGGTAGTACCATGTTAAATGCAAATACAATGATGATGGATTATACCCAGATCAGTTGACTGGTGGTTAGTGCTTGCAATGTTCAACACTCTGTCCATCATCCCCTTTGGTTTTACTATCATGTTAAACCCAGATGAATGAGCTTAAGCTCCTTTGCTAGACCATTTCTACATTTGCCGCTCCATATTTTCCAAGCCTGTCAATATGGGTGCAAAAGGTGATTCAGCTTATTATATAAAATATCTAAATTGGCTATAGTACGGGCCAACATTTGTTTTTGCTTAACAGAGGGGAGTGAGTTATTGGTATCTTTCTTGGGATTTTTGCTTTAGGGGCAAAATATCTCATCAAGGGAGATTATGCAGTGTGCTACCAGACATATTGCAACAAAAAACCTTCAATAACAATTATAATAATATAATAATAAATGTTTTTCCACAGCACTTTGTACCACATTTGCCCGCGTTGTAAGAGTTCTAAATAACTGGGGTTACTTATGAATTCCCAAATGCTTGTCCAATTAACACAGTAACTTATGTAATCTTAAGTAATAACCATGGTGGTATTTCTACAATACAGTTACTCAGAAGAGACAATAACTCAGATGAGGCTGTATTTCTTATGCTTTTCTTACTTTATTGGAGAACTGGCACAAAAGACAGTAGGATAATATTAAGTTCACATTGAACAGCATGTGTTGTGTGGGTACTTTAATAGAAGGAAATATCTTGCAAACAAATTAAAAAGGGGGAGGATTGGGCAATCCTCATCAGAATCCTTCCACTGGTGCAAAGGCCAGAGACAGTGATCCCCTGGAAAGAGAAAACAGCAAAAAATACTGAACACATCACTGAGGAAAATTGAAGTGAATACAAATATGGCATAAAACAGAAGTAAAGATTTTTATTATACCATAATCTATTTTTAAAAAATTGTCACATTTAGTAATTAATCAAGAGTAGTTTATGGTATATCTCACAAGGGTTTTCACTAAAATAATGTAAAATGTCTTTTCAACAAAAGGTTTTCAATCAGTTTGTTTTTTTACCAATAGATTTCTATGCACAGGCCACAATGTAGTCCATCCCCGACAGTTAAACACTTTTTGTAATTGAATTGGACTAACCAACATAATCCTGGAGTCATGGGTTAAATGTTAGGTCCAATTGAACAATCTATTAGGATATTGACCCATTGTTTGTAACCAACAGCACACATTTTCATTATTAATTACATTCAGTAAGTTCTTTGCCATTGTGATAAATGTAAATTCATATAAAATAAATGAGTGAAACAATAAAAACATGATATCACATGATACCCAAGATTTAGTGAAGGACAAGCATTAGGTACTGTATTGAAATAAGAGGGACAAACTACTGTATTTTGCTGGAATATCACCAGAAACTAGTTTCCATAGTTTTGCCATCATATTTTCATAGTGTTTCTTCCTCATCGTATGTGTGTGGTGAAACAGTGTAGTGAAATCAATACTTATGGAATGGCACTCAGAATGAAGGTCATTGAGGTACCTTCCAGAGTGTTACATTCCCGGGTTAGGCCCATGTAGTGAGGCAGCTTATTCCTTACATCAAGGCACTGGCATAGGAAGAATGAGAAGCAGTCAAAGTAAGTAGGAGCTGAGATTAATCTAGTGTGAACAGGAGTAATCCATTTAGGGAAAAGGGGCAGATAGTATTTCATTTTCGCCACTGCTTTCAGCATTTAGCTGCTTGGGATCCCTCTGCATTGCCTAGAATTTCTTGGGCTCACCTATGTTGCATTAGCTGTGGCCTGGAGTTGTATAGACTGAGTTCAAAGCTCTTCATTACTATCCAATTTGTAGAGTGGCATGTTCAGGGACATTTCCATAGTGTCACTAATTGAGAACACGCACACTGAAATGCAAACCCATGTGGTGGATAGCTGGAACCAGTTTTGCAGAGGAATAGTTGCCCCATGTGGATAGTGCTAAGTGATGACAGAGCAGTGACAAGCATCCCTGACTGGAGTGCTGCTTCCCATACATCATCTTAGCAGCATCGTTCTCCCCTCTGACATGTACAGCCAATATGTAAACGGCTCCTCCCACCCTCCGGGTTTACTATGAAGATGTACCATCACAGGTGGACTTTATTCAGATATTTTACAGTAGATTGGCACACCATAACAGTAAATTGAGAACTCCTTGAGTCAAATGTAGGACCTTCTGCCAGGTTCAAATTAATAGAAACAGTTTTGGAGATCACATGACCCCTAGTATGAACACAAGGAAATAAAATAAACTGAAATTTAATGTAAAGCACAAGGGTGTGGAAGCTTCACTCCTCAATTCTTTTATCTAAAAGCAATCAAGCTGGTTGGCGCTAGTGTTGGCAGGCTGTGCAGTCACCGACATTCAGCAGCATCCAACCTGTGGTATCACTGGCAGGGACTAACACTTCACTTCCTTTTAGGAATGTCATCTGCATCTTTTGCCTATATAGAGAACACTGAGTGTTCAAGCCACTGAGATGAATGCGGTGCGACGATCTCAAGCAGCGGCAGCAGGCTCTGCGACGATACTCGTAGCGATGGGAATCTTCCCGCTCCGGGGGCGAACGCGACATTGACGTTGCAGCAGCGAGCGGCGCTGCGACGATCTTCGCGGCGACGGAAATGTTCTCGCTAAGCCGGCGGTGCATGAAAACGTTGCAGATCTTTTGCTTCTTTTCTCTTGGTCAGCTTCCCAACAGCAGGCACAACTTCCAGAGGCCCCACAATTGGATCAAGCACTCTAGGAAGGGCATAACTCACACAGCAGAGTTCAGGGGGAAGCTGGGGGTGAAGTCCTTTTGTTCCTGGGACTTCTTAACAGGAGGCCAGCTCTACTCAGGCCCTTGGAGATTCCTTCAAGCCAGGGGACACAGCACACAGCAAAGTCCTTCCCCTCTCCTTGGCAGCAAAGCAACTGCAGGTCAGCCTTACAGCAGGTCAGTCCTTCTTCTTCAGTCTTCCAGCTTTCTCCTTGGCAGAGGTTCCTTCTTGATTCCAGGATGATCTAATTTCTTGGGATCAGGGTCCCAATATTTATACCCCAAAATCCTTTGTCCTCTGAGGGCAGAGGGACCTTTGCCCAGTCCAAACCATTTCTGGAGCACTCTGTTTACATTACTCCTTCTTTCCTTTCACAGTGCAGGGCAGAAACATCAGACGCCCACAGGAGGTAGAGCCAGCATTGTGGAGGGAAAGCACAGCCCTGGAGCACTTTGTTGACATGATTCCTTCTCTCCTTTCACAGTGCAGGGCAGAGACATCAGACGCACTACCGGGGGTGGAGCCAGCTCTGTGGGGGGCAGGCACTGTCCTATTCAGGTCCTATGCAGATCTCTCTATTCAGCCCTGTGCTGACTCACCCTGTCTCCGGTTTGGATGGTTAGACAAGAAAATACCTACTTTCTAAAAGTGGTATTTTCAAACACAGAATGTTAAAACCAACTTCACTAAAAGATGTATTTTATCATTCTGAGTTCAGGCATACTAAACCCGAATTTCTACCATGTTCCCTGAGTCAGTTTAGGATTATAAGATGTAATAATCAAACTGCTCATTCTGGCCTATGGAGAACAGGTAGCCTTGCAATAGTGAAAAACGAAATCCAGCACAGCGTCAAAAATACAAGAGGTAGAGGCAAAAAAGTCAGGGGAAACCACGCCAAAGATGCCAGGTCTAACAGTCACTAATATGGCTGGAAAATGAAGTTGCTAAATCCATGCACACAAGATTTATAAAATGTGAAACATCTGACATGTGTGTTGTACAAAAGTATTCTGTAAAGTTTTTATGAGTTGGGTGTAAGGATGAAGGGGTGGAACCTTTAAAGAAATGTAAACATTAAAAACAAGCAAGCAGTGGCAAAGCAAATAGGTTTGAACTTTGTATGGCTTGTGGAAGGGGAAACATAACATCTCTTTTATTAAAGCACAGACAAACATCTGAAAATGCATGCCACAAGAAAAAGTGTAGCACTACTTTATCCGTTTTTCAGCTGCTCATGTTAGCACCCACTGTTTCCAGGCCACTCTCTGACTGATTTTAGATGTATAATGCTCTCTCATGTAGTCTAGTGGAGGTAGGAGGACACAAGCAAGTAGCCTATAGAAGAATAGTGAGACTAAGATACTCCTGTGGGCTGATTGAAGGTTGACTGTGTCTTAAGTTGTCATTTCCAAAGCAAAAGAAGCTAATCACTGATGATGTTATTGCCATGAATGGAACAAGCGCCAAACATGCCAAACCTAAATATTGAGCAAGAGAGTAGTTGGCATTTAGAATTTTGTAAATTAATTGAATGGCTACAATATGGGAGATATGGTAGACTTCAGGGGCGTATTGAATACTCTTTCAGCAAATAGGGGAATTTACATCAAAATAGACGGAGGCAATGTGTGATAACGTTGGTGCAAAGTCCACTGACTAATAAAAATCAAAGAATTGCAAGGCATTATGTGTCATATGTTATACATTTTATAGTTCTACACATGATTATAGAACACAATGCGGGATTTTAATAAATTACTCAAGTTTCTCTAATAATTCCAGAAGTAGGTATTTATGCAGTGCATATGTACCACATGCATGGATGAGGTGCGAATGGAAATGTTTTTAATTACTGCAAAATGAAACGTGTGCATTGCATAAATTATGTATTCTTGTTTTACTCTGCCAATTAGGGTTGGTTAGGGATACCACCAGTGTTTCTAGCAGTGGACCTGGCTCCATTCCTTTTGTTGTTAGGGGTTTATCATGGCAAAAATTGCATTTCTGGTCTGAAGAGTTTCAGAAGTTGCCCTTTTATTCAGCATTGGTTTTCATCCTTTAGTCTTTTTATTTGGATGAGAGTTGGTACCACGTGGTGGTTATTACAACAGTCCTTTGACTACCTTTGGGATGATTGAAGAAATGGAAAGAACTGCCAAGTGTGAGCCACGTGGTCTGATTTGTGTATAAGCTAGATATTGTCTTAAGTGATGCATTTTATTGGTATTATCTCTTTGTCAGTCACATAGATGGATTGAATTGTTGTAACCCCCATGGCAAGAGGTGGGGTACAAGGATGATCTCATGAAAACTGCTGCACATGTTTATAATTTTAACAAAACGTTTGCGTTACCTGAATTCATCTGCCAAGAAGGCCACCACCAACAAGACCACCACTGAGAAGGCCACCAGTGATGCCCTAGTATTGAAGACAAAGAGTATTATTATTCGAGAGAAGTTAGTTTCGGGAAAATGAAATCTTAGAAGACAACATTATCAGCTTAGGGGGAAATCATTCTGGTTGTCACCGACATTATTCCACAATGAGAAGGCTGAGACCCAGGGGCCTGCTTGACCTGAACACTGTGCTGTACTGTTTTTCACTAGCTCCTCTTATGAGATAGAATTTCAACATAATCATGATCTAGCAGTGTTTAATAAAAGCACACACAAAAACATAATTGTACATTGTTTTCATGACTTTGAATATTAGGTTTTATAAGTACTCAGCTGAACAGTAATGCAATTGGAAGAATTAACAGATAATGTGGTGCTGTAAGGGCTTGTAATTTGTGATTAGGTTTCCTGCAGAGGCACCTCCCCCACTGACCTCTCTTGCTGAGTTTTACTGGGACTGGCTAAGTTAGTGTGAGTCTCTGATGACTGATGTTCATAGCAGGTACCCTACTGAACAGTTGGTAAAACTGATGTTGGACAACCCTACATATTTTCTCAAATAAAACACTACTTCACTGCCTTGAAACAACACTTACAATCTGTGTGGAGAAAAGTTACAGAACCACTGGTCCTAAATGAGTTGGTTAGTATTTTACACAGTGAGGACGCATAACCACACCATATAATATACTTAATTTCCTAACTGAGTTACCAAATTGCAATCAGAGACATTGGTCATTAATTCTATATTATTGTTGTATATAAACACAGCATTTTAGTAAGTGTTCTGCTGTTTGAGACAAGGGCATGTCATCTTAAATGTGACTATAACCTGAGAGCCACCAAAATATTCACTTTCCAGGACGATCTATTTAGGTTATCACACTTTAGAAGAAGAGAAAATACCTGCTATATTATAGTTTTTGCAAGCTTTAAACTGTTGAGGGATTTTCTTTATCTAGGAATGATGTCCAGCTCAGGAAATTATTTCAACAGTTCTTAATGTACTGGGTACTAGTGCTGATGAGGAATCACCCAATCATGAAATTTTAAGCCAGACGATATGAGTCAACATAACATCATCATTGTTATTATAAGTATTATGACTATTCAAGAAATATCCACAATTATTATAGAGTTTATTTGATAACCAATTTGTATTTCTCTCTAACATGTAAATGTGTTAGAAAAAGAAAAAGAATGATACTGTCATCACCAACAGTGTCGTTGTTCTCTCCAAATATTATAGATTTTAGTTTAAATTCAAATAGTTGACCTGCAATTGATATTTATATCACAACAGACAAACGCATGTAATATAATTTTACATTTGAGACTAGTCACGCCAATAATAGGAAATTCGGTCACTTAAATATCCACTTCTACTTTGTAAAGATACTTGAAAATTAATTTAAAGGATGGATAAAATATACATTAGGGTTTGGAGTTGAAAAACTGAGTCTGTGAAGAGAAGCACACTGTTAGACAGCGAGGAAGAGTAATAAACAGTAAGGGGAGGGGAGATTATGGAGATTATGGATGAGAGAGTGGAAAATCTGATTGAGAGAAGATGAGACTGGAAAATGGAAGAGGACATTGGGAGAGGGAACGCCTTGTATGTCAGCTCAATCATTCCAGACTGTCGTAACTTTGGAAATTACCGTAGTAAATTAGGATGATAATCTGATTAAAAGAAGTCTGTGGTTTATTTTCAGGTGACCAGACAACATGAGCGAAAGTTAAATGACTTACCCCGAGGCTTAAACGTCCTGTCAGATCCCCCTAAAAACGCAAAGATATTGTGACTGCATTGAAAATAAGACATTGAACACATAGCATCTTTCTACATGATCACAATTTATTGTTGTTTTGATGCAAACTGTATTTACAGATGCTTGTTTTACAGAATAATACGAGGTATTGATTTGGTGAAAAAGACATACTTTGATATTCTGAGTTGTACATTATATTCAGCAGCTAAAATTGTAAATTATATATCTGTGCAGCATGCATGTTAAGCAATATCTGTCAATGAAATTATCAATGTACCAAAAGGGGAGTAATCTTAGGCTTACCAGAAGCTCTCCAACCTTTAGTAAAACGTCGCCCTGGTGAGAAAATAACATAGTTGCATGATGGTCAGAAATGCAAAATGTCATGATGAGAACATCCACACAGCGGGCATGATGAATATGTGCAAAATTAATAATTGCAAAAAACTTCCCTATACATTACGGATCAATTCATCACTGAAATAAGGAAATCTATAACATACGTACAGAATATCCCCTGACTACATGTAATGCAATGTCCAAGACATGGGGTTTTAGCTTCTTGGGTAGAATTGGTGACAACATAAGTTATGAAAAGAAACTTCTAACATAATTGTGGCAGTGAAGATGCTGGAGTCTTTTAACTTAAATGGAAAGTTTTTGATTAAAACTGTTTTGTTATGATTGTTACATTGTGGATGAACTTACAGCAGTGTTCTGCCGAATATCTTCAAGAAGCTTGGACTATGTCAGATTTACGTCCATTTCACACTAGTCTTATAGCAAGATTTGCTGTAGAGCAGCATCTCGGAGAAGCTCCTGTTTAAATCTGGTTGCTTTATTAACTCTTTAGCTTCCAAGATGTCCATAATTTTTGGAGGCAGTGCGTTGGAATGGCAAAGAGTAATAATATAAAACAAAACATTGTAAGATGACAGCAAATGTGTGCCTAGCATCAGCTCTAGAAGGCACACATCTTGGAATAGTTTTTATTATATTATCTTGTATGGAAAGAAAACAGTCAAAGATTTCTGACTTTGTGTGCACACTCATTCACATACGCAGGAAGCCAGCTTGGAGCGCTTTTTAGCATAATGTATACCAAAGCCATTCAAAGAAGGCCTCTGTGCATCCGCGTGGTGTACAGATAGGCAGGCATGTTCAAACATGTACCTTTAAGCACACGTGGAAAAAACCCATGGTATCCACCCCATCAGCTACATGCGATGCCATGCACTGCCAGAGGCAGAGAGGGTCCGTTAAAAATGTCTGAGGAGCTGCCAGCCCTCATAGAAGTAAATAAAAACAAATGTTTCAAGGGGAAAACGGTTTTGAAAAGGAAAGCACACATGTTGCTATCACTCATATAAAGAGAAGCTAAACATTCCAATGGCGTGACCCATTGCCCCATGCTCTAAACATAGTATGAATGTAAATTTATAAGACGAGCAATTGAAAAACACTAACTAAAAAATCGCATGTGTAAGTATATAATTTTTTTATTTAAATACAGTAGTCTGTTGATGCAACTAATGATTGTTCGAAGGCCAGACCCAGCAAGAAACAAGATGGTGTAATTGGGTCCATAGAGCATTTCATTATAGCATTCCAGTGTGACCCCAGCATATGCAATAGAGGCCTGGGTTTGAAGCATATTGGGTAGAGACTTCCCAATCATGGTGGAAAAGCCAACTGCAGGAGCTAAGATCTGGTTGAGACTTTCACACATTTTTTAAAAGGTGTGAAAAGCCACTTGTATTTGGCATGTGGTATGATCTGGAAGTGCCAAGATAACCAAGAGTTTCCAGTAGCTAATGAAAGTATGACTTTGACTAAAATAACATCTCACCATTGAGTACATTTACAACTAAATAGTTTATTGGATCCAGGTATGACAGAGAGTGTCAGTGCAGGTGTATGTCTGATTGGCAGTACAGGAGTGGAGGCCATCACCTGGAACCAGGCAAAAACGTTGCCAAAGAAACAATATGTTAAAAGTCCAGAGCACATGTGTGATCATCCATTCTTAACACAGCTCTTCCAAGTAGGTGCCTAAGTCTTTGTTACCTAGAAATTATAGGGTGGTAAATCAGCTTCATCACTCACACAGGAAGATTTTTGCTTGTGGGAGAAGCACCATTAAAAACTATACTGCAATGTAATGCCTCTTTTTGTGACAGATTTGTAAGAACTGAGGGCCTTATTATGGATTTAGGACCGGCCTCCTATGAGGCGGGCTCCCCACAATCCTAATCACGATGTGACGGCCAACACGGCAGTCACATCACCTATATTTTGCATTGTGGCAAGGAATGCGGTCAGCAGCCCTCACCACAATGCAAAATAGAGGGTGCCGACACATCCCTGCACTATGTGGTAGGCAACGCAGGGCACTATGGGGCAGGGATATGCAGGGGGCACCCTAGTGCTCCCAAGGGTACATGTCCCTGCGCCTGGGAGTGAGGGGGGCCCCCTACGGGCCCCCAAATCCGTTTCCGCCATTCATTTTCCGGCGGGTTGAGCACTGCAAAACTAACGGAGGAAAGGGATATCATAATCCCTATGGCGGTGCCTGCAAGCCACCGCTGCAATTTTCGCCGATGTTTTTGTTCCAACAGGCAGAAAAAGGCCACCTGTCGGAACCGTGGCGGGCGGTCTTTACGACTGCCACGCTTAACCAACGATTCCCCTGCCATCATAATATGACGGGGGGAAACAGCAGTACGATGGCAGAGGGCCCGCCACCGACTGGCTGGCGGTGGCAGGCCCTCCGCCATCGTAATATGCCCCTTAATGTCCATATCACAACTAAAGTCCGGTGTTGGCTTCTGTAACGTTGCTCCTACATTTCTATCAAATTTACAACTGTCAATATAACATCTTCCAAAGAGAACTCACACACATAAACAATTGCATTTGAAATAAGTACCATTATGTAACACATTAGTGTATTTGCACCAGGTAATGTTTTGCTTCTCAAGGGGAAAATATTTTCCACAGCTACAGAAAACCATTTTCCTGCATCTTGTCAATCTTGTGGTTGTTCTATCCCAGCCCTCATCCTGAAAACATTATACTCATGCCCTTGAGCATGTGTGCCTGTTTTCAGTGAAATTACTTGTAAACTACCTGCAAATTCAACTTTGGGAATCACAGACGTGAATTTACACTTGTAAATTCTTGCTATCTGCATGTAGATGCCCTGGAATGTTGGCTGTCAGTAAACAAAACCCTCTCTTCATCTTATTCACTTTTGCTTTTAAGACAATTCAAAACTGACCTGCAAACCTCAAAGTGTGCATGTTAGTCCTTGAGCTGAGGTAGTTATCTCATTCACTTTGTCCTGTACTCCATCAAAACCAATGGCATTTAAATGCACCACCTTGGTGGTCTCTGTACTCTCTTATCGCATGAGGAATATTTCTTCATATTATATGTCAATTTGCAAACTCCTGTAACCATTGTGCACTAACATTTTGTGCCCGATATTGTATGTACAGCATGCTCCCCAAATACTATATTCTGGCATGCAATCAAAATATTTTCACATTCATTGTTCCAAGTAACGCCCTTTTAGGAACATATCAAAGATAATTTGCAGTCGTGAGAACCATGCATTTGTCTCATGCATCAGATCTCCCTCCTAGACACTACACATTGCTTTTTTTATTAGCAATAAGGTGTGAGCCTTATACACATGATATTTTAATCTAATTATTTCCTGCAGGGGCTGAAATTTACTGTAACATTCAAATTACACATAAGGTGGAACTACTCTGCATTGATCTTCGTTAGGAGGCATATAAAGCCCAGTGTAAAAAGGGTACACATCACAAGCCGCTTTGTTTTTCTTTTGTCCTTATCAGTGAAATGAGACTTGATGCTGTGATAAAAACATGAATTTCTTACTAACATATAACCATAGTTAAATACTGTCTTCGTAACTGTAGGGGTAAAATAGGGCACAGTCAATTAAATTCTCCACTTGAAGTAAAAAGCATGACAAACGAATAGGTGAGCAGTTTAGTGTAATGTATTTTAAGGAGGCTTCCCAGCAGAGACAGGGACTGTAGCATTGTGATCTCTTAGAGTAGTAGGTTTTCAACCAGTAGGATAATAATGAACATACCCGAGGAGTACAGGCCACTCATCACAAATAAAATAAGTAATGCCCTAGGGGAGTTATTTGAGGCATGAGACAGGCTAAAAGTCTTTCCTTTTTAGGTGAACCACAAGACAAACTTGAGAGGAGCGACTTACCAGCAGTTTACACAGCAGATCAAAAGCAGGTTCCTCAAGTTTAAGTTGTATCTAGAAAGTTGCAAAGGTGATCACAGTGAGATTTGTTTGACAGGATAGCACAATGCATTGCTTTCCAATTAGAAAAAATAATTACCTTTTATAATCATGGAATAATTGTGACATCATATTTACTTTTGCTAATGGAAGAGGTCATTTTTAACAAAATATATTTGGAAAAACAGGATAGCTTTTCATTTTCAAGCAACATTTTAAAATAATGCATCTCTCTCTGAGGCATTAGTGCAACACAGTTTAATTCCAAGTGTCCAGGATTATTTCATACAGAAAATGACAAGATAAACATGTATCTTAAAACAATGTCAGCATCCCATTTCAGGCAGGGCAATGCATAAAGCTAAAAGAAACTGTAAGCTATAAATTGCAGTGGGGTGCATCATTATGTGCCACTGTGGGCATAGCCACAATGCCCTTCTATATGTCACCAGAGCGCTGCAGGTGTTGGTGGGAGGGGACAGATGGATGTGGGTAGAAAATATGGTCCCTAACAATGTAATGAGCAGAATACAATCCGAAGTTTCATGCCAGTTGGGAATCTGCCATCGTTTTTTCTAGGTATGTGTGTATAGTAGACGTGTGTCTGCCTGAAATGGACAGGTTTGAGTCACATCCAATATAAGTGATTGTGACCAAATCAAAGCTCAAAGCTCAAGATGGACCTTATTAAGAATCCTACATAAAGTTAGATGCTGAATCGGAGTGGGGGAGGAGGTCATTGAGCAAACCCAGAAGGACAGGGCATTTACTCAGAACAGGAATGTAGTTATATAGAAGGAGGTGCACAAAAATCTGCTCTGGTTTACGATGGGTATCAACAACAAAGGCAAATGGAAAAATGTGAAAATTCTGTCAGTTGGGCGAGTTTAAAAATACTCAGTAGTTACACAATAGTCAAGGGAAATTGGTTGATGCTTTTTTTCATGGTGTTTCTTATAGATCTGGTCATGGTTGGTCCCTATGGTTTGCTTTGCCTGCGCAGCTGTTGCCAGACAATTATATGAGCATCACTGGAGAGGGACTTTGGCTTCACCCACATTTTGGGAGACAGGAGTACATGTCTTGATTAGATAGAACTTATATGCTTCCACAAAAAAGTGTTTTTACTCCACACAGCTGTGATCATTTTGTTTAGTTATTCAGCTGCCTGAGATTGAACTTTCAGGGTCACACACATGCCATTATAATGCTATTAAAGATTCTTAGATGGCTACCTTATCTGGGATTGGACTATGATGAGGGCTGTACTTGGTCTACCTGTATTAAAAATAGGATAATGCACTTTACTCAAGCTGTTGTTACTACTTCCTCGCTTGCCATGTTCATTGACAAAAAACCCATTGCACCAATATTAGAGATCTATAAATGGAAATGCTTGCCAATTTTGACATATGGAATGGGTATTTGGGGATATAAGCATGCCCATGGAATGCAGACGGAAGAGAATATATTCTGTCCCAGGTGACTAGGTTTTCCTCTCTCTACCCGCATTTTTCATTGCATTTGAAGTTAGGCTTGGAATATGTTCAAGACACTATTAATGCGGCACCCTTGGCTATTTGGTGTTCTTTTTGGTATAAGTAAGAAGCCAAACTTAATCAGGCAGTCATTAGAGATTGTTTATCTTGTGAGCATGGTTCTGCCATCCGGTGGTTAAAGTATACCAAAGAGAGTTTCTCTGTGCCGGGATGTGCCCACTTGTTTGAGCACCCTTAGACAATTGTGAAGAAAGACAGAAACTGGGTCTAGGACTGTTTTTTAAAGCATAAACAAGCTACTAGGAGACAAACTGCAGTGGCTAAACCAGCAGTCTTAGATTGTTGTATCATTCAAATGGTGCCAACTATTGCCCCATACTTATTATACATGATTAATGTGCATGAGAGAACACTGTTTGCAAGGTTCAGGTTAGGCTCCTTCTGTTGGTTAGTTTGCTTTCACCCTGGCCAGTATTCTTCGGATTCCATTTGTCCATTGTGCAAGAACAGAATGCTGTCTTTCACAGAGCGCTAAGGTAATGGCAGAAGTGAGCTGACTCTGTAGTCCATGCTGTATGCTGTGCTGGGGGAACAAAAACGTGAATGGCACACTGACAGACCATTGGATACTGACCAGCATAACAATATTATTAGGCACAGTATTCCCCATTGGACCTTCTTCGTTGGAGTTCCTTACAAGTGTTGTTTTAGCAATTTCTGGCATGACATAGCAGATTGCCCACTGCTGCTTGTATAATGAGTGTGTGGTGTACTGCCCGCTGGGAATATATTGTTGCCTCAGTGGGACCTTTTATAAAGAGCAAAATAACAGTAGACCATGGCTCTGCCATTCTTATCACCTATGAAAGCAAATGAACCCCACCCCTAGCATGTCTGTTAACAATGACTTTGCCTCTCTGTTCCTCCATCCGTGGAACAAAAAAAGTGCAGCAAACATCTGTAAAGTTTGTGTACGAGGCCGTGATGTAGAAAGATAAAACTTGGTGATGAGAATCCTACTGTGCCAAACATTTGAGGAACATCTGTAATCTTCCAATATATTAGAGGAGCATATGGAGCATATTAGGAACTCTGGGCCACTGAAGAGCCATTGCTAGTATTGACAAATACAGCAAAGATAATGTAGTGGCTGAAGCCCCCTTGATCTTTGGTCCTCTACCCTAAGTCCCAAGTGTAGCCACTGTGAGAATTTGCATTGTAGGTTGAGTGGGGTGTTAGTCTTGCTCAAGTAACAGGCTTAATCCCTACCAGGATGAATCACTAAATTAACCAGTGCTTAACCCTCTGGTAGCTTGGTCCAAAGCATTCAGGCTTATCTTAGATCCAATGTGTAATTAGTATGCATCACACAACCAGCAATAAAGTGAAAGCACAACACAAAAAAATGTCCACATTAATCCAGAAAAATAGAGTACATTTTAATAATTTGACACCAAAATAACAACAATCCAGAGGTATGAATTTTCAAAGGTTATGGTAAAAACGAGTGCCTAAAAGATCAAAGCACCAACTGCCGACATGTAGTTGTGCGAGACCACGTCAAATTAAAGAAACATGGGTGACCAGAATGGAGCTTGAGTTGGATACAAAGAGTGGATTGGGCCCGGTTGGCACTTACCTTTGGTCTTAGGAGACATTTCGGCGAAAATTCTCTGAGATTGTGGAAGTTCAGAGGGGCAAGGCTGCAGGCAGTGTCTGAGGAGGAGGCATTGTTGTCGAGAGCCACTGGATGTAGTCGTAGTTAAGATTTCTATGTTCAGACTTAGTCTTTTTTTTAGAAGTTGACAATATCCAGTGGTTAAGGCTTTAGGCTATAGTTGAGTAGGGCTCCACAGGACTGGATACCCCTGCTGGGAAGGACTGCTGAATTGGATTTGCTGCTGCGGAGAACAATGTAGCGGGATTGATGAGCAGGTTGGTTCTGGTCTACTCTCAGTTCTCAGAGCATTTTTTAGGTAACGTTTTTCAAAGTCCCAAGTTTTGGATTTTGGCTAAATGATCAAATTTAACATCACCACCAAGGGTCCAGGACCAGAGGGACATGACTTGGAGGGTTAGGACCAACTCAAGCTGGGTCCAGGTCCGGGTTCAATATAGTTGTAGCCTTTACTGTTCCTGAGGCTCTGATCAGGAGGCCAGTCAATTAGCCCTGGATTCAAGCAGTGGAACAAGGCTCAAGCAGTAGGGCATGCCTCTGAGGATGCAAGGTGGGCTTCAGACAGCACAACAGTCTTTTCAGGTGCAGCAAGCAGTCTTCTGAAGTACACAGCACATCACAGCAGCAGGTGATCCTCTGAGAGTGCTTCCAAAGGTCCATAAAGGGAACTGAAGAGTGGAACTGAGTGTCCTATCTTTATACCTGGCGAATGTCCTGAAGTAGGAAAAGGTTCTAGTGAATTCCCTTTGAAGGACCTGGATATCCTGCCTCACCTGCCCTGGCTTCAAACTGGCTGCATAAACAATGCAGTGGTGACAAGTCCTTTGTGTAAGGCAGGGCACAGCCTATTGATTTTCAAGCTCCCCTTCCATCCTACCAATGATGGGCCATCCAGGCACACCTAATCTTTCTTTTGTGTGGCTGCCTGGGAGGAATAAACAAAGTACAACTGCCAGTTACACCCAGCCATGTGACCTAGGGACAGGCTGCATGTACAAAGTAGCAAGAGCAAGAAAATGCCAACTTTCTAAAAGAGGCATTTTCAAAGATGTTACTTAAAATCCGACTTTACTACTAAAGAAGATGTTTAATTAAAATTGCTCAGAGTACAAATATGAAATCCTTACCTGCTCCAAATCAAAGGTTAGCACTTATTAAATGTAATAATGCAACCCAATGTTATCCTATGGGTGAGGTAGGCCTCACAGTAGTGAAAAACTAATTTGTGAGTTTTTCACTACTGGGACATGTAAAACATACAAGTACACGTCCAACCTTTTAATTACAATTAGGCCTGGGCGGTGAACTTCGCTTCATTCGCGGAGTTTGCGGAATACTCTGCACTCCGGACTCCTCGGAGCTCGCGGAGTGCAGAAAACTCCTCTTCGCGATGAGCAGCAGAGTTTTTTTCCCGCTCACTATCGCAAACGGTAAGTTCGCAATAGCCGCTCGGTTAGAATTTCTACCCGAGCGGGAGGAATACCAGCACAAACTGCAGTTCGCACTGCACTCTGCCACTCGCGGAACTTTGCTGAGTTTTTTTGTTACTTCACGGAGTTCCGCGTAGCCAAACTCCGCGAACTACGCCCAGACCTAATTACTATGCACCCTGGACCTGTAGGCAAACCAGGACCTACCTGAGGAGTGACTTATATATAGTAAAAGGGAAGTTTATGGCTTGGCAAGGGAGTTATTTTGCCAAGTCAAATTGGCAGTTTCAAATGTAAAATGGCAGACATGTAAGGGGCTGCTAAATTGGGTGGCACAATAAGTGCTGCAGGCCTACTAGTATGATTTAATTTACAGGCCCTGGGTATACACTTTACCACTTTACTAGGGGCTTATATATAAATTCAATATTCCAAAGAGCTGTAAGCCAATTTTACCATGTTTTAGTGAGTGAGCATAAGCATGCTAGCACTGGTAAGCAATGTTAATGTGCACGGAGTCCAAAGGCCAAGAAAAGTGAATTCAGAAAAAACTCGGAGTGTGAAGGCAAACATTTTGGGGGTGACCCTGCATAGAGGGGCAAGTTCAACACCTACCACATTGTGTAAACCGAAGTGAGGTGGTCATTATTGGGCACTCAGAAAAGCTCTTCAGTCTGGCCATCTGTCAAGGGGCAAAGAGAAGTTATGGTCTTATGGTCCCTCATGCTATTACCTAACTTCTATCAAATTTCATCAATGATTACAAAGAGGCCCTTGCTTAAGTCTTCAGGTTGAGTGCTTCACCAAGGTATTAGGTGAATCACAACAAAAAATTAGATGTGAGAGCTGGGGGGTTGGCAATGATTGACAATGCTTTGGCAGCCACCTCCACTCAAACCACTTCAGATAGATGTCATTTTACATTCAGTTCATGGTTCTCTATGTTATTTCATGATTACATTGGCTCCAGTGTTGTCTAACTTTAAGGAATTGATGACGTTGCTGTGAACAAAATGATTGCCACTTTTTTTTCCTAGTTTGTGTAGCCCAGTTTCAAACATAAAATATGATCACTTTTTAATTTGATTATGGTCTGAACCTTAAATGGGAGAAACAAAAAGGTGATGGGTGGAATGTTGAATTAACAGCAACCACTGGTAATTATGGAGGGCTTCACTCAGTGCATAATTTTATAGTTTACTGTGCCCCTCCAGACATAGTGGACCCTTTGAAGATCAGCATTGGCTTGTATCATGGTCCTTAACAGCAAATGCCAGTCAACAGGTGAGGAATAACCTGCATAGCTAAACCTTTTTTGTTGAGGTTGATCTAAGTTGCAAGGATCTGCCCTTGCTGGAAAATAGCGTAGGCTTACTGAAATCTATTCATCTGAGGCAAGCAATTATTTGTTGGCTCATAAGAGTACTTTTTCCCTAGCTGTGTAACTAATTCAAAACAATAATGTTGTTATTTTTGGGGATGTGTGACATATCACTGGAGCCTCAAGACAAACTCATGCATGCCCATATGTATCGGTGAGCGTTATGGAGAATTTTGTAGATAGCTGTCCCAAAGAGAAGAATTTGAAGACAGCCTTTAAAAGGAGAACGCTTTAAAGAATGAGCGATATTAAATAGTTTGATGGATGAATGTAGGAGACTTAAGTGGGATGGAATTTTCTGATGGTGAGAGGCAAGGAGGAGTTATTCTGTGGAAATGGATCTGGACAAGGACATGGTTCATTAACAGGGAGCTAGTGATGGAATTTGGTTATTGATCTCAGTCATAACGGATGTCAGTGTAGAAAGTGCATTTGACAGCCAGCCTTTGGAGAGCTTGTATTTATTTCAACAAATGACCACTTGTATTTTGTTCAAGCAATTTGCTAATGTCTTGGATTAAGAAGTGCGTAGTGAAGCTAACGTCAAAACAGTAAACAGTTCTAGAAGATGCAATAGTGAGAAATTCTGTGAGTACAGCATTGAAAGTTTGCACCTTGCTCTGGTTAGAATATATAGTGTTGGTCAGTAATGAGAGATGGTTGGAGACAGAGCCAAAATCTTCAAAATCCTTATATGTTTCTTCTCTAGAGGATACCGTCGCAGTTTAAAGGCTGCCTTTTGAAGTGTACACAGTTATAGTTTGAGGATCTGTCTATGATTGTCGTGGGGTTTAATGGAAACATACCCTAATTTCCAAGTTTAATTGCAAAGTAGTAGCTTAAATGGTGTAGGGCGTCCTGATTGCAGCCAGCAATTTTCATTTTGGAGAAACCTGGGACAACATATTAATATATTTATTTTAAACTTTGAACCAACACTTCCTGCATTTACAGTGTATGCTCAGGAACGATTCTTCCCTCCTCTCTTGTTTGCTTAAATTGATCCTTATATATCAAAGCTTCAGGAAATGATATATTTATGTTAGTCAAAAGATAAATTGGGCAACAATTATAACACAAATAAGTTATTATTACCAAAAGATTTCTGATTGGGTCACGAATTTGTTGCAGGGCCTTTCCAACTTCAGCTGCAATTGTCTCCTAGAAGACAACAGAGAACGTGAAAATAATATGAGCTTAGATTGTCCTCCAATCCAAAAATGTTAACAAGACATAAAATTAATACATGAAACACAATGAGCTGAACCACAAAACATTTTGCCCTTGGCTATTACATGTTCTTGGTGATAATTAAGGAAGTGCTTGCTGCAAACACATTTTACCACTATATAATGAAAACAAATGTCTGGAGGTGGTAATGTGTGAGAAGAATGCTTTATACTTGTTGTGATGCATGATTTATGGTGGTGATATGTTATTTTGTAGCTTGTCTGTTGTGTTTTGTTTTGCTATGATTAAATTGCGTTGTTGATGTGTTTTATTGTGGTTGTTGTGTTGCATTCTCATTTGACTGCTGTGTTGTTCTGCTACCTTTATGTGTCAGTTGTGTTGTTATGTGGCTTTGTGTTATGAAATTATTCTATGTTGTTGTTTACTTTAAATACATCACCATCGTATGCCTCATTTCCAGCCATTTGGAGAACATTCCTTTATATGTCCAGTGGGAAATAGCAATTTACCCTGGTCTAAGGTAGAACACAAATGTTGCATTTTAACTTCCCAAGACCTCAGTCAGCTCAAAAGTGTGACACAGACCTATCTTAAGTTAGCACTGTCTGTGCTCACTTTATGTGAGTGGGGCCCTTTAACCTACATAAACATATGCTTTTATTTCTGTTTAGTATTGAGTAACTGCTTCAGACTGCATGAGAATCGAACATTACTACAGATATGTTTAATTTCCCCACATTCAAATTTAATCTGGAGTAGTAAAGTCCAGTTATTTCAAGATGTATGATTTCTGACAATACAGTTTCCTCCATTAATACATTTCCACTTCCAAGTCTTATTTAGACTTTTGCTGTACATCATTTGAGACTGCTGCGATGTCTGCTCACATTTTACCACCTCCAATCAACCATGTGCTGTCTACACATGCTCCGCAGTTTCAGCAGCACAGGCTCGTATTGTGTGAGGAGAATGTATTTCCAGTCTCCCTAAAGCACTCTGAATGTCATATTTATGGGCATGGCATTCACCTACAATAAATCCTTTTGAAATTCAAACAAAAGTATATGTTCATTGCAATCCATACAAGCCAAAGCAAGACTGGTAACAGGAAGACATACCTGAGGATACTACTGAGGCATGGAAAAACATACCTGACAAAATGTGAGTTTTTAGTATGATGGGGAAAAGGTACCAGCCTGACCCAAAAAATGAAATTGTTCCTAAGCACTAACAACAGCACCAGAGCTACTGATCTTTCCGATTTATGTTGAAGATCCAAAAAGATTCCATAAAGTATAATGGAGTGTATTATTGAAGGAGTATGAATATTTTCACTGGAAACAATCATGGAAGTGTGGCTAAAACTTCTAGGAACTCCAAACTCGTGTTCTATTAATGCCCCTTTATCCAGTTCTTTGGTCAAAAGACCATATTATTAAATCATTCAATGTTTGGACAATGTGATGGATTATTGTGTTATTTCCATTCAGGATGTGAGCAATAATCATAGAAATATATAACATCCACTCCAAAGTGAGATGACTTTACATTTGGGCTAGTCCCAGGAGTAAGAGTGAAACAAAGTCATAGGTGAGCCATATTGTGGTTAGACCTCTTGGGGTGGAGGGCAATATATCATCACCTGAGAGTAGAGCTATCATGTACATTGAGCTTGTGCAGCCTTATCAGAACTATCAAAGTGCTACACTGGAGGGGTTATAAAGCCTTTTAAAAGAACTAGCCCCACCTTGAAAATGCCCATCCAAGTACTGTACTGAGGTACTTGTGGGGAAATCTCCAGAAACAGACATCAAGTGCTGTACTAAGTTTCTCAGCAGAGACATCACCAGGGACAAACAATAGAGAACTGCACCTCCAAAGACAGATAATGTATGTCAAGAACAGAATAGGAAATAAGACACAACATATAATTCTGGAATGGGACAACAAACAAGCCAGCAAAAAATAACTTACTACTGTTGGATTTCCGCCTAACAAAAGTTGATCCAAAGCACATCCAGTGTGTTCCTGAAAATAATAAAATAATGCAAAAAATTGTATTATGACCATAAGCTTTCAAAATGAGATAACACATAAACATTATATATGCGAATAAAATCTTTAGACTAAAACAATAAATACAAACCTATGATTCCACACTAGTCTTTAAAAGATCATATATTGCAATAGTTTCACTGACATTGGATTATAAAATGAAAATATGCTGCAATGATAGTTCTTATTTTTGCCACTGAAATAATCATCCTGAAAAACTCCTAAAATAAAGAGAGTTAATAAGAAAATAATTTAGCAATACTCTACCAGGGTCGCTTTGACTTCATGTAAAAGGTTGGTCCATTCTTCCAGGCTGCACTCATGGGTCTGAAGGAAAGACCAGAAACTAATCACAAATGACATACAGAGTTCATATCTGAGGGAGAAGGGAAGGATCCATGATTTCAACAGGTAGTATATTTTATTCATAGAGTTTCACAGTACAGGCTGCCTGCGTGGATCTCAATAGATAAAGTAAAAGCGTTCCAATATTTCCAAGAGGAGCATCCTTCCCTTCCTCCAGCTGTGCCACTCTCATTTGTTACTATTATTTGTATTGCACATTAAGTTTCCCTGAAAACTTTATAGACCAATGATATTTGCTGTGTCAAAATTGTTGCTTCATTTAATTACTCATCTGAGGTCCTGTGCTTCCTTTGAGGCTTTTGACAATAATGTCTGTGCATTAATTATTTTAAAAGATCACATTTGTGAATATTCTTGCAGTATTTCATTTCAGGTGAGAGTATCAACACATTTTTCTGTTATGAATTAATATGAAAAATTTGCTAACAGCCGTGAAAAATTATTGAACAGTTTGTTTATCAATTCATCAGAAGTGTTGGTACCCATTAGAAGGCTTGGATGTGCACGGCACTCTATGTAGTTCACACTGAGGAGAGATTTGCACAGACTAGTGACTACATATATATATATATATACAGTAAAGAGTGTAGTAGATATTGCGGTGTAGAGTACATGGAGTGGTGGATGTTTATGATAAGTTGCAGGAAGCACAGACTGGCAGAAAGGACGCAGAGACAAAGGGATGGCCAATGATGGCCATTGACTAGTAGTGCAGATAGAATCAAAGGTGCTGGGGTTTAGATTATGTAGAGTAGTGACGTCTGGTGCTTTTAAAATGTTATGGGGCAGTAAGTTAAATATAAAGTTCAAGCGAGCTTGAATCAAACACAGCACTCTCCCTGCAGTCATGCAGAAATATTACTCATACTGCACTCACACTAACACACCGCCCTGCTTAACTTGCACTCACAGACACACACTGCTTTATTCACTTTACACTTACACAAGCACACCACTCGCCCTACCCTGACAAGGGCACACCACTCATCCAGGGCATTCAAACCATTCTCTCCGCATTCATGAGGAAAGCCGATCATCCAGTGTATTCATACAATCACACATTTCAGTCTATGCTCTCATAGGCCTACCCTTCACTCATACAGTCTTACCACTCACTCAGTTGACTGTCATTACTCACCCTGCACTCATACATGGGCATAGCTGACCCAGCACTCAGATAGTCACACAACTCACTCTGCAGTCACACAGGCTCATCACTTACACTACGCCCACACAGCCACAACACTCATCATCCACCGTGCATGCACACACATACCCCAGGCTGCATCAGCTTTTAATCCTCTCTGCTCCCCACCTGCTCAAAGAGAACCCTTCAGTGTGTTGTGGAGAGGGTGTTGTTGTGGATGCCAACAAGAGGACTAAAATGGCTGCAGGATTGTGTAAGACCAGACCTGATGGCGACCACCTGGAAAGTGCCAATTGGGGGCTGAGCAGACATGTTCTGTCTTCTTTCTTTACAGCCTGTTCTGGGCCCAAGAGACTGGGCATCAGAACAGCAACAGCTGCTATGTACCAGAGACCTGAAGGACCAGGGCAGTTTGAAAAAAACCTTGGAACTTCAGGTCTCAGCTACACAGCATCAGTCATGGTTTTGACTCCTGGTCTCTTAAAAGTCCGTGGGTGTAGAAGAGGCAATACAGTCTCCCTGTGGTGTTTACTGAGATGAGGGTTTATGTATCTTGATGTGTTCAGAAAGCTATCAGAGGTCCTGTCCTGAGTGAAATAAATTCCTGTCAAATAAGCAAAATTGGAGGGAGCGTATACACAAAAAAGAATGTTTTGCCACGCTAATGCCTCCCAGTTGCTACATAAATATCCCTGGGCTGCAGAATTCTCAGTACGCTAATTGGTTCACATTGTTTGTGTCCTTCCTTGGAAATGAAAAGAGAGAATAAAAAAGTTGCAGAGCCAGAAAAAGCGTAAACGATCAGGTCTCGGCTTTCACCTTGAGAAGCTTAACAAGTGACAAAGCTGTTTATCTACCAGAGCTCATAATGTTCCTGTTTCCTTCCAATACCTGTGGTGATGTGGCAGTGCTATTTTTCTTACTTCTTACGATCACTATATCTTCATATGTGGCTACCCATCACTATGTCTTGAGCCTAGAATGGGCTGAAAACACAGAGGACAGACCTTTGGCACATTTACAAGTCTGTAGAGGTTGGAGTACATCCTGCAGCTAGTGTATAGCACAGGGACAGAGAGACTTGTGAGAAACTAGAGTATGCATATTATGAAATTAGAAAACAGCTACTCATCAGGGCCTAGAAGCACACACTCTGGGCTGGTGAAGACACAGAACAAAATCTGCTCTCTTTAAACTCATGTGGGGAAATGAATCACGTACCAATCACTGTAAGTCTTAAAAATAAAGCCATACAGTGATTGGCCATGTTCTGTAGTAATCCCTAGTGCGGGATGCCTCCTTGGAGTTAGATGTGCGATCCATAAATGGGATTACATTGTATTGTATTGTATCCCACCCTGCACTGTCTTCTAAGCACTCGTCACTGGAGACAGACCAGCCCAAACTGCTTAAAAAAAACAAATCTGTGTGTTGGTATGCTGCTTTTATTAGTAAGCAGACTGACAGCAAAGCAAGGATTGTAGTGAGAAGGAGAACCCAGTGCTCCAAAGAAGATTGTGGCTGCTGTGCTGTGTTTTCCTCTGGCTCCTTAGCAGCATGGGTTCAATAAGCCGAAAGTAAGCATGTCTGGTTTGCCACAGTACCAGACTTGTCCAACCCAACATGCGCACTAAGCTTTAGTTACTGACTGCCTATCAGCAGGAATTAACCCAGATCAGTTAACTGGGGGTGAGTGCTTGCAATGTTCAACACTCCGTCCATCATTTCCTTTGGTTTTGCTTTGTTCGCCATAAGTTGGCAGGGTATGCTCAGACGTGAGTCCCTTGCTCACTTTGCCACTGGAGTCAAGCAAGCCTGGCTGAAGACGGCTGAAATGCCAGAAACCGGTCCTAGGAAGCTTGTTTCCGGTCCAGGGAAGACATGGTTTGGCAGTTCAGGCTGGACTGTTCCCATGAGGCACAGGGTCAGACTGATTTGCATATGGCCATGTCTGAACTGGGGTGGCGGAGTGGGCTAAAGAACGGTGATGGATTAAACCCAGATCAGTTGACTGGGGGTGAGTGCTTGCAATGTTCAACACTCAGTCCATCATTTCCTTTGGTTTTGCTTTATCAGCAGGAATGGCCATGCCATGCCCTACCCAAATACATGAACACACAGTGCTGCAGTAAATATATCACTTTCGTGTAATGGTAATGCATGTGGAGGTTTGCAACAGGAGTGGGAGGTCAATAGCCCCAAACCTAATGAAGAAATGGCACCTGATATACAGTGGGAGTCATACTGCTGAGTGTAAATGGGGTGTAGAGCACATAGAATACACAGTATTGAGGTGCAGTACATAAAATGCAGTTAACAATAAGGTATGGAGTAGACAGAGATAAGCAGTGAGGTGCAGGACACACAAAAAGTACAGTGGTAGACGATGAGTGAAATGAACTCAGCATGGCAAACAGTGAGGTGTATGGGATACAGCCTGGTACATATTTTGCAAGAGGTCACACCAAGTGACAGACATTATTGTGTGGGTCAGGGTTGTGGGCTACAAGCACTAAAAACAAAAGCCATGATTGGGGAACATGTGTAGCTTTAAAAGATGACTTCACATGAGAGATTTATATAAGGACAGAGACACACCATTGAGTAGAATTGAAGAGATTTGTGTGAATTCTAGATGGAATGTTGGTCATGTGGAAAGCGATAAGGCATAGATACCACCCTAATTCATCTGGAAGCAGTGATGTGATTTTTAGATTCTGGCTAGAGAAATGTCTGAAAATAATACTAATCAGCGTTCTTCAATAGTGCTAGTACAACCAATTTAACATTTCATAGCTCTGGAAATAGCAACTATTACTAGAACCCAGGTGTAATGGTACTCCATTTCTCCATCTTGGAGAAATGAAAGTTTGCATGGAAATATATTTCAAACCTTTGATCTAAAATTTATGCACAGATTTTGTGAAAAGGCAACTAACCTAGTGAGCTAAGTTAAAAGATCAAATTCTGATCCCTCTGTGAGAGGAGTGCCTTCAGGGAGACAGTAAGGTAATTATGGCTATTGAAATATCTGGGGAGACACTGAAACCTCAGATGGAGATGGCGAGTCCCAAAGGAGTCGTTGATGGGAAATTGTCAACATGAACTGTAAATCTATATATAGAGAAGAGAATATCTTTACCTTGCAGTTTTCATAGGAGCAGAAAAGTTTTTGTAAGGCAGTCAGAAGATTTTTCACATCTTTTTTCTAAAAGAGATTTAAAGTACATTTATGAGAAATAGTTACCTTATCCCAGCTGGATTTCTGTACAGACCACCATATAGGGCAACATTGTGTCACACTATATACTCCAGTGTTTGGTGTTGAATCCAAAGATCATCACTTATGCATCATTCTGATGCCCAAATGATGCTTGACTTAATTACATTCCAGAGGATGGAGTTAATGCACCCATGTATGTTAATACTGGCATGTCCTGACTACATTGCTTAAATAAAACCTGTTTATTACTATTTTAGTATACGATTAACACAATGCAGAATCAAACAGTGACATTTCCTAAACAAAGCCAGTACATCTGACACCACATCAGTTTAAGTACACCCTTCCTACAACTTTGAATAGGTTTACACTTTATACCATCATGCACAGCAAAAACTCACTCTTGGAGGGATACATTAGGACATATGCCATCTCAGTTTCAGTGAAGGTAATTTATTGGGATTACTCTTCGAGCAAGTGTCATAGCCCTATGCAGGATTCATGGAACACTCTCCTCTTTGGATGGCGGTACTTATACACTGAAGCATCTTAACGGACAGGTCAGATCTTAAATGCTTACAACAATGGATCCTAATTATAGCTACATCTTAGTTAGCACACAGTACACTCATTTACTATGTACAATTCTCTCACTTAATGCTATAAGCAATGCCAATTTAAAAGTGTTAAACTTACCAGAACTATGTCAAGACAGTTTGTGTTGGGGACCTTTCCGCCACTGGGTTGGTGATCATAACTGTCACCTTTATGTGGACGCACAATACCTGTAATAATAATAATTAAAACGTGTAAGGCCTCATTCGGAAATATGTCACCATGTTGTCTAAAACCAGTTACATTTGTTGTATGCACTTCATATATTTTCATTTCACGCACAAGCTTTCACTTACTAAATCTTCAAAGCCCCAGACCTCTAATAGCTTTTTACAGCGAATAACCATACATTGTTTAGCAGGCAACGGGCCTGACTTTGAATTGGATGGTATTTTCTGAGCCGTGTTTACATTCCTGTTTGTGCACTGTCGGAATTACGAATTGGGAGGTATGTATTGTGTCCGAAAATGATCCGATACATTAAATATGTTAGCTGTCATTAAATTTTGACTGGTCAAACCTGCCTAAATTTAACAGGGAAATGTGTACAGTATTTACCATACCATTCAGATTTTGGTGCCTTAAACACCAAAATCCACATGTTATTTTCTAAAAACTCTTAATTGGCGATACGTATCACACCGGATAAATAATGTACCCTAGGGTATCGTTATGTATGAGGTGTGATAAATAGCACCTTGCTTCCGGACCCGCGCGTAATGAGACTTTAAGTAGCTATTTACCATATTACCCCAAAGATTGCCACCATCATATAGAAGGAGCCCAGATTATATAATAGGTGCATCTCAGTTAGCCAGAAAAGTATGTAACCTTTGCCAAACTCCAGTAAAAAAATAGCTTCTGACACTACTCATACATCTTTACATTTCCAAACTTTATACAAGTAATACATATATAAATGACTGGGTCCAGATTAAAACTGGATAATTTTCATAAAATCATGAAATGTCCAGATATAAGTTCAGTTGCTTGGTTTAAGAGTTAATTTACAACAGATGTACTATTTTGAAGTCTTCACATTATACTAAATGCACAGAGCATGCATGATAAGATCGCGATGGTGTTTCTGTAGTACCCACATTGACAACATTAACTGTAAGAGATTATTTGAGTGATTTGCCTTTGATTTTGAATAATGTATTTATTTGGAGGAACCTTGCATTGAACCACCATTACAAGACAGTTTGTGCTATGGACTGTACCGTCACTGGTTGATTGAACATAATAATCACCACCATGTGAGTGAACAAAACCTAGAACAAAAACACATGACTTCAGTCTGCAATATGTTGCTTTTGATTTTGTACAAACATCTGACACTAAATAGATTTGTGGAATTAACTGTGTATATGTTTTATTTCACTCAAACGCCAAGTCACTCAGTCATTCATTTACTTTCTTACTTACACATTAACCCAATCACACACCCGTACACTTTTAGACTTAGACATAAACTACAGGATCCAGGACATAAAAGGCATACACTTTCTAAAAACCATGAAATGCCGAGATATAACGTAATTTGGAAGATTCATTAATTGTTTTGAAACACAAGCATCTAGCAGTTAAAAGTTATTCTTAATGTAGAAAGCATGAATGACTGAATAGCAGTGACATTTTTGTTCTACCTGTAGTAATAACATAGCCTGTAAGAGATCATCTGCTGGATCTGCTTCTGAACTACAACTCCCATATTTATTTGGAGGAACCTTGCAGTTAAGCATTATTGCAAGACAGATATTGGTAGACTATCCTTTATATTTCACTTAAATGTACCAACATATATATTATGAAAATAATGAATCAAAACCCTAATATATATATGTACAGTATCACTTAAAAATTGCTTCAAGAGCATGGCTATTATCCAGCAGCATTCATGTTTGAAAATAGGTGGCAAGCCTATGTTTTGGAAACAGTTCACTGTAAGAATAGAAATACACATTTTTGAAAATGGTTTGAACTTGATCGTCTATAACAATTTGCAGTGATACATTTTGTGAAGTACTACGTTTTGTCATTGAGATAGGCCAGCAGTGGAGTTTTGATAGATAATAGATTGATAGCAAAGGGAAAACCACTATCCCTAAAGGAAAAGGTAGAATTGGGGCTGGGTCATCCCCACTGTTTTGTGGATTTATACCATAGACAGGAGAAGATGGAAAAGTAACAAAGATGTGTGCTCCAGATGTGCTAATTAGGATTATTGGTGAGCTACACAATAATGTCTGGTCTGCTTCAGTTACACAAAAGTAGGGTAGAGGGACCTCTCACAAGTCGAAATGTCATTGAAAAGAGTATGTCATTGCACCACTTTTGTTAAATATAGATGTGGGAATTTGACCATGGTCAGAGCTAAATCATTGTTAACAAGAACCTCAGTTGGAAGACCCGCCATCAGCTAAATCCTAATAAAACCAGCCACAATGATTACTGCACTAGCAGGGTTTAATAACATGTTTGAGAAGCATAAATTAAACCCAATGATAAAAGGAGGGCAAAATGGATATACTACCCATTATCATTTATGGAGCCACCAAGAATGTGCCACCAAGAATGTGGATTCTTCATCATGTAATACCAGTCAAGGCTATTTGCTTAGAATTAGGTACATGTGCCTTGCTGGACTTCATGGTTATTGAGGTCGATGAGAGTTATTTATGCTGTAATGCATCAATTATGTATCTGCCATTAGCCTTTTCAATGCCACACACCAGTGCTATATAATTCCTTAATTTCCATGTGCAACTCTTTCATGGATATTGACTCAACAAAATACCAGCGGTAAAGGAAGTGAAGTCATATTCCTTTTGACACCTGGAATCACAGTTTTGACCCCCACCCTACCTTTTGAACTTTAATAGTCTCTTATTTGCTGCTGATGGAGTAAGGGCAAGAAGCTAGGCTTAAAATCTCTTTAAGGGTTAGATATTTACACTTATGTCTGACTGCCATCCTCTGCCAGTCTTCACTATAAAATATTGTTTGAAGTTCAGTGCTAAGGATAGTGGGAATCATCTTAGCATATTGAACATGGAATGCCATTAGTTCAATTTTCATTATTCCACTGCCTTGGATTTCTAAATACTCAACTCTGAAAGTAGTTGTATGAGTAAGAGGTGAATGAAGTTGTCAGTTAACAAATGGATAGACAATAAAATACAGGTCATCCTTACATAAGCAGTGCACACAAGTCTGTAAATTAAAAGTTAGTTACCATAGCAAGTGCTAACGCCCACCAGCAGGAATACCACAGCGATCTTCATGACTGAGAAATGAGACGGTATTGAGTATTTGGCTGAAATACTCTTTTCAAGCTCTTGGAGAATTTATCAATGTAGGACACATATTTATACTGAAAGCATCGCTTCAAGCTCCTCCCAGAGTATCACACCACAGATCAAATGACCTCTTTATCAGATAGAATCTTGCCAATGCATTCAAGCACGGATAACCTAAAAGGTGCCTTTTCACACACTTGATTTTCTTTTATAATTAGTAAACATCGAGGTGTGACTGTCATGTCTCTGTTTGTTGTTCCCTATGGAAAGAGCACTTAGGCATAAGGAAGAACAGGAGTTTTGTCAAAGGGGGTGTTTAGTCTAGATTTTAGCTTTATTTTTCTTATCTTTATCATCCTATTTTCTGATGTAATTGATTTTGATAGCAGCTAAAGTGCTGTGGGATGGTGTATGCATATTTACATTTCCAGGGTTCGTTATTTGTTAGGGATTAAGTATGCATTTTCTGCGATCAGAACTTTGGAAAGTGTTTGATTACTGGCACAACCCCACTACACTTAAGCAGCCTTAACATCCTAACCTCTCTTGCATCTGAAATTTCTCTCTGGATAGTCTTTTTAAATAATTGTATTTTCCCTTTATGTTGCAGTATGCTGTAGCACACTTGTTGTAGTAGCTTCCTTTATAGCTTCCCTTTCCATAGGGCTAGTCTGGTAGCCTCAATTGCTTAGAGGAGAAACTCATTGAAGATTTAAATACGTCATAGTATATAACACAACTTGATAGCAGTATTTTCCTGCAACAGCAAACCATATACTCCTCAAAGACAAACTGTGTTGATTAAGAAAAAACATTAAGGATGTCTTCTGACCATTTACTTAATCTCATCCTTAGAAATCATTGATCCCCATTTGCTGTTTTATGGCAAGAACCGAAGAAGGTATTATTGTATTTCCCCACAACAGTGCCAGACGAAGCAGCATAGCAGAAGAAACAAGCATTTACAATGAAAAAGGTCTCGCATTTGGGAGAGTTAGGGATATTGGCATTGAAAATGATAATGTCTTTAACCCATGTGATTTTGTTTGCAGTATTGTGGATGTATCTGATGTGGAGTGGAATTATGTCAGTTGGATTGGAATTGACAGTTGTGGAAATATGTGTGATGTGTATTGTATTTGTGTAGTGGAATTATGTGGCATGCTGAATAGATAGGGGTGAGAGGTGCAGAGAATAGATAGACAGGAAGAAAGAGAGGGATGGGTAGTTTGTGCACAGAAAGAGAGAAAGAAGAGGATAGCGTGGGTTTGAAAAGACGTGGAGAAGATATTGTGCTCGAATACCTTAAGTGGACCACATGAGAGAGGCGGGAAGAGTGCATGAGAGAGCGAGAGAGGGGGGTGAGAGATGGCATGAGAGAGAGAGAGGTAGAGGACAAGTGGGAAGGGCACCTGGGGACGTGGGGATGCAAGAGGATTTACAGAAGGCAGTATGTGTGAGCAGGCAGCATAGAGAGGAGATAGGGAGAGGGATGAGAGGGTGCAGTGGGATTGTGGAATGAAAGGGGGCAGTGGGAGTATGAGGGAGAAGGAGTGATGATAAGGGCAGTAGGTGTGCTGTGGAGAGATGACAGGGATGGTGGAAGTGGGAGGGAGGGATGGGTAGTATTGGAATTGTTTGTAGTGGGATTGTGTGCCATGGAATTGTGTGGTGTGGAGTTTTGTAGTGGAAACATGTGGCATGGTGTGCTGTAGAATTATGTTGATAGTAGTTAAATACTATTAAGTCTAATAGAATTATGTATAGTGAGATTGTCAGTTATTGAGGTAATTATGTGGGATGGTATTGTGTGTTGTATATTGGCATGTTGTGGAGTTAAATGATCTATTGTGCAGTTAAACTTTGTGGCATGATGTGGAAACCTGTGTTGTAGTTTGGAGGTATGTGGTGTGTATATTGCCTGAAATACCTTTCTGTAACATGAGCTTCAACCTAAGTCATGCATCTTACATATCTGAAGTCTGTGCTGTTATCTACACATAGGAATGTGTGCTAGAGGATGTACAGCAAGTACAAATCCTAAGCTAGGAACTAGTGGCTCACTTTTGTACCATTGTGGTGAGGCTGAACACCATTCAGAACGTCAATAATCATTGATAGGACACTTATTGATCACTCCACTTCCAAAAATGTATACTAGATTCATGAACTGCATTTCCAAAGAGTGGGATAGATGTTTACCTCTCTACAAATGTAGGCATGTGCGGTGCTCACCCCTGCCCCTTTGGCACACAATGTGTGCAGAGTCAGGGTAGTGCAAAATCAGACAAGCACCCGGTGTAATGCAGACAAGGGCCAAGGGATGCATGCTAACCCATACTTGTTAGTATATCAGCAGTGCACACCCACCAACTGTATACAACTCTTATGGCTGTATGTATACTCCCAAACAGTGCAGTGTTGGGATGGTGCACACTCAGACACCCTCCTAAAACAAACAGAACTTAGTCAGTACACACTGACTGATGCACACCTGCTGTTTGCAACTTTTTTGACTGTCTAAGCACACCTACTGTAAACATATTTTCTGTCTCTGTTCACACTTTAACACATATTCAGAGTGCACGATTGGCCAGTACATGCTTACAGACACACAACTAGTGTGAGCATGTCTCATAGACACACAATGTGTACAGGGCTAGAGAGGTGTTAACTCATAAACACAAATCTAGTTTGTGCCATTGTCAGGACTGTATGCATTTTCATGTTTGCAAACCCAGTGCATGCAGGTATCCTGAATGGGTCCAAATCAAGCATCCATTGTGGGAGAGCGATATGAAGTACCAAAAGTAATTTGGAGTTCTGGGGGTCCCTCCCGCTGTCAGTGGCAGGTAAGGTAGCACTATTAAAGATGGTTACACTGCCAAGGCGGCTCTATTATTTTGGATCGCTGCCAATCTGGATCCCGCACAGACTTTTTACCCAGCTCAACACCATGATCACGGGGTTTTTATGGGGCACCGGAAAGCGGAGAGTAGCGCTTGCCACCATGATGTGGTCAAGGGCAGAGGGGGCATTTGCAGTGCCAGATTTTGAAGCCTATTATCACGCATCTCAATTGCAATGGTTCACAAAATGGATGGTGGGATGCCTCCGGAATACGGAGCACCCTGGAGATTCAGACCCGAGTTTGCAGCTCCTCTATCGTGTGTTGTTGCTCCTCCCCTTGAGGGATGGGGCGGCTCCTTCAGATTTAAGGACAGTGCGGCAGAGTTGGAATCGGTTTTGTGGTCAGGCACAGATAACATCCCCCTATGCGCCAGAGATTCCGTTGTTGGTCTGCGAGGTCCTACCCCACGGTGGGGACTGGCATAGAATACAGACATGGGGGGAGGCGGGGATCACCTTGCTCCCTTTTAATGATCTATTAGAACGGTATGACCTCCCAAGAGGGGACTTCCTTCTACATGCTGCCCTGACGGCAGCTATCCGTAAACATTGGCGGGAGGGACTAGGGGACCCTCAGACCTCCCTAGCTTGTCAGTATATAGTAATAGCTGCTTAAACGATTAAGCGGTCACCTGGCTCTACCGCCGCCTCACTCAGGAGACACGACAACCCCTGACAGCCCTTCCTCTCAAATGGGAAGCGGACTTAGGTGAGACCATAGGTGAGAAACCATGGGGAGAACTAGTGGAAAGGGCCTGGAAAAGTTCTAGGAATGCGCGATTCCAGCTGATTCACTTTTTTGTCCTTCACAGAGCGTAGCTTACCCCACGTAAGATTACTGAATATTTTGGGGCCCAGTCCACTTGACCGAGGTGTAACCTGGAGGACGCAGGGTTTCTACACATGGTTTGGGACTGCCCGCTTCTGGGAGAGTTCTGGAGAGAGGTGACGACTAGGTTGGCGGACACAACGGAGCGTGATATAACGCTGACACCAGGGTGCTGTCTCCTACACTGGTTCTCCCACACTGCCAGGAACAAAGTCACTAGCAAGTTTATAGACCTGGGGCTGGTGTTGGCCAAAAGGGAACTCACAAGCCATTAGATAGCAAAACATGCCCCTAATGTACTGAGATGGACGAGGGAACTTATAAGATGGGCAGACTGTGAAGAGATCTTTAGACTACAAATGCCCCAAAGAACTGGGAGCGTAAAGGCATTGGAGGCGGCGAGGCATTGGTGGCATTTGTGGAAATACTGAAACAGCCGAACGACGACAAGATGTACCCCCTGACGATGAGGGCCCTGATGTGGGTGACTGAGAACATGTTTTACTGGGCGACCTGGACTGATGCTCGAGTGAGCAGACTTCCAAGTTGAGCTCCTGGGCAGCGTGACCCCACTGTGGAACTACAGCACCGAGAATAATATGCCCTGCTATTGACCTAACCAGCATTATCATGCAGAAAATCCGGTGAATATGCATCATGCCTGGGGGAGGGGAGGGTGGATTTTTTTGGGGGGTGTTCCTTCTTGGTTTGTTAGAGGTTAATTGAGGAGCAGAATACTGTGATGATGACTACCAAATAAGTGAGGTACCGAGCACTACAGACCTGGAGACTTTAGGCCACACTAGGAGGTGCGCGATGATTTCCTTAAACTGGAACAGGAATAATACCTCCTTGTGAAATGACAAACTGAGAATAGTATGTATAACTATGGTAAGTTGTAATTGGGCGTAGATTGTAACTGCAGTATTATCCCTGCGATGCTATTGATTGTTATATCACAAATTAATCAAAATCTGTTTGCAAAAAAAATAAAATCAAGCACCCATTGTGCCCTGCAATGGCAGGTACACAAATCGTATGCGCATGTCACATGCAGTGCACACAGTTATACACACAGTATGTATAAAGGGCTGGAGAGGTGTTAACTCAAAAGCACATACTGATTTCTGCCAGTTCCGTGACTGTATGCACCGTCATGTTTGCACACCCAATGCATGCAGGTATCCTGACTGTCCGCAAATTAAACACCCACTGTGCTCCGGCAATGGCAGATACACCCACAGTACCTGCATGTTTCCTATGAGTGTAAACACTCAGGGCAGGGGCAAAGCATTACCAGCCACACAGAAATTGTGCAAACAAACCACTCTGCGAAAGCTGCCTTTCCTAATACATTGTAAATCAGGTTACTTGAATAATGATTTGCATATAGCTCGTGTTTATAATGATACTGGACAGGCTAATTATTGTAGCCGATAGAGTGGGCAGGAGGGGGCGCTTCTATTTAGAGTGCTTCTGAGACAAGACTGTCCAGCTGAGAGAAAGGGGCACAGGGGTTAGGAAAAGATTGTGTTTTATTTAGCAGGCAAATGGGGTGCGACTAAACCTTCAATGTCATCGTACTCTTCAACAAACACACCAGCATACAACACTGTGTATATTTAACAATGCAAACAATCTTCATCAAAACAATATTTCACTGCATTATGTGTGCACACTCACAAATTAACAGACACTAACGCAGACCACGAAAAACCGAAATCTCAACAGCACCAAATAACTGGCCCACATATGTTTGCAGTCACAGTTTTGAACGGTCTCACTGTGTATTGAATATTTACTTCCCCAGTACCAAGCCCAGTGGTTTTATAGAGTGAGCAAGGCCCCAACACAGTGAGATAACTGAATGCATAACCAGTGCGTGAATAGAGTGTTCTAAAGGAATTATCACACACTGCTTGCACTAAAAAACCACAAGCGGCATCACACATTACATGAACTTGTAAAGCAGCATTCTCCACTGGTATGTTGGCACTTGGTGTCTTGTTTAGTGATGCCCAATTTATCGACTTTGGAAGGATAACATACTGAGTGGAACCATCTGAATCTGTGACCATATTGTCCAACACAGATAACTAAAAAGGATGCATTCATCCACTGAGCAACGAGACAGATCCTTAGCTACTCATCTCACAGTGTGCGACCAGAAGCTGCCTGCAACACAACAAATGCACACATGTGCTAACCGGTGCACGTAAATATATTGTGAATGTACATGTTTAATCTGTACATGTAGCCATTTCTCCATAGTTTGAACTACTCGTGATGGGCTGGAAAAAATGTTTTTGTGGAGCATTTACTATTAAAAAGTGGAGGCACCAGTTAACCTTGTGGTTCCTTAACACCTGCTCTACGGTGCACTTTGAGCTTCAAGACCCTACTGGAAAACAACCTTACTCTATTAGTCAACTTATGTAAACTTCCCAGTGGGTCTCTGAAGTCATGCTTTTCATGACTCAAACAGCTATTATTCCTCCCCTCCATTTAGAGCAAGGTTTCAACATTTTATGCTTTGAACTTTGTAAAGTGACATCTCCCTATCCCTTTGGCTATGCCAGTGTTGTTTTCAAGTTGTTGCACCTTCTTACTGGTTAAGGGTCCGGGCAAAGGTTATAACCTCCCCACAAAGAGATGTTATTTCAATGTTAATAAACACTTTCGAGGAGGCCCCCTGCTTTCACCTTCATAGAGATGCCTTTGGTTTACGGTTGTGATAGTAAATTGACTTTTTTGGCAGATGGGTTTGTGCAGTAACAACAAACTCTTCCGCCTCTTAAAAAAGACACCCTGAGTCCTCTTGCTTGGGTAATAGTTTCCCTAATAATACAAGACTTGTATCTGTTTGGAGAATCATATGGTGTTTCTGTCCCTTGCTCTGGCTGGAGGTGGTTCTCGGAAGAACTGCTTGCTTGTGGCCGAGCTCGGGGCCTCCGCAGAGCCGGTATGGTTAATTCATGGCTATACCACACTGCCAATCATGACATTCTAGTTCCAATACTGCCTTAGATTCATCCAACCAGGCAGGTATGAAGTGTTGGGTGAAGGGTACATACAGGAAACCCGGGAGTTACAGTATAGATTTAGATGCAGAAATAAGGACACTGAAGTTTTCTTAAGTGGTACAGACTGTGAGAGGGCTTTAAGTGGGTCTCTAGTGTGCAAAGAGGTCTAGCTTCATGGAGTGTGTAATACTTCAATAGTGAACTTATCGTTCTACTTAAAAGGCTTCCCAGCTGCCGTGATTCATCCGGTTTTTGAGTTAATTTCAAATGGGAGTTATTTAATGCTGAATGATCGAGGCTGTTGCGGGATGGCACCAGGCATCGCATATCTAGTCACAGTAAACTTCAGGGTTGTTTGCTGTAAGCAAGTATTGTTTACCCCGGCTCGCACGGTTAGGGAGGCACCACAGTGGCCTTCCTTGAATGTTTCCACTATAAGGTTTGATTCACTGAGCAGATTGAAAGCCATGTTGTTTTTACAAAATGTGGCTTTAACTTCAGCCCGAGAAACTTTTGATCTCCAGGTTACAAGGTCTTCGGCAGAGATACAGGTCCTGGTCCATACGAACTTCCCGATCCATTTTGTAGAAATGGTTTATCATATCTTTAACATGTCTGATATGAGTTGGATCCTATACCTATTTAAGTGTCTTGGATCAGGTTTCTTAACCATCTTTCAGGCCATTTTCGGAGTAATTACAGCTTTCATACACTCCGTACTTGGAAGTGTTTTTGGAGGACTTCCTTTGGTCCTGCTATCAGTAGCGGGCATCCTGATTTTAATCCTATTGCTTTGCAATTGATGTCTCAATCCCTCAAGACATGGAGAAAACACTGCTGGAACGACGTTGTAGTGAGTGTATGGTTCTACCTGGGTATGCCTCGGTTTCGAGAGCTGAGTGAGCATTGGTTCCTGTCTTTTAGACCGGTCTGGCTAGATTGTGTCCTACCTGGGTTTCGTTGCCTCTTCTGCGGATTTGGCTGCGGGTTGGACCTGTGTCTGAAACTTCCATCTGTTGCACCGCCGGACAGAAGTGCTCCTGCAGCCCTTACAGGCCCACGTGTACAGTTGTCCACAGCATAGTCCCATGTTGATGAGAGCATTTCTAGTGCCTCTAAGGGATACTTCCCCTCCTTTTGTAAGGGACATCGGCTCTGATCCAGAGGTACAGGCATCGGTTCCAGGCATCGGTTCCAGGCATCGGTTCCAGGCATGCAGGCATCTAATTCTTCCCCGGCTGCTCTGGTGGGAACTGGAGATGACCATCTTTGCTCACTCAACATGATACTGGAAGTTCTGGAGGGATTGCCACCTGTGGATACCATGTTCAGCGATGTTGAGTTTTCAGCGCAGGATTCATACACAATCTGGCCTCTCCTGTGCTGGGAACTATGTGGAGACTTTTTAAACATTTACCAAATTGAAGGTCGAAAACTGACTTTGCTTTATTTTTCCTACTCTGTTCTAACTGAGCATAGTGGCTTTCAAGGTGCTCAGTGTAATCATAACCACATATACAAGTTTAGAGGACCTTTTTAAATGCTTTTAGGGATAATAGCTTTTCTTTTATGAACATTTCTTAGCAGGTTTTTAAGGAAATACTTTTTTGTATCTTAGTTTCAAAGAAGTTTTATGCTTTTTATTGCTTTAGCTTTATTATTATTTAGTTGACCCTGTTGACCTTTTGATGAGGAGTGTGTGTCATGTCTTTTAGGCTTGTCCTGTCAAGCATACCCCTTTTTACATACATTGTCGCATTCACATGACTATAACGGTTCTGAAACAGGTCACCTTTTACCTAGTAGCTTGCTCCTGTCTCTAAGAAACCAGCTCTTAGTATTCTCTCATAATCTCTGTACCTGATGTACATAAACATGCCCTCAGGCACTGCATAAATCTGTATAAGGGTTACCACTTTTTTCATCCTTGGCAAATGATCGCATTTGTTTAGAAAAACATTTATGATTGTTTTAAAAACAGTTATGACTGTTTTCAAAACATATCGATTCTAGAAGAAATCCTGGAGTGACCACTCTAGTATATAAGACCCTTATTCCCACCTGAAAATTAGAGGAGATTTCCTTCCAAGCTGACAGAGAGTCCTGAATGCTAAATCTTCGACACGCAATGGTCAGACATCCCTCGCAAGGTGTCATCCTCGACACAGAGACGGGGTCCTTCATTCTCAACCATCAGATGAGAGGGTTGGTTCTTCCTTAGCGTATTCTTGGCTATATACACATATATCTACACACATAGACATGGTACACCTGCGTATCCAGGCTAGGTACATTTAGTCAAAGTACTTAGAGTGTGCATTATAGGAGTATGCAAATGCTACTTTCTTTTCTGAACTGCATGTTCATCTTCTTAGCACTATGGTAGAAATGTATCTACTGTTTACCATATGAGTACTTGTGATTTCTTTTGTATGCTTCTGTCTCCTGATTATTGCAGCAAATATGTTTTACAGAAGACTGATGCTGAACCAATAAATAATTATTGAAACATCCTAATCGCCATCCTGTGTATTTTCTGAGAATAGGCAAGCACGAGTGACTGAGCAAAAAGCGCTGTACTGTTTTCCATGATCCCTGAGGCATCAGGGTTGTCATGTTCAGTGGTTGCCAGAAACTATCTATACCACTGTAAGATACAGGGGGTGATAGTGGCACTGTAGAGCTAGCAGGTCTAATGGCTTACATGTCCTGTGGGGGTGTCCGGAATCGGTTTGAACACCAAGCCCTCAGTTTAGGTCATCGAAAACGCGCAGGTCCTGGGGATTCCTAGGAACTACAGACACCAAAACTCCTCATGATGCTGTGCATTGTCAGAGCCCTCTCATACTCCTGCAGCCACTCATGTATGTTATACCCTCCTTGAAGCTAGGTACCAAGTCTATGGGTATGTGGGTGGCATTCCTACCACCAGATTCCCAATAACCACTGGACTCCGCCTGCAGTGTCAGTGAGTCCAGAACTCTAAAACTATGCTCAAGGGCCAACCTTTCCTCCTCAAGAGCTAGTTTCTTTCTGATGAAGACCCTCTCATCCTCCGCGATCCTCTCCTGAGCCAGGGCTCTTTCAGCCTCTAGCCTTCTCATCTCCACAGCCCGCTGCGCCAGCCGCAACTTCAAGTCCCTCTCAGCGTTTATATCCTTGGGAGGCAAGTAACAGAAGGTGACACTGCTCCTGGCTCTAGACCCAGGAAGGGACTACCTATCTATGAGGGCCTCACTCTCTACTGGCATCCCTGCTCAATCATATTGTCCCTCCTCCCCAAACTCCTCAGGGTCACTGTCCTCTTGGGAACCCTCTCACTCAGAGTCCTCCCTTACCTTGAAGTCCTCCTCAGGGTCTTCTTTAAAATTTACACCCCCCTGGTTCTCTGTTAATGCTGCCTCCCTGCATGCCTTTTCAGAACTAATCAGGGTTCACCAAAGATCCAGCTGTGTGGGTTTCCCACTCAGCGGCAACCCCTTCTCCCTGCAGAACCCCTTCAACTCATTGATACATTAAAACGCCAGTTGGATGAGATCAAAGGTAGATTCTATTTTGGCAGGGTACAACAGTGCAAACAACATGAATCCCAGGTGTAAGAAGATGAACGAGTAACAATAAAAATGACCACTGAGGGGAATTAGGAGAAAAACACATAATGGTCTAAATGCAGAGTTGTAGTGCAACAATGAATCACAATGGTATCACATAAACACAAGTCCTATCCTCACCAATGATCACAAATGTTAGAAATGGGATTTATGGTTGGTTAGGGTGCACACCTAAGCCAGGCAGAAGCCACCACTCTAGTTAGGGCAAGCAAGTTACAAACTAAAGATAACCTGTGCTCACCCCCAATATCTTGATACAGATTAGTCAGGCTTATTCTCAGAGGCAATGTGTAAAGCGTTTGTGCAACACAAGCACACCAGTGACACAATGAACAGACCACAAAAGAGAATCCACCCATGATTATATAAAACTATATAGTATATTGTTCATATAACAAATACAAGAATGACATACTCATGAAAAATGTGCATAGAATGCAAATCCTGAGTCAGTGCCCAACATCCTGGCAAGGCAAGAATCATACATTGTAACATCAGTATATGAAATGCAACAGATAGTAAGATAAAGATGCAGTGAATACCGTGCAACTCCTGGAATAGCTCTCATTATCCTGACAATGCAGTTTAACTACAACATATAGCAGTGAACACTTAGTAAGTGATGCAGACATAGGAGAAGACGTATAGTTTGCAAACCGTCAAGACTATATAATCAGTACAATGGGGGATCAGCAAAAAGCTCACATGGCACAAACAACATTAATTATATAGCAAGTACCCGCAAGGTAAATCTATTTAGAGGAATGCAAGCATCACAATATATAATATTTGGGCCACTAAAACATCTGCTTTCCTATTAGGCTTGTAATGCTCCCTCCCAAACAGAAGCTCCTTCTAAGGGAGGCCAGAATTGTGCTTCCTAAACATAGGTGAATACAGAGCCCTATGTGGCTGTTAGGTCACGTCTTCCTGGTTAAGCAAGCAGTGCTTTAGAAAATCAACTGCACTCCCTTTCTAGGATATACGGTAATACTTTTAATCAAAGCAGAACAATACCTGGGCAGTTCCGGCACCACAAAACCGCTTGTCGTGGTGGCCAGGGAGTCTGTATGGGGCTTGCAGTGCAGCTTCACGAGGTCGTGAGGGTTGCAGTCGGAGTCACGCTGCCGACAGTACAGTTCCCTGGTGAGTGAAAGTGGTGAATACAGTGCGGCACGATGTAAGCCGCCTCCCTTAGCATGTGTCATGAAACTTGCCCCCAGCGGAGAGATGGTGCATGATTGTGCACTGTGAGCATGAGTCCTGCATGTACTAAACATCAGTGCGGCTCACAGATATGCGGTTGCTACCGCTTGAGGGTCGCTTGCAGGCAGGTGCAAGAGTGCTGTTCCTCTGGCACTCATCCCGGTGATCACGCTGGGGGCAAGTTGATTGCCGCACCTCTGGCACTTGGTTCTTAGTAACGCAGGTGTTGGGAGAAGAGTGCTGCTCCTCTGTCACTAGGGCCGGGGATCATGTTAAACACCTGACTGTTGGAAAGTGCCGGACCTGGAAAACAGAGCACGTGGTGATGAAGATCACATCTTGGCACTTCTACTGCCGAAAGGTGCTTCACTCGTGTGTGCAAAAGAAGTGCTGAAAGAGAGCACGTGAAGGGCTCATGGGGACCGAGTCCAGTGGCTAGTGCAGAGGGGGAAATCTTTGATGCCCCTGAGAGTTCCCAACAACAGAGGGCAAACCAGCAACCCTTGAAATCACTCTGGTGGTATTCTTGGTCCTTGTAGCCGGAAGAAGATGCTGTAGGAGTTTGGAGCAGGTTCAGAGCAAATAGAGCAGCGGAGCAGAGGATCTCAGAGGGACAGAGAGAGCAAATCAAACCAGCAGCAGCGGTAAGTAGTGTTCCTGGGTGCTCCCCCGCAGAGTCAGCAGAGGCTGTGGCTGGGTGGGCAAAAGTAGAGAGCAGTGAGGTCCCGCACCCGCCTGCCCTGCACATTGTGAGTGATAAAAAGGGAAAAAGAACAATACAGGGAGATGCGGATGCGGAGGCAGAGCTAGAGCTGCGGAACTACCGGACCGAGCGGAGTCGGCTGGCATTAGGCTGGTGTGGCTTATGAGTCGGTGTGGGCTGCCTCCAAACCATCTGCTTTTCCCTTTGTTACTTCACCTGCAGTAACTGCATTATCAGTAACTAAGCCTGCCACCACTATCCGTTAGCAGCAACCACTTCTGCCACAGCTATCCCTCTGCACACCATGTGGATAGTGAGTTTATTCACCCGGCAGCAACTGCGCCCAGCAGCTACCAAGCCTCCCACAACTGCTACCAGTATCTCTCTGCATGTTAAGCAGCCAAGGCAGGTAGGAAGCTCATGAGAAGGAATAGTAAGGGGAAAAATAAGGAAGTACAGTGCAGCGCAGCCTGTCTTGACAGCACTACATTTTGCATTTGGTGCTATCAGGAGTCCGGTGCTAGTTGCCCCTTTGTAGGAGCTGCATTAGCAGTTTTTGCATGCAAGAGCAAGGGGCAGCAAGGAAGAAGCAACGGAGACTAGACCACTGCAATTAAATAAACAATTCGGTCGGGAAAACTTCAAAAACAAGTGGCACATAAAACACAAAAAAAGCTGCCAGGAAGTCCAAGGAGGTTCTAGAAACATCAACAAATATAGGACAAGCATCAACTAGTACATTCATTTCACCAATATACTCATTAATTAGTAAAGTGATACCTAGTAAAAATGTACCTTCCTAAAGGACCCAACCATAGTTATCTACTCAGAAACAGGAGAAACGGAGGATCTGCCAAACCCATTGATACCACAAAAGAAGTCACGAAATAACCGTCAAAGTATGGAAAATAACCTGACAACTAACAGTCGGTTACTGATTCAGGCACAAGAAAATGCCTCAGACTGTTCACATTCCACACCAAAATTAACATCAAAAGAGGGACCACTTAAAGTGCTGTCAAAAGATGAAGACGCCCAATGAGATGCCTTAGACATCACTCAGGGCCCAAACGAGAAATCCACTAAATCATGGTTTCATTCAATATCATTGACAAGCAATACAGACCTCCTGCAGGCACTAGAAGTTAAAACTATTAATCTATCGGACAATTGGAAGGAAAATGTAAGTATTGCAAGCCCATTCGCAGCCGATAATTGAAATATCTAGCACACTGGAACAGTTTTCTCAAATGGGAAATCGGAAAAAGCTCAATCAGGAGGCAATGAACTAAATGAATTAAATGTTATAACACAGACGCCTGCGAGTCCAAAGGAAACAAGAGAAACAGGAATAAATATAACGGAAAAAGTAAGGGAGCAAGGTATAACCCTACAAGAGCACACGGAGGATGGTCCAGTAATAAAAACAAAAATGGAGTACTATCCAACAGTGTTTACCTTGTGGTTAAAAGTCTTAGAAACACCAATAACTGCACTTAATATGCAGTCAGACAAGCTTGATATACAGATCGATCTGATGAACATAATACCTACATATATGCTGGAATAAACACAAAATTGGAAAATCTGACAGATTTATTAATCAAGGAACAAAGCCTAAATACAGTAGCAACGAGTGAGTGTGCATGTGACCCAATAATAGACAAGTTGAGCACATTACCAGCGATTCTAAAAAGTATTCTAAATGAAAGACAAGCAAACAACTATGATCAGATAACAAATGCAACAAATAAAGATGGAACACAGAAATATGATCAATAAGTTCCACTCACCGAGAACTCAAAATCATTGAATACAAATGAAACACTTAGGATCTCAAATGGAGCATTAGAAGTTGAGATTGACAACACAAAACAACCACTGGTCCTGATACTTGAACAAGATAATTCTAAAATGTGCATGCAAACCAAGAGGCAAAAGAAATGGGCAGGGAAAGCTAGAATGAACAACAACGGTACAAAATGAGAAAGGCAAAGTGGGACTAGATTGTTCCATATCTTCGAAACAAAAAACAGAACAACCAGCACAAGTAAAGGATAGCAAGTTTACAAACTACAGAATGGAAGACGAGAATGAGGCAATGGAAGAACACCTTTCATTGTGGAATTCATTGAGTACGGTGGAAACAATGAACACAAGACAGACTAAACATGAGAAACCACATAAACAAAGCATAATTGCAAAAACAAATTGAAAGTACAAAAAATAGATTTCCCCCACCCAATTCAAACGTGAATTGGGAATAGAAAGGAACTCGCCATATATAAGACAAGCAGAGTCAAATGATAATTTAGTGTTAAAGCACACAATATGAAAAGAGCCAGATCCAGAACCAAACACACTCCAACGACACATTCAACCAAAAAACAAGAGTAGAACGAAAATAGCTGTACACAGGACCCCCAGCTGCAAAACATACACTAACGATAATAAACAACAACAATCAAGACACAAAGGAGTCTGAGGCAGTCCAGCAGAGGAACATTCAAACAGAAGGCACTCAGAATGAACATATTGTAATCAAAGTTAATACAGGAAAGGATGGTGGAGTGGGGACAAACTCTAGAAAAGTGGTGAAAGAAGCGCAACATTTATCATCATTAATTGATATAAATCAACAAGACAACCTGAACAAGGAAATCATACTAATGCCCCACTACATTTCACAGGAACAGCAAGACATCCTCAATAGAGGAAACATAATAAGACTTATTGCCGAAATCCTGCATTAAAAAAACTCTCTCAAATGGATTTGTTATCAATTAAATTTATTCCACAAGATGAAAAGAATCAGATGGAAAGAACACTATCGACCTGGAGAAAAAAGGAAATTGTGATATGTATCATATATGCTTGACAACAATTTGAAGTATGGGGTATCACACTTGCAAAACCCTGAAGACCATGTAACCCTTCACCTCTATTAAAGATATCTAGGAAGAGTAGCCTAGATACTGAACATTTTCCAGTGTATTCGGTGTTACAAAATGCCAAAGGAAAAGTGGGTAACACCATTAATTTCAAGATTAGACAAACACAAGAACAGGGCCCAACCCAATTGGAATGGTTAGCTGCAACTCTTAATGCCCCAACAGAGGAGTTACTTATTGCCCAAGGAAAAAGTACCCATAATGACTGCCTAAATGTTCTATCTTGGAACATTGCAGGGGCAAAAAGAGAATACAGGATAATGTCCCCCCGATAAATTGGAACAACTATGAAATCATTGCCTTGCAAGACACATGGCTGACTGAGCCCCAGGAAGTGGCTAATTACACACTTCATTATGTTAATTCCATAAGAACAGGGGAGAGCTAAAGATGGTCAAACTGTGTACATTTTGACCTCAATGGCCATTCGTTCAGGACAGCTCTGCACTACAACTTCCAACATACAAGTAATTAAATTAGACCAACTGTCCAAATATGTGACAACAACAATAATATTAATAAATGTTTATATGTACCCGAATGTAAGGAAAAAACAATTACAGCTGGATAAATTACTTTCAATAATAGCAGATCTTATGTTTGAGAACCTAGCATGGGAAATAATTTTAACAGGTGATTTTAACTCAAATCTCATTTACACCCCTGAGGAAGATGAGCAAATAGCTGCGCAAAATGTGTTCTGGTCTGTACCTTTACAAATGCCCTCAACAGTAAGATGAAGGGATTTAACTAGACAAAAAAACATTTTGGCCTTGGAATACCTAGGCCTGAGAGTACTAAATGGTAGAACCAAAGATGACACTCCACCTCGATGGATTAACCAAGGCACAAATGCACAGTCTATATTAGATTATACAATTCTAACTCTACCATTATCGAACCATGTGAGGAAATGTACTATAAAATACACTACTCGAAGTGATCACTCATATCAGCACTTGGAAATAAGAAAAAACTTTGCAAAGAACTGGGTGGCCCCCACTGTGGTAGGCCACTTGACAAGAGATAACAATACTAGCAAAAGAGTTATTAGAAACAAACATAAATCCAGAAAGTAGTCGAGCAGCAAATTGGACAACCTTTACTACAAATCTGATAAGGCAGGCACCCAAAAACGATTATGTATTGAAAATAATGAATAAGCATAACTCAAGTCTTTCAAATAAAGCTTCTTCATTAGGAAAATAAATCAGAAAGCAGGTTGGAAAGAATTGATTTACTAATGCACATATGTTTCTAATTTTTTTATTGTCGATAAAATTGATTTTCTTTCCACCAATCCCTATTATCATCTTGTGACCCTCCATCTGAATAATGCCCTCTGTCTAGTAATTATAAATTATTATAATAACATTGTACCGACTCTGGTTACAGATACCCTGAGATCATTGACCGACTTCCTGCACACACTAATTGCCCGACTAAAGAAAGAGGTGCTTGTGATCTGGGGTGGGGATTTTAATTCTTCTTTATGTAAACACTTTGACGATGATGTATGTGGGTTAACTTATGGCAACGGGGAAAATTTCGCTCATTTCTCACACACGCTTTATGGAGATGTTTTAAACGATCTAATGTTTACATTTGATATAGGGTTTGCTAATAGACTGTGCTCCCCTATGATTCCCTTTTCCCCTACATTTTATGCACATGGTCGATTATCTACTATTGATTTTATCTTGTTCTCATCCAGATATTCCTCTTGCATTAATAACTTTAAGACACATGAGATAGTCCTTAGTGACCATTTTCCTCTTAGCGTTGACGTAACTACGTCCAAACAGAGCTGTACCACTAGATCAATAATTGCTGACAATGTTGACCACATTGTTGGCATTAGACAAAATGGGTTTGCACTAAAATGGTCCAACGTAAATACTAATGAACTTATCTCAAATATAGTTACCAATTGTAAAAACATGTTTCTGAAGTGCCTCGACGAGACCACATCCAGTATTGAGATTAGGGAGAATTTTCTGGCAATCTCGAAATACATAAAAGAGTCATTATCTGTTAAAAAGAATAAGACCTCGAGAAGCAAATCAGGCTGGTTTAACATTGAGGGTTCAGAAGCATATTCTTACCTTAAAAACTGTATTCATGCATCACCTAAGAACACTGAACACATAAGGGAGGCAAGGCGAAATTACAAAAATGTCCTTAAAAATGCTAAGTCTATTTTAAAACGCAATACTTGGCGGGCATTACGCGACGCTGCAGATAGTCGTGACTTCTCTGCCTTTTGGAAAGTGGTGAACTTACCTTTCATGGCAGATAAAGATATGGCAGTAATGGAGGTTGCCATCTCGGAATCTGAATGGGTCCAACACTACTCCAATCTGTACAAGAATTCAAACTCTGAGGAACAAGGTCCGACTTTTAATACATTGGATATAGTAAATGATTTTAAAATGAATTTTACCTTAAATGAAATTATTGCAGCTATTGATTCTAGCCCTTCTGGTAAAGCTCCAGGCCCAGACGGCATTCCTGCGGACCTTTTTAAATCTAGTACAGCATTATGGGGCCCTCTTTTAACCCAGGTTTCTAATGCATGCAATTCTACCTTTTTACCAACTTGGTACGAATCTTTGATCGTGCCAATTTTTAAAAAGGGTGATAGATCAAACCCAGCTTGTTATCGTCTGATATCGTTGCTGGATTCTACCACCAAAATCATAGGCCGGGTACTACTTAATAGACTACAGACCTGGGCTGACGAACAAGCTATCATTTGTGACCTCCAATACGGGTTTCGCGAGGGATTGGGCACAGTCGAACAGGGGTTGAACCTCCATATTTTGATGGAAAAATATACAAAGGCAAAAAAGGGTAGATTATTCATGACCTTTGTCGACCTTACGGCAGCTTTCGACTGTGTCCTGCATGACAAGCTGTGTTTGATTCTAGAAGGGCTCGGCGTAGATCTTTTAATCATTTCGTTTTTAAGGGAACTTTATTCGGGAGCCAGGGCTAAGGTAAGATATGGAAGAAATGGAGAATGCACGAGGCACTTTGGTATCGAGAAAGGGGTGAGGCAAGGCTGCGTCCTTGCTCCATTTCTTTTCACACTCTATATAAATGGTCTGGAAACTATCTTAACCAAGGAGTGTAGGGATCTACCCAAGGCAGCAAAACGTTTCATCCCGGCACTTCTGTATGCAGATGATGCTGTTTTAATGGCCCGTACCCCACTTGCTCTACAGAGGGTAGTTAATTCTTACACTAGTTTTATGTCAAATTTGGGGTTGTCTATAAACTGTACAAAGACTTACACTATGAATTGCGGGACTGGGACAAACAGGAGGGCTAAGACTATATTTATTAATACCAGCCCTATTGAGCAAACTAAAACATTTTCCTATTTGGGGATTTTATTTGAGAGGACACGAAGCTGGACTGAGTCGATTAAGAATAGACATCTACTGTTCGTCAGGGCATTAGCGGCCTTGTCGAACTTCAGTCGAAAATTAGGCAAGCGCTCACCGGCTGAACTTATACACATCTACAAGGCAAAATGTGTTCCTATTGCCATCTATGGAGCAGGCGTTTGGGGATATGCTGATATACACACTATGCAGACTGCGGAAAACAGGTTCCTGAAGTTCCTCTTAGCAGTTCCCCAAAGCACCACAACATATGCAATACATATGGAATTGGGTATCCCATACCTGGAAGATATCATTAAAATCCAACCCGTCCTTCTATGGCATAGTATCTGGATGTCAGAGGAAACAGGATTTAACCGCTACCTACTCACCGATGTACTGAAATCAGACGGTGTTAAATCCATCAGGTGGCTGGAATACGTGAAAAAACTCATGCTAGACATAGGCCATCCAGAATACTATATAGATCCAACTACCATGCGTACTATTTCCAGGAAAGATCTTAAGGCTTGCTGCATGGAGCATCTTGATGATAAAAGAATAGCTATTGAATTAAAAAAACCTATTGCCCAAGCTCATTATCTGACCCTGTCCTCACCCACCATCCAGCTATACCTATCCCTAACTGATAATGATTTTGATCGTTTTCTATTGACTCGTTTTAGATTTAACCTGATATTTAGACTTCTTAGCTTCCCAATTATGAACGACTGGTCCAAACATTTGTGCAATTGTCCTTGTGATGATACATCCATGCAATCCACTATTCATGTTATTCTATTTTGCAAATTTTATGAAGTGCCAAGAAAGATCTGGATTGTACCAGCCTTGAGGACCCTCGGTTTGAGACGTTGTCGCCCTGCCCTCTTAGCCTTGCAATTTCTAGAGAACAAATTCATCATTGCTACTGTAACTGTATTTCTTAAAAATGTTTTTAGATGCCGGAAAACAATGATTATGTGATTTTTAAAACACCTATGTTTTGATTGGGATTTTACTGTTGCAAATTATATGTGTCTTTTAACATTGTACTTTGATGGTTATTGTATTTTATAACCGAATAAAGTGAAATGATGAATTGAATTGATTTACTAATGTTGCAAAATATACCTGGGATCATATAAAAAGCCTCAAGAAGCAAAACAAAAAACAAATCTGGGAGGATCAAAAAATGAAACAGAAAAAGTTCTGGACAAAGCTTCTTTTTTGCCTAAACAAACCAACAACAGAGTTTTTTAGGAAATAATGAATGGGATAACTAGATCAGTGCAAATCATAAATTATGCATGTGTGACTGAGGCGACCTTGGCTAGTTACCTAAGCAAAACTTTTAAAAGAGTCACAGACTTTGCTAATAATAATAGTCACATTAATATGGAATCCAAGCCATCGGAAAATTGAGTACAATCCTGGATCTCCCAATAACTCTGGATAGCCAACTCTATGTGATAGAAAAGGTATCAAAAACATTAAAATAGGGTCGAACGGATGGGGCCCCGGGGCCAAATGGGATACCCCAGGCCATCTTTTCAAGTATTGGGTGATCCCGTTGGTGGAGCTATATACCAAGGTATGAACAACTAATAGTCTTCCTTTGAGATGGAAAGGGTCAATAATCAACTCGTTATTTAAGGGTGGTGATAGCTTGGATCCGGAAAATTACAGGCTTATAGCTCTTATGGATGTTGAAGCCAAATGCTATGCATCACTAATCCTGGAGGATTTGGTGGAATGGTCTAATGAAAACGGATGTATGTCGTTACAACGCACACTTTTACAACGCATGCACTTACAACGCATTTTTTACAACGCAAAATCCATTACAACGCATTGCATTACAACGCATGACACTACAACGCATTTTTAAAAACTACCTTTACAACGCATTCCATTACAACGCATACTACCTTTACAACGCATACCATTACAACGCATAATATTAAATTGCATTTAAGGTAAGTATTAGACAGTATAGGGGTAAAAATTACTTTTCTAACTCCAGGGGGTGCAACAGTAGGGAAAGTGTTGGATAGTATAGGGGTTAAAATTACTATTCTAACTCCAGGGGGTGCAACAGTAGGGTAAGTGTTGGATAGTATAGGGGTAAAAATTACTATTCTAACTCCAGGGGGTGCAACAGTAGGGTAAGTGTTGGATAGTATAGGGGTTAAAATTACTATTCTAACTCCAGGGGGTGCAACAGTAGGGTAAGTGTTGGATAGTATAGGGGTACAAATTACTATTCTAACTCCAGGGGGTGCAACAGTAGGGTAAGTGTTGGATAGTATAGGAGTAAACATTGCTATTCTAACTCCAGGGGGTGCAACAGTAGGGAAAGTGTTGGATAGTATAGGGGTAAAAATTGCTATTCTAACTCCAGGGGGTGCAACAGTAGGGTAAGTGTTGGATAGTATAGGGGTAAAAATTACTATTCTAACTCCAGGGGGTGTAACAGTAGGGTAAGTGTTGGATAGTATAGGGGTAAAAATTACTATGCTAACTCCAGGGGGTGCAACAGTAGGGTATGTGTTGGATAGTATAGAGGTAAAAATTACTATTCTAACTCCAGGGGGTGCAACAGTAGGGTAAGTGTTGGATAGTATAGGGGTAAAAATTACTATTCTAACTCCAGGGGGTGCAACAGTAGGGTAAGTGTTGGATAGTATAGAGGTAAAAATTACTATTCTAACTCCAGGGGGTGCAACAGTAGGGTAAGTGTTGGATAGTATAGGGGTAAAAATTACTATTCTAACTCCAGGGGGTGCAACAGTAGGGTAAGTGTTGGATAGTATAGGGGTAAAAATTACTATTCTAACTCCAGGGGGTGCAACAGTAGGGTAAGTGTTGGATAGTGTAGTGTAATATTATGCGTTGTAATGGTATGCGTTGTAAAGGTAGTATGCGTTGTAATGGTATGCGTTGTAAAGGTAGTATGCGTTGTAATGGAATGCGTTGTAAAGGTAGTTTTTAAAAATGCATTGTAGTGTCATGCGTTGTAATGGAATGCGTTGTAATGGATTTTGCGTTGTAAAAAATGCGTTGTAAGTGTAGTGCGTTGTAAAAGTTGCGTTGTAAAGGTTGTTCCCCAATGAAAACAAGTTGATCCCTATTTTATCAAACAAGATTTTGTAAAGGGTTTGGAGCACCAACAAATATACCTGCTCTGGCCTTGATAGCAGAAAGATACAAACGTTTGCAGAGAAAATTACAACTTTTTTTATTGATTTTAAAGCAGCATTTGACCACATAGATTGAGGGCTGCTGAGGAGCAAATTAAATAATTTAGGCCCTCCTGAATCAATATTACGTGTCATAATACAACTGTACACCGGAACTTGGATCCGTATAAAAATAGCAAATGGTGCGAGACTTTCAAGGGAAATACAGGCAGAGATAGGCCTAACACAAGGCTCTGTATTAACGCCTCATTTATTTAATCTCTTTATGGCTCGTTTCTCACCAAGATTAAATTAGGTACCTTCTCACCCACCCTGGGCTCATTATCTATAACGCATCTTTCATATGCTGATGATATAGTCCTGCTCAGTCTAACAAGAGTCGGCTTACAAAGATCGTTTAAAACATTTGCCAAGGACAATGCCTTGGAAATCAATATCAAAAGACCAAAAACTATGACTATTCAGAACCAGCTTGGTCATCAACACCCTATTAAGCTGGGAGAAACAGCTTTAGGGGTAGTCAATAACTATAAATATCTAGGGCTGTTAATGAATGACCGACTAATTTTTCAATTTCACAAACAATATCTTGAAACAAAAGGAAATAGCCTAATCTATGCATTCTTTGCCCTCACAAAAAAGGTAAGTATTAGACAGTATAGGGGTAAAAATTACTTTTCTAACTCCAGGGGGTGCAACAGTAGGGAAAGTGTTGGATAGTATAGGGGTTAAAATTACTATTCTAACTCCAGGGGGTGCAACAGTAGGGTAAGTGTTGGATAGTATAGGGGTAAAAATTACTATTCTAACTCCAGGGGGTGCAACAGTAGGGTAAGTGTTGGATAGTATAGGGGTTAAAATTACTTTTCTAACTCCAGGGGGTGCAACAGTAGGGAAAGTGTTGGATAGTATAGGGGTTAAAATTACTATTCTAACTCCAGGGGGTGCAACAGTAGGGTAAGTGTTGGATAGTATAGGGGTAAAAATTACTATTCTAACTCCAGGGGGTGCAACAGTAGGGTAAGTGTTGGATAGTATAGGGGTTAAAATTACTATTCTAACTCCAGGGGGTGCAACAGTAGGGTAAGTGTTGGATAGTATAGGGGTACAAATTACTATTCTAACTCCAGGGGGTGCAACAGTAGGGTAAGTGTTGGATAGTATAGGAGTAAACATTGCTATTCTAACTCCAGGGGGTGCAACAGTAGGGAAAGTGTTGGATAGTATAGGGGTAAAAATTGCTATTCTAACTCCAGGGGGTGCAACAGTAGGGTAAGTGTTGGATAGTATAGGGGTAAAAATTACTATTCTAACTCCAGGGGGTGTAACAGTAGGGTAAGTGTTGGATAGTATAGGGGTAAAAATTACTATGCTAACTCCAGGGGGTGCAACAGTAGGGTATGTGTTGGATAGTATAGAGGTAAAAATTACTATTCTAACTCCAGGGGGTGCAACAGTAGGGTAAGTGTTGGATAGTATAGGGGTAAAAATTACTATTCTAACTCCAGGGGGTGCAACAGTAGGGTAAGTGTTGGATAGTATAGAGGTAAAAATTACTATTCTAACTCCAGGGGGTGCAACAGTAGGGTAAGTGTTGGATAGTATAGGGGTAAAAATTACTATTCTAACTCCAGGGGGTGCAACAGTAGGGTAAGTGTTGGATAGTATAGGGGTAAAAATTACTATTCTAACTCCAGGGGGTGCAACAGTAGGGTAAGTGTTGGATAGTGTAGTGTAATATTATGCGTTGTAATGGTATGCGTTGTAAAGGTAGTATGCGTTGTAATGGTATGCGTTGTAAAGGTAGTATGCGTTGTAATGGAATGCGTTGTAAAGGTAGTTTTTAAAAATGCATTGTAGTGTCATGCGTTGTAATGGAATGCGTTGTAATGGATTTTGCGTTGTAAAAAATGCGTTGTAAGTGTAGTGCGTTGTAAAAGTTGCGTTGTAAAGGTTGTTCCCCAATGAAAACAAGTTGATCCCTATTTTATCAAACAAGATTTTGTAAAGGGTTTGGAGCACCAACAAATATACCTGCTCTGGCCTTGATAGCAGAAAGATACAAACGTTTGCAGAGAAAATTACAACTTTTTTTATTGATTTTAAAGCAGCATTTGACCACATAGATTGAGGGCTGCTGAGGAGCAAATTAAATAATTTAGGCCCTCCTGAATCAATATTACGTGTCATAATACAACTGTACACCGGAACTTGGATCCGTATAAAAATAGCAAATGGTGCGAGACTTTCAAGGGAAATACAGGCAGAGATAGGCCTAACACAAGGCTCTGTATTAGCGCCTCATTTATTTAATCTCTTTATGGCTCGTTTCTCACCAAGATTAAATTAGGTACCTTCTCACCCACCCTGGGCTCATTATCTATAACGCATCTTTCATATGCTGATGATATAGTCCTGCTCAGTCTAACAAGAGTCGGCTTACAAAGATCGTTTAAAACATTTGCCAAGGACAATGCCTTGGAAATCAATATCAAAAAACCAAAAACTATGACTATTCAGAACCAGCTTGGTCATCAACACCCTATTAAGCTGGGAGAAACAGCTTTAGGGGTAGTCAATAACTATAAATATCTAGGGCTGTTAATGAATGACCGACTAATTTTTCAATTTCACAAACAATATCTTGAAACAAAAGGAAATAGCCTAATCTATGCATTCTTTGCCCTCACAAAAAAGTTATGGGGCCCATCCTTCAAGCCGCTGCTTGCTGTAATGGGTGCCAAATTAATGCCGCGGGTGGCCTATGCAAGCATTGTTCTAAATGATACAGATGCAAAACTGTTAGACAAACTACAAACAAAAGCGTACAAAAAAGTCTTCAATTTTCAATATTGGAATTTGGTCATGTACAACAAGAAATCGTGAGTGTTAGAAAACCCCGGGCAACCGAGGTTAGCAGTCACCCGGTGTCACCCAACACACACTGTGGTAGCTTGGCTCGAGCGGTAAGGAAGGCACCGTGTTAAGCGTACGTCACACCCACACAATAACCATGCGTTCATCCGTTCCAAAAACGACTCTACACCGTAAAAATTTATGAAAATATCTCTGTGTTTATCTTGTTTTCTCTTAGTTGCAGGTTAAATAAATAATAACACACTTACAGTACACAAAGCTTCTTCTGTAAAAAGGGGTAGGTCAAATAAATAAGCTCAGATCATAAATAATCAATGAATAAATAGATGTGCATAAAATACATAGGCAAATAAATACTGCGAGGGAATAAATACTGTGAGACAATAAATACTGTGAGACAATAAATACTGTGAGACAATAAATAGGATAAATACAAGGAATACAATACTCTCAATAAATATAAGCCATCAGTACACTTTTCAAATCAGGTCACATTTGTGAGGAACTATGGGTTGATTTGGCCCAATCACAGCTTGTGGTTATGTGGATGGCCTGAGGGTGTCTCACCTAGCTTGGATAAGGCTGAGGCTAAAACTGAGGTAGGTCAAGTGTAATCTAGGAATCTGGCTCTCCCAACCTACACAACCCCTCACACAGGTCACTGTATCAGTCTCAGTCCACCCCTGGCACTCCCAGGCTGGTCCTAACACCTCTCTAGCCCCTAGGATGGTCTCTTAGGGCTCCACAGGGCCTTAGGCGCCCTCTATTCCACTTACTGCCCTCTTTCTGAACTTCCGACTCCGCCGGAGTCGTGTCGACGCCGAGAGGCGGTTCCGGTTCGATGTCGCTAGCCGGCCTCGGCTCGATGTCAGTTCCTGTTGACGCCGTGAGGTGGCTCCGGATCGATGTCGGCGGTCGGCCTCGGCTCAATGTCGGTTCCTGATGACGCCGTGAGGCGGCTCCGGATCGATGTCGGCGGTCGGCCTCGGCTCGATGCCGGTCTCCGGCGTCACAGGGTCACGATCTCCCTACTTCCCGGTGTCTCCGGAGCGCGACCTCCACTCCCGACCTCCGGTGCTCTTCTCTTCAGGGTCCGGCGACTCCGGAGTGCGATCTCCACTCCCGACCTCCGGTGCTCCTTTCCTCCGGTTCCGGCGACTCCGGAGTGCGATCTCCACTCCCGACCTCCGGTACGATTCTCCTTGGTCCCGGCGGCTCAGGAGTGCGATCTCCACTCCCGACCTCCGGTACACTTCACCTTGGTCTCCGGCGACTCCGGAGGGCGGACTTCACTCCCCCGTCGACGCCGCACACTCGACCTCAGGTGTCTTCCCTCCTCGACCTCTGGTACTCTCCACGACCTCCGTCGGCGCCCTCTCTCGACCTCTGGTGGCTCCGGGTACGACGTCTGCTTTCCAGTCAGTGCCGCTTCTTCACCTCCGGCCCCAGGTCTCTAGGCTTCTCGACGTCGGACTCCAGGGAAACCAATAAACAGGTCAGGAACTTGCTGTTCTTCACTTCCAAGGCCTGTTCCGGCTGTTCAGGTCCTTGTGTTGGTTCTTCTTGACTTTATTCCACACAGGGCTCCAGGCTGGGCTCAGTCAGTAGGGACTAGTATCAAGGGTGGGTTTATGGACCCCACTCCAGGCACAAGTTTCCACCCCTGCTGCCTCACTCCTTCCTCCTTCAGTGTTGTGCTGCTCTCTCTTCACCAGTCAGGTGCCAACTGCTGCCTTCCAACTGCCAACTCCAACTGTCAACTCTGAGCTGGCTTCCCAACATTCCAAAACCGGCCTCACGCGGTCACAGGGTTCTAGAATGTTCTGGAAGGTGCTAGTAGGTTCCAGTGATGTCACAGGTGACAATGGGTGGCCACCATTTTGTGTCTCAGGCCCTCAGACAGAAGTTCCAGGGGTAAGGAAAATGGCTCCCTGATCCTGCATCAACACTAAAAAGTCTGGTGGTTCCCAAAAAGGAAAAATACTAACAGGGTTTGAGGCAAAAGTGGGACAAAATAAATAATGATGAGGAGGGACCACCCAAAGGGCTGACAGGTCTAACACGCGTCCCCCCCAGCTGAAAGTGGGGAGAGCTACCCAACCCCTTGGGAGTTCTCATCACTAAGGCGGAAATACCTTGAGAGACCGTCTGCATTGGCGTGGTCCACTCCAGGCCGATGTTCCACCTGAAAGTCCATTCCCTGTAGGGAGATAGACCACCTTAGCAGCTTGGGATTCTCCCCCTTCATCTGCATCAGCCAACGAAGGGGTCTGTGGTCGGTCTGAACCAGGAAGTGCGAGCCAAACAGGTATGGCCGCAACTTCTTCAGAGCCCATACCACTGCAAAGGCTTCACGCTCTATTGCACTCCACTTCTGTTCCCTGGGAAGTAGTCTCCGGGATAGGAAGACCACGGGTTGATCCAGACCCTCTTCATTGAGTTGCGATAACACTGCCCCAATGCCATGTTCTGATGCATCCGTCTGGAAAATAAACTCCTTGGAAAAATCTGGGGCCCTTAAGACCGGGGCCTCGCACATGGCTTGCTTCAGTCTCACAAAGGCCTGCTGACAAGCCTCCGTCCAGACTACCCGTCGAGGTTGTTTCTTGGACGTGAGCTCCGTGAGGGGGGCTACAATGGTCCCGTACCCCTTCACGAAGCGGCGGTAATATCCTGTGAGGCCCAGAAAAGCTCGGACCTCAGTCTGGGTCTTGGGGGGTTCCCAGGCCATGATAGCCTCGATTTTCGCCTGGAGGGGTTGCACCGCTCCCCTACCCACCAAGTGTCCAAGGTACACTACCGACCCCTGCCCGATCTGGCATTTGCTGGCCTTGATCGTCAATCCAGCTTATCTCAGGGCCTGGAGAACAGCTTGCAGGTGACGCAAGTGATGGTAAGCAGCAGAGAAACTCTCCATTCCAGTGAGGATCTGGTTCACCAGACGCTGAAACGTGGCAGGTGCGTTCTTGAGCCCAAAGGGCATCACACAGAACTGGTAGTGGCCATTGGGCGTGGAGAAGGCTGACCTTTCCCTTGCTCCATCAGTCAGAGAGATCTGCCAGTACCCCGAAGTAAGGTCAAAGGTACTTAGATATTGGGCAGCTCCCAGCCGGTCAATCAATTCATCCGCCCTTGGGATCGGATGAGCATCAGTCTTTGTTACTGAGTTCAGTCCCCGGTAGTCCACACAGAACCTCAGTTCCGGTTGGGCACCCGGTGGTGCAGCTTTTGGTACTAACACCACCGGACTGGACCAGGGGCTGCTGGAAGGTTCGATCACTCCTAGCTCCAGCATCTTAGTGACTTCACTGTGAATGCTGGCCTTCACCTTGTCTGACATCCGGTAGATCTTGGACTTCACAGGTGGGCTGTCTCCTGTGTCCACATCATGGATGCACAGGTGAGTCCTACCCGGAACAAGGGAGAACAACGAAGAGTACTGTCCCAGGACCTGGCGGCAGTCCTCCTGCTGTTCAGGAGTTAGAGATGGGGAGAGAATCACTCCCTCCACCGACCCATCCTTCTCTTGAGACGCAAACAAATCGGGGAGAGGCTCGCTTTCCACGTCCTCTGCTCCGTCAGTCACCATCATCAAAATGACTTCGGGCCTCTCGTGGTGGGGTTTGAGGCGGTTGGCATGCAGCACCCGTAGGGGCTGACGAGGGGTCTTAAGGTCCACCAAATAGGTAGCCTTACCCTTCTTCTCCAATACCTCAAAGGGTCCTGACCAGCGATCCTGGAGGGCGCTAAGCTCTCCTGGTTCGATCACCCACACCTTCTGGCCAGGCTCCAACTCCACCGGGTGAGCGTTGTGGTCATACCGCGCCTTCATCACTGCTTGGCTGGCTTCCAAGTTGTCAGAAGCTTGCTTCCACAACTTAGCCATTTGGCTCCGGAAGGCCAGCATGTAGCTCACCACGTCCTGGGGAAGCTTCCTGGGAGTTCTTTCCCATCCGTCTATCACCAGGCTGAGAGGTCCACGCACAGGGTGCCCATACAAAAGCTCGAAGGGGCTGAAGCTCACTCCCTTCTGTGGCACTTCCCTGTAGGAAAATAATAGACAGGGTAGGAGGACATCCCATTTCCTCCGCAGGCTTTCAGGCAGACTTCTGATCATGCCTTTCAAGGTTTTGTTGAACCTCTCCACCAGACCATTGGTCAGGGGGTGGTAAGGAGTGGTGAACCGGTATGTCACTCCACACTCCTTCCACATCGCCCGCATGTACGCTGACATGAAGTTGGTCCCCCTGTCGGACACAACTTCCTTGGGAAAACCCACTCGGGTAAAGATTCCCATCAGGGCCCTAGCCACAACAGGTGCGGTAATGGTCCTCAGAGGTATTGCCTCTGGGTACCGTGTGGCATGATCCACCAGAACCAGGATAAACCTGTGACCAGCTGTAGTAGGTGGATCTAACGGACCCACAATGTCGATGCCCACCCTTTTAAAGGGGGTGCTAACGACAGGAAGTGGTTCCAGGGGAGCTTTCAGCTTCACCCCTGTTTTCCCACTGGCTTGGCAAGACACACATGTCCGGCAGTAGGTGTCGGACGACACTTTCATTTGAGGCCAATAAAAGTGTGGGACAAGACGGGCGAAGGTCTTGTCTTGCCCCAGGTGTCCTGCCAAGGGGATCTCGTGAGCCAACTCCAGTAGGAAGGCTCGGTAACGTTGAGGGACTACTAAGGCTCGTGACGATCCATGTAGGGGTGCCTTGGGTTCACTGTAGAGGAGGCCATCCTCCCAGTAAACGTTGTAGTTCCCCTCAACGTTCCCTGCTGCCTGGGCCTCGGCCTGTCGCCACAGTCCCTCAAGGGTAGGGCACTCCCTCTGGCCCTTGCAGAATTCCTCCCTGGTCGGCCCTCCCTCCACGTGCCACTCGGCCGGGATGGGTAGGTCCTCCAGTTTGGTAACATCCCCCACCGCGGACTCCTGGTCCACCACCTCCGGTGGCCTATCCGTCACACGGGGCGCGGATGCCGAGGCAGGCTCCCCCTGTCCTCGGTTCTTCCCTTGGTCGGCAGCTGGCTGGGCCTTTGTTCCAGGCTCCAGCCGAAACGAACTCCCTCTCCGGGTAGTCGCGGACCTTGTGCTAACACAGGCCCAGTCAGGTGTACCCAGCATCTCAGCATGAGTCAGGTATTCCACCACCTTCCAAGCATTGTGCTCCATGTCATTCCCCAGCAGACAATCGACTGGCACGGCAGGGCTTACGGCAACTCGAAGTGAACCTTCAACCCCCTCCCATTCAAAGGGAACCTCGGCCACCGGATAGTGGCCTGTTCTGCCGTCAGCCATCGTGGCTGGGTGGAGTACATCGGGAATTACCTGCTCTGGAGACACCAGTTGGCTACGTACCATAGTCATACTGGCTCCTGTGTCTCTCAGAGCCTCCCCTCTTTGGCCGTTGATGGTGACCCACTGCCCATACTTTACGGTATTTGCGGGCACCTGGATCTTAGGAACCATCTCCCGTTCTCCCAGGGACACTAAAGTGACACCCGCCCACTCCCTTCCCTTAGTTAAGGGCATCTCCTCCCCGAGCACTACACTAGCTACTCCGGGGGCTTTTCCTCCAATGGGAGGGGGTGGTCTTTTCGGGCACTTCGCATCTCCCTTATAGTGTCCGACGCCACCGCACTCGAAGCAATGGACAACCCTTGGCTGCTGACTCTGGCCAGGATTAGGGTTTCTGGGTGGGTTAGCCCTAGGGGTGAATCCTGTTCCCTTCCCTGGGAAACTATTTTGGGGGCCTTTGGAGAACTCCTTTTTCTTTTCCCCTCCCTCTTTCTTCTGGGGGGCGCCCTGTTCGGCCTTTTGAGTATCCCCTCCAGTCCCCCTTGTGGACACCCGGGTACTAGCCCAAATGTCCGCCTCCTCAGCAAGCTTCCGGGGATTGTTCAGCTTGCTATCCACCAGGTGTTGACGCAGTTCAGGGAAACATTTTGTGAGCAGGTGTTCCTTCAACATTAAATCAAACAACCCCTCGTAGTCCCCCACCTCACTGCCTTGAATCCAACCCTCTAATGCCTTCTTCGCATAATCCAGGAAATCCACCCAATTCTGTGTGCCCAGTTTGTGGCTACCCCGGAACTTCTGTCGGTACTTCTCGGGTGTTAGTCCAAACTTTCTTACGAGCGCCACTTTCATGGTGGGGTAGTGGGTCTGCTCATCCTGCTCTAGGGCCAATAATGCATCCCTACCAGCTGGAGGCATGTACTTGTACAATCCCCCTCCCCAGTACTTCTCTGGAACCCCATGGGCCCTTAAAGAGACCTCATAGGCCGCTAGCCACTTGGCAATATCATCCCCTGCACTATAGCTAGCTACTATGTCTTTCGGCAGATAGGGTTTGGGTTCCCTGGTGATCTCTTGGTCTTTGCTGCCACCTTTAGGAACAGTTTGTGCGCCGACTCGTAAGATCTGGAGATCCATCTCCTTGAGCCTCAACTCGTGAGCCATCCTCCGTTCCTCCTTTTCTTTCTCCAGCTCCGCTAACTTCCATGTGAGCTGTCTTTTCTCCCTCCGGTCAGTTAGCTCTGCTTCAGATAAGCCACCGCTAGAGACAGTGCTGCCCTTCCTGGAAATGGTTCTGGGCCCCGCTACTAGGTTCCCCACCTCAGGTTGGTACAACCCAGCCCCCTCGCTAACAGGCTCTCCATCCCTGTCCTCCTGCTCAGCCTTACTTTCCCGTCGTGCCTCCCACCAAGCCCTCAGGCTGGTCTGGAGCTCACCCTTCCTTGCACCTGGGGGACAATACACCCCCTCTCTCTCACAAAACTCTTTGAGTTGGGCCACAGTGTAAGCTTCCACATCTTCCAGCACAAACTCCATTTTGCCCACTCAGGTTAAAGAACAGGTGTTTACAGAAGCTATGCAGGGGGGTACCTTATATAATACCTCCTCCCACCACCAGAGTAAATTTGGAAAAAACAAAACTCAAAATTAGGAAGGCCGCTTTGAGAAAACTCCCGGTGTAGGCCTATGGACTACCCACAGTTATTGTCGAGTGGACGCAAGCACAGCTCTATCCCACCGCTGAACACCAATTATGTTAGAAAACCCCGGGCAACCGAGGTTAGCAGTCACCCGGTGTCACCCAACACACACTGTGGTAGCTTGGCTCGAGCGGTAAGGAAGGCACCGTGTTAAGCGTACGTCACACCCACACAATAACCATGCGTTCATCCGTTCCAAAAACGACTCTACACCGTAAAAATTTATGAAAATATCTCTGTGTTTATCTTGTTTTCTCTTAGTTGCAGGTTAAATAAATAATAACACACTTACAGTACACAAAGCTTCTTCTGTAAAAAGGGGTAGGTCAAATAAATAAGCTCAGATCATAAATAATCAATGAATAAATAGATGTGCATAAAATACATAGGCAAATAAATACTGCGAGGGAATAAATACTGTGAGACAATATATACTGTGAGACAATAAATACTGTGAGACAATAAATAGGATAAATACAAGGAATACAATACTCTCAATAAATATAAGCCATCAGTACACTTTTCAAATCAGGTCACATTTGTGAGGAACTATGGGTTGATTTGGCCCAATCACAGCTTGTGGTTATGTGGATGGCCTGAGGGTGTCTCACCTAGCTTGGATAAGGCTGAGGCTAAAACTGAGGTAGGTCAAGTGTAATCTAGGAATCTGGCTCTCCCAACCTACACAACCCCTCACACAGGTCACTGTATCAGTCTCAGTCCACCCCTGGCACTCCCAGGCTGGTCCTAACACCTCTCTAGCCCCTAGGATGGTCTCTTAGGGCTCCACAGGGCCTTAGGCGCCCTCTATTCCACTTACTGCCCTCTTTCTGAACTTCCGACTCCGCCGGAGTCGTGTCGACGCCGAGAGGCGGTTCCGGTTCGATGTCGCTAGCCGGCCTCGGCTCGATGTCAGTTCCTGTTGACGCCGTGAGGCGGCTCCGGATCGATGTCGGCGGTCGGCCTCGGCTCGATGTCGGTTCCTGATGACGCTGTGAGGCGGCTCCGGATCGATGTCGGCGGTCGGCCTCGGCTCGATGTCGGTCTCCGGCGTCACAGGGTCACGATCTCCCTACTTCCGGGTGTCTCCGGAGTGCGACCTCCACTCCCGACCTCCGGTGCTCTTCTCTTCAGGGTCCGGCGACTCCGGAGTGCGATCTCCACTCCCGACCTCCGGTGCTCCTTTCCTCCGGTTCCGGCGACTCCGGAGTGCGATCTCCACTCCCGACCTCCGGTACGATTCTCCTTGGTCCCGGCGGCTCCGGAGTGCGATCTCCACTCCCGACCTCCGGTACACTTCACCTTGGTCTCCGGCGACTCCGGAGGGCGGACTTCACTCCCCCGTCGACGCCGCACACTCGACCTCAGGTGTCTTCCCTCCTCGACCTCTGGTACTCTCCACGACCTCCGTCGGCGCCCTCTCTCGACCTCTGGTGGCTCCGGGTACGACGTCTGCTTTCCAGTCAGCGCCGCTTCTTCACCTCCGGCCCCAGGTCTCTAGGCTTCTCGACGTCAGACTCCAGGGAAACCAATAAACAGGTCAGGAACTTGCTGTTCTTCACTTCCAAGGCCTGTTCCGGCTGTTCAGGTCCTTGTGTTGGTTCTTCTTGACTTTATCCCACACAGGGCTCCAGGCTGGGCTCAGTCAGTAGGGACTAGTATCAAGGGTGGGTTTATGGACCCCACTCCAGGCACAAGTTTCCACCCCTGCTGCCTCACTCCTTCCTCCTTCAGTGTTGTGCTGCTCTCTCTTCACCAGTCAGGTGCCAACTGCTGCCTTCCAACTGCCAACTCCAACTGTCAACTCTGAGCTGGCTTCCCAACATTCCAAAACCGGCCTCACGCTGTCACAGGGTTCTAGAATGTTCTGGAAGGTGCTTGTAGGTTCCAGTGATGTCACAGGTGACAATGGGTGGCCACCATTTTGTGTCTCAGGCCCTCAGACAGAAGTTCCAGGGGTAGGGAAAATGGCTCCCTGATCCTGCATCAACACTAAAAAGTCTGGTGGTTCCCAAAAAGGAAAAATACTAACAGGGTTTGAGGCAAAAGTGGGACAAAATAAATAATGATGAGGAGAGACCACCCAAAGGGCTGACAGGTCTAACAGTGAGAATATATGCTTCTATTAAAAGCTGGTTTAAAATCTGGTCAAGTCGAGCAAATGACCTACATGATGCCTTGTGGCGGACCCAGGAAGGAGTAGCGCTCGTTACAACGCATGCGTTTACAACACTTGCCATTACAACACTAGTCGTTAGAACACCGCGTTGTTACATCGCAGCCATTACAACGCAAATCTTTACAACAACTTGCTATAGGGGGGGTGCTGGAGTTTGGATTAGTATAATTTACTAATCCAACTCCAGTGTGTGCAGCATTAGGGAAGGTGTTGGATTGAAAATCCAACAAATCCAACACCTTGTGCCCCCTACAGCAAGTCGTTGTAATGACTTGTGTTGTAATGGCATGCGATGTACAACGGCTCGTTGTAACGACTTGCGTTGTAATGGCAGGCGTTGTAAACGATGCGTTGTAAACGTTGTTTACCCCAGGAAGAAGATCTGCATTCAAGTTATTGCAAATTCCTGAAAATAGCCCTGGAGGAAACACAGACAACAAATCTTTTGGCGCAGAATCCCAATTTTTCTGTCTTCATTAGGGTGATTATCAAAATGGCTAAATCTTATTTATTACTAGAGGACAAAAGTAAATTAGCCAAGCGGTCTCATGCCTGGATGGTCCTGCAGTCCCATACAACATCACGTCTGGCAGAATATCTACACACAAAATATTCATTTTATTTGAACCGGAAACTCATGGCCACTAGGTTTGAGGTCTGAAGGAAATGGCCCTTAGGGGCCACCCGGGTTATTTACAATCACCTGCTATGCCTTCCCAAGTAATGAAGAGTCGGGCAGACAGTAAGAATACAAACAGGCTTTTATTAGCAATACTTTGCAGAGGACTCCAATCTGACCTGCACCCTAAGATATCTGCCGAGGGACTGACCCCCCAACAGTCTGCAACGTATCATCATTCTTCCCAAGAGCCTCCAACCACGCCCACAGTGTAAAGTTACTGGCCTGGGCTAAACATAAACAAGGGAGGCACAGATGGATGGGCTACCACTTGCCAGATGGGTACATGCTATCTGCAACTCAAGGTTACCGTGCTGAGTCTCAGCGTCTCCTAACATGGGATTAGAACTACACACTCGGATAGGTATGCGAGGGCAGAATGGCCTTTTCATTAGTAAGTCGGGAAGCAACCTTGAACAGGAAAGACAATAATAACTGAATACGGTGTTTCTGCTGAGGAAAGCAATACAAGTCATGAGGCCTAGTTCAGGCACGGCCTAAGCAGCCTAAAAAGGATTACGAAATACAAAATGGAGTCGCACTCGCTAACTAAAGCTTGCACGTTACAGGAATAACTCGGTGAGTTGCATAACGTGAATACAAATGGTGTTTATTTAGCCACACATTGCTAACCGAAAATAACATGAAACAAGTGTATAGGAAGAATGAGGTTTTCAAACCTAACAGGTCTTACCAAGTTTAGCTGATCAGCCAGCATGAAGTACAATGGTCCCATGATATGTAATCTATGTTGTGCAGCAAATCAAGATTTTATTCATCTGATCTGTTTATGTCCCTCTTTAAAAGCAATTTGGGTGTGGTTATGGAAAAAAGCTTTTAATGATAGAGGGATCCGGTCTTGTAGATCGGCAATAATGAAAGGCCTGGGCCCAATAGATCCCTATTTGAATTGTAAGATGATGAACTTTCTGACATTTTATGAAACTTCATTACAGAACAAGGAAAAACACATCTCAGTTTCACTGATGAAATAGCAATTATGGACATTTGAATGCTAAGACCCTTTTCCCTGGACGGCTAAGTAGATGCACCATTAGCTAGAAAAACTATTAACAGACGGGTTTTTAACCACACTGATGTACTTTATATTGGGATTGAAAATGATAGCAATAGAAGTCTGTTCTATTAATATATTAATAGGAATTGGATGATTATGTCCATATTTTAAATCTCCCAGGTATGAAAAAATTATCCACAGATTGGTTTTAAACAGATGTAATGCATTTTATACTGAGATAAGAAATTATAGGAACGTTGTAGACTTTGACATGAAATTCAATTTGAATAATTTTATGATGTGGAAATAAATGTCCTTTGTAAGATTGTTATGGTTTTTATTAACTGAAACAATAAAGTTTTACTGGTCCTTGTAGCAGGGCAGAGGTCAGCAGGCAGCAGAGCAGCTCAATCAGGCAGGGCAGCAATCCCTTGGGCAATCCCTTGGACCTTACTCCAGTATAGGTTCTTCCAGGCCCAGTAGTCAGAACCCCTGTACTTATACTCAAAATGTCTATGATCTACGAGCACTTCTGAAAAGAAACCTTACGAGTGCAAAACACTCCCTTTCAAAACTCTGCCCCTGGTTCCAGACGTACAGTAGGGGGTAAATAAGCCCTATGTGTGAGGACCGGGCACAGCCTATACGAATGTAAATGCACCCGCCTCCCTTTCTCGCTGCCCAGGAAGACTATCAGCATACAGATGAATGTAGATGCCTCTCTTGTCACACCCAGCCTTTCCTGTGTTGTGGCTGTCAGGAAAGTATGCACAAAGTGTAGCTGCCAACCAGGCCCAGACGTCGATTGTAGTCAGGCTGCACAACATAGAGTTATAAGCACAGCAAAATGCTCACTTTCTAAAAGTGAACACAAGGAGATGATGGATGGAGCACTGAAACTTTTCACACGCTCACCCCCAGTCACAGATCTGAGTTGAATCCATCATCATTCTTTAGCTCACTTCGCCACCTCAGTTCAGACCCAGCTATATGCAAATCAGTCTTGACCCAGTGCCTAATGGGGACACTCGAGCCCGAACTGCCTAGCCAGGTGTTGCTGAAACGGAAACAAGCATCCAGGTTTCTGGGTAACACCCTTCATCAGCCAAACTAGCTTAAATCCAGTGGCAAAGCGAGCAAGTGACCCACATCTGGGCATACCCTGCCAACTTAGGGCGAACAAAGCAAACACAAGGAAATGATGGACGAAGTGCAGAAACTTTTCAGAAACTCACCCCTAATCACAGATCTGGGTTGAATCCATCATCATTCTTTAGCTCACTTCGCCACCTCAGTTCCGACCCAGCTATATACAAATCAGTCTTGACCCTGTGCCTCATGGGAACAGTTCAGCCCGAACTCCCAAGCCAGCTCTTCCCTGAGCCGGAAACAAGGACCCTGGAACCAGTTTCTGGGTAACACCCTTCATCAGCAAGGCTAGCTTGAATCCAGTGGCAAAGTGAGCAAGGGACCCACATCTGGGCATACACTGCCAACCTAGGGCGAACAAAGCAAACACAAGGAGATGATGGACGGAGCGCTGTAACTTTTCATACACTCACACCCAGTCACAGATCTGGGCTGAATCCATCGTCATTCTTTAGCTCACTTTGCCACCTTAGTTCAGACCCAGCTATATGCAAATCAGTCTTGACCCTGTGCCTCATGGGAACAGTCCAGCCCGAACTGCCAAGCCAGGTCTTCCCTAACTGGAAACAAGCATCCTGGGACCGGTTTCTGGGTAACACTCTTCATCAGCCAGGCTAGCTTGAATCCAGTGGCAAAATGAGCAAAGGACCCACGTCTGGGCATACCCTGGCAACTTAGGGCGAACAAAACAAACACAAGGAGATGATGGACGGAGCGCTGAAACTTTTCAAACACTCACCCCCAGTAACAGATCTGGGTTGAATCCATCATCATACTTTAGCTCACTTCGCCACCTCAGTTCAGACCCAACTATATGCAAATCAGTCTTGACCCTGTCCCTCATGGGAACAGTCCAGCCCGAACTCTAAGCTAGGTCTTCCCTGAACCTGGAATCAAGCATCCTGGGACTGGTTTCTGGGTAACACCCTTCATAAGCCAGGCGAGTTTGAATCCAGTTGCAAAGTGAGCAAGGGACCCACGTCTAGGCATACCCTGCCAACTTAGGGTGAACAAAACAAACACAAGGAGATGATGGACGGAGCGCTGAAACTTTTCAGACACTCACCCCCGTCACAGATCTGGGTTGAATCCATCATCATTCTTTAGCTCACTTCGCCACCTCAGTTCAGACCCAGCTATATGCAAATCAGTCTTGACCCTGTGCCTCATGTGAACAGTCGAGCCCGAACTGCCAAGCTACTCGAGTCAAGTTATCCTGGCTGAGGAGGGGTGAAATCCCGAAACAGGCCCTATGATGCTTGTTTCTAGTCAAGGGAGGACCTGGCCTGGTAGTTCGGTCTGGACTGTTCCCATTGGGCGCAGGGTCAAGAGTGATTTGCATATATGGCTGGGTTCAAACTGGAATGGCATGGTGGGCAAAAAAACTATGGATTTAAGTCCAGATCTCTGTACTGGGGTGAATGTATGACATTGTTCTGTATTCTGTTGATCAATTTTTCTTTTTGCATTTGTCACCCTGAGGGGGATGTGTATGCCCAGACAGGGGTCCCGTGCTCTCCATGCCACCAGAGTAAAGCTATCCTGGCTGATGAGGGATGAAACCCCGAAACTGCTCCTAGGATGCTTGTTTCCAGTCCAGTGAGGATCTGGCCTGGCAGTTCGGGCTGGACTGTTCCCATTGGGCGCAGGGTCAAGACTGATATGCCTATGGCTGGGTTCAAACTGGAATGCTATGGTGAGCAATAAAAAGATGGATTTAGGCCCAGATCTCTGTACTAGGGTGAATGTATGACATTGTTCTGCAGTACGTCCATCAATTGTTCTTTTTGCATTTTTCACCCTGAGTGGGACGGGTATGCCCAGACGAGGGTTTCGTGCTCTCCATGCCACTGGAGTCAAGCTATCCTGGCTGATGAGGGGTGAAACCCTGAAACCGGTCCTAGGATGCTTGTTTCCAGTCCAGCGAGGACCTGGCCTTGCATTCCGGGCTGTACTGTTCCCATTGGGCGCAGGGTCAAGACTGATTTGCATATGGCTGGGTTCAAACTGGAATGGCATGTTGAGCAAAAAAACAATGGATTTATCCCCAGATCTCTGTACTGGGGTGAATGCTTGACATTGTTCTGCATTTTGTCCATCAATTGCACTTTCTAAGAGTGGCATTTCTAAAAACAGTCATAACATATCCAACTATACCAGTAAGCATGATTTTTTACTACCATTCTAAACATACCAAACATGACAGCGTTTCTCCTTTCAGATAAGGAATTACTACTTAAACATATATAAGTGAATTCCCCATGCTTGCCTATGAAAGGAGTAGGCCTCACAGTAGTGAGAAACAAAATAGGGTATTTGTTACTATCAGGACATGCCACACAATAAAGGCAAAGATCCTTGGGCGGGTGATTCTGGCCCAATTAGAGATGTGGGCAGAAGATAACATGATTTTAATGCCCATATAGTATGGGTTCAGGCCTGGCATAGGCACTGTAGAACAAACACTAAATTTACACCTCACCACTAGTAAATATATGAAGGCAAAAGGAAGTGCCATTCATGTGGCTTTCATTGATCATTCAAGCACTTTTGATCTAGTCAACATGAAATAATGCAGAAAATATTCTAATAAAATGCTTGCATCACGACCTCAAATTCTCGGTCCAGTATGGTTCACAAGGAGAATTATCGACTCAAATAGAATCCCTGGGAGGTATAAAACAGGGTTGCATTTTAGCCCCTTTTGAGGTCTCGCTGAGCTCAGCGCATGCGCTGACTCGGACAGACATTTTGGAGGTGAGTTTTCAAAGTGCTTCTGGCTGGCCTAGCGCTTGCGTTCACGCGTGAACCGCTAGCCTTCAGCAGTACTTTGAAAACTCGTGCTTTAGCACGTCATCGCGATCACTTTCGCTTTCAGAGCGATCGCGATGACTTTCGCTTTTACGGCCGCGCGGCGTTACTTTTACTGCCGCACGGCCAATGCTTGTTTTGCATGTGACCATGATGAACATTTAAATCTCTTAATTGTATTCTCCTAAACTGCCTGTTAATGACAATATATGTCGTAGTTGTGCAGTGGCTTTTGTGCAAACCTTGCAAATCGAGTGTACCCTGCAACTTACCATAGCACTGCTGTGTAACCTGCATTTTAATTGGTGATCCTGCATTAGGTTACAGTAGGGCCAGTATTGCTACAACCTTTTTGGAACAGTGGCCTTTTTGAATGGAAAGTGAGGTTTCTTGAACTCTTTTGGTGCATGTTTTATATTTCAAAATCACAGTCTGACCAAAGTTTAAACTTCGTGATTAGTGCCTGGTCGGGAAGGGGGAGGGGGGAGAAGGGGGGGTGCTTAAGGCTCTGCGTCACTGTTTGTGAGAGCAAGATGTAGAGTGTTGTGTTCATACATTTATGCAAATGCTCTGTTTAATGCTTGCAACCCTCTGCATTATGTCCCTCTCCCCTCCCCTTACCTCTCCTCTCCCCATCATCAGCTGAGCGTTCTGGAATGCTGACAGACACCAGCTGATGACCTTCATGATTGCGCGCATCCCCCATCTCCCCTCCGGATCTCAGCTGTGTTGGTGATTACTTGATAATAAAGCTTCTAAACTTCACCGAATTTCGCGTCTTCTTAACAAATTGGCGACGAGGGCCAACACAGCGGGAACCTACGGGAAGACTTCACTCAGGTTGACACAAAAAAACGAAAGAAAAGGAATCCACACTACCTGAGATTAATAGCTGCAATTTTACGTGGGAAAAAAACCCCAAAATGATTTGAGGTCAGTGAATAGTGGAAAGAAGTTAACATATGCATGCAGGATTGATGAAGTGCATCGCAGACTGAATGATTTCTTTATTTAAAATTGTGACGGCGATTAAATGCTTGGCAAAACTTCACACAGCGGCAACGTGAAATTGACAGAGGCATTCAGTGTGTGGTTTGTGTAATCTGAAACCTGCCCTTCCCCTGACTGAAAAGATCACCGGTCATTTACCAATTGTCAGCTGTTAACTGCCATCTGCACATACCAACTGAGTTAACTGACAGGTGGGGGTGTGACGTAGCACGTCAGCTACGCTGAGCGGCCATTTTGAGAGAACCCCTTCTCTGAGAAAACACTGTTGAAGCCCATAGGAGCAAGTGATTAAGGAACACTCTAACATGAGCATTCCCAAACTGTCAGGGAAAATAAACACAGGATTTGGCACAGCGCTAATGAGCTCCTGTAGTTTAAAGGCACAGTGCACTAAAAATGAGCCTTAAAGAAATAAATGGGGAAGTTTAATGACCATTAGCCTGTGCTACACTACACCTGTAAAAAAAAATTACTCAACAACAGTGATTCTATGCAGCATTGATACACATTAAGGAGTTTGAATAGAAGGTAAACACCACACTGGTGCTTCAAGTAATTATTCATACAAACCGTTCAATAAAATAAAATGGCAACAGGATATCTGCTAAATTTAACACCGCCATCCTCATTTTTAGCTGGGGGAGGAGAACCCCCCATCAAATGGGAGGAATGGAGAGAACATTTTATCAACTTTATAGAAACAATAGAGGATGAGGAAGATATGAAAGCAGAAATGAAGTATAAAGTCTTGATGCACTGTCTTGGTGCAGGAGGAATAAAAGTTTTCAAACGGATAAACAAAAAAGTGAGAGCTGCAGATGAAGGAGATGTATATGTTAATGCCATAGACAATCTCAATAGTTATTACAAGCCCACAGTATGTGTAGGTGTGGATAGATATAAGTTTTTTCACAGAAAGCAAGGTCAAAATGAATCTATTGACGATTATGTGGCAGCATTGAAGAACTTGGCCATTACTTGTAGATTTGGTGACCTACATAACGAATTCATACGAGATAAAATTGTCATGCAAGGATCCAATGCGGATATGCAGGACAATCTGTGGGCAAAAGGTGAGAATCCATTACAAAATGTAATTGATATTGTAAGAAGAGCAAAGTTAACAGGCAGATGTGCAAAAGCTGTGATTGCAGAAAGTAAAGATAAGAAAGAGGAAAACATTATTGCCAAAGTGAGTGACAGGAAGCCAAAGAACCTTTACTCAAATGTCAGTGAAAAAAACTTAAAAGACAAGAAATACGGAAATCCAAGCAATGCGATTAGAAAATGCTACAGATGTGGAAGTACTAATCACTTAGCAAATGATCGCTACTGTCCAGCAAGGAAAAGCAGATGTTCCAATTGCAGAGTCGTAGGTCATTTTCAGAAAGTTTGCCACAAAAAGACATCTAAAACTGTAACATATATGTGGATAATGAGAATGACTCTGACTCTAATTGTTCAAATGAGGATGACATGAATATGTTTGTACTCAATATTGATGATGAGTATATTTCTGATGTAGATGAAGGTAAGAAGGGAACGGGTAAGAAAAAACCATTTGTGAAATGTGCATCGGGGGTGTGAACATATCAATTGTAGCTGACTCAGGTTCGCCATACACAATTGTTAATACAAAAGTGTGGAAAGAGAAGTTTGTGCCCAAATTAGGGGAACAGCTAGAACCCCCAGATATTAGCATAAAGACATTTACAGGTGAACCAATTGACTTAGAGGGATTTAGGAGACTTAAGTTCACATTCAAAGGAAGAGACGCTTTATGCATGCTATATGTATCCAAGTCAGGTCCCTCAGTATTAGGATGGTTAGATCAAGGGAAGCTGGGGATTGTACTCAACCCCAATAGTGAGGAACCCGTTCTCATTATAGAAAGTGAGGAAGTCCCAACGGTAGGGGCTCAATCTGTGCCCATACTCTTATACGCAGATGATGCGTTTTTGATTGCTCTCACCCCGAACGCACTGCAGAAGCTGTTAGATTATTTTACAGAGTATATGGTGGGTCTGGATTTGAAAGTAAATTATTCTATTATTCTACTATGGCATTTGGGTTACTATGCACGATACGTAAGCACTTTAGAATGAGGTTAAACAGTTACAAAGAACAAATGATTTTATCTAATTAGGAATTGTTTATAGCTCATCTCTAAAATGGGAATCTCACCTCCATGTGAAGGTCTCATCAAATGGGAACGAATGTGGAGGCCATTTTCCGCTTTGCAAGGACTCTTAAACACAAACCTTTGGCAACAAATAGAGAACAGTTTAAAATGGAGGATGCTGGCAGTCCTAAAAAATACTGCAAATTGTATATGCCACGAGGAGTTGGACCTACCTTATATAGGTGACCAGATACGTATAGCACCACTCCTTTTATGAATCACGTGCTGGCAAATTCCAGAGGCAGATTTGGTGAAAACATGCATGTCAGACCATTTATCCCTAGATCATGAGAGTACAATACCTTGACTGATGCACGTAAAATCATGTTTGCACAAACTGGGCCTGATAGAAATTTCATATTTTATACAAAGCTAAGTCTATCGTGAAATCTCGCCACTTGGATTACTGTTTGAAGGAGTGGTAACGGGACGCCTTGAATATGAATACTGTTGAGCATTATTTGCAAATCTCATCAGTTTAATCCATTGAACCATACTTGGGATGGACTGGGAACGTAAATTATCAGTTTAATTACCATCTTTTAGATTCATTTTAATCCATTTTAAAGTTTCTTTTCTGACACAGTGTGCATGGCAGCATGACCTCTCCCCCTGCCACTGCAATTATGCCACAAAACAGAGCACATGTGTAGTATCCTCAGGTCAGGTTAATATGTTCCCTTCATTCTGTACCTAGCTGCTCAGCCAGTGTTAGTGTTCCGCGTAGAATGTTAGTGTGGGTGGAATGCTTGGATGCCTGTGTGGGACTGAGACAGTTGGGAAGACGGGCTGAGCAGCTAGGATGCTGCTCCTGGTGGGGTCTATTCTGGGCCTATTATGGAGCCTGATCTGGGCCTGTTCTGGGTTTACTACTTCTACACCTAAGATCTCAATAAACTTCATCTACTCCTACCTGGCCACGTCTACAGCGTCTACTTGTACATCCTGCACACGTGGGGCCAGCCCACTACAATTAAATTATGCCACAAAACAGAGCACATGTCATCTTATTCTATTATGTCCACTATATCCAAGCCCAAGAAGTACTTTTTTTTTTTTTATTGAATTTTGGTAGCCACACATAACAGTGATCATAACTAGTACATTCTCTATAGGCACAATATAATACAGCTTTCTTTAAATTACATTTCCCAGTGACCCACAGTTGCACATTTATACATTGCCATATCACCACTGTACTAGATCAAGAATTAAGGCAACCAGTAAGCTGGAGCAATCAGGGTGACCTCGCAGATACGTAGTTAGTGGTTCCCAGATATCCGATGGTTTGGAGGCAGTTGGTAGTTCTTCCGCATATATTATAAAATTGTCTTTACAGTAAACAGCATCCTGTATCCAGTTCACTAGAGTAGGAGTTCGTCTACTATCCCAATGTATCGCAACTCTGCGTTTAGCCAGGAGAAGCAATATGGCAGTCAGCTTCTTCTTTGCAGACTTCACAGGTGTATGAAGGCCCAACAAGCATAATTGTGGTACACATAACAATTTACACCGGATTAGTGTGCTCAAGTGATGTATTACTGTTTCCCAGTATTGCCGAATTCTCGCACAATTCCATGCCAAGTGTGCAAAATCTGCATGATCAAAGAGGTATAGCAGTTTGGGTAACAACACCATCTTTATCAGGGATATTCTGTCTGCAAGAGATAGAGGCAGAGTGATCCAGCGAGCTATCTGTGTTTCTATGCGATCTACAGTGGCGCCATAGTTATACCGAATTACCATTTTCAGAATCCCGGTGGATCCAAATTCCTAGGTATTTGATTGGATCTTCTTGCCAGGCCAGTGGAAAGTCCAATGGAGGCATTTTCGTTTGTTCTGTTAGCGGCATCACTGCTGACTTACTCCAGTTGATGCACAATCCTGAATATTGTCCGTATTTGATATATTCTCTTAGTATTGGGGAGAGGTTCTCTGTCGGGTCACGAAGATACCATACCATATCGTCTGTGTATAACGATATGATAATGGGTCTCAGGGTGAACCGCAGTCCAGCATCCGCATATTTCTGACGCACCTTATAAGCCAGTGGTTCTAGTGCGATGGAAAAGAGCAAGGGTGATAGCGGGCAGCCTTGCCTGGTGCCGCGTTGTATTGATACCGTGTTTGATATGTGTCTATTGACCTTAACCCGGGCAGATGGCCTGTTATACAAGAAGGCAATCCAGTTGATAAATATGGGTGGCAAGCCAATAACCTTTAAAATCGCAAAGAGATAGGGCCACTGGATAGAATCAAAGGCCTTAGCCGCATCCAGCAACACCGCCACAGCCTGCAGCTCCGGATTTAATTGGTGCATAAGAGCAAAGATGGTGCGTAAATAATGCGCAGTGGAACGAGCAGGAATAAAGCCTGACTGGTCAGGTAGGACTATGGTGGACATCAGAGGCTGTAGTCTTGTAGCAAGGATAGTAGCTAGTATCTTAACATCAGTATTTATCAACGATAAGGGTCTATAGGACTCAGCTTTTCAGGTCTTTTGTCTGGTTTTAAAAGTGCCACAATAAGAGCCTCATGCAACGTTGGAGGCAGAATTTTTTTATTATAGGCTTCATCATACATTTCTAGCAGAGGGAGAGTAAGCAGGTCAGAGTATGCTTTATAAAATTCTGCAGTATACCCGTCACGGCCTGGCGATTTCCCATTAGGTAATGATTTAATCGCAGCCTGCACCTCTTCCTCAGTTATCGGTTGAGCTAGATATTCACGATATGTGTCTGAAAGCCATACCAATGCTATATCCTCGATGTACTTCAGCACATCAGCCTCGGGTGCAGTGTGATGTGACCTATAGAATGCAGCGTATGTCTCCGCAAATGTGTTCAATATGCCTGGGGTATCGTAGTGTGTCTGTCCCTTATCATCCTCCATCTGGGTAACCGTGTATTGTTTATGTTCAGTGCGCACTTTTTGGGCTAGAATTCTACCCGTTCTCCCACCTTCCCCCAATCTACGCGCTCCCTGTCGTCGAGTGATATATTTAATTTCATCCTCTGCTAGTTTGTTATACTGGTTCATCTCTTCCCGTAATTTGCTAAGGGTAAGCGTACCGTGAGCCTTGTCATATTCTGCTTCCAAGCCCCGTATGCGACCCTCGCATAACTCCAATTGTGTTCTAATATCCTTCAAAATGCCTGCATTAGTGCTTATACAAATGCCTCTTAAGGTGGCTTTAAAAGCCTCCCATAGTGTGCCCGCACTATTGACTGATTTTATGTTATCTGCAAAGTAATCTTTTATTGCTTTCTGAATTGTGTCTTTGTAGATAGGATCTAAAAGTGCTGTGGAATTAAACCACCATACAAATGGTGGGGGGACATATGTCGGAATCTGGAGCACCAGCAGAACTGGTTTGTGGTCAGAGAGTGTTTTAGGGAGGTGTGCAACATCCTTTGCCCATGTGGATAACTGATATGTGAGTAACTAGTAGTCCAGCCTAGACCAACTACCATTTGCTGTTGAGGAGTGAGTACTATCACGCACCACTGGGTTGCGCTTACGCCACACATCAAGCATGCGAAATTCAGTCATGCTATCGAGAATAACTGATACCGCCCGTGTATGCTTCTCTGAAGAGTTGTGGGATCTATCTAGCGCGTCATTCAGTGCCACGTTAATGTCTCCCCCCCAAATCAGTTCCAAATCTAATAGATTTCTTATCTGTGTCCAGATATTCATATAGAAATCGGGGTCATCTGTGTTGGGGCCATATACATTGATAATAGCTATTTTAGTACCTCTGAGAACGCCCGTGATAATGACATATCGACCGTGGGGATCAATAATGGACTGGTCTAATAGGAAGTGCGTACCCTTTCGGATAATGGTAGTGACTCCTCGTGCATAAGAAGAGTAAGTCACAGACACCACCAGTTCAGCCCATCTGGTGCCTATTTTACCCGCCTTGTGTTTGTCGAGATGCGTCTCCTGGAGCAGCGCTATGTCCACGCGATGTCTATCAAGATAAGCAAAGACTTGCCTTATTTTTTGGGGATTGTTAAGGCCCCTAACATTCCACGTTAGTAGTTGGAGTGGCGTGACCCTAGCCGTTAGGTGTACACTAGGCATTCCCCGTCAGACATAATGGCTTTTAGTATGACATATCGGCAACCTCGCAGGTCTACATGCATGTGCGTCACTTCGAACAGTGTAACCTCATCTTGTGTGCCAATGTGAAAGTCCAGCAGGCATGCTACCACCTTTAAAGTAACAACCCGATCCTTTCCTCCCCCCACCCACTTCACCATCCCAATTATGGTGAAGACAGCCCCCTGTAGCAACTAAAAAAATGAAAAAACTATCCCTCAACCAAACCTGTCCCTTAACCTGATTACAAGAACAAAAATAAAACCAGAGTCGTGGTACACACAGGGGGGGCGACGAGCACCAACGGGTTACCCCAGCCGCAACGCTGCTGCAGGGGGACCAAGCCATAAACATTCAGCGTCAACATCCTCGCGGATTGGGGTGTGTCAACCTAAAACTTATGAGTAATTACCCATGCAGCGGAGTCTCCCCGGAGCAATTGTGTGGTCATATTAACTCAAGACAAATACCTGATCAGTCACATATATCTATTCAGGGAGTGTCGATAATGCTCTAGGATATCCCAACCCAGGTGCCGGAGTCTTGCTAATCTTCCGCAGTCCATTACCTAATAATTATGAGCAATTCACTTCGGATGCAACCTTTACTCCACGTCTGAGGTGTGGTCTGGGTCAGACAAAGAGTTTGTGGGTGTTTCACTTGTAAGTACTTCTGAGCTTCTTTAGGATCATTGCAAATTGTACTTTTGCCATCTTCTGTGATTTTCAGACGGGCAGGGTATAACATAGCATAGGGAATGTTGAGATCTCTAAGCGTCTTTTTTACGTCAAGAAACTTCTTCCGCGCTTCTTGCACTTGCGTCGTGAAGTCTGGATAAATGGAAATACTCATTCCTTCATGAGTGAGTGTGCTAAGCTCGCGAGCCCTGTGAAGGGCTGCGTCCCTGTCTCTATAGTTCAGCATTTTGGCGATTATAGGACGTGGCCTTGCCCCAGGCATCAGTTTCGGTGCGTGAGATCTATGCGTCCGCTCCACAATAAAGACCTCGGAGAATGTTTCTCTGCCCAAGAGCGCGACCAACAATGCCTCAACGTACTGCCCCATGTTCCCCGTAAGTGTCGCCACCGCCACACCGATAATGCGTAGGTTACATCGATGTGAACGGCTTCCAAGTCTTCGGTTTTGACCAGCAGTGCCTGTAGCGTTTTATCAGCTTTCGTCTGTTTCTGTTCGAGTTGGTGCTGCGAATCCTCCATCTCTGATATTCGGCGTTCCGCCACGTCTATGCGTTCTGTATGTTTGTCCAATCGCTCTGACATTCGGTCAACACGGTAGGTCAGGGAGTCTATTTTCCCATCAATATTAGACAAGGTGGACTGTATGGTTGAAAACATCGACTGGAAATCCACTGGCGTATCAGAGGTAGGCACAGCTGCGCTTCCGCGGCCCAGTTCTGGAGCCGCAGCCCCTGTGTCCGCCATTTTACGCTGCTGTTCGAAATGCAGTTTGGTTTGGTTTTTGTCCGATTTCCCCATTGCTCTGTGCCACTCTAGGGAGCCAATGCACTGGTCGCGTTGACCACAGTCCGGCAAGCCGTGACAGCCCGCAAACCGCGCAACAACCAGGGATATAGGACCGTTTAGGGATCGTGATATTGGTCAGTCCCAAGGATACGCCACTCTTCCATGCATGCACATCGGTACACAATCAAGCTCCACTGGAGAGAAGGTGGAACGCCTCCACAGAGCGCCAGGCCAAGCCCGCATCAGTTACATCATGCCCCACAGAGTTCCTGCATAATCGGTAATATTGTGTGGAGGGCAGCCCGCAGGTGTAGACCCGCAGAGGCACAGCAATCCCGAAGATCGTCCGTTAGTGACAGAGTGCTGATCCTTCCTTCCCCAGGATTAAGGCTCCCTATCTGGACGCAGGACGCAATTTACGCCGCGGGGGATTATGCCAGCTACATCTTACAATCCGCCCGCAGCCAAATCCTGCCTCTCCACCATGTGCCAGCAGTACCATCGCTATGCCTCTGCAGGTGCCACAACACCACCTCCGCCGATGTTCAGGTATGCTCTGTTTTGCATCCGCACTGTCTTCTAGTGAACGCTTGGGGGGGAAAGTCACGGTGGAGACAGGGGTGCACACCCCCCGGCATGCCGCCAGAAAGCACTCCCCTGCATTCACATCCAACAACAGCGTTAGCTTCGCGCATTCAGGCCGCTGTATCGACAGGTGGTAGGTCAGGCGCCACCACTCGGGTGCTCCTTACCGAGTATTCCGTCGTAGGTGTCCTCCCCGAAACTGCGTCTCCCGGACCGCACGCCAAATCCGCATCAGCTCATCGATGGGGACTAATTACTTCACAGCGCGTATGTCAGCCCCGGCAAACACGCAGATCCTCCGCGGTCGCTTCCAGTCGTCCTCAGAGTGCCTCTGCCGCCGGCCACAGCAGACCTCCAGTGTCAGATCCGACGCTGGGCCCGTCACGTTCAGACACACCCCGGACTTGCGTAGAGATTACGCCGCAATGGATGCGGTCTCAGGTTTCCGGCCGCATCCCGGCGATGACTAGGGCTGCATTTCATAGTGTTTTACATGGCCGCTAAGCAAATTAAAGCAGCCATTAGCTTCCTCTGCATTCTCCGCTGCCTGGACTGTCTGGTATATCTCAAATCGTCGGTTTCTCACCCAGGATAGTGTCAGGATCGTGGCTTGGTCGTGAGAGCTCGCCTACGGCGCAGCCATTTCCCAGCGTGGCAATCTCCGCCCCCCAAGCCCAAGAAGTACTTTATGGAGTTCCTTTTTACATCAAGCAGGGATTAGGAAATATTGGTTAGCAATGGCATTTTTATAAAAATTACCTTCGGCAGATATGTGCAACACAGTTTTACATTTTATTAGAAATGCGATTGTGATTAGTAACCTTTAATGGGTGTTTCGCCTTTATTGATCAACCTTTTATGCTGGAAATTTTTAGAACGTCATTTAATGGAAGATTTTTATTGTTTTTAATGGTCAAAATTGTCTTATCATGCTCAAGTGTATTTATGCTTATAAATATGATCTTGTACATGCTTTTTATGGCACACTGCCAAAATAAAGATGTCTTAACTGACTGACTAGCGCAGGCTTCTCCAAGAATTAGCTGGTGTGCTACTGGTAGCTCTCCAGCAATCTGTAGATAGCTCTCCTCTATGCATACCTGCCTACCTAATTAGAAGCCATTGCTTGGTTGAATTAATGTATTTATCCCAAAATTGAAATACATGTGTATTTTCAGAACTCATAGCATGGGCTGATATTTGGAAGGAAATAGTTGTTTTTTCAAAACATATTTAAAGTTGATATTTGAGTGATAAATCAAAAGACGTTGGGGACACTTATTACCATGATTATTAACTTGTTGTCCGAGGCATTGCAGTGATAGCTGTTATGTATATATAAGGTTGAGGAATTCCAAATTGATAAAGCCTTTTTAACAAAAACGCTTGCAACCCTGTCTGTTGAACTGAATTGATCATTGATGGTAATCTTGCATGGAGAGGTCATCTTTGTTGATGTTGTCACTATCACTACACTGACTTTTTTAGTCATTGAACATAAGTAGCTCTTATTACAGAAAAGGTTGGAGACCCCTAAATCAGAGTCTCTAGGTGCAAACAATGCACTGTACATCCCAGTTTATAGGTAATGTTATAATAATGTAATTAATAAACTATACAGGTTTTGGAAGGCTTGCTTAGCCTCTTGGTGTCCTTTTTAAAATAGCCAGGTCTTAAGAAGCTTTCTGAACCTCAGAAAAGTATTCAGCTCCCATAAACAGTGGAAAAGACAATGCTATACTTTATCACTGGCAACAGAAGATGCTACTATTCCTTTTTTCAAGTGTGTATTTGGGGAAGGGGCACTCAAGTCTATTAGTGGATCTCACCATTGTGTGGGCTGTATGTCTCAAAGTTCTGGGCCAGAAAGGAAGGCTTATTTCCATAATAAATCTTAATTAGTAAAAAGTCCCTTTGAATTTGATTCTCAATAAAAGACACCGTTCAAAGCTATTACATTTATAGATGTAGGTATATTTACCAAGGAAGTAGAAGAAAGGAAGGATTATTTTGTGACATATGGACAGACAGTGTATTGATAGATCTATATATGGTTGCATAGATAGGTACCTAGGTATAGACGGTTGCATAAATATGGAGGGTTGCATGGACAGATAGATATATTTGCAAAAGGATAGCGAGATAGATAGATAGATAGATAGATAGATAGATAGATAGATAGATAGATAGATAGATAGATAGATAGATAGATAGATAGATAGATAGATAGATAGATAGATAGATAGATAGATAGATAGATAGATAGATAGATAGATAGATAGATAGATAGATAGATAGATAGATAGATAGATAGATAGATAGATAGATAGGTAGATAGACCAATAGGTATATAGACAGGTAGATAGAAGGTATATTGACAGGCAGATAGACACACAGACAAGTAGATAGATAGATAGATAGATAGATAGATAGATAGATAGATAGATAGATAGATAGATAGATAGATAGATAGATAGATAGATAGATAGATAGATAGATAGATAGACAGACAGACAGACTGGTAGATAGAGAGACAGGCAGAAAGATAGGATTGCAAAGATAGACAGACAGACAGATAGATAGATAGATAGATAGATAGATAGATAGATAGATAGATAGATAGATAGATAGATAGATAGATAGATAGATAGATAGATAGATAGATAGATAGATAGATAGATAGACAGACAGACAGACAGACTGGTAGATAGAGAGACAGGCAGAAAGATAGGATTGCAAAGATAGACAGACAGACAGACAGACAGACAGACAGACAGATAGATAGATAGATAGATAGATAGATAGATAGATAGATAGATAGATAGATAGATAGATAGATAGATAGATAGATAGATAGATAGATAGATAGATAGATAGATTGATTGATAGATAGACAGACAGCACAGCTTCAATGATTAATATAATAGTTAAAAGTCTTCGTAAGCATTGTTAGAACTGTCAGCCATAGGGTGGTCTTCTCCAAAACGTTTTGCCTACTTAAGTCCAATGTTTGCTGAAATTTGTTTTTTTCAGCCTTAGTGCTCTGTGCACTTTATCGCTGCTAGCCAGTGCTAAAGTGCTTGTGCTCACGCCCCTAAACATGGTTTGATCGGTAAATACCTATTTCCATATTTAATTTACTTACAAGTCTCTTGTAGAGTGGAAAGCCATATACCAAGGGCCTGAAAATCAAATGCTTCCAGTAGGCATGCAGCACCTTTGTGCCACCCACTTCAGTACACACTAAAACATGTTCCAGGCATGCCATTGCACCCTAAATGCAGTGTTGCACTGCCATGTCAACTTGGTATTCAAACCCACGTGTCTAGCCTTAAACTCTCCGTTTATTACATAAAAGTCATCCCTTGGGTAGGCCCTAAGTAGCCCATAAGGCTGGGTGCTGTATAATTAAAAGGTTGCACATGTTCTTTTAAGTTTTTTGTGTTCTGGTAGTGTCGTACTGTGAGGCCTAACCATCCAATAGGATAACATTGGGGATTCCTTATTACATTTAGGAAGCTTTACTTCCTAATTGGGAGCAGGTAGTTATCTCAGTGTTTGATACCTATGCAATCGTAATGAAAAACCCTCTTTAATGGTAAAGTGGGATTTTTTATTACAATTTAGAAAATGCCTCTTTTGGAAAGTTGGATTTTTCCCGACAGCAGACCTTTGTGCTTGCAAACTGTGTTGGATCACATGGCTGGGTGTAGCTGACAGTTGGACTTTGTGAACTCCTCCAAGACAGCGACACAATAGAGTGATTAGGTGTGCCTCAAAGGGGCCACCTGCTGGCAGGATGGGGGGTGGAGCTGAGCACAGCCTGAATAGCCTGTGCCCTGCCTTCACAAAAAGGGCCTAACAACCCTGCATTGTCATGGCACCCAACTTGGAGCCAGGGCAGGGAAGTCAGGATATTCTATGAACTTCAAAGAACCTTTCCAGAAGCGTATTACACCTTCCAGAAGAAGGGCACCAGGATATAAAAATAGGACTCTTCAGTTCACTACTGACTTACAGAAGGACTCTCAGAGTACTTCTGCTGCTGCTCCCGAAATTAGGATTTCTGTTTTGTCTGTGTTAAGTTTGAGGCATCTACTTTGCATCCAGCTTGCGATGTTGGTCATGCACCCGTGGAAGTTAGATTTATTGTTAGTTGGGTCTGAGGAGAGTGAGAGGATGAGCTGAGTGTCGTCCGCATAGAGAATATGTTCATGCTATGGGATCGAGCAGGGTGGCCAGTGGTGCTATGTAAGAATTGAAGAGGGTTGGGCTTAAACTTAAAGAGGACCCTTGTGGGATGCTGCAGATGATGTTTTTTGGTTCCTAGGTAAAAGGTAGGAGGCGGACGCTTTGGATTCGTCTGGAGAGAAAGGAAGAGACCCATTTGAGGGCCTTCCCTTGCATTCCCATTTAGTGGAGACTATGCAAGAGGGTGTGGTGTCAAACACTGCAGAGAGATCGAGGAGGATCAGGGCAGCAATCTTGCACCCTGAATTTCATGCTGCAAAAAAGATTAAGGTACTTTGCTCAGCAGTCCCTGCGTGGGTCCTGCAGCTGGCCTACACTCCATTGTGGGCGGCCTGAACGTTTGACTTTGTTTCTGTCCAGTGCAACCATTTCAACCTTTAGCGCTATTTCCTTCTAAGCTGTATTTTGGTGCTTATTTTAAAAAATTCATATCTTGTATTCTACTTAATGGATTTCTGTCATTTTGGTATCATTTTGTTCAGGGTATAATAATCTATTTGTTCAAAGTGGAGTCTTTTTGTGGCGTTTTCACTGAGTTACTGTATGTTTTGTGCACAAATACTTTACTCATTCCCTCTTAGTTAAGCCTGACTTCTCTGTGCCAAGCTATAAGAGGGTGATCACAGGCTAATTTAGAGTGTGTTACTGACTTTCCCTGACTAGGATTTTGGTCTCCACTTGGACAAGCTGCATACCTCTGTCAACTAGAGTCTGCCTTAACTTTCGACTTTGAACCGGTCTCACGTGACTAGAAGTTTAGGATTGGAGCTTTCATCTTTTAAGCGCTAGATTTTACTTCATGAATTAAAAGTTAATATCTCCGGTTCTGTTGATTGGATTATAGTTGTTTTTTGTGTCAAAAAAGTTATTAAAATGTACTCTATTTTCCTAAATTGGCTAGGAATTTTTCTAGTGTGGTGTTTTTACTTTATTACTGTTTGTGTGCTGCATAAATACTTTACACTTTGCCTCTATGTTAAGTTTCACAGCTTTGTGCCATGCTACCCAGGGTTAAACACTGATTTGTTTAGTGAATTTGTGTAGTTCATCCTGCAAGGGAATGTGGCTGTTGCTTGGCCAGGGCTCACACCAGTCAACCAACAACCACATTTATCACAGGCATGACACAAGAGCATTGAAGAAAACTAAAAAGCCATACAAGTAGGGCATACAGTTAAATTGGTTTACAAGCATATAAACATGAAAAACAATGGTGGCTATGCCATCCAACTCCACACATAGACAGTAGCACAGAAATATCACGGCAATGTCATCAGTGAAAGCAAAAGAAGGATTTCTTTTTGTGGTGCTTTTTCGGTAATGGTCTCCGCCACCTGAGGTGTCGTAGCCGAAACACAGGAATCATGGTTGGCAATAGTCAATAAGCAGCCTTGAAGAAGTCTTCAGATGAAACACGTGTTGGACGCTATCTGTAATGAAGATTGTACTTCTACTGAACCACCATATGTCTGCCCAAAGAATAAAGCATCTTTAACGACACACTACAAATCTGAAACCAGAAGATTATTATATCTAATTTATACTTCAACCATGGACTGCATGTGTGTGCTTTGATTTTCTTATTGGTTCGCAAGTATAACTGTAGTCCTCAATTAAAATACATACCAGTAGAACATACATAAGTGCAGTAATAATTGCATTTTGTGTCTAAAGCTTTTACCACTACAAACGTGAAATTGTTTCTCACTTTATATGCTTTTGTAATAGAACATAACTTTTACCCGCTCTCCTCGTTTTGTAGATTACATCTCCACACATGTGGGGACAAATTATGTTTTTGCTAATTTACAAGGATTGCCCTATACTAAATGGATCTGTAAAGTTCACAGCATTTATCATGGTGACATTCAGCTATGGGACAAGCAATTTGCATTGCTTGTGTAAATATCGCTAGGATTTGACAAGTCACTTAGTTGTGCATATTTTATCAAAAATGATGTTCTAAAAATACATGTTTTAAATTTGATTTGGTTTTAATTTACTAACCATAAAGAGTTTGTTATCATTTCCAAAGAATGCAAGCCATTTGGCAGCTCACACAGCTGCAGAGCAAGGTTGCTAGAAGATAAAAAACTGGAACTAGTGCATGAATATCGATACTCTGGATTATTATTTGAGCACAGCCTTAGTTGGGCCTCAAAGGTAACTGAGATGGAAAAAGCTCCCTTAAACAACAAATTGGGCTACCCTTGTTTAATACATTTTGTAATAGCTTCATCTGAAGCCCTGAATTCGGCATTTGGGGCAAGGATAATTTCATGACTGAGTTATTGTCCTCGGTCTGGTGGGTGGAGGGGCATCACAATCTAGGGTATGGAGCAGGCCCAATGTTATTATTAAGTAGCCATTAGACCTTGGTGAAGCAATTACAATACCAGCAGTAAGGATGGAGTTATCCTTAAAACCTCCAATTTTGTTCTGGCGTGATGTCCAACAGCACCAGCTAAATTGACGATTACCCTTTAAAAGACACAAGGGTCCAAAAAGGACAGGTGCTGAAAGATACATTTCTTGTTTGGAACTGCAAGACAATCAAAACTTACAAATTTCCCCCAAGAATCAAATTTCCTTTAAGAAAATCCTTTTGGTGCGGAAGGCAAGTTGAAGCTGGGATAAAGGCATAGCACACATTAAAACACTGAAAGCAGTATCCTATATGTACCCCAGACAAAACAGGGCCTAAATTATGAAAACGTTTTTGATCCCAAATGTAATAAACATTTGTTTATAATGTCCTAGCTGGGACAGCTTCTTTTTATGGAAACTTGGGAGCTTTACTTGGTTTGCCTAAAAGTGTGCAGAGCAGTAGATTACGTGGATTGGAGAATGAATCTATTTAACATCTTAAATTTATGTATGGTGTTTTATATTTTATAAAATAACACACTGCAACACATTTTCTTTATGTGTTGTTTTCTTTTGACGGTTTTAAACATTCACCTTAATTCCTATATCTTCATTCTTCAGGTATCTTGCAGTAGGTTTCACACAACACAAATATTTCTCTATTAATTGTTTTACTGCCAAGCGCATGTCTTTTTATCTGGCTCCAAAGCCCGAGAGATGAGCAGTCAGAAAAGAGAGAAGCTAATGGGCATCCCTTGAATTCGTTCAGAAGTGGGCGAAGCATACAAGATGGCAGACATCACTTACCATGCACAACTGGAAGCCCCGGAATCATAGCACATGTAACACTTTAATTGCAGCTATGGTTGCTGGGGTAGGCGGGCCGCCGATCTCTCTGGCTAATTCCATTTCACAGGATTTCTTTCCGAGGCCGCGCGGGGCACCGGTGAATACACGGGCCCCGCCCGCACACATGATCCTCATGCTGGGGTTTCTCTTCGGCCGCGTGGGGCACCGTTGAAGCCACTGGCCCCGCCCACGCTCTGGAATCCAGCGCCGGAAGGACGTCAGGGGAGCCACGGGCCCCGCCCACTAGCTGGCATCTGGCATGTATGTTGGTGTGGGCATTCCTTGATTTGCACCGTGGAGCAGCAATTCCGTGGGTCAAGTTTGGAGGCAGCACAATGGGCAGCTGGTTTTGTGCACCATTGGATTGGAGTGCAAGGGCTAACATTGCAGGAGCTGTTTGGTAGGCTTCAGCAAGCGATAGAATCCGAATCAATGCCTCGCCCGGTCATGTTAGTTATTCACGCCGGAGGCAATGACATGCCGCAGCTAGGCAGGAGAGGTGTGAAAGAGGCATTGTTTGAGGTCATGTCTAGAATTCGGAAATACCTACCGACCACATCTATTTTATGGTCTGAGTTGTTACCACGGTCGGTATGAGTGGGAGGGGCTTCTGTGAAGGGCATGAACGAATCTGTACGGAAGCTGAATGGTTCAATTCATAGGATATTGCAGGATTCCACAATGGGTACAATTCGGCACAAGTTGCTACATTTAGGGAGGCCAGAGTTGTTCCATCATGATGGGGTACAGCTGTCGGCAGAAGGGATAGGGATTTTTCTACACGCTATACTAGGGGCCATTCAGGATCACAGTCAGCGTCAGGGGGGGAGGGCGAGTGTGCCGGTGAGCTACTCACCCTGTGGCGGAGCGCTGACAGTTAACAGCAAAGGAACTGGCACAACAATGGAGCTTCAGTGACTAGATGGACCCTAGGAGGGGGTAGGATTGCGGTGCAATAGGTTTGGCGGGGTGGACGGACTGGGCAGCTGGTGGCCCTCGGCTCTACTGCCATAACCTGCCACCTATGGACTGAGGTGATTCTTGGGGAGGTTGCCTGTGTTCAGGTACCCCGGAGGGCCGGTGCGCTATGCGGTGCCCTGGATTTCAAGTTGATTTTCAAGTTATGTATCTGTTTGCTGTGGCACGTTGGGGCCTGCCGGCGCAATGTGACGACCAGCTGGACGTTTATCTGTTGCTGTAGTGCGTTGGGGCCTGCCGGCGCAACGTGTGCAGCTGAGTGTTATCTGTTGGCTGTAGCGCATTGGGGCCTGCCGGCGCAATGTGCGCAGCTGGGCATTCAAGTGTATGGTCTACTTGACGCAATGCTGAACGGTAATGCCAATGTTAATTTCTTACTGCCTTAACATGTGAGTGCTGATAAGATGATGTGATGTCATGTATAATCTGATGTGTATATATATATATATCCAAGTAGGATATCTGTACTCTTGTAGTGTATTATGGTGAGTTACCTGATTTGGAGTGAATAAATTCTACGCCTTGGACAATATAACCTGACCAAATGCTCACACCCCGTCATAACTTAGTGGTCCTGAGTTCAAAGCTCGGAAGGAGGGTCTCAGCGTTGATTTATTTTTCTTTACATTTTACAATAAAAATATATAATGTTGAGACTGCAAATAGAAATTGCAAGAGCGGGGAGACACCACCTGCCATTTACACTTTCATCTCCATTGCTCTGTGAATGGCACGTGGGGTCATCTGATGTATTAACTGGTGTTAGTAGCTAAACACACTGAATTACGTGTTTGAAGACACAATTCCACATACTGGTAAGAAAAAAGCACCAAGAAGCAGTTCCTGTCTGCAAATTGAACTTTAAGGAGGCAGCCACTGAAAAGAGATGCACTGGTATTAAGCAGGTTGCCTCAGGGCTATGAACATTGCCCCTCAAGCATTTTGTTTTGTTGCAGTGTGTGAGTTTCGCTTCCGGGCACAGGGCAACTGTACTTACTTTGGTGAGGTGTGAAATGAACTATAATACAAGATAAGCTCAGAGTGCATAACTCTCAACACAGGCTTCAGCAAGAAGAAGACGAGAAGCAGCCGATGGGAGGTGGGGCAGTGGCTGGGAGGTGAAATGAAGCACAGAAGAGGAAAAGGCAATGTGTGGGAGTGCAGTCAATGGAAACAGTGGAGAGAGCAAGAAAACACATGCAATCTCATGCAGCACTAAAAGAAAAAAAACAAGCACTGCAAAGCCAATAGGTTTTGCCTATATAAGACCCATTGGCTTTGTCGTTGTCTTCATCATGTTGCACGACAGTGCAGCCTCTGTGCAACATGGAGAAAAAAACATTGACAAAGCCAATAGATCTCGTATAGGCGAGCTTTATTGGCTTTGCCAATGCTTCTTTTTATTGTTGTGGCTAGGAGCAATGCAGCCTGTGAGCTGCTGTCACCCCCTCCCTATGCCCTTACCCCTCCGCTCCTCGGTGGATTGGAAATGGGAGAGGGAGATGGGGGAAACAAGGGTGTTAAACTTGCTGCCTAATCTGTATTCATTGCTGGGAACACATCACCCATTACCAGGGCTGTTCACAATGTTCAAGGCATGGAGATCCATCGAGATCGAATGGGAGAGGATGTGGCGTGATCCCCAGAAATGCTGACTTGGGATCCCAAGCAACCCGTTTCGAGTCTCGGTGTCGGCTCAACATCTGGGCAAATCACTTAATGTGACAGTGCATAAAAAACATGAATGCGACCTTCTGCAATATAACCGGGATTCATGTAAAGGGCTTCAGTACCTGCCAGTCGAGTTTTCACTATACAATACTGCAACGAAGCGCAGTGCTAAAATGAAAAATCAGCACTTGCATGACCGCTTGACTGGTGCTCATGTAAAGAGCTAGAATTCCTGCAGGCGAGTTCGGGCTATACAAATCTGCAAAAAAACTATAAAAATCAAGCAACACTGGGGGAGTCAGAAGCAGTGTACAGGCACAGATTAAACTAAATCAATCTCTGCTAGGTCCATCCTACACAGAAATGATTGGGAATGACAATTCAGCTGTATCAGTCAATTACAGAGGCAAGAAGAACAATGTGAAGCCAACTAATGTATTTATTTATAAAGTTTTATATAGCGCGAACATGACACCGAGGGATATCAGAGCGCTTTACAATAGGAAGGAAGGAAGGTAATAAGTTGCAGTACCAGCATCACATAAAAATAATACATCAAACATTTACAACATAAAAGGGTCAATAAAAAGTAAAACAATAAGTGGTACAAGGCGTGTTGAACGAGGAGCAAATGATAGGTTAAAAGCAGGGTAACACACAGTGCAGGTCGTAAGTTTGTAAAACCATTGCCTTGAAACAGATGATCCAGAGCTAATTAAGGTAAGAACTTGTTCATAAAGAATCTTTTAGCTTCTAATTTGAAAGCAACCGTGGAGGGGATTCTACGTACTTCCGGTGGAAGAGAGTTCCAGATCTTTGGGGCAGTGCCGGCGAATGCTCGGTGGCATGTTCTCTTTTTGCGAAAGATCTGTGGTTTCAGGAGGAAAGAGTTAGCACTTCTTGAGGGTCTACCCCCTCTGGATAGTTCTAGCTTTTGTGCTAAATAACTGTGGGTTTTGAGATGGAGGGCTTTGTGAGACAGGCAGGCAATCTTTAGCTGAATTCTTGCTTCATAGGGCAACCACTTAAGGGATTTTAGGACTGGGGATATGTGCGCATTTCTTTTGGTACCCCTAACCAGTCTGGCAGTAGCATTCAATGAAGCCCTTAGTGGGGCCAAGGTATTTTTTGGGAGGCCACAGAGCGTAGCACTGCCATAATCTAGTCTCGGCAAAACAAGGGCTTGGACTACCTGCTTGAAATCAGCGTGAGGGAGGAAAGGTTTGATGTTCCTGAGTGTCCTCAAAAGGTGATTTTCTCGAGAGAGATTTGGCTGAGTCAATGATGAGGGGGGAGCAGTTGAAGGCAGTGAGGTGGTTCATCCAAAGGTCTAACTTGGGGATGTGATTCGGAGGCGAAATGAGAAGGAATTCTGTTTTGGAGGTGTTGAACAGGAGATGGTTCTCGGTTAACCAGTTTTCAGTAGACGTTAGAGTAGTGTTGAGTGATATGAAGTTATCCAGGGAGGATATTTTCAAGTAGAGTTGTGTATCATATGCATACATGTGTAAAAGAGTTTTCGTGGAATTTAGTGTATTGGCTAGAGGATCTAAGAACAAGTTGAAGAGTATAGGAGATAGGGCTGACCCTTGGGGGACCCCCATGGAAACTGGAGATGACTGGGAGAGAGAGCCTTGATTCTTTGTGATCTATGGTAGAGAAAAGACGAGAACCATTGCAACACCCGACCAGAGAGGCCGAACCTGTTCTTCAAGATACATAGCAGGTTGTCAAACGCAGAGGAAAGGTCAAGGAGGATTAGTAGCCAAGATTCATTTTGGTCAAGCATTTTTAAAATGTCATCCATAACGTGAGTCAGAGCCGATTCAGTGCTGTGCCGATTCCGGAAGCCAGTGGGCGGGCTCCAAGCCCTTTTTGTATACAACAGTCTCTCACAAGCAAGACACATGTGCTGGCGCATGCACTACCAGGCTCAACCTTGAAAGGTTGTTGCCTGGATACGAGGAACGATCAGAACACTCTGAGACAAAAATGTTCTTAAGTGGGACTAACAAAAGAATAGAGAGGAGAGCAGGTCATGAGCAGAGACCTGAGGTAAATAACAAAGACAATTAAGAGTATATTGGAGACACTTGTTCTGGCCAATAAGCAAAGGCCTGAGGTAAATAACAAAGGCAATTAAGAGTATATTGGAGACACTTGTTCTGGCCAATAAGCAGGGACCTGAGGTAAATAATAAAGGCAATTATGAGTATATTGGAAACACTTGTTCTGGCCAATAGACAGCAACAGATGTTTGTATAAATCCTAAACATGATTTTTTATGCAGAGGCAAATAAAAAGGTTGACTTAGGAGATCAGAAGTGATCAATTTGAACATGCTGTTAGGGCGTTTTTTATTTTTTTATAGATGTTCATAGCTTTTCTTTGGAAGGCAAGGTAAGTGGAATTTCCTTAGTCAGGGCAGATTGGATAAATGCATTTGAGTCTATGATTTTTTGTGTGAAGGATAAAAACAGAAAGCTGTGGCATAGGGGCCATAGTGGGTAAAGGCAGTGGGTACAAAAAATCTGACTCCTGACAGACACCCGAATGAAGAGGTATAGATGAATGAGAAATAGAGCCTAATTGGACGGTTTGGGATCTGACTGTGATAAAAGAGTTTAACACTGAAGAACAGTTTTTTAAGGCAAACCTTTTAAACAATGGCATAGAAGGCTGTGGTTGATAGCATCAAAGGTGACGGATATGTCCAAATGGATCACAACTCCTGATCCCCTCTGTTGGCTATCATCTGTAAGTCATAAGCTTGGTCATCATCTAGTAGACTTTGAAGCTGGGTGAGAAACTATTTTTCTAAATGTTTTGCTAGATTGAGGAGCAGAGAAATGTAACAATAGTTTACTGGATCTTTTTTGCTCATAGATGGTTTTTGTTGTAGAGTCCACATAAGATACTACATGATGGTATTACGAAAATCAGTATTAGCCTTTATTCAATACAAGAGGCTCTATTCATCACCCCATCATGAAGTCAGTTCAACATATCTGTCCCCACAGCGAATCTCCAACCATATCACAGAAAGACATTCCATAATAGAACCGAAGGTGAGGGAGAACATAAAGACTTACCACTACCCTCGGAATACAACAGATCTTTTAATTTGGTTGAATTGCTCCTGCTTTAAAATCACTAGGATCACACCTGACATAAATGGGGTATTGCCAATTGGAGTAATCAAGGCAAGGTTTGTCCAAAGGCGTTTAACTTTGCCACCAGACAGGCATCTAATGAGGAACCTGAAGGTTTGCTAGAAATTAGGAGTTTTTCCAGTCCCTAATGGACAAGTTGAGAAAAGTGAAAACAAAGCTGCATTTGTTGCTGCTATTCTAGAGTTAAGGTGGGTTGTAACTGCATTGCTTACCAGAGTATCATTCATGAAGTCCTTTCTGATTTAACTTTTTGCTTACTGTGTCATGAAATAAATGTTTATAAAGTCTCCACAAGTTCTTGGGAGGGAGTAATTTTACTGCTAGTGATGGGTGTTTGCTTAAGAAGAGCTCTTGTGTGATGTTTTTTGCTAACATACACATTCATTTTTGGGGAGATTAAGTGATTTACCCAGAATCACAGGAGGTTGAGTGTCCCTGCCGAGACTCAAACCCAGTTCCCCAGCTTCGAGGTCGACCACCCTAGCTGTTAGGCCACATTCTCTCCCCATTGAATTTGGATACTTTGGCTTCAATATCAGGAGAAGCATCTTTTATGGCAATGTGGGAAGCAGTATTTATGATTACGAGGCATTGAATTTATTGGCCAAATATTTCACTGACGTGCTTGCGTTAACTAAATTGCAATTACGAGAGCTTGTGATAACTTTTGACAACTGTAATAGCTGACATTAATGTTAGCAAGAAAACTGTATATATTTTAAATACTGCTTTGAAGTTTATGAAAAACTAATACTTTTCAGCAATACATGCAAATCATCATATACTGTGTGTCTGATTGTTTGATTGTTTTGAAAAAAGCGAATGAGCAATAAATGAAAAAATAACATTTCTCATTGATAAGGTAAAGGAAACAACAAGATGAAACTTATTAAGCTAAATGAAAAGCAAGCTGCATGTCAGTTATTTAATTTTTATCTAAAGTATGTGATTTTATACAATTAATATTATCTTCGACTTCTACTTGAGTGGAGTTGTACCTGGCCCTTTTCTAGGATTACCCCAGATTTTAGCCTTCGTCTGCCTTTCTTCGCCGAGCCCATTTTTGCTGTCTTTTACAACTCTGTGCATTTTTCCCCTGCTTACCGGTGGGAAAGTGCTTGTGCTCTCTCCTAAAACATGGTAACATTGGACTACACATAATTGGCACATTTAATTTACTTGCAGTCCCTGGTATATGGTACTGCATGTACCAAGGGCACGCTCATTAAAATGTTACTAGTGGGATATAGCACTCATTTTGACACCCATTACAGTATCCTTCTAGAATATGTGTCGGGCCTGCCACAACAGTAAATAGTGATGTTTTAAAGTGCCATTTCGACCTGGAAATATAAACATTTTGCCAGGCTTAAACCATGTCTTTTAATACATATAAGTCTCCACTAAGTAGGAGCTGCCCCCGCCCCCCTAGCGCCTTGTGACCCTCCCGGGTGAGTAGCACGCTCTATAAGCCCCCTGATTGATTGATTGATTCATTGACTAATGTAGGCCCTAAAGCTGAAAGGATAGGATGCATGGTATTTAAAAAGCAGGGCATGTGTGTTTAAGTTTTACATGTCCTGTCTGTGAAAAACTCCTAAAGCAGTTTTTCACTGTTGCAATACTTTTCTCTCCCATAAGCAAACACAGGGCTAGCTTATTACATTTAATAAGTGGTAACTTCAGATTAGGAGCAGATAGATAAATGATGTTTGCACTTTAATTAATTTTAATTCAAAATCCTCTTTAATGGTGACGTTGGATGTTATGTTCCAGAATTCTAAAAATGCCACATTTAGTACGTTGGCAGTGCCTTTCTGCCAGTGTCCTGGGTCGCATGACTGTGAATGGCTCTGCTGTTGAGGTATGTGTACTTCTTCCGGATAGTGAGACAAAAGGTGTTTAAGTGTGCAACAGGATAAGCCATCCTATCTTGGGAGGGGCTGTACTGAGTCTCACTTACACTGAAAAGGGATTTGCCTAGAGTGCACACAAAGGATACCTAACCTGATCCCGAAAGGTGCCCCCCAGGTCTGGACCTTGGCTGGCATCAATGAGCACTCCTCCCGGAGGGTTCCATCAGATCCAGCACAAAGCAATGCAGGTTTTCTCAAAGCAGTGCAGCTCTGAACTGAAGGCTTCACAGAAGTGATGCTGAGCAAAGCACAGCCTTGCAAGACTCCACCAGGCAGATCCCACCTGAAAGCTCCACTGATTTAAATGCAGAGCCACACAAAGCTTCATCACAACTTCATCACAACTGACACAAAGCAAATCAAAGCCCTGTAAAGCCAGATGGCACAGCTGAAATCTTCATCGAAACTGACGCAGATGCACCAAGCACATAAAGTACAACACCCAGCTCGCCAAACTGTGCCCAGCCAGGGGTCCTTCACGGTCGGCCTGAACTTGTGACTTGTCCAGGTCCAGCGTTAACAGATACCCACACTTGTCATTTTCAGTCATTTTCAGTTTTTGTTGGCGATATTTTCACTAAACACTTCAAAATTCAATATCTCTGGGCCTGCTTATTGGAATTTGGTCATTCTGCTATAATTGTATTTTTAAACTGCACTCTTTCTTTTGTCTTGTTTTTTGTTTTCATTTTATTACTGTCTGAGTGCTTCAAAAAATACTCCATACAATATCTTTAAGTTAAGCTTGACTGATTTTCTGCCAAGCTGTCAGAGGGTTAAGCACAGATTCATTTGGTGACTTTTTTTAATTCACCCTGACCCGAATTGTGCTTACCGCCTGAGTGGGGCTTCCACCCCACTCAACCAAAAGCCAATTTCTTACAATTGGGATTTCAGATGCTTTTTTGCAGGAGTACATACAGAGTGGATTTTGAAACCAGGACACCTAAAACCTTAAACGTAGGACGTAGATAAGATCCAAATTGTCAGGTTTGTTAGTTCTTGTTATAAGGACATTTCCTGTACAGCTCACAAAGACATCATAGAAAACTGACGTACATAAAGAAAACACATTGGCAAAATGCCACTCATCAAGTAGTCAAATATAAGATGTTGATTTAAAAATTAATTCAGCCGCACATATAATAGCAGCTTTTCTGCCAATGTCTACACACTCACCATTGTAAAGATGTACGCTTGACATGGTTGATAACTCCAATACTCCTGAAATGTACTTCCTCCACTCCTCCTTTCAATCAAGCACTAGGAGGGGCCTGTGCAATGTCTCCAAAGTAAATAGTATTATGCTCTCAACATGTACTCATCTGATAATGCTTAAATGTCTCACTATTCCCCTCGCATGTCACCTGCCATGTCTGCATTAATATTAATCTCAATCATATCATCCAGAAACTCTTTAGGTCAAAACTTCTTTAAATTTAAAAAACTGTTTGACTCCCTCCATTCCTCATTCACCTCTCTCCTGCTAGTCCTGTTGAACAATGTGATACATTATATTGAGTCAACAATGATAAATAGTTGTTGCAGTGCACTGTAGATTTTAGAATTAAAAATACTGCTTGAACAAACCTATCCTTAATTTGCCTGCACTTGAAATATAGGGTGCCTGAACACAAGATTTGAGTGAGAGGAGAAGAGAGTAGAAGGCTGGCCATTAACATTGGTTCTGAATGACACCGAAATTTTAAATATATACTGGGTTCATAAGCCTACTTAGATTTTCAGTTTATGAGTGCTTCGGAGGTGTATGTGGGTATAGATGCTGATAGTGTTGTTCTTTAGATTGTACTTTCCGAACTATATGAGACATTGACATAGATGGCAAACATTGTGAATAAAGTGTCAGAGTGCTGTTTGCATGTTCTATTTGTGAATGTTATGCTGAGTAGGACGTGTCTCTTGGAGCTCCGTCCCAACGCGGTAAAATCTGTCAGATTCCTGTGGTGCTTTTAAGGCATCCACCTCACCCTACACAGTGGCCCGACCAGGAGCATCCCTTGATCTGGGAATCACTCCCCAGAGTGCAGTAAATCAGGTGTAAGCAGTGCCGAAAGCGGAGCGTCTCAGGGACGAAGCCGCCATCTTGACTGGTGCGGCGGTTCCTGCAACGAACGTTGGAGGCCCAGAGCAGACAAACTCCTCGGCCCTGAGTCTGACAGGCTAGGGAGCAGAGCCGCAACTGCGATGACAGCCTTGGAGGCTCCTGAGCTGGCGTACCTGTGGACCGAGGTGCGGAGCAAAGTTACTGTCATGAGGAGGTGATGCTGCATTACAGCCACTACCGGGACTCGCTTGTGCCTGCAGGAGCACAATGCCATGGGGCGAGCTCCCTGGTGGGAGGCATTGTTTGAAGGAGTACGGGAAGCCAAGTCCCGGCCGGCACAGCACCTGGAGTCCCTGATTCTGGTAACCGGAGGGCACCCTTGGGGCAAGAAATGACAGAGGAAGGCCCCGACAGGCAGAAGAACGCACTGAAAGGAAACTGCCCTCTTGACTCACGCCCGTTAGGCCACAGAAGCGGGGGATGGCAGTAGGAATAGTGGCTGACCTCCGGACTGCGAGTGACTTTCAGCTGGAGTTAGGAGATGACTGGGTTACTCCCTACCGCAATGCCTGACCCTGAATGGAGGTTGACACTGGCTGTCAGAGGAGCTGTTTGTAGCAGTACAAGAATCCCTGTCTCGGATGGTACGAGAGCCCCTGATCTTGGTGACTGAGGAGCGCAATGAGGGGCCAAACTTGGAGTGGTAAACTTCTGTGAGCAGAAGAGGTCACTGGGGGGGCTGCTTTCGTGGACCAGGCCTGCTGGACTGCAGAAGCTGGAGACGACGGGAGGGAAAATATCAGGCCTCTGGGGTACAGGTGGCTTCTGCCTGGAGGTAGGAGACGGCTAGTAGACCCTCCGCTTCAACGCCTGGCCCTGTAAAGCGATTGACGCATAGCTGTTGGAAGGAAACGTAGATTGGCCTGTTGTTATCCACGGGCCGAGGGTGAGGCCTGGAGGTGCCCGGCACCCGGAGTGAGTCCTGAGTGGAATAATTGGTCGTAAGCCAGCTGGGGTCCCGGACATGAGGTGTGTTGTGTCTTAGTATGTAGCCAGGCAACATGTCAACATTCCTTCCATAGCAACCAGGATGCTTTGTTCTGAGTTTTCCTGGGAGAGAAGAGCTGGCAGTTGCAGAGAGAGGACCTGTCTGTCTAGGGGCTGTACATGTGAACTTGCAATAAAGTTCTTCTTACAGCTATCTGTCTGCGCTTTTTAAAAGTGGCGACGAAGGTGGGATGATAAAAGCAGATGAAATTTAAGCTTGGAGTCATCAACCCCTAGATGAGTAATAATCATCAAATTATTGAGACCAGCGAAAATGGACTGCCTGAATACAGCACAAGGTCAGTGAAATCCAATCAAAACTATTGAGACCAGAATTATTTGTATTATTAACATTATAAGCGTGGAACTGATTGATGACTGCTGGTGCTACAAATGTGAAGAAGACGAATGAAAGCATATTTTATGCTTTGTAACTGACTAATGACTGTTGGTGTCACTATTGCTGAGAAGACATGTGGAAGCTTATTTAAAAAAAAAAGGCTCCTATATCTGCGCAACAATATTATTGAACGCCTGGCACTGAATTACATACATTGCTGAATTCTTCTGCAGTTGAGGAATTGAATAGCATTGTTGCTGGAATCAAGCTGTTGATATGTGTGACCTTATGCGCATAGAATGAAGTATTTTCCCTCATGTGATTTTAAATAAAAGGAGAAAAAAGAGTGCGGAGCGTAAAGTGAGTGGAAACCCTGACTTGACAAAGAAGATTGCCAGCGTATATGCCTATGATTCACTGTGCGCATTGAGCGAAGACTTCCTGGCTGTGCGCTTTGGAATTTATTTAAAAATAAACACACCAAAGAGAAGCGTGTGTTTGTATCTCCTGCCATAATTGGGAGTGTGGGCTAAGCCTCCCTTGCCATGCACGTTGATCAGGGGTGGACACAGCGTGCGTTTGTGGCTCCTGCAACCAAAGCAAACTCACAGCAGCTCGGCAGCTCTTACCTGAATTGTCATTCTGAGGTTCCAATCAACTGACTCAAGTTTGGCTGGTGTGGCTTCCTGTACACGTGGAAACAAAAGAAAGACTAACCCTTACAAGCTGTATCCCCACAAAGAAAACAGAATACCCTGGTCTATTTTAGATACAGCGAATAATAAATACTAAAGTGTCATTGCATGCAAATTAAAGACCACAATATTAACCAAACCACGGTGACTACTTTTATTTTGTTAGTTTATTATTTTACCAAATAATCTAAAAAAATGTTCAGGTACTTGGTAACAATTTGACAACGGTGACTACTTTTATTGTTTTAGTTTATTACTTTAATGAATATTCAATACTGTTGTTTAGTATACATATATTTTCATTCCGTGTCATTTTACTAGTGTATAATTTAAGAAAGGTTCCAAATGGATATGTCATCAATTACTGCTCCACCCAAATTTTTACAAAATCCAGGAGAACCTCCCTTACCATGGGAAGATTGGATAGAATCATTTGACACATATTTAGAGGCTATTGGTGGGGAGGATTTTGTAGCTTCGTGCAAAGTGGCCATACTTAAACACAATTTAGGCATTGAAGGCAGAAAAGTATTAAAAACACTACCTATTAACACAGAAAAGAAACCCATAATAACTAGTGATAAAACCAACGACAGTGAAGATGAAGAAGTGGTAGAATTTCAGCAGGACACAATAGATAGCACTGACAAATACATTGAAGTAATAAAAGCATTAGAAGAACACTACGGCAAAAAAGTTAGTATTGCAGTAGAAAGACATACGTTTTTTTCTCGGTCACAGTTGTCAGGAGAATCTGTTGAACAATATATTTCTGTATTAAGAACATTAGCCGTCGCTTGTAAATTTAGAGACCTTCATGAGGAGATCATAAGAGATCAATTCATCAATAGAACAAACAACATCAAAATACAAAAAAGATTACTAGACATGAAGGATCTTTCTTTGTCAAAAACCATTCAAGTAGCAAGGCGCATTGAAAACACTTCCAAATATGTTAAAGAATTGAGTGCAGAGAAACCTGTATTGAATAAAGTGTGTGTGGTGTAGAAAAAGATTCAGTCAAAAAGAAGTAAAACAAAGGTAAAAGTGGTTTCATTACGAAAAACAATAAAGTATGTTATAGATGTGGTAGTTTAAGACATACAGCTGATTCTGATAGATGTTTTGCTATCAAAGAAACATTTTATAAATGTAAAAAGATTTCCCATTTAGCATGCATGTGCAAAGCAGGGTTCTTGCCTAATGCAAAATGGAAACCACCTGTAAATGCCAAAAGAGAAAATATTGAAGAAGATTACTCTGACAATGAGGGAGAAGTTGAAGTAATGGTGATTTGTGACAATTCCAAAAATAAAATATCAGAAGGTTACAATCCTCACAAATGTGATGTTGGAATAAATAGCACCAAGATAACAGTATGGGCAGATTCGTTTTCGCCTTATACTATTATAGATAAAAACGTTTGGGAGAGAATAGTAAGTCACAAGTTGAGCACACCCGATGTAGAACCTGTGGGGTGCTGTGGAGTAAAACTTCCCATTTTAGGTTTTTTTGTATGTACTATATCCCATAAAGGACATGTGGCCACCAGCAAAGTATATGTAGTGGAAAAAGGAAGGGCACTACTTGGATGGTGGGAACAAAGAATGCTAGGCATGAAACTAGACCCCAATCATCCTCAACAAGTGTTAGTGACTGAGAATGCAGAAATAGCTAAATGGAGCACTACATTTCTCAAATTATTTGATGAGAAATTAGGTTGCTTAGAAAAGTTTGAACACCGCATTGTGCTCAAACGAAATAACATACCATGTGTGCACAAAGCAAGAAGTGTACCTTTTACTCTCAGAGAGAAATTGAAAGCTGAACTACAAAGATTATGTGATGCTCAAGTCATAGAACCCATTGAGTCATCTGAATGGCTCAGTCTGGTAGTTTTGGCACAAAAAACGGACGGAAATTTACGCATGTGTATTGATCTGAGAGACCTCAACCGTAACATTCTTGTTGATAGGTATCCACTACCTCACATAAATGAAATGGTATCTTCAGTAAATAATGAAGAACACTTCTCATTAATTGATCTCTCAAATGCATACCACCAAATCAAACTACATGCATCCTCTAGACATCTCACCTCCTTTATTACTCCGGAAGGAGCTTTTCAATTTATCAGAATGCCATTTGGCCTGGCATCCACCTCTGCGGTTTCCAAAGAGTAATGAGTAGAATATTGGCGAATCTACACAATGTGCTAGTATTCCAGGATGACATATTGGTATGGGGTTCTACCCGTGCTGAGCACGACTCCAGATTAATGGAAGCATTAGAAATACTACAGAGTGCAGGACTAACGGTGGGAATAAAAAAATGCAAATTTTGTGTAAAACAGATTGATTATTTAGGACATACATTGTCTAAAAATGGTGTCAAACCAAAAAAAAAATTACTTGATGCAATCACAAATGCTCCGGCGCCTAAAGATAAAGAACAATTGCGCTCATTTCTGGGTCGTGCGGAATTCTATTCCAAATTTGTACAGCACTTTGCTGACAAAGTTCACAATCTCAGAATTTTAATGAAAAAAGGGGTCAAATTTGAATGGACTGATGAATGTCAAAAGGATTTTCTCTCCATCAAGGAAAGAATTGTTAAAGCAGTTTCCCTTAAACCATTTAATCCTTCTCATCAAAGTATAATAGTAGAGGATGCCAGTGCTTATGGACTGGGTGCTGTGTTAATGCAAAAGAATTTGGGACATGAACGGGTTGTAACATTTGCATCTCATACCCTCAAGGGTGCGGAGGCTACATACTCGGTCATAGAAAAAGAAGCACTGGCATGCTGGTGGGGTGTGACCTATTTTAAGAATTACACATGGGGCACACGCTTTGATGTTAGAACTGACCACAGACCTCTTATCAAATTATTTACAACCAAGGGAGCGGCAAAGGCTACTCCCAGAATTGCCAAATGGTTATTCAGACTTCAAGGTCTCGACTTCTCCTTACAATATGTTCCAGGCATTCAAAATGTTAATGCCGATTGCTTGTCATGTTTGCCATTGGAATTCAATGAGGATGAAATTGACATCAATGATGATTGTGTTGTAGCAAATATAACTGAAGTGTGTAAAGGTGCCATATCATGTGATGAGTGGAAAGACTCTGTAACAAATGACTCTATCTTCAAGGATTTAATAATTGAGTTATCTAATCCATCTGTATCCAACATCACACTCAAAAAGAAATTTGGGGAATATTGGACTATGGTCTGATTTATCGCTGCTAGATGGTGTATTACGGAGGAAGGGCAGATTAGTAGTTCCAGATGGCTTGAAAGAAAGATTAATCAAATTATTACACAAAGGAAACGTGGTATGTCAGCCATGAAGAGGAAAGCAGCCAGAGAAACATTTTGGTGGCCAGGAATGGACAAAAATATAGAAGAACATGTACGTGGATGCATAGATTGCATGTGTTGTGACAAATCTCATAGAGTAGAGGAATCACCCATAACATCAACCACTTTTCCTAGCAGATCATGGAAAAAAGTAGCCATGGACATTTGTGGTCCATTCTTAGCCAAGGGAATTGTCAACAAGTACGCATTAGTGTTAATGGATTGGCATTCCAAATGGCCGGAAGTAGCATTCGCGGGACACATCAAAGCACGTAATGTCATAGAATTTTGTGACCAAATATTTCGCAGGGAAGGATGTCCTAGCACCTTAATCAACGACAATGGTCCACAGTTCATTTCCAGTGAGTTTGAAACTTATCTAGCCAACATGGATATCACTCACCATACCACTGCTGTCTATTATCCTAGGGAAAATGGTCTTGTGGAGAGATTTGATAGAGCCTTAAAAGAATGTATAGAGTTATCTGAACAATCTGGTGAAGATTGTAAAGAGGCAGTAAAGGAAATGTTATGGAGTTATCGCACTTCACCTCATTCAGTCACTAGGGAATCTCCATTCAAACTTCTCAAAGGTAGGCAACCGGGTACTAAGGCTACTCCTGTGTGGATGTTCAAGGACTTTCACGTCCAGTTTGTAAGAAGGGGCTAGAAAGTAGGGTAAAGCAATACCAAGACAAGTATGTGCACAGACACAATGATAAATTGAAAAGAAACAATCGCAAATTCACAGTTGGAGACTGGGTAAGGACATATAGTGTAGGTGTACAAAAAAGAGGTTTCTCAAAACGGTCTGATCCAAAATGCATAAAGAAGGTTAGTGGCAACAATATTTGGCTGAGTGATGGTAAAGTGTGGAACACACGATGTGTGACCTTATGCAACAAAGTGGAAATTGATACCTGGTTGGATGGGGATGGCAACAATCAACTAAACAAAGGTTGTGACACTGTAAACAATGACAATCGTGTCAGGAAAATACACAATTGGCATAATGATTATGTGACTTATTAATCGTCCAGATGTTGTATTTTATTTTATGTATATAATGAATTTCACATATTGTTAACTTAACTTATGAATTTGTTATTCCTTAAATAGTAATATATATTTTCTTTTTTTTTGTTCTTTAAGGAGGAAAGATGTGTTGTGTCTTAGTATGTAGCCAGGCAACATGTCCACATTCCTTCCAAAGCAACCAGGATGCTTTGTTCTGAGTTGGCTGGTAGAGAAGAGCTGGCAGTTGCAGAGAGAGGACCTGTCTGTCTAGGGATTGTACATGTGAACTTGCAATAAAGTTCTTCTTACAGATATCTGTCTGCGCTTCTTAAAAAGGTGCGCTTGAGTGCTGGAAACGGAAGACATCGTGGGTAGCAGTCTGCGACGGTACTCGTGCGGGTCGGCACTGAGGTAGTGGGTCGCTATTGTTCATCATGGTTAAGGATAAAGGCACCAGATTGTAATCCAACAAAATATTAAACTATGTGCAACCGCTCTCCATGGCCCTAATCAAAGGGATGCGTGAGCTGAAGATGATGCAGAGGTGACGCCGGGGGATGAACCGCAGGATCCCTCTCTGAATGATATCCTGATGGCTGTTCAGACTGCGAGAGATGAGATGGTGACCAGGATCAACGCTGTGGCGATTGATGCCAACCTCCTCCGATGTGACCTACGTAAGGTCTCGGATAGGATCACCACAACAGAACAAAATGTGGATGTACTTCAGACAGAGGTCAAATCCCTTCGAGACACGGTCATGGAGCTTCAGAGGAAGACGATTAAATTGGATGAGCATGCTGAGGACCAGTAAGGACGCTCGCGGAGGAACAACTTAAGATTTGTGGGATTTCCGGAACAAGCAGAGACCCTCTGTGAAGCTGTTTTTGGAGGACTGGATAACAAAAGTCCTGGCATCAGGCAAACCATCCAAGTTCTTCAATATTGAGAGGGCACACAGGGTGCTGGTCCATCCCCCACACCCAGGGGCTCTGCCGAGGGCCATCACAGCCCCGAATCTTTAACTATCGGAACCGGGACATGTTCCTGCAATCCACACCCGCCAAGACAGACCTACATTATGAGGGGCATAACATTGCAATCTTCCCAGACTACACGCAAAGAGTGCAGGACCAATGACGCACCTTCTTGAGAGTGAAGAGACGCATGAGGGAGGTATGAAATACAGCCTCCTTTATCCAGCCAGGCTCTGAATTGAACACAAAGGCAGGGCTTTGTGCTGTGGGTCGGCGGAGGAAACTTTGGATTGGATGAATATTACGGGGGATCGGGGAGCCCGACGGAGGCTGCATTCAAATCCAGGACCACTCATGGACTCCATGGATCTCTCGGGGAGACAGCGCAGATTGTCCTAAGGAAAATGACTAAAAGACACAGGAGACTCTGGGAGAGCTAGAGTGTATGAGAATGGTACCTTACAGGTGGTTGAGGGATCACCGGACTCTGACCTGGCCTCATTGGAGTTTATTCCTGACACTAATGTCGCCTGAGATTTCAGGGAGAGATGGAAGAGCTGGTTCAGGGTTCTGAACACTCAGATAAGTGACTTCAAGAAGACTCAATAATAATGTCTGTGTTTTCTCTTTGATACTTGGTGATACACTGTATATAAGTGATGCATGTGGGAGGGGACATGCTACTCAATAGCGTCTGGGATATGTCCGGGGAGCTGGAGGCTTAGGCCTCGTGCCCAGTTATAAAGCGTATAAGGGTGCACTCCTACTTACGGCAGTATGAAATTCTTATAGCAGGCTTGCAGGAGACACATGTGTGGGGTGACACATTACCATATATTCTGCGCAGGTGTCGAGCACAGCTATATGCCTCTTCATTTTCCGGATTTGCCCAGGGGTGCTTGTCTGGGTGGCCCCGGGGACTCCCTTCCAACATATACACCACGTGCTTAACCCTAAGGGACTCTACGTGATCTTACATGGTAGGCTTGATGGACATTAGATATGTCTCATAAATGTGTATTCCCCTAATTCAGACACCCACAACTTTTTCTATGAAGTACTGATGGCAGCGACCCCCTACCTGGGTGGTGACAGTGTCCTTTTTGGGGATGTCAATTGTGTGACGGATGGGATGATGGACCGTGAACCCCCCTGGGTGAATACTATGCCTGGTATGACCGGGGCCTTAGTGGACATAATGAGTGAGCTGGGACTAGCGGATGCATGGAGGGTCAGACAACCGGACACCAGGACGTTATCCTGTCACACCCTTGCGACCAATACATTTAGTAGTTTGGACCAATTCCTTATGTCACCGACTTTGATGTCTAGAGTCGAGGAGATAGTGTATCTCCTGAGACATATCTCGGATCATTCCCCTATGCTCTTAGTCTTAAGTACTGTTAAGCCCAGGGTGGCAATCCGCACCTGGTGGCTTCCAACCGATGCACCCACTGACCCAGCCTTTACTGGGAAGCTGGAGGAAGAGATCTCTAACTATTTTGCGATGAACTGTGGCTCGGCGTCCTCGAGTGGTGTGGAGTGGGAGGCATTGAAAGTTTTGGTCCGGGAGTTCTGCCTTAGCATGACTTACGGGGTCCGGCAGCAGCTCGAGAGGCACATTAACGTTCTAGAGAGGAGTTTAGCCGAGTTGGAAGTGGTGTTACCCATGAATCCTGGTTGCTTAAAAGAGTGGTGGGAGGCACAGGAAGAATTGTTGGCGGCGCTATTGAGACTTGAAAAGTTCCACTACACCGCATACCAACAGCGACTGCATGCGGAGGGCGATCGTTTTGGGGCGCTACTTGCCAGATTGATTCATAATGAGAAACCAGTGTCTCCCATCGTGCAGATGAGGACGGCTGCGCGGTGTACAGCCAGCAAAAAATCTTAGACATCCTAGCTGATCAATTGGCCGGGGTATACGCGGGGTGCCCTACACTGGTCCTGGGCAGAGTGGTGCGGCTCCTCACTGCACTGAATTTACGTTGTTTAGAAAGAGAGACCAGTCAATTGCTGGACAACCCGAGGAAGTCACTAAAATCTGCGAAGAGCCCAGGGAGTTATGGCCTACTGGCTGACTTCTATAAGAAATTAGCATCTTTTCTGGCAAACCACCTCCTGGAGGTATACAACGAGTCATTTTAAAACCTAACACTCCCATCATCCTTGAATGAAGCCTTGGTGGTTATGAATCCCAAGGCGGATAGTGATACCCAGCTCCCCGGGTCATACAGACCCATTTCCTTGTTGAACATCGACATAAAAGTTCTTAGCGTCATAATGGCGGCCCGACTGCAACCGCATATGCAGCACTTAATTCACCCCGACCAAGCGGGATTCATTCCCAAACAGAGCACGGCCCACAATTTAAGACAGCTAGCCCACGTATTGCCCTCACCCTTATCCCTTATAAAAATAGGAGGAGTGTGCCCTGGTGTTGTCAGCTATTGAACAAGCGTTTGACTCAATTGGGTCGGTGTATCTCTGGGAGGTCCTGCATGCAATGGGTGTGGGGACACAATTCCTGAAATGCATGCGGCTATTATACACAGAACCCCGTGCCAGGATCAGAGTAGGGAGGTTAGTATCGCGGGCCTTTAGGTTGCAACGTGGCACTAGACAAGGATGCCCGTTATCGCCGCTTCTTTTTGCCATGGCAATGGAACCCCTAGCAGCAGGCCTGTGGAAAGAGATGGAGGCCTTTGGGATCCCACTAGGAGAGACCAACCATGTGGTGTCTATATATGCGGATGACACCTTGGTGTATCTCCGATACCCTGCCCAGGTGATACCGATACTACTGGGGGCCCTTGAAAGGTTTTGTCACGTGTCAGGGCTATGGATTAACTCAGGGAAGTCTAAATTAATCCCAATGGGGAGACTGGCTTTGCTCCCAGACAAGAGACTGCCAGGGGTTGGGCTCCCATGGGTGAGGACTGCACCTCAATTCCTAGGGGAATAGACTGGTGGAGACGGCCAAACAGTATTTGGTGCTTAACATTGGAAAAGTAATTGAGGGATTGCGGGGTTCAGTGTGCCTTTGGCAGGAACTGCCCCTGACCCTTATGGGGAGGATTGCCTTGACCAAAATGGTTGTCCTACCCTAATGTCTTTATGTGATGCAGCATTTTTTCTTTAAGATCCCCGACATTTCTTTATAACGCTGAACAGGCTTCTGACAGATTTATTATAGGGGCCCAGGCTCAGACGGTTCAGCCTGGCCACTCTTCAGAGAACCTGGCAGAACGGGGGACTGGCCGTTCCATGTATGGAATTTTATTATGCAGCTCCTCCGCTGCAGGATGCTGTGCACTGGTTGGACGGTGATGAGAACTGGGAGAAGGCCCTGTTGGCAGGGAGCTTCAGGGATAGAACATTGCCTGAACTGATAATTGTGGGAGCACAGGTGCCCTTGACGAGCCCATATATTGTTCGACATGTGGCAGAGATAGGGGAACTGGTAGTCCGGAGAGTGCTAAGAAGGGCTCCCTACGCCCCAGACATGCCCTTGTGGGTTTTTCGACCCTTTCATCAGATTACCGCATCTATGGCTGTGCGCAGATGGTGCGAGGGAGGGTGCCTGACCATGGGGGACCTATATGACAACAAGCAGTATATCACGCGCAAGCAGGCGATGGAAGCCTTTGCCCTAGGCCCAGGGCAGTTCCTATAGTATAGGAAAATAGCCCAGGTGGCTAGGGAGCTGTGGCCCATGTTCTCTGAAGAACATACTGTCTCTAATGTGTTACAGACTCTGATAATGATGACCAAGAGGCACAGATTGATCTCACACTTATACCGGGCAATCTGGGACGACAGGGCGGCCCGCACACTATCGGTCCAGGCAAAATGGGAGACACTGAAGGAGAACCCCATAACAGAGAGGGACTGGACTAAAATCCACGAGGGAGTTAAGCATGTGAGCGCAAATACACGGCTCAAGCTAATTCAATTCAATTATGTACCCCAGACATATCTTACTCCCAAGATGTTACACAGGATTTATCCGAAACGATCAGGGCAATGTCCTAGGTGTGTGGAAAGGGAAGCTATATTTATCCACATGGTCTGGTCCTGCCCAGACCTTCAATTATACTGGAATGACGTCCTGACCGTGTTGCAGGGAGCAACGGGGTGGGAGATATTAAGGGAGATCCGTGTGGTGTTGCTTGATTTACTGCCCGACCTAAGAACAAGAGTCGTAGTAGGAAGTTTGCCCTTTTGGGACTAGTGTTGGAGAAACGCCCGATAGCTATCTCATCGTTGAGCCGCAGGCCGCCCAAAATGCTGCGATGTGTGCGAGACATTAAGGAATGGGCGATGGCCGAGGTGATTCGAATGCAACAGACCAGAAGCGATGAAAAGCTAGAGGATGACCTGCAGGCATGGAGAGCGATGTTGGGAGAGCTGACAAGTGAGGGGGCAGACACTGAACCATGAGAAGAGGCCACTCGGAGTACACAGACAGGTAGTAGAGGGCAATTATGGGGAAAGGGGAGAACGCTCATCTGGGACATATTAGACAGCGTACTGATGTGGATAAAAAGATCATGGGTTCACATTACGGGACGCACACCAGACATGGCGGGGGGTATGATATAGTTGTGAGTGAGGGGGATGGATGTTGAGTTTATTTGACACAGGTTTCCTTTGAAACGCTTCAGCGACATGGACCAAGGTATAGAGCCTCACAGGGACGGAGGCCGGTAAGTAAGAATTCACGATGATGGGACTAAGTTCTTACTGATTGGATTAATGCACATGCATAGAATGTATCTAGCCCATTCAACCTTGTGTTCACGAATATTTGATGACACTTATTGTATGACTCTGAGACTATCCATGCCGTTTTTGTCATGTTTGTTTCAAAATACCAATAAAGATATATTTAAAAAAATATATATATTAACCTGCTTCAAGTCTATGGTGGCAGCTTCGTTGTGCACTACTCATACTCTCACATATTACATCACTTATGACATGCTTAGCTGGGGTAAGCCTCGCAAGGATATCTGTATATCACGGTTTCCCTTATTTTGCTAGCAAGAATATTTGACCATTGCCCAACAGAAAAAGACCACCGGAGGTTCTGTGTTGGGCACTTTAGACCAGTTTATTATACGTGCATCATCGGCACTGGAGAGAGAAATAGTTCTGACTGAAAAGAGACTCTCTATGGATCCAACATTTGATAGAAGGTCCTCTCTGGGCAATTTGGCGCAGGCAAAGTCCCCCCATGACACTCTTGCTGTTCCCCTGAATACAGTGCCCGAAGTTACCCGAGGACAAACCAGCGCAACATCCGCGACTAGCTTATCTAATCTGGAGGGGAGCGCTAGCAGGGGCTCTATAATAAATTCTGTGGACAGCAGCATCCTGACTGAGCCTACACGAAGATGCATACACACTCGAAGCGCAAACTCTGCTTCTATAAATAGGTTAACAACAGAATTAAAGAGGAAACGGGTAGATGTACACCACAAGGGAAGGAAAACAAAGCCAAAGAAGCTTAATCCGGAGATAGACGATAATGGTCCTCCAGCCAAGACAACCCTCGAAGCTACCCCCCCAGAGGCGGGACTTGCCGCCCCAATAACAGGTCTTAGGGAGGAGACATCATCCAATTGGGGAGAGGACATGTGGGTCAAAATGGAACATCTGTTCATTAAATCTTGTACACCCATATATGAAAGGTTGGACAAAATAGATACTAGGTTGAGCATCCTCGAGGCCGAAGTAGCGAGGGTCCAGGATAGAGGGGCCTCAATCCTAGGAGCAAAGTGATTAAAGAAGCAGGGTAGGCCAACGACAGAACCTGTAGCTGGGATATCCCCAGCTACCCGGGGAGAAGTTGGAATGTCTGGCCATGGCCTTTCACAGATAACTCATTTAGATCACCAAGGGCAGGATAGAGGTTCAATGCCAACTGGGAGTGACCTAACACCTCAAAAATGTATAAGGGTGGAGGACCTTGTAACACCACCTTGATTACGAACCTTCCTGAGACAAACATCACACCCTCTAGAGACCGACCGTGGAAAATCACACCATGTATTAACCTCCCCCCGGCCTGTGCACCATATGTGGCAATACTAGTGGGGGTACCAGCACTAAGATAGGGTCAATGGGAGGACTATCCCGCCTTGAAAAGAAAGTGCATACAGTGGTTGAATGCAAATCACCCGCTCCCCCCTACGGCATCGGCCGAGATTTTATTTGCCCGAAGGGTAGAGTGGGTAGGGGGCGGAAAAAAATTAGACAGGGGTGATTGCATAATAATTAATTTCAAGGATACTAGAGCTGTTGTGCACATATGTGGGTGGGTGCAGGAAAGGACCAGGCCCCAAATAAAAGTTGTGCCCCTTGATTATTTCTATTTAGAGGGGAATATGTCCCCAGGACATGACTGTTCAGGAGCAGGGGGGGGCGTTCCTACAGGAAATTCCTGGGGCATTGAGACCAGGAACAGGTACGATGTACTTTCGGGGCTCGAGGAATGTGATTGACGCCACCCGCCCCAGGTACAGACCGGAAACTTGGATGGCCGTAGTATACCTACGATGGAGGGTACAGGGATAGTCAGGTTTTCCCAAAAAGATCTATCAACTGGTCTGTATGTTCAAACCTTAGGGGGAACACAGGCATCCCATGCGCTGTTAGATCCCGATGTTGGGAGTGTTAACTTACTGCCTATCATTAGGGTGGGTTGATTGGATTCCCGACCAGATTTAGGGAAGAAATATGAGCGCAGTGCGGTCCCAAACCATGGACCGGGAGGTTATTACAGAAATCCTTCCTTCTCCCTTTTCGAGCGATCTATCCTTGCTGTCCTGGAACATTGCTGGTTTAAGCTCTAAGATATCACAGGGAGAGTGGGCTGATTTTATTGAGGGATACGATATATGTTTGTTCTAGGAGACGTGGGCAGTGGATCATGTTTTCCGTCAGGGCTATTTGAACTTTTATATTCCCGCAGAGAAGAAAGATAGGGGACGGCCAGCGGGTGGTTTGGTAATTTGGGTTAGGCAGGCGTTGGCCTGTACTGTATCACAACTACCCACAGCAAGTAGTGACATCCTAGTCGTAAGAATGAAGATGGGGTCAGGGATGCGAGTAGATATATAATATCTACGCACGTGGCCTTCCTGGAGGTGTCGTTCTGAGGTAGTGACAGCAATGGAACTCATGCTAGAGTCATCATCTAGTAAAGTCTGGCCGATAATCGGGGGGGACTTTAACACTAGGTTCGAGCCGATGGGGCCCGACGACGGGAGCCTTACGGAAGAGGAG